>NW_026775555.1:6000000-7200000 GCF_031216515.1 Neocloeon triangulifer | reverse complement strand
TAATGATATAATTATTTCTACGATTCCTTCAGTTAAAAATTTTGATTTGTTTTTGGTTCAATTCTTGTTGGTTCAATTGGTTCCTCCTCGTTCCTCGTGCGTAGAATAAGGGGCGAGGCTGATCTATGGACATTAGAAGCTGGATTGGTCGAGACGCCATTTTTTGGTTTCAGCACCCCAGGCCGCCCGGGGTGTTGAAACCGAAAAATGGCGTCTAGACCAATCCATCTTATAATGTCCATATAGCTGCCACCACGCTCAGGCCCGGGAAGCCAGGTTCAGAGCTTCTGAGGTTCAGAGATCGTAACAACAACCGGTTATCGGCCGATCGTCAATTGTTTTTTTTTTAACAAAATTACCGCAGGCCGCAGGCAGTAGAGTCCGCTGTCCGCTGGCTGCAAGGATGAGATCGCTCGATCGCGTATATCATTAATATCATATTATATCATTCAATATATCAATAGATGATTTATTGTCAAATTATTTATTTATCGACCTTTTACAAGGAGCAATTGCCCCATTTTGGCCTTTTTGCGACTGCATTATTCTTTTCAAGTGCATTATTAATTACGATTAATTATTCTCATAATTTAGTATTTAGTAATTTAAATTTTTCAAAATTCAAACATGAAAAAAAGCCCATTGCAATTGCGGAAAGCATAATGCAATCTTAATCTGAAATCATTTTTAAATCCAATTAATCCTATAGCTCTGCACTCTGCGCGGTCGTTAAATTGCATAGTTGAAGCGAAAATCTTTATTCCCAAACTTTTATCAATATAAAGAAGCTAAAAATATTAAAATAATTATTTATTAATGGGTGCCCGGTGCATCGTGGTTAGGGCAACTCGCGATCCGCGATGATAACACGCATAAGTTCAAGAAGCTAAAATTGTAAAAAAAATTCATAAATCTCAACTATATTTATTTTCCAATTTTAACTAATTTCATCAGCTTTTATCAATAATTATTTGTTAAAATTAAAATCATTAATAGAGAATAAAAATTATATATATTTTATTCTCATATTTATTTCAAATAAATTTTGGAAAATTTAAACACGTTATAATTATTATAAATTCCTTATATTTACACTCACTTTTTTAATTATTAAAATATTTTTGTCACGATCGACCGCGACACAAGACGAGTGGCGAGAATCATACTTGTTTATCAGAGGATGGCCGCGGCCTCACTAAACAGATTGGTCGCTGCTGCCTGCTGGCTGCTTTGGAGATTTTTGTGGGGGTGGAAGAAGAGAGGGAAGCATGTCAGGTATAGGCAATCGTCAATAACAATAGAGAACACAAAAAACAGGTGATCCAAGGAGACTTAAAAATGTTGAAAATCTCACAAAGCGTATATACAAATAGCATGAGAATGCGCTCCTAACTTATTCTCCTAAATTATTTACTAATTTTACAAAATATAATTATGTGGGTGCAAAATTTTTGACACGGCCAATATTAGGTTCGTTGAAATCAGCATTAAAATTGTCAAATTTTGATGAAAGTTAATTTGAAATTAAAAACCAGAGGTCAAGAGGGCAGCGGGTGACCTAGGGCACTTAGAGCTTTAACAATACCTTCTTGCTCTGGAGCTTAAAATTTTGAATCAACCATCATTAGAATTATGCGATTCGGACCAGTGGGAGCAAAGTATTTGCGCTCGGCAGTTTAGTATGAACATCACATTTTTAAGAAGGTTGAATTAAATTTAAATTATTCTATTGATGCCATTGACAAGAACGCTTCAAGTGTTTTGAGCCAAGTCTTTAAGCAACTAATCATAATTAATTTGTGTTTTTTACTTGAAATCTATGTGCTGCAGTCAAAGTTGAAGTGGAAAAAACACTGTAATAATTTTGCATAGATGTTTCAGAATCTGAATTCTCACAATAAAAAAACAATAGATGTATTTGAGCTTAGTTGTGAATTTTCTCAATTTTTACTTCATTAGCAGGCGAGATAATTAATAAAAACTCTGCGACCCGCCTCAAAAATTTTTGGACTAAAAAGCCGCGGTCGTCTCACACAAGAGAGACATCGGCGTCATTGCGCTGTTCAAGTTTATGTAAAAACGAAAACTCAAAAAATCGTAACTTTGGTCCTAATGATCCGAATAATTAAATTTTTGAAAAATATAAAAGATTTTTCAATCTCAAAAAAATGGTATAAACATTTGATTAAATATAAAAGATAACAAGCAAGCTATTAGGCAAATATCTCTTTTATGAATACACATAGCTTGTAAAATTTAAAAAAAATATATATATAAATTTGTTCAGAACAGTGGAAAAAATTTTTATACTTTGATCTCATACAATGCACCACAGCCTAATGAAAATGAATGCCTGTAATATTCTTACCATGTTCATAAAAATATTCTGCTGATAATTATATAATATTATGTATTTCTAAATTTAAGAAGGTGAAGAAATATGACATATATTTTTAAATGTATTAAATATGGATGCATAAAAATATTAAAAATACTTGTTCCTAAGACGCGGAAAAGATAGTACGCAGTGAACTATAAATTCCAGCTTGAGTGTCATTTGCGTGTGCTTTTGGATTCAAATTATAAAAATACGTCGCGCCACCCCGCTCCACAAACAACCGGCTACCGATATCCCCGCCCCCTGCCGGTATAACCGTTTGAACCTGTGAACCTGGCTTCACGCTCGCACCACGCTCACCTCTCCAGACAGAGAACAAAACGCTGCCCTCAGCTTGGCTCTCAGTTTTCTGAAGTTTTCCTGGTGATTTTAATATTTTGCAGAGGCTTAATCTGAAGGAAAAGTTTCATAGAAGCGTTGGGGTGAGCAAAAATTTAAAAGCTTATTTAAGAATTGGAGAGATCATTATCATAATTCATAATACATATTTATCATAATTGAACTATTACATATACACATAAACGCAAGCAATACATATTTACCAAAATAAAGATTTTTGTTAATATTTAATTATGTAGCCCATTTAATTAAGTTTGTTTCTCGTAGATATCCGTGATGGCAGCAAAAAGGATCCCTCGCTTGAGGAACCTTATCAAGGCAGCCAGTGGTGGAGCCCCTTATAAAGAAGACTCAAAAAAGATAATTCGCTTTGTTCGGATGGGATGTACAAACAGACCATTTTATCACATTGTAGTTGCCGAGGTAATACAATAATTTTTTTTTTAATTTACTACTAAATTTGTGGATTGTTACAGCAACACACAAACCAGCACATGCCAGTGATAGAACAGGTTGGAACCTACGACCCGTTGCCCAATGAGAAAAACCAAAAACTAGTTGCATTTAATTTTGAAAGGGTTCAGCATTGGCTAGCAAGAGGTGTCAATTTAACATATCCAGTGGCTGAACTTCTTGGTATTAAGATTCTTTGTTATCAATTTTTCATAAATTAAAGTAAATTGTTCTTTATTCCATAACAGGTCTTGCTGGTTATTTGCCTCTTCATCCCAGGACTGTTATGACTGCGTGGAGAAATAGATTGCGTGCGAAAAAAGAGGCTAGCGAGGAAAAGAAGGAGTAGTGTAATTTTTCAATTAGACTGATGTGAGAGTAGGAAGTTGAAAATTTATTTGCGAATTTTAGCTTTCCAAAGTAAAAATTTACTGTGTAACCTTTACTTTAGTTTTGTTAAATAGCACAATAACCCATGAAAATAAAATAGCATTTAGAGTTTCAAAAATGCAGTGCAACCTTAAAAAAATATAAAATTATATTTTTTTGTAGATATCCTTTTTTGAAAAAAGAAAATTTTAAACTTATCTGAAGAGATAATAATTTTATCAATAAATGAGTTGATAAATTACGGCTTATTGTTTTTCCTATGAACGTATTGAAACCAGGAAAAGTTCGAAAAAATAACTATTTTCTAGGCATATGGCCTTCCCAAGAGAGTATAATTAAGCTATTAAATTTAAGTATTATTAATGTGGAATATTTCAAAAAATTTAATGTGGTCATAAAATTAACAGCTCTAAAATTAGGGTTGACAACTTTTTTATTATTTTCATAACAATGTACACATTTTCCCTGCTCTTGCAGATCTTTTAAGTGCTACTGTTTCGAGGGATTGTAGTTGGAATAGAAACAGAACAGCCAAAATATTATACTGCAAGTTTAGGGTAACTTCCTACTATTTTAAAACATTTAATATTAGTGAATGTCATAAACACTAGTGAGGGCGAGCTCGGGCTTATCGTAGCCCAATTCCTCGGGGGTGTTCAGGCCCAATTCCTCCAAAGTGGGTCGGATTTCCTGTTTTTTTAAGTTAAGTTAAATTTATGTGAATTTTTTAATGATATTGAATACCTTGAGAACATAAGGGTAGATTTCGTTGACCTTTCCGCCACACTTTTCCTTGACAGCCTCAAGGTACCTAACAGCCAGGGCAAAGTCATTAACCCTTCGGCAAGCCTTCAAAGCTGCGGTGATGATCTTTGGCTCGGGCACCAAGTCCATTCCAGTCAGGTCATTCATTGCCTGCGTTAGAATTTATTTTAGAAAATAGCCTGGTCAAGTCAAAGGCCTTTAAAATTTTTATACCTTTCTGATCTCCCAACCATCGATGTCTGCCCTGTTGAAAAAGGCCTCGTAGCGGGCGTCGAATTCGGCATCTGTCTCTGTCGAGTGCTTGGACATGCACCTAACAGAGCCGACTGCAAGCAAAAACAGAGGAAGGTCAGTCAGTTTTTCCAAGTTAATCCACATTCGACATGCAGAAAGGAGCAAAATAATTGTTACAAACGACACTCACTTCCAGCGCTACGGAAAACGGCTTTGTTTACGGCTGAATTCAGCCTGCCGACAACGGTTCGCAGCATTTTTATCGTTCTTCGACGACTGCAGCCGCGGATGAAAAATGGCCGGTCGATGGGACAAGACGAACTGAGAGCGCTTATGTTGGTCTGTCTGGTTTGCTATCCCATTTCCGGTGCAAAAATATTAGCAAATTGTACATAATTTAGTTCTTCAGAAGGTTTATAAAAGCGCCATTTTTATTTTTGACTTACAATGAAGATTTAGAAATTCGCGGTGGTATTAAATGGCCGACTTTAAATTCTTCAAAAGTACCAAATTGTACCAACTGAACAAGTTTCTGAGTTGTCTCCGATCCGATCGCACTATTCTCGTCAGTCACAATTATTTTTTGTGGCTCGTCTTTTGCAATAGTCTGTATTAATATTAACCGTATTATCTTTATCATTATTTATTTTTTAAAATTTGAATAGTTATTTGTATTAATAAAATATTGTGCGAAAATGTGTCTTTGATGAAAATACAAAATTTAGGTCTTAATAATTTTACTTTCCATTTTATTCATCGTAATATAATGGATACATTTCTTAATTAATGTGGGAACTGCATTATGAAATCCAAAAAAAGGCGACATATATCTAAATAACTCATACTTCACAAAAGCTGTATTTTGCTATTTCAAAACTGCTGACTTTTATAACATGAAGATAATATATTGTTAAAATTAAAATTCTACAAAAAAAAAGACTAAAAATGCACTTGCTTGAATCAAAATAATAGTGCTAATATGTTTGATAAAAAAGGTTATTTTAAAATATATGTTAGGCATCCATTCTGTTGATCATCACAATTAACTGGTTTGGTAAACAATACCTCAATAAAGCTCTGAATGGTGGCTTAAAATTTGCAGAAAATTTAGCAGCTGAATTAATTAACCTCAGCAAAAAAGAATTCATATAACAATTAGCACCCAGCCTCATCAGGAGTGACTTTATGCGAGTTTCAAGCTGCTATTTTGATTTTCTTATTACCAAGGTGGCTGCTGCTGCTGGTTAGGGGGTGGCTGAGGCGGGTAGCCTGGATATGAAGGAAAGCCAGATTGCTGAGGATACCCTGTTTGCGGTGGCGGGTACGGATAAGAGTAGGAAGCAGGATGCTGTTGCTGAGGATAAGGAGCTTGCGGATAAGCGTAAGGGTTGTAACCAGTGGGCATCGGAGCATAAGCCGCATACGGGTTGACTCCTTGTTGTGCATACGGATGAGGCATTCCCTGAGGCTGAACAGGGTAGGGAAGAGGTGCACTATGAGCGGCTGGAGCCGAGGACGGCGTTGGAGGTGCACTCTCATGATGGGCTGGAATGCTGGGAGTCCCTGCAGTGACCTTGCTCAGGTCAGAGGTCAAATCTTTCAAGAGTTCGTCCTTTTCCGTCTTGCGGGCGAAGCAGAAATCAGAAACTTTGTTTTGGAAATTCACCAGCAGCTGTTGGGATTAATTAGTTTGAAACACATTAATTAATTAAATAATCTGTAATACATTAGTCAGGTCATTGTAGAAACGGGAACCTTCTTTCAGGTTGACCTGCAGCTCCATAAATCCGTCATGGGCGGCAGCCAATTTCTTGAGCATCTCTTCTCTTTGCATTGCAGCTGCCCCAGCCCCACTCTTCTCCTTGCAAAATTCAGAGTTCACTCTCTACAGATTGGATTAATATTTATGTTAATTGATGTTTTAAAATTTAAACCTGAATCTCTGCAATCAGTGCTTCTTGACGCTGTAAGCTCTCCTGAACCTGTTTGCTCAGTGAACCGTAAGTGCGGCCAAGAGCCTCGACCGACAAATTTGCTTCATTGATAGCACCGTCTTGAGCAAGAGCCGACAAAAACTTATCATGCATATCTGAAGTCGGGGAATTCAGCTCACTCTCAATCACATCTCGCTCAGCTTTTATTGCCTCCACCTGCAAAAAAGAAATAAAATATAAAAAAGACGGAAAACTTGTAAGAAAAAAAATTTACGTTCTCCATCAATTTGCGCAACTGACAAGCAGCGGAACTCTTGCTGGCGCCACTCGAGCCACAGGCAGGAAGTGCTGCTTGCAAGGCACTGATGTCTCCATCGAGCAGGTAGATTCCCTCGGAGTGTGTTTCAAATTTGGCCCTCACCTTCTTGTCAGCTTCAATTGCATTCGTGATGATCGTTCTAGGCAATGGCAAATTAGCCAAGGAATTTCAAAAAGGAAACAAGGACTTACTGGTATTTAACGACATTTGCTTTGAAGGTGTCAGTCAATTTAGCTGATGGAGTTCTAGTCCATTTCTCTTTGAACTGATTCCTGAGCTGGGTGTCAGAATCCTCCTCTTCCTTCACCATTCGATTGCACTGTTAGAATAAATAAATAAATCAATCTAAAGAGATTTTCACGCAGTCAATCAAATATTTTACCTCATTCAGAATTTCCTGATTCCTCTGTAGGAGTTCGGGCAGCTCTTGAAGCATTTTCTGAAGGTCATTCAGACCTCCACTTGATTTGACACTTGCTGCTTTTTCTTGCATCGAATGAGGAATCTCAGCACCAGTGGTGTCCTCCAAAGCGGCTGGCAAATTTAAAGATGCTAAAATGCTGGAAGGAAAATGTTATTTATAACCTCTTTAAGAAAATTTAATAATCATACCTATTCAGCAGTTGAGTAGCTTCTCTCAGTTTCATGATTTCTGTGTTGACCAAATCAGTTTTCCTGACACTGTACGCAGCCATCGCTTGTAATACAGGCACAGGCACGAGATTTTCAAACAAGTCTGTAAAATAAATTTTAAAATAAGCAAAACTAGAAAGCTGCTGTGTTCACCTTTAGAAGAAGCGCTCATTTTCTCGGTCATGGGAATGGCTTTTGCTAAAGGTGCCTTTCCGACTGCTGCCAAGGACTTTGAGTCTGGCACCCTCTCGTGGTATATGAAGTCATTGTCTTTCTTGCTTTCAGTCAAGGCCTTCTGAGCTTTGTTTACAAAGTCTTGGAAGAAGGTAGCCTTTCCAGAAACTTGTTGTGCAGTCTTGAAAAGCTCAAGAGCATACTGAAATTTAAGACTTATTTGACAAATTTTTACTTAATTTTTTTCTAGTCACTGACCTGAAGCCTGGCAATTTCTTCACCAACACTTTTACCAGCGTTGCAAACTAGACTTTGGTAATACTGAGCCAGGCCTTTGTAAGCAGCTTGCTTTCCTCCAACTACCGAAAGCCAGTCGTAGTCTCCTCTTTCCCAAAGAGGGTGCAGACTTTCCTTCTGCATCAATTTGTAGGCCTCTGTGTAAAGCTCGTCGCACTGCGAGCTCAGTTTTGCAATCACAGCATCCTTCATGCGATCTGTAATAATATTTATTTCAAAAATTAAATAATTCTCTATTATGAATTTTTCCTCACCTTGAATAGCTTTCTGGACAAAAATTTCTTGCGCCTGCGCCAGCATCAGAGCTGAAAGAGCACCAAGAGTTTCGGCTTTCAAATCTGGTGTCGGATCTTGTTGGATGGAAGACAAGACTGTTGACTTGAGGTGGTTGAAAATTCCCGCTGACTGCTGCAGAAGTTTGGCGGCGAGTTTTCTTCCTTCGTCCGTCTCCATGGTCTGATTGGCAGCCACACAACTCTGCAGTGCAGCGATGTTGAATAGGACGCAAACCTTCTCATAAGCAAGAGAAGCAATTGCTGAATGAAAAATAATAATAATATCAATATGCATAAAATCTTTTACTGAACAAGTAAACTTACTTAGACTCAATCTGCCTCCAAAGAGACTGCCCCTGTCAAAAGCGTCTTTCCACTTAAAGGGGATCTGAATTTCATGAGCAGGGATTTTCGTTTCCATTGCACATAGTTGGTCATAGTAGCTGTAAGCAAATTAAAGTTGCATAAATAATTAATAATTGAGCTCGTTTCAAGGATTATTAAATTTAATCTGGTTTACTTAGAAACAACAAATATATCATGAAATCTAATAGATTTACATGTTTTAAATTATTATTATTACCATAATCTATTTATAATTCAGAGAAATTTTAATTTTTTTGCAAATAAAACTGAATCAAATTTGAGGTTATTTATGCCGATTGAAATATTTATTGCTTTTTAATTGATAATCTGGATTAAAAAAGTATTGACATGTAGACGGAAGAGATGACTCATTCTACAAAGATCAAATAGCTCGTAACGGTCGAAGTGGCTCCACCGCACCCCAAGGTCTTTGTTTTTTTCCTTGTTGAATAATAATTAATTTACATTTGGGGAGCGCAAAAACTATTAAAGTTACTAATAAAATTGAAAATTATAGACAATTTGACGTGAAAACGTTTAATTGCCTTAGCCGGCACTCATCTTGATATCAAGGAAATACAAATGATAATAAAAATTAAGCCGTTGTGGGGGGTCATCACGTCTTTAGATTTGCTCAAACCAACAGAAATTCAATACACGAGGCACAGTCATATTTGTTTTGCGAAGTGCAAAATACGGGCGATCGCAAAGGACGATGTAAGTGAGGAAAAATCGTGTGTCAGCGGCAATTAGCGGCCCCAAATGCCTGGGAACTGTTGAACTTGACATTAGTCATACCAATAAATGAGCTCGAGGGACGACTCGTATTTCTCAAACGCCTTCCACAGGGCGTTGTTACGGAGCTTGCTGAACTCATTGATCTCCTCTGTGTAGTCGACGGGTTTGTCCGACGTGCTGTACACGGACGCGATCAAGTTCTTCAGCGGCTTGGTCACGTCGATGTCCGACGGTTTTTTCAACGGGACAGCCAGCAAGTCCGCCATGATCGCTCAAGTATTATTCGGATAATAAATAAAAATATAATCATGGCAGCACCGTCGCTCCTCGTCCCTGCTATTTGACGTTCGCTTGAATTCATGCAGCGGGAAGGCCACGTGATTTGCATGTCGGTACTTGCACCGGGTTGTAGTGAACGTGGGGGATTCTGCGGCACCCGAGGAATTCAGAACTTCCAGTCGCTCGAGGCTGGCCGGGCTGGTATTTTGCTACTTGCACTTTGCTCCATTATTTTTGCCAACTCTCCCCACCCCGACAACTATTCATGCTGTATTTGCTGCTTCTGTCTTTACTTGTCGTTTTCATTCTATCTTCCAGTGGCCGATCGCAACCAAAGACAAATAAGGAAATGGTTTCCAAGATAGATCGATGAATCCGAATGAAAAAACCAGTCACATCACCAATCACCACATTATGACGTGATTTGTATAAATTACATATTTTTAATTGTTGTTTATTTGTCCAATTGTTATTATTTCAATCAATTTCGCGTTATGTAATTGTAATAATTTTCTGATTATTTACAGCAATCGTGATGATCCTCTGATTTGGGAAATCCAGCGTCTGTTAGTTGTCGGTGCAGTTTTCATTGCATTTCTGTCACCTGGCCAAAGTGATGAAAGATTCTGTCGAGATGTATTAATTAGTCTCATAATAGCTGCTTCTTGAGCATCGCCACTACCTAAATTGCCTAAATTGTGTTATCTCAATATATTCATGCGCTCCGTGAAAGGAAATTTGGTGATGGAGTAGCGATTTGTTGAATTTGTTCGATTCTCACAACCTGCGTACAGTTGTGTACAATATGTAACAAACCATGCTTCATAATCCGTGATTAATTTTTATTGAGGCCATAATAATAATAATTTAGCTCAATGTGCACAAATGCAAAATATATTTCTCATATTTATATGTGATAGTGAATCGCAATTCTGCTCATGATCTCAAAACCTCTCCGATATGTCTAGTGTCTAGACGACCAACAGAAAGATTTTTTAAAAGCGCCATCAATAATGTGTTATTTATGAAAAAACAAATAAACAAACACACAACGAGAAGGCAAAGGCGCGCAGATTTTTAAAATAAATTTTTAAGGTATGTTATATGATATATTATAATTTTATTAACTTATCAAATTTATCAATGCATTTTTTAAATAAAAAGCAGTTTATCCTGGAAAAGAATTGAAAATGTGGAACACGGAAGAAACACTTCGCCTGAGGAGACACTCGTTTGATGATTTCCTCACCGTGGCAGAATCCTTGGAGTTGCAGACATCTCAACGAAAATGCAAATCTCTAAAGTGAGACTCTTTTCTTTACTAAACATTTTTACTTCAAATATTTATTGTTGTTAATAATTGAACAGCGGATTAAAGTGGATTGAGATTACAAAGGATGTGGGGTGGAGTTGTGATGTGGACTCTTCAGACTCGGAGCAGTCTGTAGTAAGTGCAGCTTCATCCCACCTCTCCATTCCTGGAAATCAGCTGGGATTCGACTTGGAAAAGGAATTGCAAGAGCTGAGGCCAGAAAAATGTGAAAAGTATGAGCAGCCAGGAAATGCCCCTGAAGACTTTGAAGCCTTCCGGAAGCACCACAACTGGATCCCTTACACTTACCAAGACAGCCAACTTCCCAAGGAAGCTTATGTGAGAATTAAAATGTCAGGCCAATTTAATAAGTTATGAAAAAAAAATCTTAGGCAAGACCCACACCAACTTATGTCTGGAAATCTCGAAGGCGGAAATTCACAAAATCTAAGCACATTCAGAAGAAGCGCTTTGAGATTTTGGATATCGAATCAGACATTGACACTGAAGACGATGACATAGAGGAAAACTGTGTGGCCAGATTTAAAGCTTTACCACGAGGTCAAAATGCTAGAGCAAACCACCAGGCCAGAGTGAATTGGCTAAAATATAATCTTGCTCCTCTTCGCGCCCGACGGTGCAGCAGCGATGAATATTCTGAATCTTCACACTCCGATCCAGATTTACAGAATGAAATTATTAGAATCTACCCAAAACAGTATCAGGGGAACAGTTCCGACGATGAACTCTGCTACCCCGATCGAGACAGTGACTATGAGTACTCGCATGTGTGGGGCGAAAGTGATTCGGAAAATCCAGAATTGGAACTCGATGGACAGGAATCAGTGAATTTTCCATGTGGTGACCTGATGGAGGAAGCAGACAGATCTGCCGAAGCATCCCTCCCTTTTAAGAGGTATTACAAACTTCTAGACGCTCCATCACCAGAACCGTATTTACCGCAGGCCATTTTTGACCCAAAAGACTTACCCTCTTGCGTCCACAAGGTAGACCCTAGCGATATCCTGGCACTAGACTTTTTAAACTTGGACTTGTCCTCTCCTCATGATATTCCTCGGGTGTCCGATCACACTCCTAATTTCAAAATTGTGGACGGCAAAATTGAAAACAAGTCAAAGGTGAACATAGGAATACAAGAGGAAAGGGCAAGTCAGAAAAGAAAAATTTCCGATGCAAGTGTCGGCAGCAGTGTGGACTGCAGTGTGTCCAAATTTGCTCGCCTGAGGAAGCAAGACTCTTCAAGTGACGAAGAAAGCTCTGGTTCAGTTTCGTCGTTTGTGCTGACAGGCCGCAAAAATGAATTTGATAAATTACTCAAGATAGAATTACATGACGAAGGCGTAATAGAGTCGCCTTACCCTACGCCAAATAGTGACATTGAAAGCCTATCTAGTCCGGCAAATGTTCAGTGTGACTTAAACATGCATTATGTATTAAAGTAAAAGCATCCATTTGAAAAAAAAAATAATAATAATAATGCAGACAACCACCTGAATAAGGATTTTAATTAATTCCAGGTTGCTTAAATTTGGTTTAAATTTTGCAAATTCAAAGAAAAAATAGCTAAAATTTAATGTATTTTTTGACGAGAGGAGTTATCGAGTAATTTCATCATAATAAAAATTTTCTATTGGTATTATGGACAATTAGCATTGGGGTTTGTTTTTCAAATACCATTTTGATTACGATATAGGTAGGTACAGTGAAAAAATATCAGTCTTGTGGAAAGCTAATTTAATTTAAAATTCTCAATAAATTCGTGAAACCAGGAATTCTTAATTTTAGAATCACTTAAAAAGTAGTCTCGGAATCCAGTCTTGCAAATGGTTAGTATTAATAGTATTACTTAACGCACTTCAAGAGTTAAATCTCTTCCCAAACAACAACACTGACAGATAATTTTGAGGAAACATGAAATATATTGATTGCTCCTTCACTGCAAAGCAGCATTCATTGGGAGTACAGTACATACGCTATTTGAAGTTTAAGTACCCTTGGAAATTTCATTACTAACGGTGCTTCTTCCTGCGATTTTTAGACCCTGAAGCGCTTGCATCAGACTGTGGTTCTGGCATGACAATTTGACCTTCAGAGATTTCGTCCTTCAGTTCAGACTGGGAAATCTGATTTTGCGCCTCAAAGAAAAACATGACATCTCGTAATTGCTCCTTTAAATCAGTCAGTTCCTGAAGTTCAATTGATTTTAAGCATAAAGCTATTAATTCTACTCATATCTTACTTTCTCCTTATTGTTCTGATAATCGTTGAATTTGGACTCCAGGGCACTGAACTTCTCTTGCCAAGCGCTCTGATTTTGCTGCATTCCGTGACTCATGCTAACTTCTTGTTGCAGCTCACTTTTTGTAGTTAACAGTTTTGCATTCAATGTTTGGATCTGAGAAAGAATCACTATAATTTGATAGAATTGCAGATCGTAAATATACCAACCTTTTTCTCTTGCGTTTGTTTATCTTTCTTGAGTGAGTCAACTTGCTTCTTCAAACGCTGGTTCTCCTCCGACAACTTGTCAACTCTCTCCCGAAGCTCCTCTCTCTTTAAACAAAATAAATTTAACAAAAATGCTACTTGAAACCTCTCGAGAATTACCTCGTTGTGAACTTCTTGCTGTAGTCTGATCATTCTGTCCTCAAAGTAGAGCCGCTGAGACTCCAGCTGACTTGTAAGAAGATAAGTGAACTCCAACTGCAAAGAGTCAACCTTCTCATCTCCAGCCTGTAAAAACTTCAATAAATCCCTTCCTCAAAATTTCCACATGGTATATCATACCCCCGGTTTTTCAGGAGAACGCCCTTCTTGATCTGCCCCAACAGCGACCATTTTTCCATCATCTTTATTTTGGAGAAGTCTGTGGACAAAATTGTCTCCAACGTAGTCCCACACTCGATTGCTTCCTAATTGCATTGAGTAGCAGTGCTGCGTCTCCAAAAAGTGCCTTATCGAAATAAGTTAACACTCTTACTTTCAATCAATAACGCATATTCTTACTGAGAAGCATGCCCTTGTACGTATCTTCCACAGCCTACATGCCCACATATCAGACAAATCCACAACGAATCAGCCGACTGGCATTCAAAACACTTGTTGTCAACAGCCTCAGGAGTCTGCACATAGCGGCAGACAGGACACCTGTGATAAAAAAAATTATCAATTAATTTTCATTTTTTTAGTTTTTTTTTTTTTGGAAATGAAGAGATCGGGCTTTTCCTCGTTGCAGAAAAATTGTTTTTATTCAAAAACAAATGGCTCTACCAGTTTCGGTCACGGTCTGCGACCCTATTTCATGAGCAAAACGCGCTGCTCGCTGACTAGCAGCGCGTTTTGCTCATGAAATAGGGTCGCAGACCGTGACCGAAACTGGTAGAGCCATTTGTTTTTGAATAAAAACAATTTTTCTGCAACGAGGAAAAGCCCGATCTCTTCATTTCCATGATCATCTCCTCGAGTGTCAACTTCTTCAAACAAATTTTTTTTTTTTATTTTTTATATTATACAACTCACGTTGCATCCACCCATTTGGCAAGACAGTTGGAATGGAATGAGTGGTTGCAAAGAATGGTCAAAATCCCATCAACAGACTCGTCCATCCTTTCTAAACACACTGGACAAGTGGGCAGTTCTGTGTGGCCTGGAGGTGGGTCCACGCAATCCCCTTCCCGGACAACCTCCACCCCAGACACATAGGCAACATTGCAAAGCTCGTCGTCAGATAGTGAACTGTAAGGAATTCCATGGAAGGTCCGATAGAACTCGTCAGCAGCCACCTGAAATTATGAGTTGAATGATGCGAATCAAAAATGAAATGAATTTCTAACCTGAGATCGAAATTCGATCAGTGCCATGTAGTGGTTGAGCGAAGCTGAGGAATCTTCGGGTCGAATGATTCTCAAGTGTTTCATATCCTCGTGGCATGCTGCAGTGAAAGCTAACAAATCTTGACAGCTGAGGGACGACGGCACAGCCAATAAACACACTTGTTCTGATCTTTGAGCCTCGTCTTCCATGGAGGTCAGTTCACTATTTAAAGAAATAATTAATTGCAAAGGAAAGAATAAATAATTTATGCAATACTGCATAAATAGTATTTTAATGGAGATGGATTAGAAATTAAGATAATTTTTTAAATGAATTACTGAAATCAAAAATATAAGAATTTATGATTGAGAGCTTCATAACGATCTGTATTATTTAAAAAAATAACAACATTCTTTCAATAATCGAGATAGGTTCTTACTTTTCTTTGTAAAGATGTAGTATTCCTTTGGTAACTTCCACAAATGGGTTTCCAGAAACAAAGGCCACTGGTTCCGAACCACCAGTCTTGCTCGAAGACGCCACCGTTTCAGCAATCGACGAACTGTCTCCTGTTGAATCTATTGTTTTTTTTTTTATATATAATTAGAGCTACATGTTGATTGGAATATGTGTGTGCGGACCTGCTGGCTGGGGTGTTTGCTCCTTGCTGCTGCAGGGCGAGTTGACTGGCGGTGAAGAGGACGCAATGGGGCACAAAACAGTCTCCACCCGCATTGACCTCATTTCCCTCTGACCCTTCTGCTTCTTCGAGTCTCCGCCACTCAGCAGTTTTCCTTTGGGATTCACTCGACTGGCCATTCTACGATGTTGGTACTTTGGAGCTTTAAAGTAAAAATGGCACAATTAAAATAAGGTCAAGACTACAAAGAAGCGAGATTAATTTATGTACGCCGTAGTAACTTTTCTGTTGCGAAACAAATACAAATATCAGAACTTTGTTCATGCATTTAAATGTGAAGAGATAATATGAAAGTTAAAATTTAACTTAAATTCGTTACTCGGCGAATTAATTATGAATGTTTAGAGCAGACCTGTGTAGGAAAGGTGGTCTAGAAGTGGGTACTCATCGCCTATTTCCAGGCGAAATAGGCACAGCGAAACCCCAAAAGACATTACATAAGCTCGAGCATTGATTTTGACAGCGCCAACTTAATACTTTTCGCGAATAGTGCGTCCACGAATTCCGCTGTCAAAAGGTTTGGGAAGAAGGACAATAAAAGCTCCAGGTGGGTCTGATCTTTAGAACGCAGCAGAGTCAAAGTCAAAAACCAAAACAAAATGCAGCTGCAGCAGCAAGGGCGCCTCTAGCGCTGAACGCTGAACCTAGGATTTACGCAGAAATGAGTATTTTTGCGGCGGCAAAACGGCAGAGTGCACGCGCGATTATAAATGTTCTTTCTCACTATTCGTGCAGATTTGTGGTCTATTGGAGCAGAAAAACCGTATACATTTCCTAAATTTCACAACCGTCAGTAAAAGTAAATAGTTTTTAGCCTATAATACATACACTACTATAAATTTATATATATTTCAAAAAAATAAACCCATGTGTTGTTTTGTTTGCTAGCGAAGAGCCACATCTCCATTCACTTCTGTAAAGAACATTTTTCACATATATTTTCAGTCTTTTATTAATTAATTTCGTGTATTGACTTGATGTAAGATGCTGTGTATTTCAATGCATTGAATGGAGAATAAATATATAATTAATTTTGAATTGAATTAAATCTGCTTTGAACATACAAAAGTTTTTTTTATCAAAGTTTAGTGTTCCAAATAACTTTTATTCTTTTATAAATATGATAAAAAAAATTTTAATTTTATTTAATTGTGTAAAGATTCTTTTAACATTAAAAAATCCTTTTCAAATTGTAAGTGGCGAAAAGAAGTAAAATTCGCCCTCTTTTTACTCCGCCCGAAGAACATTTATTTTAGTCTTTCTTTTTGAAATATGAAAAAGAGTAAAGTAAGGAAATAAGGTGAAAATAAAACTGGGGTTTCGAGAGGTGACTTCAGAAAAATTGATTAAAAAAAGTTAGCTAGAAATGATCCAAATTGTCTGTCAGAGATTTTTAGACCGTCACTAAAAAAATTTGATTTGTCACGACAAAGTCAAGGTTGGGCCAGGGCTCTGGGGATGGGGTAAAAAAAAATGTGTCAAAAAAGTTAGCTACAAATGATCCAAATGGTCTGTCCAAGATTTTTAGATGCTTGCTAAAAAACATTTTTTTTTCTGTCGCGACGAGGTCAAGGGTGGGCCAGGGTTCCAGGGGTGTGAGGTAAAAAAATGTGTCAAAATGTTAGCTAGAAATGATTCAATTGGTCTGTCCGAGATTTTTAGATGGTCGTTAAAAAACATTTTTTTCAGTCGCTACTAAAAGTCGAGGGTGGGCCAGGGTTCCTTGGGTGTGGGGTAAAAATAAATCTGTCATAAAAGTTAGCTAGAAATGATTCAAATGATCTGTCCAAGATTTTTAGATGGTCGTTAAAAAACATTTTTTTCTGTCGGGATTTCGAGGGTGGGCCAGGGTTCCAGGGGTGAGGGGTAGAAAATTTTTATAAAAAAAGTTCGCTAGAAAAGATTAAAATAGTCTGTTGTACAAGATTTTTAGATGGTTGCAAAAAAAGTTTTTTTTACTGTCGAGATGGGTCGCAAGTCTCAAGGGTGGGCCAGGGTTCCTCGGGTGAGGGGTAGAAAAAAATATTTCAAAGAAGTTTAATTGCTAGGGACACTGTCTGAGATTTTTAGATGGTCGCAAAAAATCATTTTTTTTCTGTTGGGACTTGCGTTATGTGTAGGCTTGCCATCGTGACGGAAACAGTAGCCAGCTCTTCGAAAAATTTACTTAAACTCGAATAGGTATAATTTTAATTCAAAAGCAAAATAAATATTCCAATCAAACAGCCTCCTGGCCAGGCTGCACGGAACTTGAAAAAAAAAACGGAAAATTAATCATCACATTGGATGTTAACTAGAAATCACTAAAAATAGTGTATGCAGAACATTAATTATTTTTGAGGGTATTTAATTATCCGAATGCCTTTGTTTCTTTTTAGTTTTATTGAGCAATAATTAACTTTAAAATTTAAGTCTACATAATTATGGGTTGACCCGCGCTGGCAAGCCTATATATAACTAAACTTGTCATGACTGTATGCTGATGTGTGTCAAAACGTTTTGTAAATATTTTGGCTTTTAGGAAAATAATTAAAATATATTATTAAATTTTATAATTTACCTCATTTAGTATTTTATTTAAAATTAAAGTAAAAAAGTTCGGTTCCCATCTAAAAATAAGAAGCATAACCATGAAAATTAGCCGAAAATTCAGCTTTCAGTGCTGCTTTCTTTTCCAACATTGTTCTGTAATCAACTTTTAAGAAGACAAAAGCGAACTGCATATAATACGTACGGAAAATTTATTTTAATTTCGTGGAAAAAATTCCTTACTTAAGTCATCTCATATTTTTTTAATTTTTCATATATTCCAAGTTTTCAAATGCCATTCAACTTTTCAAATAAGCAAGAATGTCCCACCAACAAATTTATTTAAAAAGAACTTTTATCAAATTTCTTACTCCGTATAAAGAATCTTTGAAGCTATAGTTGAATTAGCAGAATTAGTGGAAATAGTAATTATATTATTTTTATTGAAATAAAGTTTACATTTTGAGACTTTATGAGTAGCCTGTATCGACAAAAGAGTACAATACGCATGTCATGCTGACGATTTGTTAAATATTCTAAATATTCATCCACTGAATATTGCGCGTATTTTAAGAATTTACTTTCATACTACATTCTACAGATTCATGCCATGCCACGTACAAAAATAGCAACGCATATTATGAGCTAGTGGAGCGCCGCGTTTATTAACAGAGAGACAATCATTTGCAGGCCGGGTGGTGAGACATGTAATAGAAAACTCGCCACAGGACAGAGCAGAATTGTATCGGTCTTGTCTCTCCAAGGGTATGATTATATAGCACGTGATATGAAAAGCATGTGTCTACTAAAAATTTTGAGGCATAAAATTAATAATAATTTGTATGGCAGGAAGGTTTTGAGATTTCTTAATAAAAAATAAAAATAATAATAAAAAAACTGAAAAATCATTAAAAAAAGTTTTTAGAAACTGCTGGTGTGTTTTAAAGCGCAAAATAAATTTTTTGGAACCTTCATTAAAGAAAAAAAATCACGTTGATCCCCTCTAATTATGATCCGTAAAAAAGATTTGCGCTTAAGGGGGTGCGAGAGACTTAATTAAGAATAACGGACACTATAAATATTAATGTTATACATTTTCTTTCAAAATAAAATAATTCATATAATTTTATAAATTTTATCGACTTGAACATATTGAAAATCATTCGAACATCACTGTAATCATAGGCAATAATTAAATTAAATATAAATAAATAAATTACACTACGCACAACTAATAAAATTGACGACGAAATAAATATGGAAATTGAATAGCTGCGAAATAGAAGTTATCGGAAACGGCGACGAAATAGAATGGGGTAAGCAAATGGAAAATCAAATAGAAATGGAACGATTCTACCTTATATAGAATTAGAGCCCACCAAGTTTTGCGCCGAAATGAGGATTTTTGCGGCGGCAAAACGGCAGAACACTCGCTTGATTTATAAGTAATATGTTATGATATTTCATATATGAATCGTGCAGACTTGTGGTCTATTGGAAGTGCATGAAAAACCACCTAAATTTCACCACCGTTACAAAAAGTAAATAGGCTAAACACATGCACTAAAAAATAACTCGTGTTGCACGAAAACGTAGACAATTCATGTTGTCATGTTAAAAAAAAAAATAGTCGGAGGTCAGAACTTTTACATGCGCTATTCAGCAGCAGCAGGAATATTATTTTTATAACAATTGAGAACAAGAACATCATTTTTATTTTTCTGACCTAACGAGAAAGTACGCAATTATCTTTTCTGACAAGGAAGATTTTTAAAGAGTGAAATTTTTTGTTTTGTGTTGAGTACGTAAATTGCAGAATGCAAAGAGTCCGAGGTGTCCGATGATCAAGACAAAAGATGATAGGATCATCCAGCAAAGTGCAATGCTGTTGGCAATGCCAAGTGCTTGTGTGCGGACTTTTATTTGTGTTAATTTTCTAAATTCATAAATTCTTTTGCATGTTTTATTAAAAGTTTATCAAAATGCAACCAAAGAAACTACACTATTTTAACTATACAATATAACAATAGGTTGGGTCGTCAAGATTAAAAAAAAAATCTGTTAGCAAAAAACAATCTATGTTTTATTTTGCTCTTCAAACAGTTATAATACACCGACACGGCAATTTCTAAAAATGATATATCTTTTGCTGTAAAGACTTTTCTAATGATTTTCAGGGTTTTTAAAAAAAAAACATGATGAAATGGTTTAGAGGGTTGTTACAAAAGGCTATTCTAAAATTAATGTGAATGCATAATTGTAATGAAGAGAGTTGAAATTGAACAAATTAAATAGATTATTTTTCATTATATATAAAACCTCAAAAATCCCACATTTTGAGTAACATTAGTATTTTTTTACAGCATTTTAAAAGTCAACATTCAGTAGTTCATCTTTGACACTTTTTTTTATATAATCAGGTCCAGTCACAAAACATTATTACATTGATTATCAAGCCATCCAATTGTGGCATTTATCGTTTTTTTTCCCCCATTTAAAATATGATCTTTCTTTGTGCGCTCAATTTGCAATAAAAATAGTTTTTATTGCAATCTGGCGCGTCAGAGGCTTGTCTTTTATCAAGAGATTTTCTTACATGCACATGTATTTACAGCGTTTTTTTCTGGTATGTACACTTAAAGTAGGATTGATTAGTGTTTATTTTTTTACTCATTGCAATAGAAAATTTCATAGGAAAACACTATGAGTCAACTATATCAAGTTTCAAGCACCATTTTTACATTCGAAAAGTAAAAAAAGTAAAAAATAAAGATTAAAAATGATTGCAAAAAAAAACCTTTAATTTGAAAATGCGCAGGAGGTCCAATGGCAGTGAAAACCGATTTGCAACAATTATAAAAAAAGTGTTTGAAGCTCGCAATTGAATCATTGGCTATCAGAGGATCATATTAGGCGCAGCTTTTTGTTAAAAAATTTAAATTTTGTCAGTTGGTCTCCTTGTTAAAGAAATTAAATGAAATACCGAGTCTTGCATGATGTGCTACGTTGTACAAAAGTGTGATGCAGCATTTTTTCCATACTTTGGAAAAGGGTTTGTTCAAAAATATTGTTTATGTAACAAATTCTAAATGAAATGTTTGTCATAAAAAAACTATAATTTATAAGAACTTGACATGATTATTGGCGGCAACACTGAGAAAAATGTAACGAGTCTCTTGCTCTCTCCAGCACACACTGGGGTACACACACCAAATATCCACATTGGCATTTCAATATATCTATTTTTTTTTGTCAACATCTCTGACCGCCAGGAAACGGCTGACTATGATCAGAAAGACATTTCCACGCCGGTATCACAACAGGAACAGCAGCCGTCCTCCTTCGATTATTGTTGCTGTCACATGAAAACGTCCTCGACACCGGCCAACTTGTTTCTATTGGGCGTCAGGTCGTCCTCAAAGGTCACCATCTTCTCCCTGCCGACGCCAACCATGCGCTGTTCGGAGGGCATTCTGCGCGGGGTCGTGTTGCAAAGGCGACCGCCTCCGACCAACGCTGGCAAAGGACCCACGCTGCCATCCACCTGAAGTGCAAAAGTCAATACTATAAAAAAGTGTTAGTATGTTTTATAAATTAAATTCAAAATATTAAAAAGTTTTGGCATCACAAAGCATAATAAAAAAATATATGGTGTATTTCATCAATTCAAGAAGACCTTGTCTTATAAAAAGATATAAAAATTAATTTAATGAAAGTACAATTTTTATTTGTAGATTTAGTATTTTCTCATATCACAATTACCTACGTATTTATTCAGACATAAGAGTATTAAATTCATTGTGAAATTTCCAAGATTATAGAATTTTTAATGAAAAAAAATCTCAATGGATTGCAGTCAGAAAATGTGAAATTTCAATTTCAAACTTCAATTTCTAGCTTCCTTTTGAATTTAAAGTAACCAAACAAGCAGTTAAATTACCATTTTGAGCATTTTGCAACTAATTTACATCAATAAATTTAAAATAAAGTACATTTTTCAATTAAAAATAACAGAAAAAATAATACAAGAAAATAAAATAAAAAAGCTTTTGATTTTGCCAGAGTGAGCGTGCAAAATTCATAAACTTGCATGATACAATAAAAATTTTAAACTTTCTTCTTATATTTTCTTACATTATCAATTAATATTTTTATTTATTTATTTTTTCGAAAAATATATAGCACCTTATCTTTTCATAAGTAATAGATAATATTATATATTATGAAGCAAAAAAGAAATTGAACAAGAAGGTCTATTGAAAATTCTAACCAGGGGTGGCGGGGGGATGATTGTGGAGGAGGCGTTGTTGAGGCTGGTTTCGCTGAGCGCCGGCAGGTTGAAGTCGCTGACGCTGCGCGGCACAAAGTACTCGACCGTGGCCGCCTGTCCGGGGCTGATCATGTCTGGGGGGCGGCGACGCGGAAGACTGTGGTGCAGGGCGGCGGTCGGTGGAGGCGTCAGCATCGTGTCTGAGGTGCCCGGCAGGTCGGGGTTGGTGCGTCAGGAGGTGCCGGACACCACGGCCATGGCCAGGTCGTCGACCTCCGACTCAGAGTGCTCTTCGTGGTGGCGCCTTCGGCGCCGCCGCACCAGGCCGCAGATGCGGCCCATCCTGCGGCCGACGGCCACCACCTCGTCCTGCAGCAGGTTGAAGCACATGGCGATCAGCGCCATGCCCACCAGCAGATATGCCGATGTTGACAAAATCGACACCTGCAAATACGATGAAAATAATTAATATTTTGGTTGCAAGCGTGAAATTTGAAAGGAAATTATATTTTATGCGTAAACAAAATTGATTGACCTCATTAGATAATAATTCATTTAAAGAATTTAAATTTCATGATAATACAATTTTGTGAAATTTTGTACAACGTCGACACCAATAGAAAGCTTAAACTTCCGAGATCAAATAGACGTCTACCCCATTTGCCATTGAACGCCTGGTTCATATAGTTTGTAATTTAATCATTAATGTGTTAATACAATTCAGAATTGGAAAGCATCAAGTTTACACGTTTAATGTGATGATACAGTTTTATTTTACCTTTATTGAATTAAAAAAGTTTTATATATTTATTGAATATCAATTGATATAAACCAAAGTATGGAATTGAGTGCCTGTAAATTTTCAAGTACGCAACACGCTCATCAAACACATTTCAATGTTTAAAATGAGTTCCATTGCAATTATAGAAATGACAAAAAAAAATTGAATGAAGAAATTAATAAATGTCTTTTGTCCATAAATATACATCTTCAAAATTATCAAAAGAAATATAAGCTTTTGTGTTTTAAGAGAAAAAATTAACTAGAAATAAAAAAGCAGCCTTTCAACTGCCGAGACTCAATTCAATTTAATTCAACTCTCACAACAGGTCAATTATTATTTTTGGGGGGGAAAATTACATTGAAGAGAGAATTGGCAGCCAGCCCTAGTAAACAACTTACTAAAACTCATAAGCTTAATTTGAAAGCAAAAGTGTTTCCAAATTAAACCTACTTGCCGAGCTGGAGCCGAAAAGGGAAAAAATTTTAAACAACAGTCACATATGCAATTTTTAACTGAGAAACTATACAATTTTTTAACGCAGAGGGCAGGGAATTCCACTGATTTGCAATTTGGAAAGAAAAACTTTGTAGACAGAGAGCTCTGCTGTGCGACTCTTGAAATATTCTTAAACTGATTGATCCGTTAAAACATAATTATATCAATACCTGCGCGTTTTTGGCCGGCATGTTTGGCTGCGCGCCGGGCAGGAGGTCGCCAAAGCCGATGGTGCCGAGACTGGTGAAGCAGAAAAAGGAGCCCTCGAGCAGCGACCAGTTCTCGAGTTTTTGGAACAGCATCGCGCCTCCGCCGATGTAGGCCGCGATCAGCGCCAAGCACAGTGTCATCGGCACTCGCTGCCGCTGCGGGTGGTGATGTTGCAGCACAAAGTTTTGCCGCGAGTCGGACGGCGTGTCCGCGGGGAAGTCGAGCGGGTGGTTGCGCTCCAGTTTGACCAGTTCTTCTTCGGGGTGCAGCTTCAGGCCCCCGTCCACGCTGTTCTGCTTGGAAGAAATGTGACGCACCCTGGTGCAAAAAAATTTCATTAGCTCTCCAATTAAATTAAAATCTGTTGATATTAATATTTTGGTCATCAATGATAATTAAAAAAAAATTGACTTTTTCCAAATAAATTTAAATATCAAAATTTTTAAAAATAGATACACTTAAAATGAAATGCATGGAAGATTAAGAAACATGGTAATTTTTTATTTGTTTAAAATGAGAATTTTCTTATTTTTTTTTAGTAAATATAAAAATGAAATCATATTTATTATTTATTATTCTTATTCACAAATCAAGTCATGGAGAAGAAAATATAATTAAATCAGATTCATCTACTTATTCTGATTGCCAAAATTTTAACTTTTCAATTCAAGTGAAGGATTCCCGACCTGTAGTTATCGTTGGGTGAAGGTTTTCCGCTATTGTTGGCCGAACTGTTGGTCGAACTGCCGCCGCCGCTGCAGCTACACAGCTTGCCGTAGAGACGACGGAAGTTCCTTGCGAGCAGGTCGCCCACCGTTGACAGGTAAACGAGCATCAAGGGGATGCCTACAAGCGCGTAAACTATGGTCACGATGCGGCCCCATGTGGTTTTCGGCGTTACACCACCATAACCTGAAACACGGGCAAAATAATTATGGCTTTTTGCGATGACGATTAAGTTTCTGAAGGCAAATTTTTCAATTTTATCAAGTAGCATGATATATTATGACCTTAGTTTTGCAAGATTTTGACAATTGCAAAGAAGTTAATTGCTAATTTCATGTATCATTTTTGTTTTTCATAAAAATTATATAATAAATTAAACAAGTTTGTTGTAGATTTTCACGATCCATGGTGATTTCGGCTTTTCCTCAATGGGGTTTGAGAGTTGTTTATTGTTAAAAAAAAACGAGTTATTTTGAAAAACAAAAAATAATAATTAAATTAATTTTATAAAAAAGTTTCCATCAAATAATCAGGGGTTATTTTTTCTTATAAAAATCCTTTACAGTTACAATGTTCCTTAAAATTTTCAAAAATTTGACAATTATTTTTGGAATTATTTTTAAAATTTTAATTTGTATAACAATTTTGGTCAAAATAGAGAAACATGTGTTTTGAGCGTACCTTTCTCAGTAGAGGTCAAGAGAAGACTAAATTATTTTTTTCAAGTTTTTCAAAGGGATTTTTTTAATGAAGGCAATGAAGCAATAAAATCCTCTCCCAAGAGAATTAATTTACTGAGTTTAATTTAAATAAATTAATGTAAAATGTATTGTAATTTATAAACAACAAAATAAGTTTCTCGCATTTGTTTACTGGAATCCACGTGTCGACGAGTGTAGCATTTTTTTTCAGCTTTTTTATCATGCTCGAAAGGCGGACTTCATTTTTCATGCGGCGGCGGCTGCAACTTTTCAGGTGGGATTAAAAACGAATTTAAATTTCGGCTTGCCATGCCTGATGCTACATGATTGCGTTTCGCCGGGAGCTCCATTAATAATACGCCTGTCTTGACGTTACTATTATAACGTTAAAAGCATTCTGCGCCTCGCACACCGCGCGCACTTCTCCGGCTTTTTATTCAATAATAATCAGGTGGTTTGCGTTAAAAGCATCGCCGGGTTTTTCGGGGAGCCCAATCGCTTCCCACGCCGCGCCCCGCCAAAGTAGCCTTCTGAATTAACAAAGTATTTCTCAAAAGTGAAACATCAAAAGCGCTTCTATGGATGGTGTATCGACTGTTGCGTTCAAATAACTTTTCCGATACTTTATACCCTCTCACCACCCTAAATCTTTTGTTGCCGATCATTTATCATATTGGCGTGCGGTTAGCAGAAAACGGCTGATATTTTATACTGCCTTTGAAGTTGCTTCGAGCGTCATAATTTCGATTTGTGAATTATTGCTTCGATTGGAAAACCATAAATATATCAAAATATTTAATACAAAGTGTCGATCAAAATATGAGATATTTTATTTCTATTTATATTAATTTTTTATTTTACTTTCATAAAGAATTTTGAAAAATACAGTATTATTTAGTACATATTAAAACATTGAGAATATTTGGTAAAATAAAATGACCTTTTAGAGTTCATAGCTTGAATAAAATGATTGTTTAATTGAAAAGAAGCGCCTTGTGCATACATAAAAAACAAATTACAGATCGAAGCAAACAGAAAAAAGAGATGTGCTTTAATACTTTAATTTTAGTGTCACCTTGTTTGGTAAAAATCAGACTGGTAAAAGGGGAAAGTAAAAATTATTCACGACAATATTGGACAAAATTAAAGAACAAAAATTTAAACCATTTTTAAACTAAGATTTTTTTACACCAAATTTATTTCATCACTTTTCACTTTTCCGAGGTAACTTTTTCGGTTCGGTTTCAATTTTTTCCCTTCAAGGATTCGTGCAACGTTGCTCTATTGCCGAGTGTGCCTGGCCGGCATGCTTTATCTGCTCACAATCTGAAGCATCTGTTACCAATGGCGGCGTCAGAAAAATAGAAAGAGACGAGACCTTTTGGCCAAGGACCAAATACAAGGGAAACTCGGTTGGAATTTTTATATTGCATTAAGAGCGAAAGGGATGCTGCCGGGGCGGCTTAGATGGGCTCCCCTTGCCTGCCCTGCCGCCGCCGCCTCGCGAGAGAGTTCTTCGATTTTCTTTCATTTGATCAACTGACTCTTTGCCGGCCGTCTCCAGTTCGTCTATAATCGAATTACGTCCTGATCAATAACTTTGCGCCTGAGAATTCCACCGCGACAGGAAAAGAACGTATCGAGTTTCTCATCATGTTGCCATTTGAATCCGTGCAGGGGTGCGAAAAAGTGCGATAATATGAGTCCCATTGATTTTGAAACTGCTCTTTGGGGAGCCATGATTTTGTATTAGAGCCAAAAAGTGATGATGAAACTTAGGGGAAGCAGGGTTGAAATGTTTTTAAAATTATTGAATTCTCACACAAAGTCTACCCTTATTTATTTCCATTATATTTTGTTCAAACGAGCCAGAATAATATATTATAAAAAATTATTAAATATAGTACAAAAGTGAAGAAAACTGGTGTTTTCCTTGTTGAAATAAAACGAGTTTGAAAAGAATGTGGTAATCCAATGTTAAAATCAGCATTTATGCAAGAAAACGGCTGGTTTTTATTTATTTTAATTTTAAAGGAAATAAATAAATAATAATGTAATTCCTAAATATTGAATTTTAATTATGCTGTTCATGTTTGTATTATTTGCACGTCAAATGTTAATAAAAAGAACATTGTTGTCCTTCGATTAAAACAATGAAAAGTAAAAATGTAATTATTAAATAAACTTCCAGCTTTCTCAAACATTTTGTGATAAAAACTAAAAAATTAATTAACAAATGATATAAAAACATCATTTCTAATTGCCATACGACATGGTTTTGCTTTCGGTTGCAATTTCGTTTTTACTTTTCAGCAGCCCAAGTAAATGTTTAATATGAAGTACCAGAGGACGAGTTTTAGCTCCACAATGGTGTAATCCGGCCAAATGAAAATGATACAGAATTCAACTAAATAATGGCACATCCGCGAATTGCAAAAAAAAGAGCGCTCGCCAAAAATTCCGCAACGCTATCGGAATCACGTGAAATATTATCAGTGGCGAAACAAACCAGCGCAGCGCATGATTGAAAAAAAGTACGAGCACATGCAGAGGCGCAATTTGCCCACGAGGAAATTAGATTTCATATCAATGGAATTTTAATCAACTGATATATTCGCCGAGCATATTATTTTTGCAAGGGAAACTGCCTGCCTCGTCGGGCATTATTATTCCAGGATAAAGCCATTGATGTGTTGGGATGAAAAAGAGAGAGACGAGGCGAGCAGGCGGTGCGCTTGCCAGAGAGATGGAACAACTTCATTAGTGCCAACCAGCCCCACCAAGGCACAAATTAAAGCCTCGAGCTGACTTGCTGAAATCTCCGGCGCCGATTTATCAGCCCGAAAAAAGGCAAAAACTCCATTAACACCGACGTGACATTTTTCAACTGGGGGATTTCCAATGTCTGCATGTCTGGTCGTTGGCTTTGCGAAGGTATTGAGACAATTGGTGCGGGAGGGAATGACAATTTCGGCGATGGCGCAGGGCTCTAACGTGAAACGTTTACAACCGAGATTAAAATAATGAAAACTCTCCCCCTTGATGCTAAAACTCATGGCTTCAACGAAAGTGGTAAAAAATTATTAAAACGTCAAAACTAGCTCTTAAATATTTTTCAAATTTTCAAACAATTTATCTTACTAAAATAATGAGTTAATATTCTTAGCATCTTTTTACATAAAAAGTGGTTATTTTTGTGACTATAAATACTAAAATGAGGTTAAATATTTTATTATAAAAAAATACCAATAAATAATTGAAGGACTTTTGTGATTTCCAAAAGAAATTGTAATTTTTTTGAATATTGCGTTTGTGCTTTGTTGAAATCACTATGTTGCATTGCATTTTTTTGTGTAAATAAATCTCTAATCTGAAATACCATACTAAATATTTAAAAAAAAAAAACATTCAATTAAATTGAATTTTATATCTTGTTTTTCGCATAAGAAATATTTTGGTTTTGCATATCATTAAGGCAAATAATGGTTCTTATCATTATCTTGGATTCCTACAAATGTGATTTTCAATCACATCATGAAAAAAATGCACAAAATAATTATTTCCAATCCGTCTTGCCGCTCTCGCAAATATTGATCAACACACGGTACTCCTTTGTTCTCAGCGAAATATTATCGTTCATGATGCTCCGTCTGAAAATAAATAAAACGTGCATTTTTTCCTCTAACAAAAGGTACATAAATGCAAAAAATATCATCAAAAGAGAGTCGAGCCCAAGTGCGAGGCGGAGAGAGCCTGTGAGAGGAACACGCGGCAGTGCAACAAAAGAGCGAGGGATGAAATTCAGGCCTTTGAAGTCGGAAGGTTCTGCTCATTCTCCCTCTCTCGCTCTTCACGGAAAGTCTTGATAATTAATTTCCACCGTGAATGCCCGTTCTGCAGCCAGCAGTTCTCGTGAGTTAAATTGTACACGGTGCTGCACAAGACTGATATTATAGAGTTGGAAAATGGAAAGGAGGAAGTGAATGCCAGATGATGCTCACATATATGAATATTGTATCAATATTTGAATTGAATATGTTTTTCGACTGAAGAGAAGTTTGGTTTTTGTAATGGATAAAATTGCATAAAATGAAATTAATATAATGCATCTTTTAACTTGGTGAAATCATATTTCTAATAAAATCTTATATAATAGGCCAAATTTTCCATTTTCCTGAATCTTAATTTCAAGGGGTAAATTAATTAAGATTCTACCCTGATATTGATTAAAGGGTTCAATTTTCAGTAAATATTTTGTAAATAACAATTAAGCAGAATAAAAAATTTGTTACTTTCTAAATTATTTCTATATCCTAAACCAGGCAAATTAAAACTTTTTTCAATCGTTTTAAACCAGAAAACAGACTGCTTGGGAAATAAAATTTACAACTGCTTGCCAGGTTTTAGAGGTTCTTAAAAAATAAGATTTCATTTCCTGCTAAAAAGCCGGCTTGCTTTCTTTCTTCCTGCCAAGCCTTCTCAGCCTCAAAACCTCTCTTTTTCAGCGTCATTTAAAATTAAAATAGCTAATAAAATGTTACAATGTGTAATATATTCAAACCGGCTTGACGCCCTCTTGCCTTCTCTTCTTTTCGAGGCGGAGGAGTTTTTCATAAAAATTTCGCCTCGCTCTCTCTCTTTTCTCGCCAACATAAAAAGCATTTATGTGGCAGTCTCCAAAAACATGGAGTAAAAGCGACTGCGTCTTTCTCCTGCGCTTGGAGATGAATCAAGAAAAAAGCAATTTGAATGCAGTGATTTATTTTACGGCACGGTCTGCGGCGCAGCCAGCGTTTTAAACTGTTTTTAATGGCGTTGTAACCCTCTCTTCGCTGCTTTTCCATATTAACACGCAGCGCGCGCTGAATTAGCTGGCGGAAGAAATATGAAAACAGGAAGGGATGAAGGCGGCGGAAAAGAGAAGCTACGAACCTGCAGGAACCCGGCTCCAGAAAAAAGTCCCTGATTTTGAGAGAGAGAGGCAATTTATTTCAATGGAATGGGACGATGACATAGGCTTAAAACTTGGATAAATCAAACTGATTGAAATGTAAAATTTTTCTAAAATTCCTATTATTTATGGTGATTTGAATTTAAAGTCGGCTTTTCCTTGACGGATTTTTGTGAGTTGTTTATTGTTTAAGAAAAAACGATATTCTACTTTTTTCTTTAACAATAAACAAATCACAAAAATCAATCTAGGAAAAGCGGACCTTTTAAATTGAAATCACCATGAATCAACCCTCGAACGTGAAATTCTAACACGAAATTCTTATTATTTATTATGCTTTGCTTTTGTAGTACATAATTTAATGTATTTGAATTATGAAATTACCAATGTTTCCCGACTTTCCTAATTTAATTATAATTTATATATATTTTTTTTTAATAATTCAATTATTTAAGGACCTACAATTTTAAATTTTAAGCTATTAAGTAGAATCTAAATTTCAAATAAAAAAAATTACGCTGTTGTTAATGTGCTAAATTAGTGCCTTCTTTTTCTCTTTTTTTAGAAAATTCAAGGTTAAAAATGACTTTTGCCCCAGCAATATAACATTAAAAATATTTGGTGATTTGCTTGATTGCAGTAAATTCTTGTGATATGCACAATTAAATAAATTTTTGTAAATTTTATTTTAATTCAAATCAACAACATGCACTATAATTTCGTTTGATTTTAGTTATAAAAGCAAATCTGTTTTGAATTTTATTAAATTTCAAAGTTCTGAAACCTCATTTATGTTTGAATATAGTTATGATGAAAAACGCGTTGCTGAAGGTATTGACGCGCTGATGGGAAGAAATTCTCGCTGAATTATTGATCAGGTTGGCGCGAGGCGCGACGAATTACTTCGTCAGAAACTTGCGACACGGCGATATTCCCAAGTGGGACTTCGCCAAGCGAGTATGCTACCTGTCGACCTTAATTAGGATCAAGCGGAGGCGCCGAGTTAAAACGCATCCGTCGTTTCCAGCGCAATATTACACCCTCTCCTTTCTCCAAAACTAAAGCACCCGAGGCTGGAGAGCTCTAAATTAAATGCGATCACTGATTCCGCCGCACAGTTCCAACTTCAGCTGTCGTGCGATTGCATTTTGTTTCACCACCACAGAGATATGAAATAATTTCTTGAGTATTCGAGTGACAAGTTTTATCGCTACAACTGCGCAATTCAAAACTTCCCCGCAGGCATCACAAGTTTTCGAAATCGACTGGTTCGTCGACAAACACGACGAAGAAGCATAAAATATAAAAATCTGAATAGGTTCCTTTGAAGTGTTCAAAAGCCAATTAGTTCGCTCCGTATTCTTTCATTACATAGTCCTTTTGATAAAGGTTGGAGAAATTTTATTTTTATAAAATAATTGCTACATTTTTAAACTTTAAGAAAATGCAGCTGTTTTTCTAATTAGGTTTTCGTTGCAATTTACTTTTTTTCCTTATCACATCCCAAATTTTATGTAGGTTTTTTTTAATTTTTTACATCGAATACAAAATAAATAAATTAACTAAAATGATTTACAGGGAATCAGCAAAGAACTCAAATTTCTTGTCTTTTTCCCCAATTTGGGCTTTTTGTCTCTATTTTTTTCTTAAAAATATCTGACCAAATGCACAAAAGTCCCCCATTCCGTGTATCAATCTAAATTATTCATCACAAAAAGTGAACTCCAAGTGAAAAACAAAAAACGAAGAGCGCGGCAACTTTTTGTTGTTCTCGTCGAGGTTCGGGATGTGTAATTTACGTCACACTAACGCAAAATGAATAAATAATGACGGTCGCCGCTCGTCAATAAAAAGTTAGAAGCGCCAAAGTCACCGATATATTTCTAGTTACTCGCGTCGTCCTTTTTTTTGCACACGGCGGCGTCGGTGCACGGGCATTATTATTTTACCACCGCGCGCTGAATAATTAATGTGCGGCCCTTTTTACGACCTGCATCTTCTTTCATCTGCACGCTCTCTGCGGAGCCCGTACCAATTTTCGCTAATACCTGACATTGATACTGCAACGGAGAGGCATTAACGGGCTATTGATGCGATGTGAAAGGATGGAAAATTATATTTTATGGCTGCATATTTAGAAAAAAAAAAATGCATCCCATGTCAGTTTTTAACTTCATAGGGAAAGAAAGAAGAGATTACGGCATTCGCTGAAAAAATTCACGAGCAAAATTTATCCAAAGGTAAAATATTATTGAATTCATTTGCAACCGGATTCATGGAATTAAATTCAATCAATTTGAATTACTTTGTAAAAGGATAGAAAACTCAATCCAGGTTTGATTTGTAAGTTTCCTTTAATAGAACTAAAAACTTATCACGAGTTTACTTTCAACGTGGCTAATAGATACGAACGTGAGGTGGAGTCAAACGGTATATATAAGCTTTGTCTACGAACGTACATTACGATAATTAAATGCAACAAGAGGGAAAAGAGAGAAAGAGCGAGAGAGCAGCGCAGAGAAGTGAATGGCGCGATAATAGCATGGCAGAGTGCGGAAAGGCAGCGCAAAGTTTTGCCATTAAAACTTTATATTTCGTGCGTACAGAGTGTGGAGTAGTGACAATGGAATTATACCTCTCGCAAGAGCAGATTCACTTCTTGCAGCGTGCAAATTTCATTCAAAGACTAGCTCGGTTGGTATAAAAGGTAAAAAGAGCCAACTCTGATTGATAACGGGGACAGAATTAACGAGCTCCGGATTTGCTTTGGTGGATTAACTGCGCCGTTGCATTGCTCATTAAAATATATTAAATTCCGCATCTCATACGAACCAACATCAAATTTCAAATTGAAATCTAATTAAAGAAATAAGTGAAGAATTATGTTTGTCAAGAAGAAGTAAAAAAAGGAAAATAAATTTGTGATTTGCATGATGAAATTGACATTCAAGGAAATGAAAAGATCGGGCTTTCCCTTGTTGAAAATTTTTTTATATTTAAAAACAAATGGCTCTACCAATTTTGGTCACGGTCTGCAAAAATCAGCAAAATTGACGGAAAAAAATGACCAAATTTAAAAAAATCTTAATAATTGTTTATTTTCTCCAATTATACTGATTTTTGTATATTATTTCTTGCTCTTGAAAAAGAGTCGCAGACCGTGACCGAAACTGCCATTTGTTTTTGAATAAGAAACAATTTCTGCAACGAGGAAAAGCCTGATCTCTTCATGTCCACAATTTTTTAATGTAAATTTTTTTTTAATTATGAACACATTTATCTCCAAATTAAGCAAATAATACTCGGTGAAGCATTGAAATGTTTTTTTTATGGTATGAAAAATATTGAAACACGTCCAGCAAAGTAAAAACAAAACGTCCAACATTTCACAAAGTTTTATTAATAATTTTACACAATTTTCGCAAAGCACCTAAAACTAAAGGTGAGCTTAAAAGATCTCATCAAAATGTTCAAAGAGTTTTTTGCTTGAGGATCAGTTTGTCCGAAAGAGAAAGGTAGAGCGAACTGACATTTGCAGGCGCCCAAGTTTTTGCAGGTATTAATTAATTTGAATGTAATAAAGCTCTAGCCGTCGGCGGGCCGTGTGAGAGATGATTCCGTTGAAAACAAACGAGCCAGTCGCAAATTTAGTAGGGTAGCAGCATCAGTTGGTTTCATTAATGGAGCCGCCCGGCCGCCCTCCCGCCGTCGGACCCGTTCCATAAAGTTAAAAGTTCGAGTGTAATAGTCTAGTGCGGAGGCTCCTCGAATCATAAATTCCAGCACGGCGAGTAAGATGTCGTGAGATACGGGCTTGCGAGCACAAGTTAGATTATACGCGTGCCCTCCGAGACACTCTCTCTTTTCGTCCGTCAGCGGCTTTAATTAAATTTATGCACTACTCGCTCTTAGCCGGGAAATATTTCGCTCATCTCGAGAGCCATATGCAGTTCCAACTCGAGCTCCGACTCTTTTAAAGCCTCTCTAGGATTTCCACGAGAGATGCACGCGCGTAATTTCAACCACTCTGCGCACAAGGGATGCCCCCTTTATTTGCATGCGTGTTCCGAGCGCGGAATCATCGTCGAATAAACAGAGCCTCCGCGTGCAGGTGGATTAAACATAAAATATGCAAAGCCCGCTGGTCTCTCTCTCGCTGGGTTAAAGGTTTTTACGGCATCAAGCGCGATTTGCGAAAATGTTTATTTCGGCCGCACCATTTACGGAATTGATGGAAAAGTTACCGCACTGCTTGTTACCGTGACCAAATTTCAGGCGGTGCCATTAACAATGTTTTTTTACAATTTGAAATAGGATAATTAAATTTTATGGATTATTCAAATCCCTATTGTAACTGGAAGATAAAACCAGCATAAAACGAAAACACACAAGAATCAAATTTCATAAAATTTTATTTCCTGCGCATTCGTGCAAAAACAATTTAAACAAAAAGTAAAATTAAAAGCAGATTTATAAAAAGGGTTAATGAATTGGCGAGTTGTGGTCTACAGATTGTAAGATAGATTAATATAGATGATTTTGGTTACAATACAATAACGACAAACCAAATTAAATCCATTCGTTTTTATTCTCATTTGCTAATTTATATTTTTCAAGCATATTTTATAAGATTCTATCTTAGAGGTGAATTTCTCCAGGGGATTTAAACAGGCCCCTTATTGATCTGAAGTTGATTGAAGCTGTGAAAAATTGTAAAATCCACACATCACAGGAAGCCAAAACTCAAAAGTTTTAAAAAAAATATTTTCAATTTTTTTTAATGACTCGAGTAAAGTAAATAACAATAATAATAAATATAATAATCATAGTCATAATAAAAATGTTAATACATAATAATATTAATTATAATGAAAATGATGATAGTAATTATTTTAATAATAATCTGCATGGATTTTATTACATATAACTTGCTTGGTTTGAGAACACGCTAATTTTGATAATATGGCATGTGTGAAATTAGCCTCACCGACCAACTTCACCCGAGGAAGGCTTACGTAGACCACAGGTCCTCCTCATTCAAATTCCCGGAACCGAAATAGATTCAGTCAGACGTCGTCATTACTTGCACCGTTTCCAAGACAAAAGGGTTTGGGCAATTTGAACTTTGAACCCGTCATCGTCATTCCTCTTGCACAGGTGGCGACGAGTTTCTCTCTTTAGCGCAAAGGACCGTATTATTTGTAAGTAGATCACACACAACAATGGGCAAAGTCAACAGAGCGCTTGTCACAAGCACCTGCGTCGCGCGAGCAGAAATTTCTGATTGCCAGTCTGGGAATTTATTTGTCACCGCACTACCTGTGTCGGTGGCGCTGAATTAAACGCGGAAAATGAATGCGATCGTTGATGCGATCTCGAACGCTCCGCTTGATAATTGTGTCGTATGAGCTGCTGCTGAAACGTGTTTATTTTATCTATCATCTCGCTCGGTTTTTACCAGAGAGGATAATTAAATTTCATTCACATTTCCTCTGGAACAACGTGTGGAAAACTGAAAAACTATAACGTTTTATTTAAATGATTATTATTCAACGAATTTAGCTACCAAAAATCAGAGAACGGGTTTCTGTTTTGAAAATATTCCATTATTAATATTAAAATGTAACTTCCAAAAAAATTTTAACTAGCCTTTTCCTTGTTTATATGAAATTAAAAAAATTTAGTTCCATTCTGCGTCAACAAAATGATTTGTTTTCACTAATGAATGAATTGAGAGCCCTCGACGAGGCTCAAAATCTGGTATCCCAATTTAATTATTCCAACGCTTGTTCCTTTGAGCGAAGGGTTGGCTTGTGTAACTTTTCCTTCCTGCCAGACGGACGCAGATTAGAATGTGTCACGGAACGCGCAAATAGTAAATTTGCCTAATGGATTCGTAGGCAATAAAGCGCACGCCGCAGCCATTAATATTAATTGTGGCGGGCGCAGATGTGAGCGCGCACATCTTTCGCAGGTGCCGAAATAATTATAAATTGCAGTCGAATTCGTTTTTGCGAACCATATATCAATTTCGGGGGCAGCATAAGGAAGAGAGCAATCAGTTCGCGGAAAGAGAGAACGTCATATCAAACCTAATTTCACTTATCTCGCCGATGGGGTGATGTATTTTTGAGAGATGCTGCCGAAACGTGCGCGGTAAGCAGCAAACATCTCTCTCGGAGAGAAAGAGAATCGACGTCTGCATCTGACACTTACGATCTTTTGATAGACTCACAATCGAGCAGCAACTCCTGATCCCCGTCGATCCCGCGTGTCAAGGGGCGGAACGTGAAAGGAGTTCGACGCGGAAAAAATTAAGTTTTCGACTTTGATTCGGGCTCCTTTGCCGAAATGACACGTATTTGATTTTGCAGTAAACGGTAAACACACTCGGTGTTTGACTTTGGCCTGTTGACTTTGCATCGAGTGTGTTTGCTGCGTTTTGAGCAAACAAAATAGGCTCTTGACGGCGCGCTGCGTCCGTGGCATGGTCTCGTTTGCATATTTTATCGCATTCGGGCCAAATCAAATCTCCCCAGTCGGCAAACACCAGCACGCCTCATCGGCAATTTCGCCTTTCTTGGTATAAAATACACAGCGCTGATCGACGGGATAAATTTGTAATGCGTGTGCTCACATGGCTGCAACGGTGGCAAATAACGCAACAGTTGAGTTTGCCTTTCGAATCCGCCAAAACTCAATATTCTATGCACTTCTAACAATTTTTTCAGTCTGTTTTTACAAGAAGATAGCATTGGTGCCATTTTTGTAAACAAAAAATATGATAGATGATTAAAGTATTTATAATAAAATTATTCTTCATATTTTGTAAAAATGTAAATATTTATTTTATTTTTAATTATTTAAACAAGTAAAAATCTTTGTATTACAAATCAACAAGATTAACAAGACTCTCTTCCATCAATGATTAAAAGTGAAGAAATTCAAAATTAAATATTTTCATTTTATTTTTTGGTTACTAGCAATAAACTTATTTACAAACTTCACAGTATCATCCCGTTTCAATGAATTGAATCCTGATTTTAATATTTTGTGCTGCTTTCTCCATCTCTAATCAATCGTACGCAGCGCTGGGTGTTAACAAAAGATTATTTTTCTTTCGTTTCACCAACTTTAGAATAAAAAGGAACAACTTTTTATATTAAAAGCCGCTGAAATAAGACATTCCTGCGCTTTCCCCATTATTATTATTATTATTTTTTCCCTCCGAGAGACAAAAAAAAAATGGAAAAAGCGCTATTTCCTTTTCCACGTCGTTTTCTGTCACAAATGATCGTCGTCACGATATCAGCGTCAAAACTTTCCTCCGCAAAAACCTGCTGCTGCCACGAAGCCGCCAAAAAAAGAGAGAAAGAAACACTCCCCTGAGAAAATAGAGGCAACTTGGACGTCGTAATTAATAACACGGAAAAATGATGGCGCCGGGCATTATATTTGTCATGTAGCTCTCATATAGAAACTTTTTATTGGCAGATATGGCAATTTAATTAGCGGAAACATTTCTAGCAGCGCAGAGAATTATATTTGGCCTTTTTTTATCCTCACACACAGACAAAAGACACGGAGCGAAATTTAATTAGTCACATTTTTAACAAAAAACACACGAATTTCCTTAAATTCGCATAAAAAGAGGGAGATGTTTTTGAGCACGGCGCTCTTCAAAGAGAAACCTTTTCGTAACAATTCTCTCTCTCTCCTCTGCACTTTGGGCTGTTCGCGTTCAGCCCCGGTTCTGCTGGTTAGCAGGGTTGTAGTCCTAAAATTTTCTTAATGGAGACGGTGGTGACGTCACAAATAGAACCCCTGTAAAGTAGGCAACCCCTATGCACAAGAAAATTGCGGGTTGCCTAAATGCAAATATTTTTTCCATACGACCCTCTTGGCCCACAGATGCGCCCGACCTATCTTTTTTTAAGGTGCGTCTCTATTCAGCAGGTAATACCCTGTCGAATTGTTAAATCTGACCACTTAACATTTTGTGGCAAATAATAAGGAAATTCCCCCTAAGAGGATTAACCACCTTTTGTGAAAATGCCAGGGCGAGCCTTCTTGTTTGGCTGTCACCAGCATCCATTTTTAACAAAATGATACAAAAGAATTTAATCCTAAACTTCGCCGCAGCCACGCAACAGAAAATAAATATATTCTTTACGAATTTTGTGATCAATTCAACAATTTGAATGTATGAAATTAAAAAATGACCGTCTCCCTCCGTCACCATGGACTGTTTCTTAATGGAGGCGCGTCACCTCAAAAATTCCTTAATGGAGGCGCCGTTACCCTCCGTCCCCCTAGGACTACAAGCCTGCTGGTTAGTATCATTAGGTCATTACATGCCTCCACATTTCTTGCTGCGAGGAAGCCTTTTGCATTTGCAAAATTTGATAACATTCATCCCCAGCAGGTTTTTATGGCGATTCCGGCTAAAAACGCTTTTGTTGCTCTTTGTGCGTCGCTCGTGCAGAATTCGCCCTGCCAAATTCAATTCCGTGGCCGCGCACCCGGATCGCGAATGAAAATATGAAGTGGAAATATACACTTAATATATAATAAGACGCCGTGTTAGCAGTTGCGTTGCAAAAAGGCAATTCAAAAGACCGAATTATCACTAATGATTCCAGTTAAACGAGTTTCCTTTTGTAACCGAAAAGGAAATAACTTTGTAACAAAAAATCAACAAAAAACAACAGGGTTTTCAGTGAAACTTGAAAACAAATATGAGAATACGGAAAAATTACACTAACTTTGAGAAAATTCAAGAATAACTGTCTTAAAATATTTTCCTATTTTTGTCTTTTTACTGAAATCACTGCATTTTTTCAATTTTTCACAATTTTCAAAGTGATTCTGGGAAATAAAATACAAAAAATGACAAAATTTCTGGCTATAATTTTTCAGGTTGTTGAAAATGATGCAAACTAAAAAAAGTGGCAGAGCGCGCGGCTTTAATTTGCTGCCTGTGTTCGCAGCTCCGCCCATTAAATTTCACTCAAAAGTTATGAACGAAATTTTTTACGGCCGGCGGCGTGTGCGTGTATGCAAAATCGGCCCACTTTGCTGCGCCGATTATTAAATAAAGTTGGCCGAGAGACAATGTATGCACCAATAAATTATTCGGCTGGCAAATTTTCCCTCCACATGTGCTGCACGGCATAATGCGTGCCGCCGATATCAACATAAATCACACGCGTGAGTGTGCATTATAAATTGTTCAATGTTGTTTGCATAAATCACTTAAGAAGGAGCTGCAGCATCTTGGATTATATTCGTTTCAAATCAGCCAGGCCGGCCAGATCGGCCACGTGCCGCCTCTTTTTATCTTCCCTGCAGTCATAAATTCCACCTTTTTTGTTCCATATACCGGAGGGCAATCAATGTTTTTGATGTTTCTGCGCAATGCTTTTGCCTGTAGAGATTTCCAATCTCAAAAAATAAGAGCGAACGTAAATTTATTTGCGGTTCAAAATTTAACTTTCAGTTCTGTGGACCAATTTTTTTTTTTTTTTTTTTTTAAATATTCCACCAGTTTTTAATTTCTATGAGTCAGGTTTGGAAATAAAAGATGAGTGAAAAATATAGAAAAATGCGAAACGCGTCCCTCGGGGTAATTCCAAGTCTATTATTTTTTTCTGCCGAGAAAGACTGCTCGCTGAAAAGCATAAACATCTTTTTCTTCTTTTGTTTGCCCGTCATTTTCCCATCAAATCTAGGACGAACATTTTTAGCATCCCCCGCTGGAAGTTGGTGCCGGTGCGGGCCGTTGACCCCGCGATGCACTTGGGACGGCTCGTATATTCCGTGCCGTCGTTAGAGCAAACTAAGTAAGTTCTCTCATAGTCGCATGTCGCAAGAGCTGCTCTCTGCGGAGGCGCCTGTCGCCCCTCGAGGCATTCCTTTCGCAAAAGAGACTGCGCTCAGTTTGACTTACTGCCTCGCTATTTGCACTGCATCCGATAAATTAAATTTCATGCTGCGCCTTTTCCGTCCAAGTAAGAACTATGGCAGGCTCCGACATGACATTTCATTCTTCTATCTCTGGTTTTATCCGATTTATTTTTCTGCAGGGAAGACGATTTAGGTAAAATTTGGCATCAGAAGTCAAATATCTCAATGAATTTTTATCTAAAATCTTTTTTTTTAATTAAATTTTTTTAAATTTATTACCCCAAAATAAAAAAAAATAAGTTTTATAAGTGCATGTGATCAATTTATTGAGATTTGTGTATGATTTTCCACACATAAAATTTGAACCTAAGTATAATGATTTCAAATTTGCATTAAATTTCTCTATTTTGTCTAAATAATACCAAGAAACTTTTTGTTTTCGATTGAATTTAAGTGAATTCTCGTTTAAATAACGTTTTTGTTCTACCTCTGAATTAAAAAAGGCAGTAAAAGCAGTCTGGGCCAACTTTAAATTTATTATAAGACTGCTGAGAACCGAACTCGCTCTGCTCCCCAGGTCGTAAATTTCGCCAGCGTCTCTGCGACAGGTCGGCACCGTCGATCCTATATAGTCGTGGCACGTTTGCGGCCGCAGGGGGCCGTCGCGCTTCTTCGCCAAGGTGAACCGACCGCCTTGGCGCGGCCACCTTTAAAATGCAAAAGAGCAGCCGAGCCGTCGCAAGGAGCCACTTTTTTGCATCCGATGCCACTGCATCTCTCAAGACTCGAGAGAGATAAGAATTTGCATGTTGACGACATCAGAGAGGAAGAGATAACACGCCAATATGCGGATGAGCCGGCCTGGGATGGCTGCAGAAACTGCCTTTGATCGCCAATTTCATTAGGGCAACTGCTTTGCATACATTCCCCCCTCATTTTATTTGCACCAAAGCGACGGGAAATAATTTTGCGACAATGTCGCGACGGGGAACACCAAGATTGCCAGCAGAGATAGCAAATTTCATTAAATGCAGAAGTCAAAATTACCGTTCATGAAGTTAATGAAGAAAAGACGGATTTGAATATTAAGACAGCAGCTTTTTACTCTACGTAAATAAAATTTTTTTGATCCAGAATTAAATAAATACTTTTATCTTATTGGTTTTTATAACTACAAAAAAATTGATCATTGTGTCTTTTAAAGCAATAAATGAAAAAATTAACCCTCGCAAATATAAAATGTTTTCAGAATTATGTTAATTTGTAAATTAGAAAATTAATTTATTTAAACTTTAATTATTCCTTGGATATTTGCTGCATAAAATAATAATGGTCCCCTCCAAGCTAACGACCAAAACTTTTCCTCTTATCCTTGCTTTCAATTCGCAAATTCCTCTTGGAATTCCCTTGGCCCTTCTCGCGACTGAAAAATGCACTCGGCCGGCTCTTCTCTATATACACCCTCTGCACAAGCGCCGAGTCTCTTTTTATATATCGAGCCCCAAGTGTTCATGTTGTGCCCCGGCAGAATTGGAGTAAACCACCCTCTCATGCCACACGGGGCGGCGGGCAAAAACTTTCCAAATATGGAGGAGACCGGCAATAACAAAACTCGTTACACTTGCCATAAAGTTAACTCCTTTTTTACAAAAATAAAATTTTACATGCGCGCTTTAATGCGAGCCAGGAGGGACAAAAAGAAGCGCGTTATTATTTTCATTGTGCAGCAAGAGCGTCTCGCGTCCTGCTGAGAGCGCAAATAACGCGCTCTTTTTTGTGCAGCCAGAGAGAGCGAAGTGAAATCTCAATTAATGGATGCATTAGTCACGACCGGATAAACATACGCGCAAAGAAGCGCTATTCGTGATAAATAAATTCACCGTCAAAAGCCTTGCGTAATCGTAAATCCTCTTTCCAGCTCAAACTACTCGCTTTTTCAGAGCATTAAACTGCCAGACTAAATTTTTTCTAGCAAATTTTACTCTCTATGTTTTAGATTTAAGTGAGCTTCAACCAGGATATGAGATTTTTTTAACAATATTTTCAGCTTCTCGCTTTCAGCCAAAACGTAATGTTTAAAAATTTTCTCAAAAATTTTGGTTCGTTGATGGTAAGAGTCATTTTCATCACAGTCCGTCCATATTTAACTTAATTAATAGGGGTGAGATTTGAATTAAAAATTTCTTTGTTTTGTGTTAAGCAACTTATATCGTTAACAACCGGTTTTTTAGTCCAGTGTCCTTTTTTTGCGATGCAATGTTTACTACGAATGGAGAATAAAAAAATAAATCTTAAATCTTACTTGTTTAGACATTATAAAAATTATTAGTATTGTTATTAATTCGTACAAACGTCACATTGTTTACATTCAATTTGAGAGGACAATTTTGTTAAGAAAAAGGTATTGTTGGACAAAACGGCGCCACCAATTGGCAAGAATTTTGCTAAAACTTCAAAGATTAATGATTTTGTTCTTATCACTTATCAAAACTTCTACCACAGGTAGATCTTGTTCCACTGGGCGTCTGATGATCCAGAAGGAGAAATAATTTGACGCCTCATAATTCAATAATAATAATAATAATAATAATAATAATATCTCCAAAAAAATTGAATTCGGAAAGGTATTTTTTCCAGTTTAAACAACTAAATACTTTAATTATATTCATTGTTTATGTGAAAAGTATTTTGTTGCAATGAAGAAACTGTGACGATGACCCAAAAAAGAATAATATTAACAACAATAACAATTCTAAATTAATATAACTCAACTGATATTTGCGACTCATTGTAAAATCTCCATTGTTTCAATTTACAAACATCCATGAATGTTGTTGCTTATGGTGTTGCGAGTAATTTAAACTGACACGGCGGAATGCACGTTGCGTCGCGGTTTGACGTTTTAATACTACATGGTGGGTGCGACCGGGCGTAATGAGTGTGATGCCGGCAAGTTAATTTTTTTTCATACACACCCTGCATAATTATGAGCAGCACGACTAGCACGAGCCGGTGGCGTTTGACGTCCGTACCGAGAGGATGATTATAAAATGCACTTGTGTGTGTGTTTTGAGCGCGTGCAGTAATTATATTTCAATTTGCAAACACGGCAGGCGAGAGAGCTTCGCTCGCCGCGTATGTATATAATTATTCAGCGCCTGGTTGGTATGCAAAGTGCGCGACATCGCTCGAATTATCCGGCGGGCGTTGGTTCGACGAGTCCTCCGTCGGCCCGTTCATCGATTAAAATATTAAACGACGCGTAATTAGTGTCGCAGACAACAACTTGCAGCTCATTAGCAAGATTCTTGCTGCTGTGCGGAGCGAGTTTGGCTCCTCATCCTGCAGCGTGCGTTCTATAATTCGATTCGCGTGTCAGAGCCGCGCGCGCGGATTCACAGATGCGAAATTCTCATCAGGCAAATGAACTTCGATTGCTTTGAGGACATTAATTTGCGCGTCCCTCCGGGAGTGAATCTAATTAGTTGTGAGTGCAGCTTTATTATTATTATTTGGTCCTGGGAATTGGGAAGTGTTTGCTGCAGGCCCTGTAGCGTGATCAAAATTTGATTTTTTTTCTCCGTGCTTATTTCTTCGAAAAAATCAAATTAAAATATATGGCCCTTTTCGTGAGATGTGTTAACAATTTTATTTGCAGAAAAATATTGATTAATATTGCGAAATATAAGATTAAATTAAATTTCTAAATTATTGTTACTTTTAGACCAATGGTAAGCTCAATTATCTCTAAGCAATGGTTATTTTTCTTCAGCAGACTTCCGATTTCAAGAATTGACCTTTAAATACCTTCAATTTGTAATTTTTTTAATTGTTTAATTGTTTTTATTAAAATTTAAGTGGGTAAATAAATAAAATTAAAAAATTATTTATATAAAAATAGGACGTAATAATATATACAAATTTAAACTAAATTAATTATTTCAAACAACCTTTTTAATAATAAAAATATTTTCTGTTGGTACAATAAAAAAAAAATTTGTTTTCAATTTGAAACCAGACGCAAAAAATGTTGATTTCTAAAATTTTATTAGCCAAGCAAGAAACAGCTGACCTTGACACGACAGGGGACGGCAAGAAAAAACAATATATCACACTTGAGCCGTTAATATCTGACGGTGGAGGGCAAAAAATTGATATCTTAATAGACCCTCTCAGCAAGTCGACTGATTTTGGCACATAAATTTTCCCGCAGCTTCTGTTTCGGATCGTGACCTCCATGTTGAGTCGGTCGCAGTATAGTTGTTGTGGAGCTGCTTTTTTTTCGGTACACATTCTCCCGCCCGCCCGAGAGCCAAGAGCTTGATCGCCCTGTGATGCCGGCGCAAACACGATTGTTCCTTTTGTCGGCCACTGGATGCTTTCCAAAATGCAAAACGCGCTCAATGCGACATTCCACGTCCGCTTTATCCGTAAAGCGTCGTTTCCACGCATCTGATTTAAGCAGGGTGGAATTTCTCCGTGTGCGGCCGCAACCCCCGAATCTCTCCGTTTCACCCAAATTTTCAAAATTGCCTTTTGTCAACGAAGGTTGCTGAACTAGACCGATTCCTTTTTTCCCCCAACGGTTTGCAATCTGGAGAAATGAGACTAAGTAAGTAAGAAAGGGGAACTTTGAAACTTACAAACTAACGGCGTTTGCCGGCAGCTCGGAAAAGTGCTGTTGGGAAACAACACTTTAAAGCGTTTTGGAAGTTTTCACGCAAACTTGCACAAAAGCACACTTCGTACGAGTTTGTCGTCGATGCACCAGATTTTATTCCACAAAGAGACACACTTTGCTTGTAATTAAAATTGGATTTCTATGTCGTGCACGTGCGCATGTTCTTGCTCGCGAGTACGATTCAATTTGAAGGCGATAAACGTGAAACCAGTGCAAGAAAAAGTAGGACGGCTGTGCGAGGAAAACGTGTCATAAATCCAGACGGGAGGAAAAAGAGAGAAAAGGCGCGGGAGCCGGAATAAGTTTGTTGTTCGCTCGGTATATAAATGGGAATTTATTGTTATGGCAACGCACGGTGCAGCCGGAATTAATATCGCCGGAGATTCCATCGCTGGCTGGCCAGTGGAGCGCAAGAAGCCGTTCATAAATGTTTACGAACTGAAGTTGCATGAATTGCGTTTCTCCTTTGCACTCTGCGCGGCACCAATTAAGCGATTGAAACGGAAAAAGCGCCGAGGGCAATCAAACGACACGACCCAATTCAGCTGTTTTCAACTTTAAATGATCTTTGACTTTTTTCTTTTCTTCTTTGGCTATTTGAAATTTTTAATAAAAAGAGTACGAAATTGTTGACGAAGAAATTAATTGGTTGTTGATTGATTTAGGAAAATTTTTACTTGATGTCATAATTTGACGATTGAATGATGTCAGGATCTCAACAATAATTTTATTAACATTTATAGGTTCTTGTTACAAAATAATGAGAAAAATTTGTCTCTAAATAGTGCAAAAATCTGAATTAATTTCAAATAAACAGTTTGTATTTATTCAACCCCTAAAAAATATAGATATTTTTTGACACAGGAATTTCGTTACTTAAACGAAAAAAAATTAAAACCCAGCTCATTACCATCCGTAACGGAGGATGAACCCGAGAATTATTAAATTTGGCCGTTCCGAGTTGGTGCGAGGAAGATTTAGAGTGGGAAATCACGTCCCAGGCTCTAATTTAACTGCAATTAAAAGGGAAGACAGAGAGAGAGACACTTCGCAATAAATTTGAATAATTGCGTTAAACCCGCTGTTCATCCACCTGCGCGGAAAATCTCGTGGCAGAGAGAAAATCGCGCAGCCAGCCGGCACTGCTTGCAATTGAATTATCCATCAGCGCTTGCTTTAATCAAGCTGAAATTCGGGGCGCACGCGACGCTCTTTTGAGAAATCAAAAATTCCTGCTGCCATTAATTAAAATGCTAATGTTATTTTGTCTGTTCTTGCAGTCAGAGCAGCAGGGACAATGTAATTACTCGGAGCTAACCTTGTGAGATGGCGTCGCACTACTTTCGGCTCAGTCGTAAAATTCAACCGACTGAGGAGGAAACAACAGGGCTGCACTTAAGGCAAACGCATCTAATGTAAGACATTAAGCACCGGCGGAGAATGGGACCCCGTGTAGCTGCAGGCCTGCAGAATCAGACGAGATTCTTTTTTTGCTAAAAGTAAGAATTCTCAACGGAGGAAACTCTCTCTCTCCCTCTGGAACGAACGAAAATTCTTCAGCAGCTCGACTTTCTAAACACAAAACATACAACAATGAGGCTTTTCTGCTTTGTTTGCGTCGGCGTATTATGCAAAAACGGTCGCGCGCGCTTTGTTTGCCACGCAGGTATATGTGTGAAGTTTCGTGTGCGTGTATTAAATTCGCGGCACAGATCTGATTCACCCCCACAAATTTTCGTTTTATCTCTAGTCCTCTGAGCACACACACGAATTTGATATTTCGCCCACGCGCGCTCTGTGCCTTTGCATTTGTTTTACGCCGTTTAAATGGAAAGCAGGCAGATCTGAGAGCTACTTTGGCCCCGCTGTTTGCAAATTTTCCCACAACGGCAGAAAGCTTTTCGGGTGGTGAAAGGGCACCGGTCAATTCAGACTCGATGTTCATTTGGGCACTCTGTCGCCACCGGACTCAGGTGCGCCTGCTGCGAATTTGTATTCATTTTTAATAACATTGAAAATGCTGCTCAAGCGCACTAATAGGAACTAAGCTTTCAAAACGACGGCCAAAAAAGCTATAGAAATTTTGTTACCGCCGACACACATTTTATAGCTGTAAAATCATAAAAACATATTTGTGTTAGACAAAATGCAGAATTTTCAGCATACTTAATGATTTTTTTCCAATTTATTTCTCCCTTAATCAAGATGCATTTTCAGTTTTATGATACACTTATAATAAGTAATGTGTATTCAATTGAGAATATAATATCGACATTTTTTAATTTGATAATTTTGAAAATGTTCTCTAAGGAGGATTTATTGAATGAATTGTGGGAACGAGATTATTGATAGTGGGAATATTATGAACTAAAAATCAATCTTGCAGATTAGAAGTACTGGTAAAATAAATTCTGATTTCAAATGAGATTGCAGGTGAGAAAATTTGCACTCCAGAAGACCTGCAGAAGACGATCACGGAGTTGACAACTCTTTTCTGCTTACAATTATAATTTCAAATGAACTAAAAATTCAAAATTTGAAGGTAATTGCAATCAACTGATTTTTAAATTTTTGATGCTTAAAAATAATATCTCTCTTTTTCCTAAATTAACAAGTAGCACTTTTCCAAAGTAAAAAAGTAACAAAATTTAACGTGGAAAGAAATGTAGGCAACCGAATTCGCGTACGTGCTGCGCTTGTTGCATAACCCAGAATTGAAGTGAAAAGTTTTTGGATTACTCTAGATTGAACGTGAATAGTCTACACATTTCCAAGTTTGCATATTCGTGATAAAATACGAGCGCCATTCAGGTTTTCTGCGGGCGGCAGCCAAATCGAAATGGATGGTCTCTCTGGGTCTGACATTATGAAGGGTGCGCGAACATGAGTTTCCGGTCCGAAGAAGAAAATAATAAAAAAAAGGAGGAACTCCAGAGAGACAGTGACAAACACATCGGAGGCGAAATAAACACCTTTTTTCCAATAAATACACACACAAGGGCGCAAATACAATGAAATCGAAGCGGAAACAACTTGATAAAATTTGAGCACGTGGAAAATGACGAGGTCCGACAGCAATAAAACTGTCCTATTATCTGCCCGGGCAAGCTCGTTTCGCTGAAGCTCTTCCTATTTGTCATACTCCATTGAAAAATGAGTCGGGCAAAAAATAAACAAGGCCGAGATTGTGCTCTGACGAGGGTGAATTTTGTGGCAAGAAAACGGAGGATTTCAATAAAGAGAAAAAAAAACGCGGCCAAATTTTCCGCCAGAAAAGCCGGAAAGAGAAAGGGGGACGGACGAGAAAGAAAGACAGAAAGTGGAAACTGGTGCTCGGCGCGGAACACAAAGATCCCCCACTGTCCTTCGCTAGTGTTGGCGCAACGGGGGTTCATGTTGATGACTCCTTTTTCCTCGCACTTCGGAATAGCTCAAAGTCAACCTGTGACCTCCCGCACGGGGCCAACAAATCTCTGGTCGAGGGTTCGGAATCAGAAAAAAAAGCACTGGGCCGTGGCGTCTCCGGGGAACGCCGAAGATCTCCTCGTCTTTGATTATGATTTCCACGGATGGGAACACGCGATGAGATTATATGCGTGATCATGGAAGGGCCGACCGCAAAAATGGGCGTTTGGTATGTCTACAAAATCTGCGGTTGTGCGTGTGCTGAGCAGGAAAACCGCCGAAACTCGAGTACTTTTGCACATGGCCGGGGGCGAACAGCAAGTCGGCTGACCACTTAAAGCCAGTTATGAGCAAGTCAGTGTCAAAGGCGGACCATAAAAATCAGAGATTCAGTTCAGGATGGCAGCGCAAAAGATATTTTAAATGAGAATTAGTTGGTCACACAGCCCCACACAAAAGCAAATTAAAGGTTTTTTCGGACAGCAAGGCTAATGTGATTGTGATTAAGATAGAAAAAGGAAGAGAAAATAATTTTGTTATAAATTTAAAATCTTTTCAAGATTGATTTAAACCACTTTAAATTAAAATTTTTAATTAGATTCTTTACTTTTACATCTATTCTACATTCAATACGATTTATTTGTTTTATATTTAATTATTTTTATTATTCTAAATTTAAATCCAAAGAAAATCACTCGTCTCAGAACGTAATTCCTCCATTAAATGTATTTTAAAATGTTTATTTCATTACTATGTTGTTATAGTATTTTCAATCAGAGAAATAAATTAGCTTTTAAGAGAAATCATTCCGTTTGATGCCTTTGGCTTGTCAAGATGAAACTTTCACGTTTAAATTGTCATCGTTAATAATTTCCTCTCAAATTCAACCCTTTCTGTTTGACGGTTTTACTTATAAATTATATGTTTTAGGTAATATTATTGTAATTTATATACATAATAAATTCTATTTAAACACATATTTATTTCAAATTTTAATAATTTTATATTTCACTCAAACGAAAAGCAGATCGGAAAAACGGCAGGAGCCAATTTGGCTGAGCAAATAAACGGGCAGCCAATCATTTCGTAGCCGCCGCGCCTAATTAAAATTGACACCCTTTGATGCAAATTGGCGGCGAGCGGCGCATGATTGGTAGTTTTTCAATTTCACGTGCGGCTGATTTCCTTGATGGGAAATCGTCTTATTAGAGGGACGTTGATCGATCCGGCGCATTAGGCGCGCGCGTATGTAAATAATGTGTTTTCAATGTTTTCGCACGCAAGATGGATGATGCGAATACGTGACACGCCGATTTTCGCAGCGTTAAACTGCGCGCGCCTTCTGCTCTTTCTGCCGGGCCAGCCACGGACTGCTGCCTTAATATATTAAATTTTTCATTTTCTCTCTCGTAACTCATGAAAATTGCAAATGAAACGCTCTCATTTTTTTCTTCGCTGCCCGAATGTTTACATTTTACAGCGGAGCAAAAAATTCATGATTTATTTATTTGTGCAAATTCTGTCTGTTATTTTGGTGCTGTTTAAAATTTACTCAACATTTGCCACTCCATTCAACACACATTCAGTTATTTGAGAAAAACCCAATCAGAAAAAAATTCTGTAATTTAATATGTACACGTAGATTTGGAGCATTTCCAAGTTATACGTTTTGCGAATTGAATTTTTTTTCGCTTCCAAAATTCAAAGCGCTCACAAATCAATATCACTATGCGTTATTAGTTTATTGGATCAAACTGCAAAGTGAATTGAAATTCGGTGCGTGGGCTTATAATTTTTTCCTCTCTACTTTTTATATTTCAAAAGCCAGTCCGTCGCCTATATTATCAGATGCAAATGTAACGGCTTCCATGATATGCATAATGTAGTGCCGGTGCGAATAAAAGAAGGCATAAAACCACTCGAATGATGAAATTTGCATGCGCATGGACCTGGTGTTGCGCGCGCCTGAATTATGCACGGCCGGCCAATAAAATTCTTAAAACATGTTCCTGGCAGAGCGAGAGACGAAGCAGAAAACGTATAAAATAGGATAAAAAAAAAGAAAAAACGGAGCCAGAGAGAAACGAGAGGGCGAAATCAACAGCAGTTGGTGTACTACTTTTTGCTCCACATCTGCTCTTTCTCGCGCTGTTTGCCGAGCGTAAGCACTTGTAGCGAATTGCAATTACTGTTAATAAGGGTTTGATTGCGAAACTCACGTTTTATTTGTTTTGTCAAATGAAAAAAAAATCTTATTGTTCAGAGCAATTAATCCTTAATTAATTGTAAATGTGTTTAAAGAATTTTGTTATTTAAAATATATCAAGTCGAAGAGACGAAATAAATTTGTCATTTATTTTTAATTTAATAAAATGAGCTCTAAATTTTAATTCATTGGATTTCTACTAATAATTGAAGTTCTATTTGCGTTAAAGGTTGTAAAAGAATTTAATCTTTGAAATGATCTCAAGAATTTTGAAATATTTTTGTTACTTGATGGCAATAAATCAAGAAAAGTACTCACCGATGGTGGTGATGAGGGTGAGCGAGTACAAAAAAGAGGAGGAAAAGGTCCACCGGTGATTGGCGTGGGGGCCGCTGAGGGCCAGGGAGCCGGTGCCGCCGCCGCCACGGTAGTTCTGGCCGCCCCCGCCGCCGGTTTTGAGCGTGTGCACCAGCGAGTCTTGGAACTTGATGACCTCGTGGCTCGCCAGCTGCGTCCAATTGTCTTTGTACAAAATGTTGAGCGCCTCCGTTATCGTCCAGAGGCGCTCCACTGTCCGAACGCGCATTTCATTCACCATTTTGTCCACTCGCTCGTGACGGGCCTGCTGCAACAAAATATAATGAAAGAAAAATTTTAGGCACTGCACATTTTATTTGAATGTTTCTCAACTTTGACGTCACGAAGAATAACGAGATGGGTTTAATTTATCATTTAATTCAGTTTTCCAGTTAGATTTTCCATGTTGTCTTTATTTATTTAACTATTTATGTAACATTAATAAATTAAAAATATTCGTAGAGTTCAAAATTTCAACTTGAATTTAAATAGATTTTTTAAAAATAAACTCTCCAGAGCCAAAAATAAAATTATGTGAATATTTGTTTAGATCAGAAAAAAAACAGCATCAAATAAATAGATTGCAAATTAAAAAAAAAATTAATATAAAATAGGAAAAATTTGATTTTAAGGTGAGAATTACAGATAATAAAAAGTATTAATTGCAAGTTTTTAAATTATTGGTTGAGGTTAATTAAATTAAAATATCGTTATATCGCCAATAAGAAATGTATTTGTAATTTTTAAAAATACGCGAAGTTTCAGAGAAACCGAGAGAAACTTAAGTTTTTGAATAGATGGAAAAAAATACCATTTTATTTTAATAATATTTCATTTCAAATTGAATTTTGAAAACCATATATCAATTTTGCAATAATTGCAATCACGGCTTGATTTCAAATTACCAAATGATAATGATCAAAGCGCTGTTGTTCTCACCTGTTGAGAAATGTGTCCACGCCCTTCAATGCCGCCCTCGAGGGCCATGAACGTGAAGGCGCCGAGCACCGTGTAGCCGAGCACGAGGCAGCAAACGCCCAAGTTGCCGAGGGTGGAGGCGGCCGGCGTCGAGCAGCACTTGCGGCAACACCGGCAGCCGCCGCGCTCCTTGCGGCCGCCGCCGACGCCGCCCACGCCGTTGGCCGTCGTCGCCGCCGTCGGCGTCGACGGGCTGCGGTAGTGGTACTGGTACTCCGAGTACGACCTCGTCGTGACCGGTCGCCGGATCGAGGCCACGCTGCCCGCGTTCTCCATCATGGTGACTCACTCGGCTCACGTCATACTATTGCCATTTGTTCTTTGATCTGAAACACACGAAAGAAAAATTCAGAAACTTTTCATATTACATTCCAATATTGATGGATATTTTAAATTATTTAAATTAATTTTTTTAGGACAATTTGATTTTGATGATAATTGTATAAATATTGCATTTTGAGATGAGTTAATTCTAAAATTTCAAATGTTGTGTCGATTGAGAAGAATAAATAATGAAATAATAATTTAAAAAATATTTAGAGCGATCAAATGTTGATGACTACAACTTTAAAATATATATATTATTATAATAATTTGCAGGTATAAACACATACAATATTTAACGGAAATTTTTGTTTCTGTAAACAAAACATTTTTATGGCTCTCGTGTGAATGATTTTTGCAAAACTATTATAAGTTAAAAAACTTCTGGTTGTTTTCAGCTTTTCTATTCATTCATTGCGTCAAAACAATTCTTTTTACAAGTCGTTAAAGACAGTTTTGAAAATGAAAACAATCGCTTTTTGCTGTCGCCGCTCGCTGAACCTGCTGTGCTCTGAACAGCAGAAGAAGAACTACAGTGCGCATGCGCGAGCTTTTTCGTTCATACGAATTTGCAACAGTTGAATCCAGTTCAACTCATAAACTTTTATAATCACAAAATACTGACAAAAATACCTTTGTGAAAAAATTGCTATATAATTCCAAGTAATTTATATTTTACGGCAATTTGATTTTGATAATATTTGGATATTGCATTTCGAGAATAATTTAAGTAATTTTAAAAATATTGAGGGCGATCTAACAACCTAACTGGAGGGTTGAGTAATTATTCTGGGATTGCCTTCATTGTTACATGAAACTAGAACCAATTAAAACTTATTTTGGAATTAGGTCAAAAGTGAAGTGTCTACAAAATTTGAAATAATTTTTAATGATTTTTATCTTCAACTTCAGTAACAATATGGACCATTTATTTGTAAAAATTAACTTCCAAAGGTAAGCTTTCAATTTGTAAAAGCTAAACACAGTCTTTTACTCATAAGCTGACGAAATTGATCTTTTTCGCAGATGGTGCGCGCAGTGGGGGCCGCAAACGAGTTAATGAAGCGCGCGCGGCGCCAGTTAAAATTTAACACGTGTAGTCCAACAATAAATTCCCGGTTTGACAGTCTAAAGGGGCAAACGAGTGTCAAAACGGGCGAATTTATTTTTTCCAAATGACACACGAGCTGGGGAAAAAATGGAAATTGGCGCTGTCAGGGGTGGCAAGCTGGGCTGTCCGTGGGTGCGCCGGGTAATTTTTCATGGCGGGTATAAAAAAAATTGCCCATGCATACATATATTGACGTGCGTTGGTATGAAGCAGGCAGGAGAGATTTGACGCACAAAAGTTTCGGCCGAATATAAAAAGGCAGTAATGCCAATGATATAATACGCGCGCGCGCGGCTCCTTCTCGGCCGCCACAATGCATTATAATTTGCCGCTCACATTTGACGTTTTTATTACCGGCTTTTCTGACATTTGTTTTACTCCGGCAGGCCTGGCAGCCGCGCCAGCCGTGGAATTAATTGCCCCATTGTTCTGCTCGTCATCTCGTATATATTGCCCTAGAAAGGCCGCCGAGCAGTCGGCCAGGGCATAAAATAGACTTTACGAGGGACGACTTCACTTTTTCCGCGCGTCGGCCCCGAATTATTGCAAATTAAAAGTGAGCGGCGCCCTCCGTATATAAAAAAGGCATATGCGCAATTTTTCATAAGTGTGACCTGATTTTTATGATTATAGCGGCGCGATTTATGGAGTGATGAATTCTGATTATGTATGCACCTCTTTCTTATTCAGCTGTGTCGACAGCGTCTCTGCTTTAATATTAAATTTATGTGCAGCCGAGCAAGTAGCTTTCGGGAACGTGCTGTCGCGACCGCACCAGAGAGGTGAAGTGTTTCCGCAAGAATTTCAACAAGCTTTTCTATTTACAAGGAACGTCTTTTGTAAATTGAGTGAAGTGTGGAGTAAAAATACATTTTTTTGAATTGTTATTTTCCAGAAATTTGTTGCAAAAAATAAAACTTGAAAGGTCAGACGAAACCTTTTGAGGAAATCAAAAATATTTGAAAATATATTTTACTAACTTTTCCAAGCAGGCTAACTTTGGGCGTCGGTCAATATTTGCCTCAATTTTTGTATTTACGACCAGACAAACATAGAAGAACTGTTACCGATAGAAATCTTCTTTTTAATTAATTCCAATTTTCTTTAAATTTCATTCATGGGTCTGTGGAAATTAGGTTATTCTGTCTAATATTAGAAAAAAATATATTTTTTCTCGTGACAAAAACAGATTTTTGTTATCGTTCATTAAACTTTAAGAGGCGTTTTTTCCAGGAAAATTGAAAATTTTTAAGCATATTTTTCCAAAATTTTTATTGAAACTTCTGACGACGAAATTTTAATAAAATGACCCTTTATGAATTCTTCAAGGTTGGGTCTCATTAAAAAATATTTATGACAATTTCCAAGAAAAGGTTGGAAAATAAAAATATATCAAATTTAAAGATCGTTCAGACGCTATATTTCATATTCTAAATTACATCTTTATCTTTGAGCAAAGCAAATAACAAAGGACAAAGTCAATTTGGAATCCGCTTGCAATATTTTCCTCGCAATAAAAGAGCAAAAAAATGTCAACAGGTAAAAGTGAAATTTCAGCAGAGGTGCATTTTCACGACTGTATTTTTTTTTGCGCTATAAAAACGACAAAGGGCTTTAATAGACGGACGGGGCCAGATAACGTATTTTGTACGCGCTCAAAGGTCCGTTCAGGCGATATTTCAGGCTGGCGGTGCGCGCGGCTGTTTGTTGCCCCCGCCGATGGTGATGAGGAAAAATGGGCCCCGGACTTGTAATGTCTCGGATTGTGCGAGCGACTGAGTTAATAGCCACTTCTCGTCGGCAATTGCAACCAACACTCGGCTGTCTGCTTTATTTATGGAGATTTATTTCTCGGCGCGCGCTCTGATATCGCGGCGGGCGCACTTTGCTGCCTGACGAATCGATTTTCAATGCAAAGCAACGCCGCCCGACACCGAAACTCGTGCGACGACGGCGTCCATTTTATTTCCCACCCTGTGTTGGAGCCATTCAATCTGACAAAACGGGCAATCATTAAAGGGGTATTTTTCAGACCGTCATTCATTCTATGGTGGAAGAATCGCCTTGATAAGCGCATTTTGTTAATTATTTTGGTGAAAAGACGAAAGTTGTTACTCTTATTTGTCCAAATTGTTACATCACATTGTTAACATTCAATTGTTTAAAACAATTTATTTGAAAGAAAGAAATTTTAGGACAAAACAGCACCACCACTGGCAATAAGAATTTATTACAAACGAATTCCAGATATGTGTCATAATTTAAATGTTGATATTTATGTATAAACAAAGAACTCGTGGAACTTCATTTAATTTTGGATTTGCTTTTAATTCTTCAATATATCATCTTGTCAGTAACGACGAATTAATATTTTAAATTTGAAACTATTTATTTTTATAAAAAAAAAATGCTTGTTACATTTTAATCAAAATTTAATTTTTTTGTTGCAATTAAATGTTGAATACGAAAAGTGAAATATTAATCTACTTTTGTAAATAAGTTGCTGCCAGTCAAAATTTCAATTTTGGTTTAAAATAATGGAGATGGAAAAATTGAGTCTGGATCAGCGCCAATGATTCATATTGAAAGACTAAAAGACAAGAACAAGGCGCATTTAATTACAATAAAATATGTGAGAAAAATTGAAGCATGTTAAGCAGCCATACTACTCCGAGATATCCATTTGCAGCAGAAAGATGATCGTCTATGTTTTATGTCAATCATTGAATTGCAAAGAATGTATTAAAAAAATTCATATTTTTGGTTAATTTAATATAAAGGAAAATAATATTAAGTATAATTATATATAATTTAAAATACATTTATAACAAAGATAATAACTTAAAATTTAATCAGTATTACTGCAAGAAACTTTAATATTAATATTTTTAAATGAAAAAGAATAATTTTGGTTCGCGTAAAATTTTTAATTAAAAATGGTATTTTTCGTCAATATTTTAGAGATTATGAAATTAACAACAATTATTATCAGATCTGATCAAAAATTGAATCTTAAAAATGTGATGTTTACTTTAAACAGGTAAGCAACAATAATAATAATTTAATTATCAATAATGTTATAAATCCTCCTAGGTCAAAAAGACAAACTTGTTTACAATCGCGGCATTTCTCCTTTCCGAAAATTGTCCCACTTTTAGAATCTCATCTAATTTGCAATTTCACAGTGGTCGGACCCGTTTCCCATTTCATTCTCTCGGGCGGTTCCATCATCGGAAACTGATTTTCGATTTCATTCTACATAATCGAAAATTAAATTGGAGGTAGCTGAGGTCCTTAACCTCTCGGTGGGCGTGCGACAGCCTCTATTATGCAGCCGACTGACTGGCGGAAGAAAAATCTATTCGAGAGCGAGTATCTTGTTGGGCTCCGCAGTGACAAAAATTCGTTCGCCCCTCGCCAGGGGGAAGGGGTTGGTTTTGCCTCGATCCAACCACCGCCGGGTGACACGCACTTTCTTTCTTTTCCTATTTTTGCGGCAGCCAGACTAAAAAGCAATCTCTCTCCAGTGTAAACTTTATTACGCACACTTTTCAAAAAGCCTTTTACAGTCGGGGAGAGAGAAGCATAGTAATTTAATATCTGTGCCGAAAGTGAGCCGCATGGGCAATGGCCTGAAACAAATTGCATCCCATACCATTTGCAGCCTCTCGTCTGCGAAGAGTTATTACAAGCAAAAAATGACACACATCGCAATTTTCAATCTCTGCCTCCGGAGTATATAATCGTCGCTCCATCACACGTAGTCGCAGTTTATACGAAAAACATTATCGAGTTTCTTAAAATGAGAGAGGAAAATTGTTTCCAAAAGCGACGGAATCGATTTTGTATTAATATTATTTCGCGATAAAAGCGCTAACGACGATAACAATTTTTTTTATATATATTCGAGCTGCTGTGTTGACGGCAGCGATGATTTTTTTCTCGCATTTTTCAATCACCGACCGCATTGAGGCTCTTGTACCAAGTTATTGGTAAAAAAGTCACGCGCAGTCGGCAATTTATAATGCGCTCTTTCTGCTTTCGCGGATGGAAAAAAAATAATATAAAATTTGCGTGACGAAAATATCTCCGAACACAGACGGAATGAAAGGCTTGTCAAAGCTCAAAGCTGCGCCGAGCCCAGATATTTATTTTTGAGGTGGAAAATTGGAATCCATTAGCAAGGGGCCTGAATTATAAGCTGGCGAGACAAAAACGGACTGTATATGAAAATTTAAAGTCATAATTACTAGAATAAACTGGTCTGCGTTAATTCCAAATTTGATGCGAAAAAATTTAAATTATTGAATAAATTCTTGAATAATTTACTTTTTATATTTTAATATAGATCATGGAAATGATTTATTTATGGAAATTCTATCTGACAGAATTAGACCCCTGGTTCAGATCTGACTCAGAACTGGTGCAGAACTGGTGCAGAACTGGTGTAGAACTGATGCAGGACAGCTAGACCCAGTTCTGCACTAGTTCCGAACGATTTTTGAACCAGGTCAGCATTAATTCCAAATTTGATACGAAAAAATTTAAATTTTGAATAAATTCTTGAATAAATTTACATTTTATATTTAAAAATAGTTCATGGAAATGATATATTTATGGAAATTGAACCATTCTATCTGACAGAATTAGACCCATGGTTCAGATCTGGTTCAGTTCTGGTGAAGAACTGGTGTAGAACTAATACAAGACAGCTAGACCCGGTTCTGCACTAGTTCTGTAATATTTTTGAACCTTAATATAGCAACCCAAAAGCTATAAATTGTCAACATGCAATTTGAGCTTTTCAATCGCCTTCGATAATTCTCAAATTCAACCAGAAAGGAGTTTTTTTTAGACGAGCAATTTTGTAATACATAAAATTATCTTTTGCATAAATGAAGGCGATCCGAAAGCCGAAACAAATTACTTAATTAACCCACCATGCAATTTGAATGACGAGATAAGTCAGGTTTTTTAATCATCTTTTTTTTTTTAATTTGCAACAAAATTTTGATCCTCCCAATTAAATTCAATTTTCCACGCCATATTCGCGTGATACGAAACGTACGTAAATAGCGTAAGTGTACAGTGAGGGTTGGCCCAAGCGCTTCTGTGAATGAAGTTAGAGCCCGCCATAAAAACATTTGATGCGTCCATTGTTCGTCGTGCGCCATCATTCACTGGGCCTCACTCCGGCCAAAGTCGTAATTTCCACGGAAAATTTCTCATTTCGTGACGAAAATTCACTTTGCTTCCGGCCTCTAGTGTGTCTGCGTGTGTCCCTGCCTCCATCTCCGAATGAGATTTCATGCGGCCGTAAAAATGACTCGGCCATCAAGCGGCCTTTCCTCGCATATGGGGTAGAGAAAGGAGAGGCCGATAAATCGCGGCGGCGGCTTCATGAGGCGGCGCGCCTTCTTAAAAATCGCAATTTACATGTCACGCCGGCACAAATGCTCGGAAGGACGCGCATGAAATATAAAAGGTGGAGCCGAGGTTAGCCGAGGAAAGAGTCAATTTTCCATGCTAAAAGTGACAAGGGAGCGTGAAATAAAAGCAGGGACTTAAGTGGCTGAAGGGTCCGTTAGGTGAAATGATTTATTGAATCACCGCGGGGAGGCCGATCGGGCCTGGCCAGAATTGAGAAGCAACCCTTTCTTTCTGCGCGCGTGACGTCGGCGAAAGAGCCCCAGATTTGGCAAAAACACCGAATTCGTTTATGTTCCCGCCAAGCAAATGCATTAAGCGCCAGATAAGTTTATCTCGAATGCTTTTCTGCGGCTGAACTTTTTTTTTTTTTGCTGGTACGCTGCAGTTCAGGGAAGAGTTTTTTTTATTATCGCTACAAACATCGTAAAAGCAGGGGGAGCGAGAACGGCTAATTTTGGCGTGGACCTCATTTGGAAAAGGAGCCTGCAGGGGTGAGATTAATTCATTGCGGTTTTCTCCAATTTCACTAAAAAACTCTATAAAACTGAGAAGTTCTAATTAAATTTGAACTACAATTACAACCGTTTTAAATTGAAGCAAAAATTTGACGCAATTAAATACCTTATAATTCTACAAAGTGTGCATTTTAAAAGTTGGAAATTAATTTATTATATGGCAAAGACTTGTTTGACTGTTTCAATTGCGAGTTTTTTTTAATAAAACAAATAAAATAATATTACCTTGAAGCATCTCTTTCTTAAAAAATGCAGCTTGTGTTTCGATGAATAAATTTTATTGGTTGAATATTATGATATTAATTATGAATAAATCTGCATTATTCATACAATCATGGAAGTTAAATTTTTTGAAATAAGTAAAAAACTTAAGAAAAACAAAATGTTTACATATTTAAAATCTTAAAATTGAAGATTTGAACAAACATGAAATTGACTTCATTTCATATAATTATTTTTCTGTCACATTTGCAGGATTCAGTTTATTATTGGGCTTTATGTTTATTTTCGATTAAATTATTTCTTTCAAAATAAGCCAAGGAATATAACTTCTAATTAAATAATTATATTATTTCTAAATTATATACGAAAATTGCTATTTCATTTCAAAAAATCGTTCAAAACAAACTGAATCGTTTTTATCGCTCACGTTCTTGGCCTGGCAGTTCAGCTTTAACCCATTCCACTTGGCGATTTAATAAATTTTATTACACCGTATTATTAGAAAAACCCAATTTGGTCGCATTGCCCAGCCGCAAGTGTGTATCGTGGAAACGAATTCGTGAATGAACGAGGCATAATATTAACTTTCTCGTGCACCTTCATTTCAAGCGGGCGGAAAATCATTTCGAGAGTCGTAAACGGAGTCAATATGAACGGATGCTTTTATTGGGCTAGTTTTCCGGAGGGCACGCAAGGTAATTACCAGAGCTGATGTTGAGGAATGCGAGAGCGACTCCACAATGTAAGCATCATGCGCCGAAATTTTGACCGGCCAATCATTTCGTTGAGGTCAATCAGACGAGAAATTAACATTGCGGAATGAGAGCCGAGTAAATGTCAATTTTGGATTCTATTTACCTTTCCAGGAATTGAGATTTATTAGAGTTCAGTGTGTATTTGACAATGGAAGAAATAAATTAAGAGTAAAATATTTTTAAATCGATGGTTCACCAGAGATCAAAATTTTTCGTATTTTTTTTTTAAATTCATTCTACACGGTTTTGAAAATCAATTTGCTGAACTCGCTAATTCTGTTTGTTTTCGTTGATTAAAGTGGAGCGATTATACGCTATGTTTGCACTAAATTCAAATTTTCAAATTAATTGGCACGGCATTAGAGTTATTTTAATTAATTCCGGTAGCGCGTGTTTGTGAATTCGCACATGACGCACGTTTTGATTTAATCGCAGTCGGATTGATTGGAACGGCGATGAGATTACACGGCCCTGATCGCGAATGGGAACACATAAAAAGCATAATCAGCAGGCTCGAGGGTCCGACGCGCAATTACTGAGCAGAGAGGAAGAGCCGCGCCGTAATTTGCTTTTTATGCGGGCCGAAATTTGATTAAAGTTTAACGATATTGATTCAAGACGACCGCCGTTGCCGTCCGGCCGGAAGAAAAAGTGCGAATGTGCCGACGCAGTCGTTTCGCGCACGAAAGCAATTTCCTCGCCCAATGACTAACTGCTCGGACCGGTTCATAATAAGGGGTTTGTTTGGAAGGGTGCGGAGCAGCAGGGATGTTGCGAAGCGAAAAGATAACAAAATAAAGGGTCATTCGCGCTCGACTTATTTACTGTCCGAGAGCAGTGTTTGCGTTGCGCTCTCTCGCGAAATGAGAAACGGCTCCTCGAATCAACTGATGGTTCGTCAAACACTCGTCTTTTTAACCTGTCCGTGTGAATGAAAGAAAGAAAGAAAGTGCCCGACTGAAATTGGGTCTTTGTGCGCCGGGCGAGGCGCTCGATAGTGGAATAAATAGACGAAGAATGACGCTTTGAGTCTCTCGTCTGTACATACAAACACCACATAAAAAGGGAGAGCCACCCACCGTGAGGCTTTATTGCAGCCACGCCGTGCTAAAGAGATTTTGTTAATGAAAATGGCATTACCGACATACGCGCGCGTCTCCCTGATCCACTTTCGCCGTGTTTTTGAAGAGCTAAAGTTGAAAGCCAGGATTAAATAAAAAAATCCGTGCTAATTTGTTGTTGAAACGGATGTAATACGTAAAACGTATTCTTATAATAATACCCCGGTTGTTTTGAATTCCCTGAAGAAATAAATAAAAAGATTTAATAGTAATTATCTTCATTGTAATTGTCAATAATTGTTTTTCAAAAATTGAATGTAAACAATTTTGTGACAATGTGGACAAATAAACAACAATAATAACTTCATCAGTTAAACAAAATGCAGAATATTCTGGACATAACTTTACTTTTATTAATTTTATTTAATTTTTTTTTTATTCTTCCGTTTAAACTTTATTTTATAAGATATTCTGGTTATTAATTTTTGCATTTTCGAGTAAAAAAAAATTTTACACATCACGATAAAAATGTACATATATCTTATGAATCTGGACTGGACTGGCGTTTGGGCTTCAAAAATGACTTTAAAGCAGGAGATGTTTTATATTTTTTTTTAATAAATATTTAAATAAAAGTCAGTATTTATATTAGAAATTAGAAGAACTATTGCATATGTTTAACCAAATTGAGTGGTTTATTTGTGGCATAATTTGTGATAAGGATAAAATGTTAGTGATGAGAACAGAAACCAAAAGTCAACCGAGGCTCACTGCGGCAGATGGATCTCGGAATTTTTAGAAAAAATTCTTGCTAGTGCTGCTGCTTTTTTGTCTAGCAATTCCAATTTTTGCAAATAAATTGTTTTCATCAATTTAATGTAAACAATGTGATGTAACAATTTGGACAGTTAAATAATTTAATAACAAATCAGGACAAGGAACTTCAAGGTTCATTTAAATTTCGCCAGAACCTCCGTTGAAATCCTGGTTCAAATATTAGGGTTACTATTTTTATCATATTTTATCACTATTAGATTAATTAGGATTTTTTCATACATTGATTGAAAGAGATTGCATTTTTACCTGCCTACACATTTCATCATTGACATATTTTAGTTAAAAAAAGCATAATTCAAATTCATTTGACTTGTCAAATTTAATCTCCGTTTCCGTTTCAATAAAACCAAACTAATTGATAAACTTTGACATTTAAATGCACCAAATGTGAAGTATTTTCATCAATCAAATTTAATTACGCGTGAGTTATTGAAGCAGTCGCAGCCGTTTCACGCGGCTTGCACACACGTGTGAAAGGAATAACACTTATTCCCGAATTTATTACGGAGCTGTCATTGCCACGGCTGCATCATCAAGCAGTGCAAATATACCGGGGAGCACTTGGCTGACATTTATTGCGAGCGCATTAAATTTTATGCCTGAGGTTCAAGACTGCTTTCCATCACACGGATGATAAATGTGCCTTGACAGCGAAATCACGTATATATATATAATCAAAGGGCAGTGCGTAAAATAAATTCAACGACGCGGGTCTGTGGTCGGCGTGCCGAGACGAGGGAAGGAAAAGGGAATCAAAGGAAGGAGGAAAGTACCGACGGCGTCAAAAAGTTGATTTGTGCCCAGCCGGTCGGTCGGGGCTTCTTGCGAAATTGACGTCCATTGACGACGCCGTTCTGCATTGCCCCGGAGAGGGCGATGCAAAAAATTGTTCGCAGGTTGACAATGTTATATGACTGCTAACTGCAAAGAAGAGGCACTCAATTTCAATAGAAGCGTTCGGGACGCCATTCCGATGCATCACCGTCGAGGGAGCCCTTCTTTTTCTGCCCCGCTAGAACCATCAAGACTATGATTGCAGCAAGATTATAGTCAAGAAGTTTCTCTTCGTGCCTGTCTAGTCTCTCAAATGGGCGACGCAATTCCACACGTCTATTTGCTATTCCACACATGCCTCATTGCACTCTTGCATCATCGGCCGGCCGGCACGGGAAAGCAACCGACCTTCAAAACGTGTTTCGACTTGTGTCATCACACATTCGATCCGATGTGATGTGGACGGACGAGTAATAATAATGCTAATGAAACCTTCATTCACGTGCTGTCCCACTTTTCTCTTTGAAAGGAAAATTGCTTGCAAAAGCAATACATAGGCAACCCGCACGACGTAAACATATTTATTACTTTTTCTTTGCGTTTTGCATTTCATTTGATGAGAAAAATGGTATTTTCTTCTGTGGTGGATTGAGACTTTCAAATTAGAGACGGAAAACAAGTTATATTTTTTGTTCCAAGGAAAATCTCATTAAACAGAGATTTCTCATTGCAAATAGGGTTTATTTAAATACTGAAATATCTCCAATTATTGCTAACAAAGAAAAAAATTTGATGTTTGTGGTGCTTTTCTTTCTCTCGTCATATTGATAAAATTTGCATTATTGAATTTATATGTGATAGATATGGGCACTGTTCAAACTAATTAAAATTGAAGATAATAAAAAAACATCTCATTAAATTTGTAAAAATTGAGACAAAAACAAATTTTATAAATAAAAATATAATGAAATGATTCAAAGTATTTGTTGAAATAAAATCCGGCTTCCTCGGTGGAGATGAGCAACTTTATTGTTTCTGCATGGTACAGAAAATCCCCTGAATAATAAAGCAAACCATTCCAATTTTAAATCCCCAAATCAGTTTCGTTTCGTCTTCCGACGAGAAAAGAGGTACGCACTTTTTCACACATTTCACAATTTTGTGTTTTGTTGAATTTGCTTGGAAATTTTATTCTTAAAATTAAATTAATTCCAATATTTTGTATTTTAAAATTAAGGAGAAAAATATTGTAATTTATTTTTAAAAAAGTTTTTGAATATAATTTGCATGTTAATTTTTCAAAATGTAATTAAAGTTGGTTAAATGTCAGCTTATTTCATTTTTAACAGCTCATGAATTAGGGTTGCAACCCGCAACCGAAACTGGTATTTCCACCGAGGAAGCCGGATTTTATTTCAACAAATATGACCACCTCGAGTGCCAATAGGTTCCACAACAACAACTTCAAGAACCTATACAGAAACTTAATCAAAGTACGTTCAATTATTTAAAATATATTTTTAAATAAGAAAATTTTAATTACAACCCGCTTTTGTATTATTTTCTAGTGAATTCCCTTGGAAGTAAAAAATTGCGCACAAATAGGAAAATATAAATTTTCTCCATTTGTGTGTTTTATAGAATGCGGATAGGGCCAAATGCCAAAATAGTTTCTCTCTGCCCCGTTTCCGTTCTCAGTCATGCTCCTTTTTCCCTTTCTCAATCTCAAGCTGACAAAAAACCTAACGAGATTGAAACGTATCCGAAAGGCTTACAAAACAAATAGTTGAGAGGTTCGGGGACTAAATAAAATGTCTTGGCACTCTTTCGCAGAAAGACGACGCTTTAAATCAGCATTTATACTTCACAATAGAATACATTTCTGCACGCGCGGGCCACCGACGAAAATTCCCAGCGCGCTAAAGGAACACTTTCTTCCTTTCTCCCTCCGGTGGCAAAAAAACACCCTCAACCGGGCAAAAAAAGTGCCAATCAGAGACTAAAACAAGGGGAAAATTGTGTCCAACGCAGAAACAGACGAGAAGCTCGTCGTGGGAGATTCACCCTCGGTGTCATTTCCATGGCAGCTAATTTTTAACTGGGGCCATTATTCAGCGCATAAGCTCCGAGAGTGCCAATCAATACCGGCCGTCCAAAAATCATAACGCTGAGCTGTCCCGAATGCTTTGTGTTGGCTGCAATTCACGGCGGATAATTGATTGACTCATCACGAGGCGTTGTTGTTGGTTTCATCAGTCAGCGCCACTCGATAATTCAGACGGTGTAATCGCCCTATTTATCGTTGTCGTCAGGTGCGATTGTGAAGCGCGCACGGCTGATGGATTCGGACGATTTCTCTTGCGTGCTTTTGTTCAAAACCCACGCAAACAAAGCATGAGAAATTGGAATGCCGACGAAACTTGAAATAAATGGGAACTGATCGATAAATGTTGGCCATTAACGATTAATGAGAGCGATTACTGGATAGAATAACGGTTATTAGTTTCAGGTTATTACTTTCGAATGCTCCATATTCATTGAATCCGCTGTACAAAATTGGAATAAAAAAAATAGGGAAACCTACGACCTACCAGAATTTCCCAAAATTTCACTGAAAACAAAATTATGCAACGATTAAAACAGCAAATTAACAACAAAATATATATTTTTAATTATAATTTATAGACTTCGGATATTTGGTAAAAATTTAAATGTTTATATATATTACATGTATGTACTAGAGATGGTTTATTTTTCTATTTTTAAATCATATTTTATTTTAATGTGTCTAAATCACAGATTCACAACAATTCTTCATAAATTTAATAAAGTTCTAGTTTATAATCGCAGCCAAGATTCGTTTGATGTTAAGCGTTTTAGTTACTTATAGTTGTAAACTTTTTTCCTTCTCTTCTTTCCAATTTAAATTTTTGTACAACCGAACAAGAAGATATAATAATAATAATAATTCCATTCCCCATTTTCTGGAAGTAACAAAATCGTTTCTCATTTCAAGGCGATATTTCCACTTTATTAGCTTTCAACGTGAAAAAGAAAATTTTGCAACTCCTGCTCTCGGTATAAGTCTGATTTTCCAATATGAATGCGAAAATTCTGTTAAGAATTATTTTTGCAGCTTATAAGACTATTTCTGACGTGAAAGGAATTTTGCGGATTTTCTTTCCTATTCACTTTGCACGCCATCCATTGAATATTCGCCATTGATGCTCAACTGGATGAAATAATCCCGCGATCAATTTGATTATTTTTTTTTCTTATCGCAACTCCACCGCTCTTCATTTAGTTGGACGCAAAAGTGAATTCAGCGGTTCATTTCCAATCAAGCAAAAGCACCCCGGCCAAATTGAAACCGACCAGAGACGTCAGGCGAAATCAATTCCGGCTAAGGGCCTTCTCGTCAAGGACACACAGCTAGAGCCCTGAGCCGTTCAATTTTGATCGGCGGCTCACTATAGCGGCTGCGCCGACAAAATGGCGCGGCGGGGGCTGCTCGCGGCTGGCTAACAGATCGGCTCAGTATGTTTTTCAAATTTAAATTTAAGAAAAAAACATAAAATGCTGAGAATTAAAATATAATTTCTGATCAACATCGTTATTTTCGACAATATATATGATCTATGATCCAAGGTCGTCTCCTGAAAGTGTTGGATGTTTAACTGAATATACGGATAGAAAATAATTGTTCAGAAAATAAAGTTCATAATGTTGCAATGGAAAGTTTTGGCAGCCGTTAAAGTGTGCCGCCGATCAAAATTGAACGGCTCAGAGCTCTTATGCAGTACCTGAAGTGGCTGAAATACAAGCAGTGCATGCGGTGCATGCGGTGCATGCGGTGCATGCGATGCATGCGGTGCATGCGGTGCATGCGGTGCATGCGGTGCATGCCCTATCTCTAGGTAGCAGACAGGCCTGCTAAATCGCAAGGGCCGCTAACTCAGGTTTTAAGGAAATTTATAAAATTTTCTTCACAAACTCGTTTCTTGAATTTTTCGAAAACACAAAATGACGAAATAATTATTTTGTTCATAACCATGGTGCTAAAAAAAAGTGAATATTAGCAGTCGCATGACGCTAAATTATTTTCTTTGTTTACAAACATTAGCTTAATATTTAATTTTTCTCATATTGATCTTTAAATTACAACCAGGGCTGAACTTTTGCTGGTGGAAAAGTAAAAAGCACGGCCCAAGGGCACGGCCCTTGCATATTCAGGATTCATATAATTTTGTTTTATAGTGTTTTCTATATGAAATACTAATGGGATAATGGGAGAGAATTTATTTTGTGACACACTTTTGGAATTTGTATTGCGGCTTTTATTTTGAAATGAATATTTAACAGAAATTTTTATATGCCTTGTGGCAACGATTTTTTAATGCCAATTTTTTTCAAAATTTAAATGAATTTTTTCAAACATTTTCTGATCTCATCAAATATTCTGACTACAACGTAATTCCACGTAAAAGGCGTTTAGTAATTACTGATTTAAATTATTTCCCGTTCTGAGTGGTTTCTTTAGGTTTTAAATTCCCAAAAAATACTTTTTCTAACTTGATATTATCAATGCTTGCTATAAAAGAACGTAAAAAACGCTATGGAAAGCTTTCCTACACTTTTCGGAGTTTCCGATCTTGGTAATTAAGGCGCGAAAATTTTGCTACAAAAAACCGGACACAGAAAGAAAGTTCCAATTTAAATGATGGATGATATTAAAAAAATATCGTTTATTTCAAATACTAAAATTTCTGTTCGTGCAAAATATTTTTGAAATTATTCGGAGAATAGTAATAAAAAAAAATCGAGTGCCGCGGCTCGGGACTAAGTTGGCTGGCGCGGCGCGACCGGCCTGAAAATTTTAAAAAAATCGGCGGCTGGCGGCTGACACGTGGGCCGTAAAACGCCGGCTGGCGCGGCTGGCTCTGACCTCTACACACAGCACATGACTTATGGTCTCGATCTTTTCACGCCGATTCAATAAATATCAAAGCGATGGGTCATAAATAAATTTTTAGCCTCGCCAGCTCTTTATCTGAAATGATTTCCCATTATCTCCCAACCGCGCGTGGCGGCCAAACGATCTCTGCTCTCTGGCGAAAGGGAAAGAAAAGCTGAGCTCCTTTCCGAGTCTCTGATGACACTCGGCAATGGCGCCACATATTACTCGCGTCCTTTGCATCTCGTACTTAGCGGGGCGAGAGTGGATAATAATGCCGGCACGGGTGGCTGCGCGCCTTCCTCTCTGTCTATCAGGCCTGTAATTCAATCATGTGCACTTTGCAGGATTCGATTTCACTGCTGCCGTGTGGAGCTAATGGAAAATTGGGGGTCAATTATATAGCTACACGTGGCCTAGGACGAGGCAAATGGCTGTGCCAGAGAAACACACCGCGCTTTCGGACGCGAAACCCGAACCCCCTGAGCACTTCTCCTCCGGCTAAGGGCACCGCCGCTTGTTTGACAATAAATCGCTTCCATTTGTCTCACAGACCATTGTTCTTAGGCAAGCCACACCCCGTGTTCGGTTCCCTCGTAAGATGTTCTGATTTAGGCAGCTAATTGAGGTATTAATCCAAGTTTGTGGCATTTTGGTTGAATGTTCCCAAAGTTGGCTGATTTCCTTGAAATGCAGGCAGAATAATTCAATAAAAAGTAGAAAATGTTTAAACAAAATTCAGAACTAAATAAATAAAAAATAAAAAATAAATTGATTTACTTTTTTTTGCTGAAATACAGTAATTTTTATATTTTTAATCGGAGTGGAAACCACAAATGTTCTTCACCAAAATTTTAATTTAATTGGAATTTCAATATTAGTTTTTATTCGTAACAATATAATGATTTATGTTGATTATAAATTGTTGTGCATTATTTTGATTTCATCAAAAGATTTTCCAACATATTTTTGAATCAATTTAGTTGTTTGCCAAATTTGCAACATGAAGCCTGACTTAACACCAAATTTACGGCTGGGAAATGCGAAAGTGCTAAACTGCGGCAAAGTTTGCGGGAATTCTCGGCTGCCACTGTATAATATGAAATGAGAGAATTTTTCCCGTCTGCTCTTTGCACCCTTTCGCAGTGTTTATATTTGCGCCACAAAAGTGCAAAGAATGCGGCCGAAATAACTCAAACAAAAACGGGGCGAAAGTCAAAAGCAATTAAAAATTCCACAGAACCGAGAGTGAAAAATAACCCTTTTCTAAAAAGGGGATTCCAACATGAAACAGCCCAATGAACGAAAAAAAAACATTCTTACTTGATTTTCTCACATTTGTCAAGAGCTGATGGATCCCCGGGCGAGATTTACGGACGCACACCCCCTGAAGGGCCACGTAAATTTACTGCTGGGCAGTGTTTGTTTCGCGCTGCACCTATTTGGCTCGGCCTAATTACATTCCGACACGCATCAATTAATCAAAGATGGACGCAGTGTGCCGTGCACTAATAGACACGCCGGCACGTACGATCATCCCTGTATCAACAAACACACACCCTGTGATCTCTGGGGCGGACCGGTGAGTGTATGTGTAAGTGAATTGTGTGCCACCTGTCGAGGGCGTGGTGCTGCTGATCCTATCTCAATATTTTAATTATATACATATGCACTCCCTTATATAGGCAGGGAGCTCTTTGAGTAAAATTTAAATGCATTTGAATAAAAATTATAAATTTTTTAAATAATTGTTCCACATATTTGTTTTTATTTGTTTGAAGAAGTTGACATTTGAGGAGATGATCATGGAAATAAAGAGATCGGGCTTTTTTCTCGTTGCAAAAATTATTTATTATAATTAAAAAACAAACTCAGCGTTTTTGCGCATGAAATAGGTTGATACTTAAATTTGTTAGTTTCAAGATTTTAGTTTTTATTTTAAAATGTGGTATTTTTTTTTTAAATTTTGCTGATTTTTTGTATACGTTTCTTGCTCATGAAATAGAGTCGCAGACCGTGACGGAAACTGGTAGAGCCATTTGCTTTTGAATAAAAACAATTTCTGCAACGAGGTAAAATCCAATCTCTTCATTTCCAATTATTATAATTAAGTAAAAATTTCATCAACCATTGGGAAACAAATTTTTTAGTGATGTTTTTTTTTTTTTAAATCTGACTGAATCCTTTGAAATCACAAGACTCTCTAAAAATCAATAAAGAGTATTAGAGGCCGATGGGACTTTCCAAAATCTTTTGCCTCGGAAATCCTGTGCAAAAAAGCACCAAAGCTCTTTCTTTCTGCTCCCCAAGCAGAGCCGCTTTCCGTCTCTGACGGGCATTGATTAAGATACGCGAGCGCCGAGGGTCAATGTCTGTTACTTTTACTGACATCTGGAACGAAAAATCCCTCTCGGGAGGAGAGGCATGTAATATAGATTGGTTTCCATTCGCGACTAACAAGGAGCGAACACGAATATTATCGGTTTCGGGGCAAAACCGAGGCGAAACGAATCGACTGGCAAAATGCCACCCTGGAGGCGAAATCATTATTAGAATGTTGCCAACCCGATAAGCCGAAGCGAACTATTAAGAAGGGGGTCAGAAATTTAGCGGAAAACCTCCTGGACGAGTAAGAATTAAGTATCTTGAGAGAATAAACACGTGTTGCCATTGCGGACAAGTTATTGAATTCATCGCCATTCTTTGAGCGTATTTTTCCTTCAATCACCCTTTCCGCTTTTCAATTTTGCTGATGCGCCCTTTCTTATTTTTTTTCCTTCCACTCGAGAGGAATAAAAAAGCGAGCGAGGAGCAGCAGCAGCGCGTGTTCGCTTCACTGTCTAGCTGCTCTCTATTTTTGAGACTCGGGCGCCGTTCAGAGATAATTAATCACATATCCGCTCTCTCGGCTCGTACTGCCTGTGACAAGACGCTATTAGTTTGCTGAAAATATTATCTGCCACTCAACACTTTTGCTGATTTGGTGGCTGCGTCTTTTCATAGTGAACTAAAAAGTTTCATACTGAGAGATGCATCTTTGAAATTTTTTATTTGGTTCTAAACATCCATTTTGAGTAAGTCATTTTATGCAAGATAAGTTGAAACACAAATTTCATTCAGCGAGAAAATTTTAACTTGATTATTGTAATTGTTGCAAATACATTGTTTAAATTAAATTGATGAAAACAATTTATTAAAAAAAGTAAATTGTTTAACAAAATAGCAGCACCACTAGAAAGAATTTTGCTAAAATAATTAATTTTCACTTAAATTATTACCAATTAATTTATTAAATTCATTTTGAAGGCACCGAACTCTTCATTTGTCATTTATTATTAATGATCTCTAGTAAAATTTATAATTTAGAAAGAAGATTTTGGAAAGTAAAACTTGAGTTTGGGCAAATTAAAATAAATAAAAATGATGGGACTTTATAGTAGTTTATTTATAACAAGAACACTCATTTTCAGATATAAAAAATTGTTTCAAAAGGAATTAACGTTCACCTTATTAATTTACTTTAAGTGAAATCCACTGCTTGTATTTTAAACGAAAACAAATTCTTCTCAAAATCCGCTTTTCTTTTTTGAAACACGTCCTGTGATTTATGAAATCCATCAAGCAGAATGGTAAGGAGTTATCTTTTACAAGGAAAACACTTCCGCCTTCCGAGTTTAAGCAATTACGGGGATCGGCTGGAAACAAGGGCTCGGCAAAGTTGTCGGATCAAAACATAAAATTTTATTGTTAGCCGATGGGTGCAATGGGGCGGAAAGCGCGTCATTATTCAAATCATAAATCGGGCGAGGAGGGGCTGCTCCTCTTTAATTTCGCCGGCGCTCTCTTTGCACAAAGGACGCACCCGACCATTAATCAATTTTAGCGCAATTCGATCGGCAGGGAGGCACGCACGCCTCTTCCCTGCGCGTCCTGCCTCGCTAATGTTTTCGGTAAACACGAGTGTGTTAATTTATTTGCGCCAAATGCGATTAAACGCTACCTTGTGTACCACCATTTCGATATCATTACCCGAACGGCCCAATGCATCAAAATGGGCTTGTTTGCAGCCATTAATAAAATTATCTAAAATCGACTTCGTAAATGGGCGTCCTGAAAATGAGAAGAACCATAGCTTTCAATTTTTCAAATTAATTGGAAATATTTGAAAATTACTTGAAACATGTTCACTTTCAAGGATGTGGTCTTTTTTATCTTGGTAGTTTCAGCAAAATTCTTGCTAGTGGTGGTGACGTTTTGTCCAACAATTCCTTTCTTTTCAAATAAATTGTTTTCAAGTAAACAATTTGATGAAAGAATTTGGACAAATAAACAGCAACAATACAAATAATAATTTGAAATGAAATGATCGACAGAGGGGATTTATGTTCAGATTTAATTGAAATGCCATTTGATTAAAACATAAGCAATTATTTAACTAAATCCAAATTTTACATAATTTTCCAATCCATTCATATTTATGGATGCGATACAATATACTTTTGTTGTTGTTTATTCTCCAAAAATCAATCACACTGTGGAGAGAGAAAATAGATCTAATAGTAAGAGGATTGACGAAGAATAGCATTTTTCTTTCAAAAGACGGCTGCATCCATCAAACCATGAAAGGGTTACCAGAGCAATTTATTCACTTGAGTGTTGCAATGGAAGATTGCCGATTTCTTTCTCATTACAAAATGCGGTACCTTTTGGTCGTAAGAAAATTCAGAAAATTTATGCCTGTAAATGTTGAATTTTAAGCATTGAACAAGTGAATTAAAAATAAATTTAAATAAATAAATAAATTATTTGAAAATTTGGTATAAAATGAAACTTATTATTTTTATTTACCTTTGTTTTAAATTAAACAAGATTTTAAAGTGTTTCAATCTATAGATTATTGTCAAAAGAGCCAATAAATCACAATAAATGTACTTTTTCATGAACTACGAAGGAAATTGTGAGAAAAAATGCATTTTTTTCAAAGGATCATTACAATTTTAATGGAACGTGTGGGATTTATTAAATCGGCGTTCTCAATATTTCAGACAGATAAATACCAAGCAAATGAAGTAGACCGTAATAAACGATCATAAGTATAAACGGAGCTTTTTCCATCTGCTATATGCAGCAAATGCGAATGACATAAAGCAAACTCGAGCAGAATAAATAGTGCACCTGGGGCTGCTTGGCTCAGCGGAAAGAGATAAATAGGCCGTTAGCGAGAAATATTCACCTGACGTGAGAGTGCATAAGGTGCCCTGCCGCAAAAGAGCATTATAATGTAAAATTCAATATATCAGACGGCGCCGGGGAGTGAAAAAAAATACATAAATGTGGCAGCGAGTTTGTCTATCGATAATCGGGACAAAGCGAATGTGCCGCGGCAACTCCCCGGGGCGGAATGCATTTTCGCCCGAATGCGACTTGACTGTCGGTGCATTTGAGCGTGCGGCGCGGGAAAAGAAAAAAGAGCAGGATGAGAGAGGCTGTCAAAAAAGTGAGCAAGGAGCAATGAAAGCCGGCGCAAGAAAGCCTTTTGCTGTCGGCCGGAATTTCACCGGTGTGAATTTAAATAGGCCGCGGCTTTTTGTGCACACCGACGTCATGAGCGTTTTTATTCGCACACTTTTCTCCAAGTATATAGTGCGCGGGGTTGTACATTCGCACGAATAGAAGCAGGAGTTTGAGGTGTAAATTGTGTGTCAAGCTAGGGTTGCCAGACCCTGCGTTAGCTAAGTTTAAAAATAAAATAGAATAAAAATGATTTAAATCATAAAATTTATCAAATACAGTCAATCTGGGGATAATAAATGAATTTTGTTATAATGTGAGTTTAAAATTTATACCCTTTGTTAAAATATTTTCTGGAAATTTTTATTGTATCAATTAAAAAAATTAATAATAAAATTGTTGGTTATAATAATAGATTATTTATATTTTAATTTGCTTCATTCTCCTGTTTACTTACATTTAATTTATTTTATTGCAAATGTTGTGTTATCCCCTCAAGCTATATATTTTTCTTTTCATTTATTTAAGCTTGAAAAATCGCATAAAAAACCAAAACAATATTTGGTCTTGGTAAATGATGATTCCTCGTTAAGAAGTTTGTGTTCATTAAAAAGGAACAAAAACAACGACCACTTTAATAGGTCAATAAAGTTAGTAGCACGGGTCATTCTAGCTGTTTTTTGTTGTTTTTAAATACAACGAACTTTTTCTACAAGGAGCGAATAACTTGCAGCAAATAGGGTTTTTTAACTCAGAAGTTTTAGTTCAACATTTCGCAAGGTGCAGGTTTATCCAAAATTTTGATATTTCTCCTCATAATTAATATTGTTTTTTTTTCTTCATAAAAAGTTCCTCGTTTGTGACAAAAAACAGCAGAAATAATCAGAAAAGCACTGCTCAAAATTAAATTTTATCATGATTCGCCTCTCAAGAGCCATTTTCTTCAATGAATAAATTATTTAATCTTCTTATTGACAACAAAGCAAACGTAAATATCATTAACTTTAGTTGGTTTCAAATTTCAATTTCTGTTTATTTACTTTCTTGTTTTTACCTTTCCATCTGTAGAATGTATTCATGACGAAGAAGTCAACTTTTGAACTTTGCGAAAGTTCAAACCAAATTTATGAAAAAGCAATTAACTACTTTTTTTAGACGCGCCCATAATTCTCTCAAAATTAGTTTCAATGTGCTCAATTTTTTAAAAACAAAATTGAAAATCAACCAGGGGGAAAATACTTTTGCAATTTTTGTAAAAATCACGCACATTTCAATGTAAAATGATGGAAATAATCACGCACATTGACAGCTGTCGGTATAAAAATGAAGGATTTTTTCAACGCTTGGCAACCCTGCTCGGAAGCGAAATTCTAAATAGGATGCAAATGCACGCACTGCTGAATGCGCAGCTCGTTTTCGCTGACGGCACGTCATTACGAATCGGGGAAAAAGCCTTTGGACAGCAGGTGTGCGAACGTTCGGCTGCAAAAAAAAAGGAATAAAAAGCGCCGTCGAGAGAGTAGCTCAATTTGTACTCGTTACGGCGCCACTAATGAATCGGGTGCAGGCTGCATTCGCGCGACGTTCGTACGAGATTTAATAAAACGGCGGTGCGCGCACATGTGTGTGCTGTTTGTTCCGCCAATCAATTTGTTGAGTGCAATAAAATAGAAAGCTAATTAGCATATTAAACAGCCGGGGAGCTCTTCCGCCACAGCTAAATGCATGCAGGAATTTATTCGCTCGCGCTGTGCTTGTTGAATTTATATCGGACGGGCAATAAATTTGCAAGCGAAATGTGTTTGCTCAGAGAGAACAGTCTGGCGTGCATTTTTGCTGTATTAGCATTTCGCCGGCCTACTTGATGTTATTACATTGGCATAAGCGTTTTTTGCTCGGCCGCAGAGATTTCTTCCCGGTTTGTTTGAATACACAAAGAGACCGGCATAAATGTATTCCGGCACCGCCTCTTTTCACATTTTTGAATGGGGGATTTATGCAGATCCACGGGAAAAAGCTTGCTCGGCCAATTAATAGGTTTCCTTTGAAAACTTGGTTTCAGCTCTTTTTGAATAATTGCTGGTCGTTTTATAAAAATGGGATCCTATTTGAAATTTATAATTATACACAATAATTTGATTTGGCTTCTCAGAAATTTATAATAAAAATTTAATCATAATAATTTCTTTATAAAAGGTGAATTTTTTGGTTAATTTTCATTTAGAATGGCTTCCATCTTCTAAAATGAATTCTTTCTCTTGTTTGTTGTTTTTCAGAATATAATTTAACCGGCTTCATCTGCTGGGTGGTTTAAGGAAAAAGCTGCCCTAACAGAATATTCACCATCTGGTCCGTTTGCTGAGCGCTATAAAGATAATACGAAAACCCTTCCGGGAAAGACGCGACTCGGCGAGCAGCTTGAAGCTCACCTTTTCATCACGAAAGCGAGTTCAATTTATTAGCGTGACATGCCAGTGGCAGCAGCGGCGACACAGGACCAACTGGCAATTGCAGATGAAAGAAAAGCAGCAGCGCTCGTCGTCGCCTTTCTCCGCAGCGCCCTTTTCATTTTCTTTGTATCCCAAAGTTTGCTTTATCAGGCCAATTTGGAAAAGCTCCCCTTCATATCATGTCCGGCGCGAGATGGTCCCGCGGGACCGACCGCCGGCTAATTCCCCGAAAGTGAAACATAAGTTCAAAAGTCGCAGAGAATAAAAGGAAAGAGCAGGAAACAATGAAAACCAAGTGATTCGCTTTCGGGAAGGTCCGCCTCAGTAATGGTTTTTATCCTCAGAGACAAAAAGAGACAAACTTATTTTCATGGCGACAAATGTAGCAATTGCGATCAAAGATATAAAAAAATAATTTTAATATGATAATTTAAAGGGTTTTCTACAAGATTTTTGGCAAATATTCCATCTGTTTCCGTCTCTTTTGTTAATTTGACTTTTTTCTGTAAATTTGTGCTCATTTCTCATTTAAAGGATTTTAAAGTGTCTCCTGAGTAGAAATATAGTTAGCCAAGTCTTTTTTTCATATTTATACCAGTAAAAATTAAATTTAGCAAAGAATATTATACTTGACCGCCTTTAATGGTGTGAATTTATAGACCACGATATTTATTTACTTTAAGAATTTTTAACATATTTCCAATTCAAGAATTAAAATAACATTTGACACGACCTTTAATTTGAAATTATGTATACTTTTTGTACGCCGGAGCAAGAGTGAAACACGAAAATATACAATGCAGCGTAATTTGAAATTATTCTGGCACCTTCCAGTATTTTACGCGAAACTTGGTGTTTACCTGACTTTTGCGTTGTTACTTTCCATCTTTCACGCAGAAGTTTTGGTGCGAAAGAAACTTTGCTTGGCAGTGAAAATAAATTTATTTTGACGCGCCGTTGTTTTTTATTTTACTTTTTTATTTCATCCAACGGCTGCCACGCGCACAATTAATGAAGCCAAAACGAGCGGTCGGACGCACAATTTTTTTACACGCTGCGGGCAATGCCGCATTTTTCAAGCGCAAATGGCTCGCGTTTTTATGGAGATTTTTAATTGTTATTTATTGCACGCGCGGCGCAGCAGTGCCACTGCCATGGAACTTCACCTATTCCTCCCACGGCAGTCTGATACGTCACGCCGACATTAAAAGTACAAGTCATTTTTCCCGCTTGTTAATGGCCGGATAAAAACTGCGCGGCTCCCTGCGACACCGTCGTTTAAAAAAAGCTTCCTAAAAATGTAATTTGGAAACAAAGCTATTTATTTTTTTAATTCGAGGAAATTATTCGTGGTTTGAAATTGTTAAGCCAATAAAATTTTGCATGGATTTTTTTTTCATTTTTAATAAATAATTATAAAATGATGTTATTTAAGTATTATTGTTATACTATGCTATTCTAACTTTTATAGTGAAAATAAATTAAATGATATTTCATTGAGAAACGTAAATTTTAAATTAAATGTAATTTTAATATATAAAAGCTAAAAATAAAGAAATTAAAAATTGTTATGGATTTTACATATAAATGTTAATTTAATTTATTTGAATTTTAAAGATGAAAATTAATGTTTTTAATGATATATTACAAATGATGTTTTCAATAAACATTGTTATTAACATTTGAATGTTAAAAATGTGAACAAATAATCAACGATAATAAATAGAGACCAAATACTTTTAAACCTTATATTTTATTCTAAAAAAGATTGTTATTTGTCAATTGTAATGTCTATTTTAAAAAAGCTTCCCAAATACATCATTAAATCATTCAAAATTGACAAGAAGGAAGCAAGAAGAGCAAATAATTGTTCATGATTGATCGATTTAGTGCGAAAGCCCGTGCAATTTGCCCCGAAAGCAGATGTTTGCTTTTACAAAAGTTTGCAACTAAAACGGCAGTGATGTTTGACGTTTTTGGCCCACGCATTAAATATGCATAAAAAACAAGTTTGCGCATGGCCTACAGGTCAATACACGGGTAGAGAGTAAAAGGTTGAGCGCAAACAGCGAAATTGAAATTGGACGCGGAAGCCAAACGACGCCGCCGATTCGACCTATAATTCAGGCCAGAGGCAATAAAAGTGCCGGCGGCGGTGGCAATAAAGGAGACACACGCCGCAGGACGTGCGCCCGCGCGCGATCGGGTAATTATTTTTGAACTCATTTGTCGCACCTCAAATTAATTATGTGAACGTTTTACGGTGGCGAATTAATTCCTAGAGCGTAGACGGCCGGACAGCCTGGTGAGAGCTCTCGCTCGCTCGCTCGCTCGCAACCTCCAATAAAAGGCGTTTGTGAACCCAAACATGGCTCTGCCAGCTGCATCGATCCGACCAACACGCACCAAGCCAGCGCACTCTACATCTGTGGGCCCGCGATGCCCTCCCTCGTCTCGCTCGTGCCAATTTCCCTCGTGCGCGCCCAAAACTCCAACAATTTGTTTTGCCGCCGCGCGCAAATTGTTTAATTTTTTGCCTCTTGTGTTTTCTCGACAGGCTCCCATTTCCTTGATTGCGGATGTTCCGATTCATTAGTGGGCATCTCGCTCTTTTTACTTCGCACGTGCGAAAGAAAATGTTTCGGCAGGTGACGACGATTCCAAATAAAGCGGATGGATCAGAAAGTGCGCGGCAGAGGTTCAGCGCCTTTTAAATTGGCGCTCCGAGAGCCAATTTGTTTTCCTCTCTCCGGATATTTTGACGGATCTCAATTTATGCCTATTCGAAGAAAAACTTTCCTTTTTTTAACAATTGTCAATGACTTGACAAGAATGAAAGAAAATTCTCGGGAAAACCAAATGAATCGTTCTAAATATGAGACATTTATGATCATCATTTCTATTCATGTCATCATTAACTACAAATCCTCCCTAATAATGGTTAGCATGAATTATGGTTTTAATAATTGTGTGGTTTTCCTCGTCATTCCCTAATTAATTCGTAAGCGAGACTAGAGTTCACTGGATTTTGACTGTTCATGCTCTATTATTTCTACTGCGAATTGATTCTGTGAGCAACGAGGAAATATAATAGATTAATTCAAGCATTTTTTTTTTAATCTGCAATATTTGCCGCATATATCCATTATTATCCTCGTTGTAAATTTGTTTTGAAAAAATCAATTCAGCCTTCAATTGATTTTTGAATTAAAATAATGTTGCTGGGTTCTTCGTCTTTAAATTTTTTTATCATTATTATTCTCTCACAAGTCAACAAAATTATCTGTAACTCACTTTACAACTTTCACCATTGGTTGCCTTGTCGTTTGGAAAGTTATGTAAACCCGCTCAACATATGTTCGAAGCAGGTTGCATAACACCAATGTTTTTTTTTTATCTGCAATGTAATGAAGATTTTATTATTTTTAAATGAAAAAAGAAAGAAAAAATTATTGTTTTCCATCGAAGCTACTATTGCTTTAAGATGAAAACGTTTTCATATTGAATTTTGAATATATATAAAAATAAATTCCTTCATGATAAAAAGAATTAAATAGACAGAGAAGAGCCTCCTCTCGTTCAATAGAGCTCAGACAATAAAGTTCCACGTACCGAAATATTTTTCCTAGCTCAAAAATGAAAGCGAAATTCACGAGAGCAGAAAAAGAGTTACAATAAGAGACGCGGAAAGCGGACACAAGTAGGCTTTGCCAGTTAGGCGGATATCAAGGACTAGGGTGCTTTGCAAAAGTAAATGAAATCCGTTCGTTCAGCAAATTGATATAGGATGCTGAAAATCTCGTTACTCAAATGAGAGCAAATGCGCCACAAAGGGTGGCATCTGCGTGTGGCACCGCGCCTGTTAACCTCATAACGCGCGTCAATCACTCGGCGTGGCTCATCCTCCTTTTTCGCATCGATTGGGCTCACTTTGTTTTGCGCCGGGAAAGAAATGTCACATATTTTCTTTCTGAATATCAGAAGTCGGCTGCAGCACGGCTCGAGGCACTGCAAAATTTCTTTCCTCTCTTATTTATTATTTTTTCCCTTTGTTTTCCTTCAGAGAAAAGAGGAAATATTTTCTGATCGAGCGGAAAATCGTCAAGTACGAGGGAGTCTGTTCGTACTTAGGTCGTGTTGCGCGCGACAGGAGTCAAACGACCACATTGCAGACAGGCGCAATTTTCGGGCATTTCTCAAATCCGGTCGTAACAGACAGACAGCAAGGTCGACGCAAAGTTGAGGCGGAAAGCGAAAGTAAGGAGAAAGAAGTCGCAAGTGCCCGCTCGGGAGGCGAGATTTGGCAAAAATAGGACTGGAGGGGCGTTTATTAATCCGACTAATTGCCAAATTTTTCTCCCGCGAGATTTGTCGCCGACGAAGGAGACCGAATTAAGCGCGGGAATCGCGTGGAGCCGCCGGATAATTTATGAACGCGTTTGATTCCTTTTTATTGCAGGCGGCCATTCAAGACGGCGTGAATTACGGCGCAAACTTTTGAAACACAGTAGCGCCCGCGCCGGTCGGCCAAACAGGTACGGAAAGATTGATGCACTACGTGGTGCTGCTGAAGGGGAACTTGTCCGAGTCGTGGATTTTAATCTCTTCGATCGGTGATATTTATTTTACGAAACGTTCTCTATTGGAATTATTAAAAAAAGCTCTGATTGCTCTTTGTAGTTAAAAAAAACTACTTTAAATTTTACTTTTAATGTCATTTAAATTAAAAGCTCAAAATCACTTTATTCAATAAATCTGGTAAAATTTGCATACATTATTCTGATTATAAATAAATAAAAATAACATTTTGATTTAAAAAATTTTGCTATTTGAAAAAGAGATAAAAAAAAAAATTAGTATTAATGTATTATTTTTGAATTCTAGAACTGAATATTAATTAGAATAACGCTACACGAAAATATGAAAAGTTTATTTAAAAAATAAATATTGAAATATTGACCGGTGCTTATTTTCCTATATCAGTAACCTGCCCACGTTTAATCTTATTAACATGAACAAACCTCTTTTTAATTATCCGCTCACAACCCTCTCGCTTCGCCAGGCGGACCAAACTGAAATTGTTATTTGATTTTGCAATAATCGCCCTCTCAGCTGCCCCTGCAAATTCAATTACGGGCGCACGCCGAGGAAATTTATTGCTCTTCTCCTTTGCGCCGACTCGAAAAGACTTTCAGAGAATCCGGCGCAAAAATTTCTAATTTCGGCGACGCTCGCAGGAAAATCGTATTTCAAAAATTTCAGCGAAGGGGAAAGAAAGTCTCTTCAAGGAAGTGGCATAATTCTTTCGGTCGGCTGGAGACGAGCAGATTCCTGGATTCTGAGCTCTTATTTACCAAACCACTGTATTGCGTTTTGTTTACTGCACGCAAAATTGCACCGCTCAAGGTAGGAAAGCCAAAGTTATATGAAAGAGTGTGAAAGTTGGTGGAAATTCCCGGGGGAAGATGTTGGCACAGTACATTCGCACACAATGCGCAGTGGGAGAGAGGGTGGCAGCCGCGCCGCTCGCGGATTGTCGAAATTTATACATACTTTGTGAAAACATGGCTCCTTTCTCTCTCTCTCCGGGAAACAAAGCTCAAGGCAACAAGTTATGAAATTCCTGACTACTTTTTATCAACGCGCGCGCGGAGATGGTTGAGGGGAAACGACTCGTTTGTCTGCATAAGGCTGTTGTTTGTTTTCGCGTGCGTGCCAGTGGCGAGATAAGAAATTGAAAATAAAAAAAAAATGCTTCGAATCTCGGCGTGTGCAAAACCGCAGCCCGCCGGATTTCACTCCTGGGCCGGCCGAGCTGTTTTGGGATTTGGGTCGGCGTGTTGTGTGCGCGCTCTTAAAAATTAAATTTATGGCACTTATGACACGTCACTGCCGCGGCGGACACGAGCATTGAAATGACACAGGGAATTTGCTTTAATGTTCCTGTGTTGAAAATGATTTACAACGCTTTTTTCAATGGCAGGGGTGAATTAATTTAGGAATAAAAAAGGACAAAGAATAATTGAGTGGTCGTAGAGCTTGTATGGATGGGGCGATTATAATTTTTTTTAGATTAGATTAGAAAATTTTATTCTAATCTAATCTAATAATTTGTTTTTAAATAAATATCTTTAAATGGAACTATTCTCTGAAAAAATTGGCACGTTCAATCTCATTTCTGACTTCAGCCGTTTTATGAATGATTACTTCATTAATTTTTAATCGTTAATTATTGTTACCAACCCTATTTTTTAAAGCACATTTCATAAAATTCACTCTTTTTTTTAAGTATTTTAAAAATGCCACTGGTAAATATATCAAAATGATTTGATTTTGAAAAATGTAAATTTATAATTTTAGTGCGTTTTTTTAAATCTAATCAGTTAATTTACTTGCTTAAATGCTTTTTATTCGGATCTTCTGAGCTCAGTGAGGCACTTTCTGCGAAAACTATTAGCAAATTCAGCGAGTTAGAGGCTGTCAAAAGACACCCTCTCCACTTCTTGGGGCGAAAAGCACACACAGCCTGGTGATTAAATTTATCTCGCCGGCGGCAAGTGACGAAGCACTTTCTCAGCGCAACGACATTTACTGCCAGTGGGCAGACATAAATAAATATATAGATAGTATTTTGCACGCGCGTAACGATGCCGTGTGCTTATTATACAGCTAATAAAGAGGCGTGTTATTGGGCCGTATAACAGGGCGCGTAGGTGTCAACCCACCTTGCCTTTTACGTCTCATCTAACGTGATTTGTTCCGTTCGCCTCAGTGGTGCAGCGAAACGAGAACACGCGCTCTTTTGTTCGACGGTCGAGAAATAAAAGGAAATAAAGAAGGTAGCGGCCATTGTTTCTATTTAAAAGTCAAATCTCGCTCGTTCAAGTGGCAGAGGAAAGACTGCTCTTGTGCCCGAAAGAGAGAAAACAAGAAAAAAGCAACCAAGTTTTATTCACTACTTTCTTTTATATCAAAAGAGATGGCAAAGTTAATAAAATGCCGCAGATATTTAGACATTTTTTTACAGGAATTTTTATCGGGAACAAATATTTCAAGTAACCGATATATTTTTTCTTCGTAGAATACGCATAAATCGATGTAGGGAGTTGAACCAACCATGGAAAAAAGGTCATACTTTCTTGAATTAAAATAATGTAAGTCACGAATTCCAGTATTTTTATATTTTAAATCAAAAATTCATCTCATGGTTTTTGGCAGCCAAGATTAAAATTTTGAACCGCCTTGCATATTTTATAATAAATAAATATTTTCGTTCTTTTTTCGCAAAGGTTTGCATAAAATTGGTTTTGCTTCTTCGTAATTTGTTTACCTGCCAATTTTTTTGTCTTTCAACCAGTTTTTATTACGTAAATTTTTATTTCAAAAGGGTGAGGGTGTTTTTTTGACCCTGAAAATAGTTAAAATGCAATTGATTGCATTTTTTGGTTGGAATTTTTCCAACTTATTAAAGTTTGCAGACGAGGATTTCAGTACTCACCAATCAACTCGCTGCTTTTGAGGCGAGATCTGGAACAAAAGAAGAAAATTTGAGTTAGGACCGGTGGTGCGTGAGAAGGAAAATGGAAAATTGGATCCGATTAAAGTATTGGGATCCTATACAACACAGTTTCCCTTGAGCTCAATTACAAAAGGCGAAAAGCCCGCAGTGATCGCGTGTGCGTTGACCAGCTAACGAGGCACAATGGTTTTCTTCTGCCCGCCCGACGCACTTTTGTGCACCGAATTTCGCGAGGTAATCCCTTAATCTGATATTGGCATCGGTTGCGAGGGCCGGCAACGTTCGTTTAACTGCACGTCAGGCACGGCCCTGTGTAATAGGATTAAACGGCCGTAATGTCGTCTGCATGTGCACCCATAAAGTATGCATGTCCACTTGTACACGTTAAATAACACAATGCTTTTTAAGGGTCATGTCCACGTCGCTCTTTCCGGGCTGCGGACCAAATTTAAGGCACAATAATCCACGTCTCCCGCGTGCCTCAAATTGGACGAGCTTATCCGCCTTTTGCTGCACAGATATCGCCAGATTTCTCCTCTCCCCGGATGCAGTGACAAATAATCTTCATTTCATTTTGCTCAAGTTCATTGTTTTGTACATTTTTGCGAGAAAATGCAAATTGGAAAATAAATAAGCAGAAGACAAATCTCGCTCATATAAAGGTAATGTTATTATTTTATTTCATACTATTGTTCATTAAATTATATAAAACAAAACGAAACGAAACAGGAAAGTGATTAAAATGGACATAAGTAGAGGAATTTTTATATTTCCATTTGACTTGCTGGGGAGCCATTTCACAAGCAATACTTAGATCTGTAAATTATTATTAATGTTTATTTTACAAAAATCAAGTCATTTAATTGTCGAGCCCAATAAACATACCTTTTGAAACTAAATGAGGGAAATATAAAAATTTCACAAAAATTTTAATCGATTTAGTCTGGAGTACTTCAAATATAATTTATATAAAAGCTTTAGGAGTTTTCTTCGGAAATTACACATAAACACTACTTCGAAATTACCTGCACAATCAGCCTTGGCCATCTTTATATCAAAATTGTCGGCCTCTTGAGATTATAAACTGACTCCCCGTTTTTTGCTACCCAAAAATAAACAAATATTCTGGATAAAAAACACTTGAATCTTCAACTCTTGTTTGAATTTTTAATATTCTGATAAATTTCAGGTCCTTTTAATGAATTTTAATTATAATTTTAATGAAAAAAAAAACACACATATACACTTTCATTCTTTCAATCGTGATTTTTATAACATGGCAAGCATAATTAAATTTCCTTTGATCCTTCCCTTTCCTATTTGATTGCGATCCAGTTCAATCAAGATAAATTAGGAAAAATGTGAAATTATGTTTACTCGCGTGATAAGCGCTTTAACATGATTTCACCAGTTTATTATTTCATGCTGCGGTACAATTAAAATTTCCACGCTCGAGCAAACGTGAGATCAAAGAGATTATATTCCAACGCTTTGTGGTCTTTTGAAGGCTCTGCGGCTCTCTCGATGTTTTGGTGGAAAAAATTGACCGAGAGATTTATTTGCGATCGCAAAGGAAAGATTTCCACTTGCCGAATGGGTATAGCGACCCTTTCAGAAGTCGCTTACGATCCAGAATTTATCGCCGCTTTGTTCTCGGCACGACGAGGGCAAAGTTGTTTACTCGCTCGTCCCATCTATTGTCTCTTTCACGGCACCTCCGAATCGAGCAAACAATGGCCCATCCACCTGCCGTCGTTCCAAATGGAAGAGGCCAAGAATCGAAAATAATTATCTGGGCCCGGTCGTTTGTCGGAATGAAGTCGGAAGAATGGAATCGGAGCATTCAATTTGCGAGAGAATGCGCAGGATTTTCCCAGCGCTGACGGAAAAAAAAGACAGAGAAAATCGATTTCTTGCTAAATTTTTTCGGCAGTTTACTTTTAGGTAGGCCTAGCCGTATAAAAGGGCAAAGTATGGCGCGCGTGGCTTATATCAAGATGGCACGGATTATGTTTTCCATGCATATGGCGGGGGCACGACGGCTGCTCGCTCTGTTGCATAACAGCCGGGCGAACGACAAAGAGCCAGCGGTAATGGCACAGAATCACGTATTTTAATAAAATATGAGGAAATTCGCATACGTGGCTCGCACTTTTATATCCACTTGCCGGCGAGCGAGAGCGAAAAGAGATCCCGAGATTCCCTGCAGCTCACAGAGAATATTTAATACGAATTTATCTTCGCCAGCCCACAAAAGTGGGTATACCTCCTTAATATTCGCGAGCGCCTCGGCGTTCCCCGCAGGCTCTCTTTCCGCTGTCGCCACGTTCCACCCTGGTTCCACCCTCACCCCAATGGAACGGAATTTTAAATTAATATCTTTATCAATTACCTTGGTTTTATCTCTTTCTTCGCCCGTTTTCAAGCATTTTGATACGTCTTTTTTTCAATCTTGAGAAATTATCCACTTTGATCCATTTTATCAATTAATTTTTAATCACTATCGACTAATCTACGCGCCCAATTTTGAACATAATCGCAAAAAAAATCAGAAAAAAAACACCAGATAATTTTAAGACCGATTTTTAAGTGGATTATTGATATAACGGTTAATTGGTTTGTGAACCGTGCAAAGATAGCAGGAAAAACAATTTTGTGATCAGACTTTTACTGCCAGAATTTGAACTTTCAATTTAAAATCAATTCTCTGCTAGTAGAATTTTTATCCTATTTACCTACTTACATTTAATTATAGAAAACAATTATTTATTAAATAAATAAAAAAATGGGACAAAACGGCACGACGGCTAGCAAGAATTTTGCTAGAACTTCCGAGATCAAAAAGACCCCATCCGCCGCTGATAAATATCAATTTATCCATAAATTCAAAAAATTATCATTCTCAAAATTGTTTGGTAATTTTAGAAATCTTCGTTTCCTTTTTTTTTCATACAAATATCTGAGGTTTTCTTCTTTTAAAAATAAAAATAAAAATTTTTTTCCCATTATTTCTCCTTGCTTGAGTTTTAGTTGTAAAAAGATATTCTTTCGTAAGATCGTTTTTACTTAAAGAATGATTAACAAGATGAAAGCAACATGCTCGCACAATGTGAGGAGCGTCATTATAATGATTAAAACTTTTCGGGGCGTCTTTCATTCTTTCATTCATTTCCCCGCGAGCGTAATTAAAATTATTTCGTGAAGTTTGTAGCTGTCGCTTTGGCTCTAGCGCCGCTCGAGGGTACGGCCAGAGATGAGAAGAGAAGAGTTTCGCCGAAAACACAAATGCGCCCGAATAAAGAGTTAATTAATAAACTTGGATAATGCAGCGGCGGAGGAAACAAGAAAGGCTAAAAGTGAAGGAAAGGCTCAAAGTTCAGCAGGCTTTACTTGCAAAAACAATGGAGTGATGACAATAATTATCGCGCCATTAGTCAAGCGGCGAAACAAAAGAAAGTGTTGCCCTTTCTTGCAGAGGCCGGAATTAATGATCCTCGTTTATCACCGCCCAAGCAGGTGCGCGCCTATGCGAATATCCCCCCGGCCAGTGAAAATTCTATTTTTCCTGCACTTCATTAGTGCTGCATCCCGAAAACAAAAGCTTCAGCACAATGAAAAGCCTCCATGCATTCCTCTTGAAACAAAATGAGTTAAAACCTTCGGCTTATTATTGAGATCAATGTCCTAGAAACAAGAAGATCGCTTTTTTACCTTTGTAATCAGAAAAGATTATTTAAGGGATCAGATTCTCATCTGAAATTTCACCCTAATATGTAAATTACTTTTCACAATCAATGCCTTCCAATTTTTGGATATTTCTCAAACAAAACGTTATGAGAGAATTGATATATGAAGATGTAAAATAAATTTTACCAAATATTTAAATTACAATTTTCTATTGATCTGACAGCATTTTCAAAGTTAAAACAATGTACAGGATTGTAAAAGGATAGGCCTTTCTTAAAATGGAGTGTTAATAAAATAATTTTAATAATTATAATCATGCTCAATAGAACTAATAATAAGACTAGTGATAAAATTTAAGAATCATAAATGTATCTATGGCAAAATACAATGAGGAAAATAATTTTTTGATTTTAACAAAATATGCTAGTATACATGAAATTACGCTAATTTGCTCAAGCCTTAAAATGGAGTGCTAAAACAATAAATTTTATCATTATAATCATTTTCAATACAACAGTCTATAAATTTGAGAAAAAAAATTTGTTTTTTAGGGCAAAATGCAATGTGGAAACCAAATTTTTGAATTTTTACAATATATGCCAGCATATATGAATAAACGCTAATTTGTACAAGCCTTAAATTGAAGTGGCAATAAAAATAATATTGTCGTTATAATCGTTTTCGATACTAGTAAGTTTTGTTAACTAGTCTATAAATTTGAGAAATTAACATTTATTTATGGTAAAATACAACATGGAAACTAAAATTTTTGAATTTTAATTAATTATATCGGTACATGCATAAACGCTAATTTGCATTAATCAATTTCATATGTTCTTTTAAGTTTCATTCAATCATGATTTATAATTATCTTAATTATATTATTTAACATTCGTGTTGAAGGCTTTTTGAATTATTAAGTTTGTTTGGCAAATATGAATAGCTATTTGATTCGAAACCCAATAAGCGGCGCTCAATATTTAATCCAGCTTCGGAACGTTTAGTAAACACAACACCAAAGCTGCTGCGCAATATTTCAAAACTAATGGAATTATACGGGATTGCAAATCCCACATCTACACAAAGTGAGCTACTTTGATTCACGCAACACCTGCATAAATATTTATTAAAAAAGATAAGCAATCAATTTGTATTTGAGCTCTACATATGATATAGAAATAAAAAGTTGAGTTCACATTTCTATTAATTTCAATTTAATTGACCAACTGCGGAATCAAACAGATAAATACGATGGTAACAAATTTCCTATTTTGCATATCAACTAGAAATGTGTAGTGCAGTTTTGATGCACTACTGTATTATAACGAGACAATCGGAGCGCATTAGCAGGGTCAGTTCATTGGCATGCAATCGGGCCACACTCGGCCACAAACACTCATTACGCCGCCTCTCGCCGGCGCATTTGCTCACAAAAGGCACACAATGCGACTGTGCAGCACCGGCATGAAATGTAATTTGGACCCGTGTATAAATAATAGACTGCCACTGCTGCCCCCCCCCTCCCTCTCGTGTAAGCAAATTTATATTGCAAGTGGATCGCAAATAGATAATTTATTCCGTTTGTGCTGCAGCCCCGGCTGCCAGGCTTGCATAACTCTCTTGACACGTATAAGCAGGTCGAGGGCTGGAATTCTGTTTGACTCTCGTTTGTTCGAGCCGCCCTGCGAATTATCATATTAAATGGTGAACACGGCCTCTCAGGGCCTCACACCCTGCTCCATTGTCTGCATGTGTGTTCAGCCAAGAGCACATTGCAAAAGTGCACAGACCGATTGCCAACGAGTCTAGAGATCAATATTTGTACTTTCGTATTCAAATTAGCTAAGCAGACCCAAAACTGCATTTTAAATGGTCAGAAATTATAAAAGTAAACTACCTTTGGTTCTAGGACAAAATTTTAAAATTTACAAATAAATTTTTGAAAATTAGTATTGACTGTTAATTTGTTAAATAACACCAACAATGATCTTAGTTTTAAGGTCTGGTTAAGCCAAAACAAACTTAATAATAAATCATTTTCCAATTTAAAACCATTTTAATTTGACTTTCGCAATTAGGTACTATTGCAAAAATGGACAACCATCCATCAATTCTAAGTTCAACTTAACAAATAGATTTTTGAAATAAATTTTCAAAAATTATCAACTGTTAAAGAAAAGCCATCTTTGTCTTTTGAATCAGTTCATTCAGGGGTCTCACAGTTTTCCTTGTTTCAATTTTACCTCGTGATGGATATTTTCGTTATAAAATTGTTAAAAAATATTTTAAGAAATTTTTGAAATTTTGGACATATTCCTTTTTCTTTTTCACCATTTATACTAATTATATGTTATTAATTTTAAGAAAATTAAACAATCCTTTCTAAAATTTATTAAATAGAATGAACAAAATAATAATTTAAGTTCTAATTAAAAATATTATTATTGTTGTATTGCGAAGTGAGATCACAGACTTGTTAATTATAATTTATTTCTTGATTCCATATTTTTTACTGATGCAAAGTTTATATTATGCGGTTAAGAAAGTACAAGATTTTATTGGAAGTAGAGCTGAGGACAGAAAAAAATAAGAGGAAAAACTGTGGGAAAATGGATTTCAATTAGAGCCGAGGCATGAATATGAATGTCGCATTACTGTGTAGGTCAAGTATGATGTACTGGATGCAATTTACGACCGTAGCCGGCGGCTTGCACGAGATGGACGAGTGATTTAAAATGCTCGCCGCGCGCGCAGCTAATGCATTTTTAATGTTTTTGCAAACAGAACCCGAGACATGTGCAAAAGAAGGAGCCCGGCCGGCGTCGTTGGTTAATTTTTTCCCTGCGCCGCTGTTTGCTGTCTGCAGTTGCACACAACATGCGCTCCCTCGCCGTGAAATTGCATTTCTCGCAGACATTAAACCCATCTCCCGCAACTAGTTTCACATTCTCGCTGCTGTGACCATTTAATCATCATGAGAGTTGGCCCCGTTTTAGCGCCGGGCATATTGAATTTGCAATCCGCAGGGAATCGCTGCATGAAAATGTTTCAAAACAGATCTCGGCGATTCTATTTTAAAATCTGACGCCAAGGGCTATAAAAACTGGGTGCTGTTTAAAATTTAATATGGCGATTTTCATTGCAAATAATATTTTACTGAAATTAGCAATTTTTATGTTGTCTTGTTATAACAAAGTTAAATAACAAATATTGAAACTAAGGCTACAGAAAAATCAGATTTTCAATTTTTGAAAACAAGTTGCTTAGCAATAATAATAATTTATTAAATATCTTTTCAAAATAAGTTTTCAATAATTATCTAGTTTTGCAATTATTTTATTTGATAAAAATGTATTAGAAAAAATTTTACAATAAAAAAGTATTTTGTATTTTTATTTGCAATTCAGTTTACTTACAATTAGTATTCATTAAAAGTTTATCAAAATGAAAATTTTAAACTATGCTCTATTTTCCAAAAATATTCTAAACATTGAGTTATAAGATGTGTAAAAAAAAATTATGAGTCACACAGACTCTCGGACTTCAATTACATAATTATTTGGAATATGTTTGCCAGCGAATTTGCAGATAACTCTTTACATTTTGATTTTTAATTAATTGAAGAAACAGACATTATACAAGAATTTAAAAAAACGGATATTGAACTATGATAAAATATAATTTGATACGTCATAGCAATAAAAAAGTATATAATATTTCAATTCTCAGCAAATTGTGTCGTGTTTGCAGCATAAAACCGTCTTCCCTTTGCGTAAACCGATTTGACGACTCGCATTTCCAAGCGGGTTAGTCAATTGTATATGCCAAACAAGGAATAACAACGCTTCTCTTTCTGTGAGCAAAGTAAAGAAGAACGATACGCGCATAAAATACGTAATAACTCTTTTCCGATACTTTTGTCCTCCACTTACCATCACAATACACAATACTTTCCATTCTCGCAAACGTTCAAGCGAAAATGTATGCAGTTTACTTTGCCGTACAAAGAAATAATCCACAAGTACATAAAAATACCTGCGCAATGCATATTATTGCCCGTTTCATGAAGCGAGTGTTAGACGTGCCTGGCTGCACGATTTCATATTTGCAAGCTTCACTTCTCTCTCCCTTTATTTATTCCCGTGGAAAATAAGCACCGACCGGTACGCTCTACATTTCATCTTTTTTTTTCAATAAAAATAAAAACTTGCGCTTGAAACGAGAGCCGACACAGAGTGGGCCATATCTCTTCTTCCTTCCGGTGCCGTTTCAATTCTCGCAGGTTTTATTGCAGCGTGCGGATTAAAATTTTTACTCTCGCGTTGGCGAATGCGTTTCAAATAGTGTTTTAAATCTGCTCGGGAGCGCGAATTTTTCGTTACTACCGTTTTTTTACGACTGCCGATGAAAAAGGGCCAAATGTGCTGCTTGATAGGACTTTTTATTATTTATGTCAGCAGGAAGTTTTGCACTGTTTTACATGAAATTCATCTCTCGCAATCAGTGAAGGAATGAGTTTTCCTAATTGCCCAATCTTCAAGTTCAACACAAGAGGAAAATCAAGAGAAAGTAAGATGAAAAAAGAATTGATGAATCAAAATTATAACATTCCAAGGGCCATTTTGACATAAGTGCTGGTTCATTCAAAAAATTTTCAGAGAAATTAGGCTTATTTCAATCATAAATTGGAGGTGGAATTTTCTCAGAAAAGTTTCATAAAAAAACCTTTAAATTATTTTTAAGAACTGCGGAATTATTGAACTATTTAGTGTTAGGAAAAGTATAAAAAGCATCTTGAATTGAAGTACAATTTAATTTTTTTCTTTGAGGAAAATCTATTTCTTTGTTTTTTGCAGTTTTTTGTAATTACTTGCGATTGAAGATTATATACAGTCAAATAAGTATGTTTAATGAGGCGGATTACTTATATTTTAATAACGAATTTAGAGGTTTTAGAAGAAAAATTTCTGAAATAAAATAGTAGACACTAATCTGTTTAATAGTATCCTAATTAAATAGGGCTTTGACAGTTTCAATTATATTTTCTCCTAGAAATGCAAATAGATCAAACATTAACGAAAAATTAAATTTATATCTCCATTTCTCCTTTAAATTCATGTCAAATATTATTATTGTAAATATTGTATTTCATTTTATAAGTATATGAAAATTTTTATTATGTAAATAGTAGTTTTTCTAGATTATTATTTTCTTTTAGTGTTTTTAGTTCCACACTTCACATCTTTTCTTTGTTTTTTATGGATTTATTTCCTGGAAGTAATAATAAATTTAATAAACCTATTGCATTTTAACTTTGAAAACTATCCGTAGAGTTTTGTCAAGTGATATAAATTGGAATTAATTAAACATGCTAGATGAAACGCGTCTCGCTGTAAAATAATTGTTGAAAATGTTAGTAAAAGTCTAACAGCTCTTTTGCTAAACTCCCTCTCACACTTTAAAAGCATTATATAATAATTATTTTAGAATACAGCATAAGTTGGCCAGGCTGACGGACCAGCCGAACATCGAAGCGAGCGCAAACTACGCACACAAAGCCCGCCACCGCACACATGTGCGCTTTGATGTTTGCCACTCGACTTTTGCTGCTGCTGGGCACCTGTGGTCACGTCCGAAATTGAAGCGGCGGCGGCAAATGCAGCGAATCATAAATATTTGATCGATTCACGCTGCCGGCTTTGCTTCCTGACCGAGCCGCCCGTCCTCATTTCGGGCCGCGATCATCCCGGGTTGATTACGTTTTGACTGACGCAATTACTCTTTGTTTCGCTGCGATCGTAAAACGAAAGTAGCAAATATATATAGTGTGTGGCTGACTAATGGGCGGCAGGAAACGAACATCACTTCGGATTATATCGGGCCGAGCTTAATTTTTCACAACTCATTTGCTGCTGCTGCGATATTAAACGTGCAGGCTAAATAAACGCCAGGCAGTTTCCTTTTATCATCCCCTGCGCGTAACTCTCGTATACGATCATATCTCTATCGAGGCGAAAAGAACTGCCTCTTTCTTTTATGCGACGCGAGCAACTTTTGGCAGGCCGGGGGGTTTCGATTTTATCTGCCCGGATTGCGTGCAGTGCAACACGGGCCCGCACGCGCAGCCAACAATATGAATACCTGGTGTGCGATATCCGACCCAAGTGATGGTATCCACCTCAACACCCCACGGCTTAATTACGCGAACCGAACCACGGTTGGTCTAATATAATAATAATAATAGCAGAACTCCTGCGACATTCTGGAAATGTGGTTTTTCTATATTGATTTATGTAACAAGCACAGTTTGGCGTGAGACTAACGTTTTATTGTTTAAATTATTTTCTTTTTAAAAATTATTTTTCAGGTAATAGAGTGGATCAAGTAGACATAAATATTATATTACTTATATTATATTACTGATATTGATTTTAGTTGCAAATTGTGTTTGTGAATTTAATATTAATATATTATTTATATTTATCTTTATTTATATCATTTATAATTTTTTACATATATTTTTTCAGTCATACAGTTATATTTTTTTTCATTTAATTGAATAAAATGAAATAAAATTTATTAATTTTTTATCTTATGTTTTTTACTTTGATATTTATTAAAATAGTCTACTTATATGCCATTTTTTTTATCTAATTTTAACTTTTTAATCTATCTACAAATACAACAGAATAGTTAATAACTTAAAGTAAGCAGCGCTACATAACCAAATAATATTTAATACTAAAATGTGTCTGCAGATATTTGAACGTTAAATCTTTTTGAATTTATAACAAAATTAAAAGAGTTATTTGTTGTTCAAATATTATAAAAAGAACAGTTTTTATGTGGGTATACCTTCAATTGGTGTATCATTGAAAAAGCTGTATTGAAAACTTGTAAAATTAATTTTGTCTTTAAACATAAAGCGAAATTAAGCCACAACCACGTGGGCACAAAGGCAGTGCCTCAAGTGAAGATTCACATTATATCAAATAATACAATCTATAGACAAATCAATCAGAGTTTTTAGACAAACCCTGACACGAATGAATTATTTCATTATTTTTTTTACTAAATTTGTCAATAAACTCAATTCTGAGTTTTTTATATTTTGGTTACGACGCAACGTCACGCTTCAAAATTTAAAATATTTTATTTAATCGAAGTTAGATTGTACCATGCATATCTACGTATTGAAATTTTGTCAAAAATAAACTGTGTTACTGTGTTAATCAACCATGGCAACCCCCACCAGAGTTTATTTGATCTTTTATGTAGCTTTTGTATTGAAATTCAATGGGAGGAGAATTGAAAGCAAACAAAAGATGAATATCCCAGTATTATAATAAATACGCAAATTAGTCTGGTTTCACGTGGCATTGTGTTGACACCGGCGGTGTTAATTGGGCGAACCTATTCTACATTTCGCTGATCACGGATCAAATGGGACACGCGACGAATTTCTCGCGCCACTATGTTTGTTTGTTCATTCAAAGCATTGGGAAAGCGGCCGGATTGGGAATTTCGCAGAGATATCAGCGCGCGTTGGTTTTGATATGTCGCAAATTAATACACAAGAGCCTCTCGCTAATTGGGAGCATTCACGATTGGCAGCAGCCAGCAAACAAACAATCATCATTAAACACACGCGCTGCGCCGAATTTGACAGAACGTGATTTGCCCCAAATCGGCAGGCAGCTCGTCGGGTGTAATGCCGCAAAATTAACATTCGCACACGTCAAACGTCATGCTAAAATTCATAAGCAAAAAGCTCTGCTGTGTCCGTGATTGCAGCCAGAAATAATAATTGCCACACGTTTGTCACTGTTTTGATAGCGACCAACGCGGTAATTAATGTTCCAACCCTAATATGCATAGCTCTGCCAGGGACAATGTTTTTCATTATTCAGCAATTATTATTGCTGCACATCAATTAATAATTATTATTACAACTCTTTCATTGGTAAGAAACAATTTATAGCGCAACGTTATCATTATCTATAACCTGTATGATCTTGAATGAATGACGAAAAAATATATATTGTATAAACGGGGCAAAAAAAATCAAATAATAATTAAATCCACAAATTTTTTGAGACGTTCTGAAAGTTATCATAAAATATCGATAAATAAATAAAGTAAAATATAAAATTTAATGTTAAAATTTAATCTAAAAATTAAATATTAAAAAAAAATAAGTTTATTGCATTATAATTTATCAAATAATATAAATACAGTGATAATTATAGAATAAATTTTTTTATCACCTCTAATATTTTTTTTTCAATAAATTTTACCATCTGGGACTGGCTGGGATTACCGTTGGCAATTCAAACTGGCATTTATTGACGCGCAATATCACTTTGCATATATTTCATATCAAAACAAGGGGTGTCAAAATTAACCAAACCTCTTTCCACCCTTGCCACTGACAATTAGAGCGTGGGCTCCGCTGACCAATAAATACGCCATTCTGCGGCTCGCACTATTGGACCGTGCGGTAATATGTTATGTACTCGTTGGCCCTGTCTTGCAGGGGAAGGGTTTTCGGGCAGCTCCTCTAGCTGCTCCGGGGCTGCTGAAATATTTATGCACGCGCGGCGGCCAAGAAGAAGAAGACGTTAAGTTGCGCGCCGGCCATTAATTTTCACACTCTCTAAACAAAATCCTATCCTCTTAGTTGCAGGCCAAATAAACACCCGTATAAATCTCGCCGACGTTCGCTGCTGGAAATTAGTTAGGCCGTGTCCGCATTAGGGTCTTGACTGCGCGCAAGTGATATTCCTCCTGGGCCGTCTAATATTTCTAGGCTTCAAAGGTACTTTGTACTTCCTTATGTACCGAAACGTGGCCAGGACAAAGCTGTGAATACATTATTAAATCTGGACTAACATTATTCTGACTGAAACTAAATGGAAATAACCCTCTCGAAAGCTCATACATAATTCAATTGTTTTTGGAAATTTTTAGCTTTTGAATTAATTTAAATAATTAACAAACTTATTATGCATCAAGTTTGACCGTTCAATTAACTTGCGCAATGTTCAACAGAACCCTTAAAGTGCCATTTTCTCTATGAAACAATTCTATTTAAGAACCTTTGGAAGTAATTAAATTCCAACAAAAACAGGAATCCAAGTTATTTAAACTAATATACTTATTAATTGAATAACTAAATTTAATTAAGTGTATTTATTGGTTTTAAAAGTTTATTTTTTATAATTGTATAAAATCAATCAATTTAATCAAGTTGTAATGATAATGTGGACCAAAGTAAGATATTCCTTTAATTTGTGAGGAAAATATAATTTAAAAAAATGCTCATGAGACAAATATAAGTTCAAAGAATTTTATGATTCTTAAATCATGATATTTTATAATTAGTTTATGAAAGATCAAACTATAAATGCTTCAAATTAACTCATCTTGAATTAAGCTGACATAATTCAATATCCCATTGCAATAAATTATTATTTGAATATTAACATGATCTTGAACACGGTAGAATTAAAGACTATGCTTTGCCTTAGCCCTTTCCGCATCTATATTAGTACAAGTAAATTTCGCACAACCCACAAATCGTTGCTAAAAGACCGCAAACGTATCAGCATTTTGCACACAATTTTTGGTCGGTGCAAAATTTTGCGCGCTTTTAATTCCCTGGATAATCTCTTTTCATTATCACACTTTTAATTTAGCCGCGTGCGTATTCATTACTCGGGGCTGCATGGGAGGATTTCGACGTCGTTCCGCCTGTCCCGGCCGCCCGAGCTGCGCGACCACTCTGTAATTCATGGCTCGTATTTTATGAATAATTACAAGCTGATTCAAGGACCGGCGTGCTTTTCGCACACAAAAAGAGACTCGGCCGAGATTAATACGAATTCGCGCAGCATGCGTGGAGATTTAATTAAAAGTATTGATCTCGGCAGCTCTCGGCACTCCCTTGTGTTCGGTTCCGCCGACAAAAAGCCTCTTTCCCGTTTTATTGGGCGTGTGTGTGTGTGTACACGCGTGTATGCTCTGCCGATTAATTTATGGAGTGCGCGCCGATTGATCAGCCCGAGAGTGCTGTTTGTCCAAGGCCCAGATACAATACCACGATAATGAGCCCGAATCAATTTATCCCCGCTTGTTTCACAAAATATATACACAAATATGTACAACCAATAAACACTCCCCTTTTATCTTTTAGATTGGCTGGTTCATGATGAGCCTGGCTATCGAAAAAAAAAAGAGAAAGTCTTTCTGAAATTTTGTAATTCCTTTTGCTAAAATCTTTAGGAATAAAAATACAAATGAGATACTGACATTTTTTTTATTTAATTTGCTTAAATCTTTATTTAAAGAAGGATCTTTGTCGGATTAATTATGTCATTCTAATTCAAAGTTAACTATCCAAGAAATTATATCCATAATTATTAGTGAAAACTTTACTGAAAATGTAAAATGTTTGGAGAAAATGTTAGCAAAAAATGAATTTAATACCTCTGGCTAAAAGAAAAATATTTAATCTGGCAAATCTGGCTTAATTTTTATGGAAATCACTGGCTTATAAAAAATATTCCACAAAATCCCAAACAAATTCTGAACAAACAAGTAAAAAGCATATAATGAAATATTAAAAACTTTTCAACTCCGAACATTTTCCTCACATCACGAGTCTACAAAATAAATTAAAAAAATTTTTGTATTTTATTTCAATATTTTTTGTGGCTGCTTTTTAAAAAAAAATTAAAACAAATATTAGCATCAATTAGTTTTCTGTAACTACGCATTTTCTAGCGAGTTAGGCCTAGATGCGAGTCATGTTTCAGCTGCCAAGTCTTTTTAGCGTAATTTTTCTCGCGCCCTCTCTCGCGTAATGCAGCATAAATTAAGCGGCACGGCTTCATTACGCGAGGACACGTCCCCAGAGCGACGTAATTTATTATTATTTAGGCGAGAGAGCGAAAACACGGACCTCGCATAAATATTTCACTCGCCGGCAAAAATGCCTCTGCTCGTCATGCTTAAATCCGCTTCTCTCTCGCGCGCGCGCGCTTATTACCACCGCCACTGTTCTCTCAGGGGCTGCGTCGCGGCACGCGCAACGACCAACTCGTTTTGCATTCAAAGTGCGCCACGTGGCTCTTGTAACTCAATTCGCAGTGAGCACCCCTTGGGCGGCAGCAAGTCAATTAAAATTAATTCTTTCAAAATGAAAATAATGAAATTTTTAATGATTTTTCAGTTTTAATTTAAGACAACAATTTTAAAATTTTATCTTTTTAAGAAAAGTATTTTTTTTTTTTGTAAATTCGGTACAAGTAATTTAATTCATTTTTATAAATTTGTGATGTCAAAGACTTTCAAATAAATCATGATAATTTTTATAAAATCCGAATAATTAATGTGTCAAAAGTCAGTTAATTCTACAGAATTTCGTTTTTCCAGCTTTTAACAAATTAAGATATAATTAGAATGTGAAATTTCAACAGAATTGTGTGACAATTAAAAGTGATAACAATAACAATGATTTTTTGAAGCAGTAAAACAAAAATTTCATTTATTTTTTTAATTTTGATTCAAAATTCTAACAGTGATGTTCACTCAAAAGAAATAATTGTGCCAAATAAAAGCGAAATATTTCCGTTCCTCTTTAATTCCCACTCATTTTGGCTTTTCATCTCCGTCGGAATGAAATTTTCCCGGTACACCTCGCTTTCCGCTTTCCATTTAATTACAACGGACAATGAAACGCTCGCCGAAAACAATGGCTGAATGAAAAAACTCTCAAGTAGAAAAGTTGCTGGCACATAAATTTCAACCCCTTTTTGCTCCATTAAATTTAATTGTGGGACGGAACCGCGTCCAGAGAATGACGCCTAATTGCACTTAATTTGCAAATTAAACACACACGCTCGAACGAATTTCGCAAACACATCTCTCGCAAATTATTTCCTGTCCTTGAATGCGTGTGTGACGCGAGAGGACAGCGCGGCGTGTCTATCTGGCTGTGCAAACACGTTGGATGGGTGCGTTAACAGCGCATTTCCTCTCGCTCGATGTTGGTGGTGGAAAAAAAATATATACGACATATAAAATCGTACGATTTAGGCCACGCCACAAAAAACACAACAAACAAAGGCGTGCCAAAAGAGCAATTTTTTATTACGGCTTCGGAACAACATTGTGGAGCTTCTCTGTTGCGAAAAGTGCCCTCGACAAGAAAAATAATTAATGAGTTTTGTGTTTTCGGAGCAGGCAAAACTTTTCATTTCTCCCTTTAGTCAATATTTACACTGTGAAAATCAGTTATGAAATATAAATAAATGGAACCGCCAGACACTATTAAATTTAACAAAATAATTATTTTATTTAGCAACAAGAGTTTTTTCTTGGGACTTGGAAAATTTTATTAAGAAATTTTATTAAAATATGAAAGGAATATTGTCTAAAATTTGAATGAAGTATGGCCTTGGTGTTCAATAAATTAATTCAAAATATTTTTAATTAATTTTTAAATAAAACCTTTTTGGCCATTTTAGGAAGGAAGTAACGTTTATTCAATATAAAAAAAATAAAAAAATAAAATTTTGTCAACACTTTAATATTAAAAATACTATATAATAAGGCAATTTTATTTTAATCTTCTTTATAATTTAAAATTAAATCAAGGTTTGGATATTTTAGACGAAAAAAATAGGAACTATCATTAAAAATGGAGGTTTTTGCAAGATTTACTTTGTTGCTTAAATGTAGGTCAAATACCCTTGTCGATTTATGAGCCACATTACATCAAAATGGGTTACTGAAAATTGCTCATACTTGACAGTTTGCCTTTTTCATTACCGAGCACTGAATTGCGCAAGAAATTTGACGACTGATTTTTCATTCAGCATAAGCGATATGAATTTATCACCGTCAGCAAACAATGAAACAAAATAATAAAACCGACAGGCAATTTGCTCTTCTCGTCAGGAGAACCTCATAAAAGTGCTTTTTGGGTCGAAGTTGTAAAGATCTGGAGGATGCACAGTAAAATCTTTTTCTTTTGAGCGATGCACCATCTCAGATCCTGGTAGACGTTTAGAGCTGGGAAGAAAATCCGCATAAAAAATTCAGAAAAGATCAAGGGCTTTAATTCGGGGCGGTCGGAATAAGAGTCACGTTGCGTAATTGAAAGCAAACAGGGTCTGCAAAAGCGAGCAAACAAGATCTCATCTCTCAATTACATTATTTCGTGACGCAAAAGCTGCAAAGATGGAAATAATAGAGCGTTCTCATCATCATATCCAAGTATGCCCCATAAAACTCTAGATCTTTCTCTGCTCTTCACTGTGTATTTATCTGGCCGCTTTTTCGCGCAGAGCTCACTAGCAGGCAATTTCCCATTCCGGTTTAACAGCTTGGCAAACACGCCCGCCCGGCTGCCTGCGACGCGATATTTCCCTGGATTAATCTTTATCGTGCATTTATTTGCCCTGGGTAAACAACTCGACCATTTCAATAATCTCCGGCCTGGCGGCGCCCGCCCGACGACCAAATCTTTTTCGTTCGTTCGTTCGCTCCACTGAGGCGTGACGGAAGCAGCCTGCGAACGCCATTTGCGACAGGCGGCGGCTCATCCGGTGGCCACCAAAGGTCAAAATCCAAATCCACCCTGATTGCCGATCGTTAGTGGGCGCTGTTGTGCCTCGCATGTGGCTCCAAAGCACCTCTGCAAAGACACTTTCCGCTCGGCTTATAGTTCGGGAGAATGAGATTTTTCTCCGAAATGCGAAAGGAAAGGTTTTAGATCTTTCTGTGATGACATCTTAAAGAAAATGCTTTTTCTTGGATAATCTAATTTTTTTTTAAATCTGATTAAAGATCCACTCCAGTCATTTGTATTGCTCTTTATTCCGAAAGATTCCTAAATTTCGAGCATATCTGGTGAAAACACTATTTAAAAATTCCAAACCGCTGCGTCTCTGTCAAAAGAAAACCTAAATACCAGTGATTCGCGCGAAAAACGTGTGAGAATTGAGTAGCCAATCAGATCCATCAGTTTGTTCCAAAAACTACAGAATTTGGCCACATTGGCGCTGCGATCGCTGATTTTGCCACTAATGCCCCACGGCGTTGCAGAAAACTTGGCAAAATCAGCGATCGCAGCGCCAATGTGACCAAATTCTGTAGTTTTTGGAACAAACTGATGGATCTGATTGGCTACTCAATTCTCACACGTTTTTCGCGCGAATCACTCGTATTTAGGTTTTTTTCTTTTGATTGGCAACGGTTTGGAATTTTCAAATAGTGTTTTCACCAGATATACTCGAAATTTAGCAATCTTTCAGAATAAAGAGCATTACAAATTACCGGAGTGGAAGTAACTGACTTTTTTTAGTAATTTTTTTTTTCATTTTGTCCATTTAAAATTAGTTTTTTTTAAAGCGAGTGTGCAAAGTTTTAATATACTAAGAACTAAAATTTGACAATGGCTCATATTACATATAACACATTGTATGAATATCAAATTGATAAAATTTGAGAAGCTCAGAGCTTGAGATGTTTAAAAAATAATATAAAATTAATTAGAATTTGAAATAAAAAATATTCAGATTTAATACAAAATGGGAATGGAACTAAAAAGTGGTTCCATGGAACTTAACAATATAGTTTCTAAATTGAAGAATCTTTCCGCAGAAGTTTAGCCTCAAAATATATATTTCCCTTTAATTCATCTTATATACGTCTTGCAATTTATTGAAGGGCGATGACTGATGACGCTTTTGAGCGTAAAGGGAGACAAAAATACGCATTTCTCCATCACCTTTTCCGGCTCACTCAATTAAAGGGCAATCATTTATTCAGGCCGACGCGGCCCCATTCAGAGAAACTTTGCGCTTCCGTCTCTCATTTGAAACCGCAGAGGGGGTCTTAATATCACGGAGGCGCGTTTCGCGGACGAAATCACGCGCATTAGCAGCGTAATTATCGCACACGGGCACAAATCGGAGACTTTTTGCGTCACTCGCGGGAGAGAGCAAAGGTCTTCTCGCTTGCCTGCGCTTCGTGGGGGTGTGTTTGGGGTGCGCCGCAAGACAAGCAGGCAGGGATTTTGTAGTGGTTGCTCGTTCTGCCGGTTTAATTAGTGTCTCTACGAAGATGGTGCTCTGCCTCATATCGTCAAAGGGGGTCGGCGCGGCAGTGGCGGGCCGAGCCGAGCGCTCCCTCTAATTATGCCATGTTGCGCGATTATGTTACAAGGTTTTACGCTCTCGTCGGCTCGATGCGCGCCCGGCTAATTAAATTTGGACGGCCAATTCGTGTTCCAGCCGAAAAGAGTGGGCGCAAAACGTCTGCTTTGACCGACTCGTTTTTTTTTTTGCTTTACAACACAAAATTGTACGTGTTTTGCACGCGATTTAATACAAATAAAAACGCCGAGTTACAAAAGAGGAAAGCATGTCAAAAGCGAAATTTAAAAGTGAGGGAATTCGTTGAACTCGCATTTCTTTTTGGAATGATTTATTTAAATTTTTATGTTAAACCAACGAAATTTACAATTAGTCACAAAATCAACTTAAATTTATTAAAAAATTCAATTTTTGATGAAATATGGTAAAAAAATTTAATTATAATTGCACTAATAATTACAAACAAAAATTAATTTAAATGAAAACAAGTAATTTACAGTATTTAAATTCTAAAATTCATATATTTGGAAGTTGATACACAAAATTATTGTCTTCAAAATCAAACATTCATATTAAAGCATAATTTTTTTTTTATTTCTTTGTATATTTTATTGAAATCGGGGAGTGTTTATGGATGAAATTCATCAATTCATTCATTCAGTCATTTCTAAGACTTTTAAATGTCTTGAAAACAATTCTCCAATAATAAAATTTAATTTCTTTTTGTCGGAGAACATTTTTAATGTTTAATTTAAGCTTGCAATTTAATTTTTGTTTTCTAGCCTGACCCGCTTGGAAATTCAATTAACTCAAGGGATAGCAAAGGCAGTGTAATTAATAATAATTAAACCACATCGGCCTGGGGCGATGGTTGGATCAAACGACGGTCCATTTCCAATGTAATCCACGTTCATTTCCTAGTGCAGCCCCTGCCAAGGCTATCGGCTCGAGGCGTTGAAACGGAGCGAAAGGCGTTCACCCGTGCAAAAGACAGACCTGCACAGCAACGCCGCTTACAGTTTAAGTCCTCCGAGTTCAAAGGAAGGAACGAACGACCCTCTCCGTCGATGCACGAGATAGAGAGAAACAATTCCTTTTGGCAGTGGCGTTCATTGGCATATATGCGGAGGGGACACATTTTGTTCAGCCAAAGGAATCGGTTTTTTCGGTGAGAAGAATTCATTTGCTTCCTCTCAAAGAAGGTTGTTTTTTGATAGATATTCATGGCAAAACAATACGACGCCGAATGAAAAATATACAAAACTTCAAGGGGACTGATATATGCAGCTCAAAACACAAAGTTTCCCTTCCCCGCCGTGTTATTCATCACAGGCTGCCGCAGCCGACTTAATTTAAAATTCAAATTGCGCAGTTTTCATTTGCACACGTAATTAGAGCAGAAGGCTGCTTAAAGTTGGCGAGGCGGTGCCCTGCTGTCCCGAAATTACCGCGAATCCGAGCAATTTTTGTTTCCATATTAATTAAAAAGATGCTAAGTAGTGCCGAGTAAGTAAATAAGTAAGAGAGGGGAAGAGAGATTAAAATTAGGGATGTATGAACTCACCTTTCCAGAGGACTTCGGCTTTCAGCTGTCAATGAAGATCTGCAACAAAAGAGACATCAAAATTTACTTTCAATATAATTATGTTTAAGTAAATAAAAAAATAGCTAATTTTTATTTATTAATTTCCTTCTAAATCAATTCAATATTTTTCTAATGAAATTTTAAGGCTTGAAAAAACAAGAACCTCTCTAAAATAGAAACAACCTTTTGAAAAACAAATTTACAGATTTTTGATAATTTAAAACATATTAAAGAATTTAATTGCTATTTGGTGGATCTTGTTATTTATTCTGAAGCTTTTTAATTTAATTGAAAGAAACTGTATTCAAGAATAAGCGAATATTAAATTTAAAAGCTGATGCAAATCAATCAGTCGATTTGCATTTGAACACAATTTTCCTTTTTGCAGAAGTCTCCCTTCATGCGTCAAAATCGCATTTCATCTGGACTGAAATAATCGGATTGGAATTGTTTGCTCGCCGGCTTGATTACCGTCACGTTAATCAATTCAGAAAAGCGCGCCGGCCACTCACTGGCTGCTTTTTGTCTGCAATAACAAGTTTGCTTCAACATCACCGTGCAGAGATTTTTTTTGTTGTTTTGGAGAGAGACGAGTGTGCCGGAACGGAAAACTTGATTAAGCCAACTAATTGCTAAGTTGATTTCCACAAGGCGAAAAATGACTACCGTGATTTTTTTTCACAGCCGGAAAGAAGAAAAAAAACCTAAAACGTAGAAAAAAATCTGGCCTCAGTTTTTCGTGTTAATTAGATCGAGACTTGTGAAATAATTATTTTCGCCTCAAAGTCGGATGAGATTTATCAACAAATGCTTTGCGAAGACGAATGGAAGCAGCACGCAATCGAGATTAATTTGGTTTGCAAGGAATTCTGCGGCGCATGGAATTGATTGGGAAAGTTGTGGAATAGTTTCGTACGTGGGGTGCTGATGAGAAAACATTGGCCGGCAAGGCATTTATAAAACTGGCAGCAAAGTGCGGTTGGCGAGCCACGCGGTTTGCTCACTTTGCAGTTGGCGCAAGAACTTGGAACCCTGTTATTAACCGAGTCTGCTGCCAGCGTATTCACCACAGCATAAAAGACGCACAATAGAAAATTATACTAAAAAGCGCAATTATTTGTAGTTGCATTCTTTGTTTTTTAATAAAAATTTTTTTAGAAATTTTATAGTCATTTTTAGAAAAAATTTATTGCTTATCATATTTTTAAAAAGTTAAAAAAAGAATATTATTTGTAATTGATTTTTAGTAATTAATTTTTCCAATGAATTTTATATACATATAATTTATTTTTTATTTTTAGATCAACAAAACCCCAATTATTAGAATTTTTACAAAAATTACAAAAAAAATAATATGATCAAATGAATCAATTTGAGAATTGTGGATAATTATCATCACTTTTGAGGTTTACCTTTACTACTGAGCTTATTAAATGATTATGTAAAATTAATTTAAAGCTACAAAACACCATGTCGTAATAATTGATTTCCTGCAAAAAAAAAATTGAGTTTGTGGCGCGCACGCAAACGCCACATCAAAGAAATTGTAAAAATGAAAAGCGGACTTTTGGTTTGTAACTTGATACGAAAAACGTGGAAACCAGGGCGATGCGGATCACGCGGCTGCTTTTTCGGAAAAGCTGCAGCAGGCAGAATAAGTAAGATGATCCCGGCCATAAATATGAGAAGACAACAAAATGCATCCGACGTGCGGTGCACCAGCACGATGCGTGCGGTTTTTGTTGCTTTTCCCCGAGGCCATTAATGGCGCTTTTGTGTCGCGCCTCTTTTCGCAGCTCCACTCTGGGAAATCAGCCCCGATGCAGAGGCATTTTCTGCAGCTTCACCAGAGTTGATTGCGTTTTTATTAAAGCGCGGCGAAACGCCAATTTTGTTCACTTCCGACCCCGCCGTCTTGTTGCAAAAACTGCTGGAATTTATTTATTAAGCTATAACGGTGTTAAAAAAAGTGTACCAAGATTAAAATTTATAACACGCTTTTATGACGCTCGTGGATCTCACGGGCATCAAATTCAAAAGTCATTTGTAAGCAACCGAGGGACAGAAAAGCAATAAAAGTAAACTTTGGCCGTTAAAATAAAATAAACCGTTTCGAACAATCATTTCGAAATGGATAATTCATATTTCAGGAAAAAACAATTCGTGTCAATCTGAAATTTTCACTCTAGTAAAAATAATCAAATACAATAAAAATAAAAAGTTATAGAAATTCCAACAAAAGAATTTTAAATTTATGCTTCTCATGAATTTGAGTCTACAAATTGCACGATTTGAAAGCTGTAATCATAAAGTTCTGCAACGACTAACAAAAATAAGTGAGGTGCTGTCAAAAGTGGCCCTTTCCATATTTCGCAGAGAGTGAAAGCTCCTTGAGCAAAAAATCCGGGCAAACGCTATTTCCGAGGCAGACGCACAAAAAGAAGAAGTATTCGTCGTCGGGGAAGACAAATTGTCAGGCAGTCATAAGGGAATATTAAATTATCACTCTCTCTCATTGTGCGCGGGAACGAGAGAGAGAATGAGAGCGGGAGAAATTGTTCCTCTCGCGGGGAGAACATAATCGTAATGACACCGGCGAGAAGATGGAGAAAAGCAACGCGCGGCGGTTATCTTCTTTTAGTATGCAAATTCCCAAATGGATATTTTTCCGGCGGTACAAATGGCGTCTTAACCATTCAGATTTATTTCTCTCGCCTCTTTTCCCCCGCCCGAAATGCGTCTGAGAGAAAAAGTCTGAAATGAATTCCGCGAGTCGTGATTCTTAATTTTTTGCCCCTGCAGTAGAGTAATGGGTTCCTCCCATTCAAAACATAACCACGCCGCGGCGTTATAAAAATTTCTCTCTGCCGCGCTGCAAAACCGCGCTCGGCCGCTTGACTTTTCAATTAATTTTTAGCTGATTTCGCTGGATTTTAATGAAATTGCGAGGCTCGTTTGGCGCGCGTTTAATTCGTGACTGAGTGCGGATGGAAAAAGCAAATATGCTTTTGCTGAATAAATATTACATATATTCGCAGCGCCTCGTGCATACTTTTGATCTCGCGTGTGTTTGATCAACGCCGCAGCTAATTCCAACTTCACGTTTCCATGTTCAAGAAACTTCAACATCCATTTCCTTTGATTACTCAGCGCTGAGCCGTTTTAAGGTCGATTGCAGTCACACGAGAAAGGCAGCAACAGGATCGAGTAGCAAACATGGATTTATGAGAGTTGGTCAAGTGAAAATTATTTCCATGCTCAAAGCAAATTTCACAAATGGCTTCAGTTTGAAATATGATAAAGGAAGGAGCAAATAATACCCAATGATTTAATTAAATTATTATAAATTGCAATATAATAATTATGAGATAATCAGGAAAACGGCTTAAATTTAATTTAATTTGTGGACAAAAATTATTTTGAAGTCACAACATGTAATGTTTTTAATAAATTATTTTGAATCCTAAAAGGAATGTGAATAAAACACAAGATTAACCGTTAAAATCTTCAAACAACATTTTTTAAAGCAACTTTAAGCTTTTAGTTTGTGACTGAAATGTTAAAAAAAATTACTTGATAAGTATTTAAAATTAATTATAACCTTCTTTCAACAAGAAATAGCCCGTGGCAATGTCCGATTTTATACAATAAATATTTCTTTTTAACATTTGAAGCTTTTCACACGATTACCTTTATGTTTTCACGTCCCTTTTATTTCGAGTAGCACTTTTGGCTCTTTAGTATTCAAAGTCGCGCGCAATAACTCTGCCTGACCTGCTGCCTCAAAACTCAAGTTCATCGCAGCAACGGCTGTTTTAATTAAGGACTCGCAGGTCACGACTCTCTGCAGTCGAGTGGGAAAGTCGACGCAAACACGCCGCCGTTTGCTCTTTCGTTCGCTCACTCGCCACGCCCGGCTCCGATTCCCCTCCGCTGTAATTATCGTCAAGTTTGTCACTCTTTTTGCGCCATATTAATTTGCATATTCCGCCGCTCAGCTGCCAAGCGCGTGCCAAAGTTTTATTGTTTCGCCATTAAATTAGACTTCCAACTCTGGGCGCTGCCTAATTACCAGTCAATTGTCATGCAAATGGCGCAGCATACGTTTGGTAATGAGCGATTCGCAGCAGCCACGCAGCCAAAGTTTGTTTCTCGGGGTTAAAAGTTGCACCCCGGTTTCTAACTTCAAACATGTTGCGACGAATCTCCATGCTGTTGCATTATTATTATGTTAATGGGCGCCGACCACAGTAATAAATTTGCAGATGAGACGTTTATGTTTCAAATCCGACTTGGGTGCAAAATTTACAGCCGAGAAGCGAGTTTCATATGAAAGCCGCACAGGGAATTAAAATCCAAACGGTTCACAATTCAATGCAAGTGTCTAACAAGCATATTACAGTGAGAAGTTTTGATAACATCTTAAGACAAAAGACCCCCTTTGGCGGCCGAGCTCGATTCATTCACAATGGGGAGGGCGGGAAAATTTCTGCAGCTGACTCTGCTACTTAACAAAAAAGCTTGAAAATTAGCAGCAGGGAAACAAAATTTATCTGGAATTGGCATTCATGGGTATTAAAAAGTTATAAAGAAATTTTTAAATAATACAGTTGGTATCTCTATTAAATTAATGTATAATTTTATTTCTTTATATATTTTTTATTATATCAAATATTTAAAAAATTTATATTCAGATATGTCTAAATAATTTTACATTATATTGTAATCATTTTGTGCCGAAAATAACTAAAATTTGTAATATTTACATGTAAATTAATTTTTGAAATACAATCTATGTAATTACCAAATGCTGGAAAATATATGATATTTAAAAATAAAAATTTATATTCAGAAATTGATTTGATAATTAAATACTAATTAATAACAATATTAGTTATTAATAAATCATTAAACAAATTTATTGCATGGTTGTTTCCAAAATGCGTTTGCTTTTCTTGTAAATATATCTTTGCAATTGTTATAAATTTTTATTGATTCTCAGCGGCCGCACGTAATCCGCGTGTTCTCCTCCCAATGCGCTCTCGGGTCAATTGTTTCAGTGAAAAAGTAAGCGGCCGCGAAATGAGGTTCGGCCCAGGCCATAAATTGCAATGATAAATGTAGAGCTACAAGCATTGCTTCTGCGGTGCGGAAATATCTGCCGATAACCGCAGCGCTGGTGGCGAACACGCAAGCAGCCGTTTTTCATTATTTCGAGCGGCGCTCCGAGACGAACCGCCGGTGCATTTCCCCCCCGTTCGAATCAAGCAAGACTTGAAACTCGGCAATGTCGTTTGCTGAGATTCGCCATCAATATTTTATGAGAGGACAGCTGCTCTTTAAAATGAGAGTAAAAAACCTGATCGCTTGAAACTTTGCGAAGAAAATTTAGTTCCAGCAAGTGACTGATTTTATTTACTTCGACTTGTGAAAAAATTTGTTTAATAAAATAATAGAATTTTTTTTAGTTTCATTCAAAAGTTTTTAGCCTTCTTGGCGGATTTGGCGGATTCTGAAGTCTGAAGTAAAATTTAATTTATATAAAAGCATATTAGATTGAAATAAACATTTCACGCACATTTATTCATTTTAAAATGCTTGGATGGATTATTTCTTTAAATATTGAAGAATTTGGCTCATACCGGAATTTGATTTACTGGAATTTGGAAGTCTTCGCACGTTTTGTTATTCCTAGATTAAATTGTAGGATTTTTCCTAATAAAAAATGAAACATTTTTATATCCTGGAGCAGGTTTTTCCCGGGACACACACGTGAATTGAGGGGCGTTGTGATGAAAAAAGAAAACACAACTTATATTGCGCGGCGGAGAATGGAACAGGAAATTTCTTTCTCTCGCATTTTATTTTATGGCTGCCTGGGAAAGATACAACGCCCACCCGCCTCCGTTGAGTGTGGTGCAGAAAATGAGCGGGAGGTTTTATTTATGATTTTGGTCTGATAGAAGGCACAAAGGAGAGAAAGTTGTGGCTTCTGCAACGTAATGGCGGAACCTATCGGAAATTTGAGTCAAAACAGAATTTATATATGAGCGAGAACACACCCGGCGGCCACATTCATACTCGCGCCTTTTGTTGTTGCACGCGGCGGCGGCGGCGGCACTACATAAAAAATGCATTACTCAGCCAGTCGGCGGCGCCGCTTTTGCACCCTGTGATGTACAACACGCGGCACTTGATTTCGCGCCCAATTCCGAGCTCTCGTTTTGACGTTTTCCGCACCAAAAATGGAATTTGATTGATGCTTCATGCATTATGCATGCTGGTAAGTGATAACTTCGGAATTGATTTGTGAGTCGAATCTTCCTATTTATTGCCACATCGTCCGTGAATTGTGGAGAACAGACAGAATAATTTGTTACTGTTTATATTTGCTCGTACCTAACATTTTATATACAATTTAGGTGTTTATAATGAAATTGTCAAATTCAAATAAAGGTTACGTTTGCTCTGGATTAAATTTGAATTGCATAAATTGAAGGAACATTAAAAGTTTAAGTTAAAATCAGTTAATAAACTTTTATTTATTAATTTCAATTGAAGATCACAATATAATGTATTGTGCACAAAGATAATCACTAATTTTCAATTTTGTACAAAATTGAGAATGTGTTAATTAATTCTTATGAAAAGCTGAATGAGATGAAAAAAAAACAATGATTATTATTCAAACGTAATTTTTATCACCCTGTATTATTGAAAAAAATATTATATGTTAAATATAATTTATTATAAAATTGAAAAAAAATTACAATTTTATTTCATTTTATTATCTGAATTAATATTTTACTTTAATATTTAATATTATTATTATTTTTTATTGACATAAGCCGTGTTAGTGCAATACAATACGCTGAATATGCCACCGACTTGCAATGTAATTTGGAAATAACAAAATAGAATTCAAAATTATATATTGGCGAAAAATCCACCAACTCTCCTTGCCAAGAAAACTATAAATAAATGAGAAAGCAGCGTAAACATCAAAACTGTATAAATGTACAAATTTTACAAAATTTAATAATTTTTTAATCATGGACGCAGTTAATAAGGAAGCAATTTAACAATGAACAAACTTGTAACGTCCAATCTCAAGTAGAAAAAATTGGCAACACATAACTCGCTAAAACAAGTCACTAAAAAGTATGGAAAATATACATGTTTAAATTTTTAGATTGAATTAAAATTGTAAAGTAAATATTTGAAAAAAAAAAAATTGTTGAAAAAGACAGGAAAAAACTTATTTCTTTTAAATCGGATGATTGGATAACTTCATAGCTAATGCAATAAAATCAGAATTTTTTTGGTAGCTTTTTCTAATAATCCAAATTGCTTCCCCTGCCGAAATCCCATACTTTCCCACCGGCGTGCAAGAAAACGACGAGACGTGAAGTGTGCGGGTGCAATTCGTCATTTCTTTTTTCGAGCCGGGGCGCCGGGAGAAAAGCGAAAAAAGACGGAGGAGGATGCGCTCGCACGCACAAATGGTGCTTGAAATTTTGCCGTGACGTCACACATACACGGCAGGAGCGAGAGAGAAATGTGGCGCAATCTGTCAGCGCTCTCGGTCCATGTTTTATCTACTTTGCAGAGACACGGAGTGAGATGCAAAACTATACGAGTGGAAATTGAAAATTCATATCGGTGAGGCAGACACGCGAGCATATATGGCGGAAAAAAAATAATACAGGCAGATGAGAGGAAGAGCTGCCGCTGATAAGTTTGGTTGCTTTTGACAAAGGCTGACAGCACCTCGCTATCTGCCGCTCGCGAATGTGTTCAGGTGCTTTTGATGAGAAAGACTGCGAGTTTTAACCGGGCGGAGAGAAAGACAAGAGGGAACAACAAAAGCATTCCGTCTGTACACAAAGAAAGCGAAATGACATGCCTAGACCTTGAGTGGAATAAAGGAAAGCTCTCTGCGATTCGCTTAAAAAGTTTCTTCTCTAAACCTGTCGTCCACCAAATTACGTCTGGAATTGGATTCTCAAGAGAATTCGCATTTACAGAAGAATTGCCTGAAAAGCAGGAAAGGTTATTACGCAATCGTTGCAGATCAAAACGTATTGACAAACAAGAGAGCAAATCAATATTGACCCAAAACTTGGAAAGTATATCTTTTGTCGATAGCCGAGCTCGAATTGCAAATATCTTATTTTCAACAAAAGTTACAAAAATAATATCGTTTTGCGAATAGTTTAACAATGCCATTTTAAATATTGACTTACAATATTGGAATAATAAAAATATATTGCAATAAATTTAAATTGTCTCCAATATTTCGTAATGTTGGCAATAAATTTGACTCACTTATATCAGGTTAGCGGAAAATAAGTGTCCTGGACGATTTTATTTTTAATTTTTTTAAAAGAAATACAAAGCAAAAAAAGAGTTATCTTTAACACAAAATTTCATGATAAATACCCTATTTCTCGAAGTTGATTTTTTAATCACGCTTTTTCGTTATAAAAAAAGCACTAAAAGTTATGGTTAAAGAAAAATTGTCTGTTGAATTTAAATGAAAACATAATTATGTTTGAACGTTTTAATATGAGCTAACAATGTGGCAAAACGAGCCTCATTTTGAAATGAAAATATTTGTTTTTCATTTTGCTGGCGCTGTTCGTGTGAACTGCAATTGTTGGCAGCCGCATGTTAATGGACCGGTCCTGCCCCTTCTCACTTTTTACGCCGGTCGTAAACACTTAACGCACTAGCCGTGCCGTTAAACCCTTTTTACAACACAGTTCGACGAGTTTTCTCTGATGAAGGGTATATTACGAGCCTAAAATCGTTCGCTCGTTTTTATTCAACCATATCTTGACGGAGCGTGACAAGGACCGAGGAAACTTTCCCCATTTGAAATTTGCATCGATTGATAAGCAAGAAGCGGGCGGCATTCAATTTATAGGTCACGCAGCGGCATTTCATTGAGGGTCTCGTACGTGAGCCGCGACGAGGACAAAAGCCATCAAGCGCATTAAGCCATGTGTTTACATTAATAAAGCATCCATCGTAGCTCTTGTGCGGTGCGGTGCAGTGCAGAGTAGTAGTTAATTCCTTATCTCCGAGCGAGAGCCACTTAAAAGGTCCGTGTAATTGGGACTGGTCCACACGACACACGGGTTATATATTTATCACGATGCCAAACTGTTACGACTTGCCTAAGTGCATCCGGTTGTTTCGCTGCCATTCTCTAGTTTTTACTACAAATTGGCTTTTGAATTGAATTTCTTGGCCCAAGACTAGATAAAGAGACAAAATTAAAGGAATTCATTTTAACAAATTGATGAAGGGCGAAGAAATCAGTTTTTTTTTTATAAAATTCTGGGCTTGAATTTAATCTAGAATAGACTTCACTCTTTTAAATCGAATTTCCTTGAAAAATGTTCCTTGACGATTACCATAACATTTTATAAATCCTTTACATGTTAAAAAAGGAACATTTTTCATGTTTGATTTATTACTTTTTAGAGTTGTGGTGTTTTTGAAAACAAAATTGGCGGAGCTGATTAGATTGTTTTCCGAAATTGAAGCTAAATTGCGAAGTTTTTTGTTTTAATTTCATAGAGTGCTTCATTCAATTTGACAACGTTTTACGCGAAATAAAAGGAAAAATTTATATCCCGCTTGTTTCGTTTAAAAATTAACGTCCTCAACAGTCCTCGACACGCGGAGCCCGATCCGGAGCAGATGTGGAAATTCACCGCACTTTGCAAATAAAATTGCACCATTTGCTCTCCAACACAAAAAGCCCTTGAATGGCGTTTCATTCGCCGCGGTGAAATTTGCAATCAGTAAAAAGCCCCCTTCAGCCAAAAGTGGCGTTTTCACTTTATCACGCACACGTTAATTACCGAAAGCAAAACAAAAACGAAGAGCCGCCGCCGGGGCCAAACCGCTCCGATTAATTTTGAATGCGCTTCCCGAGTGAAAAGGTGCGAATAAAACATAAACAGGTGACACACGACAGACAAGCGAGACTAACCGTGCGTGTCCCTTTGAGAAAAATAAATTGGGTTCCGCCGCAATTGTTTCCGTCGAGCTCCACCCGGAATATAAATTATGCATTCCGCGAAAAATATATATGTTTTTTCTCTCTCGGATGCCGGCAGGGCCCATTATATGAGGTTCGGTCGAAACAGACACTCGCAGGTAGTTGCCTGCAAAAAGAGCAAACAGAGCGGATCCTCCTCACCACTCTTGACGCGTGGCAGGTAGTTGCGAGCAAAAGAATTTCCTCGACGGGGCGCCAAAGTTTTTCACGCAGATAAATTTCGGGGGGACGAACACACGAAATTCCTCTTTTTTTCGGTGCGCTGCGCTAAGAAGAAGCACAGTATGTAGCGTGGTGTTAGCGGAAAGTTTTTTGGAACCACTTTGTTTGACAGTGAGGTTTCACTATACTAGCTGCTTTTGAAAGAAAGTCGAGGAGAAACTCCCTCGGTCTCCAGTGATGTTTGAAGCTTGATAGAAAATTTCGCCTTTTACACACTTTCAACTTTGAGAAGCACGCTCTAAAGTATAAGATTAAAAGGATAGATTACTGCAGACCAAAGTTTTAACACCATTTTATATCGGTTCAAAATCGTAATTTGTAAAACGTCACCATTAATTTTGTTCATTATTGATGTGCAGCCGAGTTAAATCATTTTCAATATCTTTTGTTCATAAATTCGCAAAATTTTTAAACGGAAATATTAAAATAACTTTTCATGATTAGCCTCGATTTTTATATGAAGTCAAATTAATTAAGTCTTCTTACTTCAAAGTTTTAAATTTGCAATAATTTATTATAAATTAAGGATATTTCAAAGTCAGACCATGAAAGTAGTCATGAAACAGCGATTTTCTCTATGCTAATTCTAAAAACTGATTAGAGAGAAAAAATTATGCAATTTCAAGGCAGCGCACGTATTCGTCCCAGACAAACGATTTTCCATTAAAATGAGACAAAGGCGCGACTTCCAATTTACCGAAGCAGACTTCGACGCCTTAATGAAAAGCAGTAGGTATGCAACGTGCTTTACACTTGGAATGAGCGGGCTGCCTACTCACTAGTTCCACAGGCGCTATGCAACAATAGCAAGAAGAAGCGGAATGGATCGGAGGCGATGACAAAGAAAAGCTCTTGCCACCTGCTAAAGTCGCGAACTGGCGAGAGCGTCAAAGAGCGTCCGAACAGCAAAGTGCAGACAAAGTCAATTACATAATCAGACCGCACAGCAGCAGCTGCTGTCGCTCGTCGAGCCTTTTTCTGGCCGCACTGGGAGAACTGAGTGCAGCTCTCGTCTCGCTAAATAAACAAATAAAAGCGGAGCAGCAAGTTGAATGTTACGCGAAACGGCCGTAATGCACATCACCGACAGAACACCGCACGTACGTTTGCGCCAGAGGTGGAAATGGAATATGCAGTTCGTTTGCAGTCCAGCAGCGTTTTGCTCACACGCCAACGGACGCGTGGATATAAAGCATTATTTTTGTGTTGCAACTCGGAAAATTACAAATTAAATTACCTTTGTCTGCCGCGCTCTACATGTCCATTGTTATCAACAGCAAAGTTATTATCCATGTACACAAATTAAAAGTTACATTTGAATTTTTTTAAACTTCATTTTATTCATTTTTTTTTAGCAAATAAACTAAATATTTTTTTAAATTAAATTTAAAGTTTAGTTTGAATATTTCCGATTTTTATTCCGACTAAAAACTTGAAAATATTTTATCCCAATTTTTTTTTAATAATAATTGAATTCGGCCATGTAAAAAGTGCCAGTTTCCTAAAATATGTTTGCACTGATTTATCAAGAGCCTTTTATTTTTTACTAGGATAAATCACCGTCTACTCTCTCTTTTTTTTTAGCAATCTTTCTCGTTAAGATAAGTGCACGAAATTCGCCGTGTTCACGCGAGCAACAAAAATATAATAACTCTCTCTCCTGTGAGCTGCCGTCGTCCTGCTGTTGCGAGAAATAATCTCGCCTCCTAAGCCACTTAACGAGAGTTATTAAAGTTTTAAAGCTCGTGCCTTAGGATCGCTGCCGCCGGCTAATAAGTTGCTTTATTAATATTGCTCTCGCGACTGAAAAGTCAGTCGTCGTCGTGGTGGTGGCGAAAACATGCGGTGGGCGTGCGAGGGAAACCCGAGACACGTTTGATGCAAACGCGTTTGTTGTCATCATATATACAAGCGCGCGTGTCTCATCTCACTAGCTCGGCTTTCGCTGAGCAGAATCCCAAGAAGTTTAATTTTGCTCGCAAGAACACAAAATATCGTGTAGCTCAACATCATCGACTGTGACATTTGCTCGCAGAATATCCCGTGACACAAGATTAGAGAAGGCAGAGCTTAATATTATCAAGATCACTGTCTGCAATTTTTTCCTCCAATTCGCAAAACATTATTGATTCAGATTCACGAACTAATTTCCATGTATAGAAAGATTTAGTGATTAAAATTTAATTTGAGCCTACAAGGATAAATAAATGTTTATTTATTTAGTTTTAAAAACACAAGATTTAAGTTTGCTTACAGTTAATGTATGCAAAATATTAAATCATAATGTATTTACTATTTTATAATCAATAATAAATTATTAATATTAATAATAAAATTAAAGATTATTAATATTTTAATTAAATTTTTTAATTAGGAAATTATGCTAATCGTATTAAGTTTTTAATTAAAATTATATTAAGAGTATTTAATCATGTAATTCTTGTGCCGAAAAAGCCAAGAGATTTTAACTCCATAATTAGGGAACAAATTAGCTTTTAATTTGATAAACCGAAAGTCTCAAATTCCCTCACACGGCGTTTGAAATTAAAGCAGCATTATTGCCTTATTTATAAGCGGGTTGTGAGCGATGCAAAAGGTCGGTCCTTCGCGGCGCAGCTCGACGGACGCCTCGGTATGCATAAAACACACGGCGGCCGCTTCTGTTGCGGTTTGCAGGGATTAAATTATTCACGCTCTCGACGGCCCAAGAAGGCGCATCTCGGCCTAATGCAAAATGCACGAAGAGTCGGCGCCGCCGCTCTCTTTTGCCAAATCGAGAGAGAGAAAGCGAGTGACCATTTGGCGCGCAACACCTCTCCGGCGTGCCATTAAACCCTGCCGGCGACCTTTGACCTTACATTACTACAATCATGCCGACGACTTTTCACGAAATGAAATTACAATTGACTTCTCGGAAAGCCTCGTTTGCTATAAACGGAAATTACGATGTTGATTGAGCAGATGAATTAAAATAATCATTTATATCGCATTTTTTATAAGTTATAATAAATTTCATTTTATTAATTTTACTTTGCAAATGAAAACAGCGTGATTGATTGCCAAGGGACGATGAAAATAGAATTAGGTTTTTACTTTTCCCCTTTGGAATATAAAAAAAAAAACGTGACGTCAATCTGTCCGCGTTTGTAATCAGAATTCTTTGAATGTCGTCATCTGGATTTTATTTCGCCCACAAATTTGTACATTTCGGCAGTAATTGGCTGACAGGCGTGTGATGCCACATTTTGATCGTGGGCTGTTTATTTACAGTGAGCATATTTCATAGTTAACTTGTTAAACGAGCAATTAAACTGATCTGAAATAAAACCAGCACCGCGTGGGAAATGTACTTGGCAAACAAAAATGTTTCCACTTATACATAGAGTTATATTTTTAAGGAATTAATATCAAAACACAGTAATTAGAAATTAAAACTGGATACGTTGGTTGATCATTACATTAAATACATATGTATTGATTGCAGAAGAAATATAGACAAAAATTGATTGTTAATTTAAAATTTTAAAGAACAGAGTACAATTTATTTTTATTCAAAAAATCTTCCGATAAGTTCCTTTTTGTATATATTTTAATTTAGAACTTATATACTTTTTAACCTAGTGAGAAAATAAATTAATTTAACTGATATCAAATATAAATATTGAAGTTAAAATTCTCATTTTTGCTACAGCAAAGTGGAATTCTGTAAAAACTTATAAATGTAAAGACATGTTTTAATTCTTAAGAACGTATTCTTCTCAAATTCTAATACCAATTTAAATAAAAAATATATTTAATTTGGGTTAGAATTTAGTACTAAAAAAGCCGCTATTTGTGAGAAACGCGGGGCATTTTTTTCTAATTGAGTCGCTTATTTTTTTTTTCTAAATCATATAAAAAATTTAACAAAAAAAGTCCACTTTTCATTCCATCAGTAATTTTGATTAAATAATTATGTATTCGGCTAAAAATTCTAATGCCTGTAAAAATGGACACAAATTATATTTTCAACTGGAAAGGACTTTTACATCGTCCTGCACTTTGCTCGGACAGAATTATTTGTCTGCTATCACACCTTGAGGAGCCCTTTATAAATTAGTGGGGCGCCGAGAGCTCTTTCTCTCTCTCTCTCTGACGCCTATAGCAGGTAGGCTGGCGACGCCTGTTTGCACAACTTTGCTCTTGATTGATGCTGCGGCCGTTGTTGTTTCTGCGAGAGCACCCTAATTTCGCACGCCGGCCCGCCTTTGACCTTCCCGGGGCCATTTGCATCGCTTTAACGGCCACCCCGGCTAAATTACAAGTCTTCTAGCGCCGACTTGCATAAGCACGTATTTTTCGCAGGGCCAAATGGAAGAGTCCTTTCCGAGCTAGCTCGAGGGTGAAAGTTTGCCCCGTGTGTGTGACAACAAACTTGCTCGTCGGTGCAAAAAAGGGCGAGGCGGCTGGACGCTGGATTATTCGTCCGTCGCAAGTGGAACTGTCGCCAGTGGCCAACTTCGCCAAAGCGCTCAGAGTCGGCGAGACGAATGCAAGGGATAATATATTGGTGTGGACCGTCATCTTTGTGAGAAGCAGCAGACGTGAGTGGTCATGTCGGCCACGCAATTAAGCTACTTTTCATTCACCCATGCGATGAGGCACCTAAACAATTTCAAAATCACAGAGACGTGCTCATATTGCAAATTTAAATGAGAGAGAAAATTGTTGAAAAGCAATTATAAACAAATTTCATTAAAAAATCATAAAATCTATGCTTTTTTTCTGTAAAAGATTTCTCTCAAGGTGTTTTTTTTTAAATATAAAATTCATCTTAATAAGCTTCTTTCCCTTAAAACATACTTATTGTAATTTTTATTTTAAAAAATTATTAAAAAAAATCTTCTAACTCGGTTTAAATTAATTTTTTTTGCCCTAAAACCATATGTGTTTTGCTAATTATATGACATTGGATAAACTAATCTATTAATTAGAATTTCAAAGTATTATAAAATAATAAATAAGAACAACATCCTCAATGATATGAGAACCGTTTATAAAGGATTTGGTATTGCAGGGTAATTGAGATATATCAAATTCAAGATAGAAAAATACAGTGTTTTAAATAAAATTTAAAGAAAATTAAATTTTAAATGAATATTTGTTATAATAAATAAAAACATGAACACACCTCCCGTCGCGACTAATTGTTAATAAATTAATTCTAATCTGCTCGATTTAAAAAAAGAAATGCGTTTTTCATGGATTATACTTTGCAAGGTACACACAAAGTATTATAGGATTAAATCAACATCGGACCAGATTAATTCCCATTTTAGCGCATCATTACGAATTCAAACTGCGATTGTGCAGGGAGGGAGAAAAATGTAATCAAATGCAAAACAATCAACCGCGCGCTGGCCCTGCACGTCCCCCTCGGCCGCCACAACCGCTGTACATGGGAATGAACTTTGAAACGTTTCACGCGTCCGCACTGCCGCCTCTGCGATAACAATAATAAAGTATTTACAAAAACATACACACACATCTGTGTGCGTGTGTGTAAACGTTGTTGGTTGGCGTGCGAATAAAAGCAAAACCGCCACCAACACAGAAAAATAAATCCACATTACAAAAAAAGCGCGCTCGGCCAAGCCGATGGAAAGATTTATCCGGCGAAATGTGCGCCGCGCTAACAAGTACAAATGGCCTGATGGTAATCAACGGATTTGCTTTCCGGTCAGTCCATTTCTCGCGCCACAGAAGCGCAGCAGGTTAGTTATTTTGCGTTGGTGCGTTGGCGCGGAATGATGGATCGACGACGCACGCGAATTCCAAAGAGACGAAATGGCTGCTCTCCGTGTTTTGCTTTTAAAAGCGCCATTTTTTGCACTTTGCTAGCGACAAGGAAAAATCGGACCAAAAAGCTGGATTTTAAAAACGCGCAAAATGTGAAATTTTCAGTTTATTAAAGGAAACACCAAACGTAAATATTGATTCAATTTCCATATTTGCTGGGCAACTCTGCAGTAAAATTTGTGGTACGCTATCCATTCCAATAATTAAGCTTTGGCATTTCCTCGTACTTTTTGATAGAAGAAAATCGATACAAATATTTTCAATCATATACATATATTTATTTTTCTATAGTATGTACTTTTTTAAACGCAGGTAAATTTATTATATTTGTATCTCAAATACGGGCAAACATATAAGCATTATTTTTTTGGCAACATAAAAATATGACTGATATTTACTGAAAAAAAGACATTTTTATTTATTTATTTCCAAACAAATAATCTTTATTTTAGCAATATCAGCCAAAAAATGAAATGAAAAAAATTCAATGTACAATTTTTTTCTCTTGAAACAACAACAAAGGAAAGTTTGTCGGTCGCAGCGCTGAGCTCACAGTCTGTTGGTCAACATTGCTGATTTTGTCGCCGCAGAAGGATCTTTTTCTTTTATTCTGCGTGGTGGTGCTGCTGGGTGGGCGGCGGAAAGTAGCAGTTGGCAAAAAGTCCGGGTGACCGAGCGGCCGGTTGCAGGGTGCGTAGGGGCTGAGCTGGCGAGGGGATTAGCGCGCCGAAAAGAAGAATGATACTGGCAAGCAAGATTTCGCGCCGGGGACACTTAGATTGATAGACGCGCGGCGGCGGATGAGTTTTCCTCGCCGCTGCGTGCGGCCCACGATCGCGCTTCTTTCTCTCTCTCGCGCGCGCAAATCCGCGAGTAAAAGAGTTTTGATGGGCAAACATAAATAACGGCGCCGCCTTTGCCCACCCGCCCTCTCCGACTAATGCGCACTCGTTGTCTTTTATTAATGTTTGTTTATCCCAGCCGCCCTCCCTTTTGACGCAGGTGGAATTTTTCATGTGCGTGCGGTGCAGTATCTAAATATCTACATTTGTTTTTATTTTCCGCAAAATTTTGAAGTTTTTCAGTTTATGAGTTTCTCTCTCTCTGTTTTAGGTTCATTTGCTACCTGATTTGAGAGAAATTATGAAAACCGTATTCCTTAAATAATAAAGTGTACATCAAACAATACTAGGCAAAAATTAATATTAAATTTTGAGACCGAATATAAACACATTTTACTATTAACATTCAATTTTGAATTTTAGTGATGGTAAAATTTAAATTATTCAACTCACAGTTGTTATTTTCAAATAGGGGTATTTAGAACTATTTGTTACATAAACATAAATTTAATTTCATTTATATGTTACAAAACATTCTACTAAGTTTTCACCCTTTCCTGCTCATAATTAAACTCGGATGTCAAGCTTATTGCTTCAAATAAGATAAACACGAGCTTGGCATAAAATAGACTAAGCAGATAAAAAAAACTAACCAAATTTTCCGAGCGGTATCTTTCTTGGGGTACGTATAGTTTCTTTTTTTTCTAGTTAAAGTGGAATTCAAAAGATTTTTCTCTTTCTCAGTGATTGAGGAAATTTTGCACCGAATTCGTGTTTTCCTCGCTGTCAAGAGGAAATCCTTGTGCGTCCACAAACACGAGAAGCCCTTCGTCGTCTCGTGAAAACCAGGCATAGGGGACCGAGACTGGCCAGTGGTGCACTAGGAGGATTTCGCTCCGCACCTTTCCAGTGCAAAAAGCCACCGGGCTCTTTCGCGTCCAGGTGAGCGGCAAAAACGGCGTCGCTGCCCCGAGTGAAACTACCAAAGCCTATTTTGGTTTTGCTGCGCGAACACAATGTGTATTCACGCTCGGTATCCTCATGAATAATACACAGGCAAGCGGTCGGTCGCCCACACAAAAATCCAAAAATCGACCCACTGACAGACAGACTGTGGTTAATTGCCGGAAAAAATTTCACTCCGCATCGCGTTTTGTTTGCTTCTGCGGTCGGCAATTAATTACTGCTGCTGCTTCCAATAATTATTCAAAACCAGTGTGCTTTGCACATATTGATTTTATATCATTAATGTTGTGAATGATAATTATCATAATTCTAGTCAGAATCAAATCAAGAATGAAGAGGCAATTACTAACAGCGTTTGTGAAACTTCATTCATTTGACAAACTCACTGATTTTGATTAGAATTTTCATTGATTCTTTAAAATTGAGAGAACAAAAAATTGATAAATTTACCATTTATGTTAATGAAGCTTTGCTTTGTCTGTTTGTTAAGCTTCAGTTGTAATTATTTCTTTCATAACTAGTGAAAAGAAGAGAAAATAATTACATTATTAAAGAATTTAATTACTTCCAAATATAATTTAAAATGATTAAAAAATGTTGATGTTTATACAATTAAGAACAATTTCTAACATCAATCATAATTTCCATACAAATAAAATTAAACTTGATTGTTCTTTACGAATATTTGTTTTAAATTTTAAGTAAATATATTTAATTTGTGTAATAAAATGCATTTTTAGAAGTTAATTACGATTTTATAAAAAAGTTATAGGTGATCTGAAAATATGTTTATTTGATTTGGCGAAATTTGCCATTTGTTTGTAAAATTGTCTTACAAAGGACGGTTCAAAAAATTATTTAGAGTTAACTACCCTTTATTTCTTTCTATTTTCTCACGGAGGACAATTTCTCTCTTTAAGAAGCTTTCATAATCCGTGAGCTTGCTTTCAATTACAAAAATGGCTCTGCTTGTTCCTTCTCATACGGTCTTCCTCGCAAGCTCCTTTTATTACCGCGGACTCGCGAGCTCGAGTAATTACTTTGGATTAAATGAGCCGCTTTGAAGAAGAGAAGAAAACGGGAGCTAGTCTTGTGAAAACGGCGAAACAAACAAATCACAAAGGACTTGACAAAGGATTAACCTGAGAAAAGATGGCTTGAAACATAAAGCTCTTCACAACGCTGCACTCGAAGCTCAAATTATATACACTGTATTGTGTTTCTTCTTAAGCACGGGGGACTAACGAGACAAATAGAAAACAGAAACCGTAATGCAGTTCAAATAAATCCAAATTATCATTACGGCAGAACAAACGCGGCAATAAAATAATTCATACACCTTAAAGGAGGCTTAAGGCGGGCGGCAACAAATCTTCATAAAGCGGCGGCGCAGTCCCAGCTCGCCGAAGACGCCGGCCCGTTTTATTACGTGAGATAGTTGAAATAATTTATGGTGGGTCCGCCGCCTTTTTGGCTAATTTCTTCGCAGCCGGCGCGCAGTCGAGTTTAATTGAATTAGAGCAGTTTATTCCTTGCGGGACGCGCCGAGTTTTATGACCGGTTTTATTCCTGCAGGAAAAGACGAACGACATCAACATCCTAATAAGTGTTTCTTTCTCCGAGTGGAAAATAAATACACGAAGAAATAAAAGTCTGAAAATAACGCGAGCATATGGAATATAGAAATTTCTGACGAGTGTGTTGCTCTCGCGTGCTTGGCAAGGGGGAATTGCCGCTTTCAACACGTTAATGAGCTTTTCTATTAAGCCTCTTCCCTAGGCATCAAACTTTGAGTCCACGCTAATACCACCTCTTCAGTGTTAATGGAAGGTGAAAATTCTTTAAAGATATTTAATCTGCCAAGAGACATTAAAAAGGAATAAAAAAGCATATATGACGGATTTTGTGGTTTTCTTTTCAATTGATTCATAAAATGGTCTGTGTAAATGGTGAAAAAAATTACCCCTTCCATTTGTAGACTGATTTTTCCAAAGATTATATTTATTTTGAGGCATTGGTCAATTTTAAGTTAAAACTTTTGAGATTTTCCGTATAAGAAAAATTAGCATAAAATTTAATAGAAAACATTATTTCAAATAAAAAGGATAATTAATATAAGAGAGAAAAACTCCAAAAACCCATCAATTCAATCCCTTTAAGCATACTTTTAACCGTTTTTTATTAATTTATTTATTTAGAAATTTTCTCTAAATAAAAAAAAATGTTTGAAAGTGTAAAAGGGTCTCTAAGTCTTTTAATCCTTGTCTAACTCTTTCTTTAAATTTAAAACATTTCTAGAACTAAATTAGGAAATATTGTAGTAAAAAAACTTCTTTGAAGATTCCATAGAGCTCAGGAAATCTTTAATATATATTTAAAAAAAATTGTTTGCTTTGTCCTTTCTAACGGCTTAAGCGTGAAAATTTTGCTCTGAATGGAATAAGTTTGCACACACAAATCCTGCTCACAATGGGCCGCTTTCGCAGTGTGTGTATTTTTTTTTAATAAAGTGAATACACACATTGAGGCGATCGATATTCCATTGTCGGTTTGCAGCAAAGCAACTTCACCTGCCGGAAAGAAGCAGGACACAGTGGAGGGAAAAAAACAAGTCGATCGCATGTCTGCCTTTATTTGTGTACACAATAAATCTGTGATTTGTGAGCTGTAAAACTTTTTACGGCGCCGTAGTAACTCAAAATCAATACATAAAAGTCGGCGGTGCGCTGAATGGACGCGACCGGACGCCGCGCGCTATAAGAAGAGGCGAGAAAGCCAACCCTTTAGTTTTCCTCTCGGCAGAATTGCATTATGAACGCGGCTGTGCTTTCAATATTTGACGAGCGGCGAGGCGTGTCGCGCGAAATCCCGGAAAAATTAGCGCCAGAGTGCAGACAGGTGCACGCTGATTTCATTTGCCAGCAATTGGTTGTCACACGATTTTCCTCTCCCTCGCTAATTTGGCTCGGTTGATTCGTTTTCGTTCCGCCTCGCGAGCAATTTTATTCCAGCTGATTCCGTGACACACTTTGTAGCTAAATAGACACGCGAACGAGGCGGAAAATGCAGCGGTGAAACAGATTGATGGTTCCCGGTAATAAAAAAAAAAATGTTACAATTGACAACTTCTCAAAAGTCAATGCAGAGAAAAATATGTTTTTATTTCTATCGCTATAAAAATTTATGGCATTCAGTTGCATTTTCGTGGCTTAAATATTATTTAATCCAAGCTAGTTCCGTTGAATAAAGAACAATTTAAAAAATTCTTGTTCTTAGTTTTTTTAAAAAAGATCTATGGGCCATTTTCCTTTTCACTTAGCCGGTTTTATTTTTTCCCAAAATCTACCTTTCTTGTTTCTAATTAATTGTAATTCATAATGAAAATAAATCATAAAAATTATTTCTCGATACATTTTTTTTTTTTGTGTTTTAGTAAAGTATTTTTGAGTATATGACATTCTTTGAACGGTGGAAATTTATAAAGAGACGTCAGAGAAGCACCGTCAAACGCGCATCTTTTTTTCAGCTCGAAAGACTCCAGCGAGCATTCTGGCGGTCGCGTATCGGAAGAGTTAACCCTTTCAGATTTGCAGCCGCAAAAGCGGGCACCCACTTTTCAGCGTCTCATTCGAACCAACAAATGAACGCCATCTTCCAGCCGACAGATTTCCCTTTCGCTTGTTGATTTTGCCCTTTTGTTTCGCTCGTCCTCGCAAACAGACTCTCACACACGGCCCGTGAAATGATTAACAGCAATGGCAAATGTACGTGCCGGAGGGCCGAATTATTATTCAAAAGCGCATTCCAGGGGACAAGGAAAGGCCTATTGAAAACTAGGCGAAGAGAGGCGGCGAGGGCAGCTAGCGAGGGATCGTGGCATGGCATGTCACAAAGGGGTGCCACGTTGTGTCCAAAAAGGAATGTCAAAATAGTCAAATCAATAATATTATTACATAATTAAATTCCACGGAAATTAAATGTCTGAATAATTTATTCTTATAATAGTAACCGTTAAATTTTTCTTTTACAAATTTACGAAGAGATTTTTTTTAATGAAGTAAAGACATAAATTCTAAAGTATTTTAAGTCCAAGGATTGATACTCAAGAAACTGTGAATAATAAAATACAATATCAGAATGTAAATGATCGTTTCATAAGACCTCATTAGTTTAATCGAAAGAGAGAAGAAGTGGGCACTTAAGGTGAAGTCCATTAAAAAGTAAAATCAATTATTCGACAAGAAAAAAAGCATGTTTTTATTGTTTTCTTTTTTCTCCTTGCAGTGATTATATTATTTTATTTTCTATTTTATTTTGTCAAGAATTACCTTATTCATTTATATATAGATCTATGAATATTTTCATAAAATGCAAACATGAGGACTCCAATTTTTTTTAAAAAATATCTGCCATTCTGGCACAATGTTGGACCCCGTCAGCGCAGCTAGGCCTGCGATTAATGGCACTTGCCTCGCGCATGCACATCATATATTCCTAGAATTTTGCAGCGTCGCAATTCCGCCCGACAAGCAGAGGGTTGGTGCTCCGGCCCATCAATTTGCCGGCTTGCTTGCCGCTCATTAGGGGTGTGATCTAATAAGGGCTCGTTTGAATGACACTGGATGGGCCAGGTCAAAGGACAAACCTATTAGCCCCGATCAAGTTTCCAATCCGGGCGATAACTGACGCAATCCTGCGGGATGAGCGAGAACGTGCCTAGGGCTATCTTTCTCTCTGCGTGGCTCATTTTCTTCCCGGGGATAAATTAATTTTGCTCATCAGGTGGAGCAGCGCGAAGGGCGGCAAGAAACAGTCCGTCGATGGGATATTGATTGGATGTGACGCTCTCGCGTCGCTTCCCTCAGCCTCGTGTGCCTCTTGATATTGCTTAAGTTGCGAAGACAGTAATAGACAGCCAACGTTCCAAAATGGGTGTCCAAAATTAAAAAAATGTCTATTTTAATAAAATGATGAATATAATTCTGGTGCTCATTATGGTTGTTTGTTTGTCCAAAAATTTGGAATAAATGAAAAGTTCAAAAAGATTTTTGTGTGTAATTTGAAGTGACTTTCATTTTTGAAAGCAAAAAACGAGACTTTTTGGCAAAAGGAACATTTCTAAAACAAAATTACATTTTGTAGAAGAATGTCGAGGCTCATGGTGAATAGAATTTCAAGTAGACTTTTCCTCTACGGTTTTTTAGTCTCTTGTTATTGCTTCATAGGAACAGGATATTGTTTTTCTTATGAAGCAGAAACTACTAAAATTACCAAAGGAGGAAAAAACTTTTAAATTCAATTCACAGGAAATTACATTATATGTTTCCTCTTTTTTTAGTTTTAACAATTCTTTTTTAAAATTAATAAAATGGTGTTTCGGAAAGTTCATAAAAAATTTTGAATTTTTTGTTTTTACACGTGAGAACACCCTAGCTTTTGATGTCGAGTTGGTGGATTGCTGAGCAAAAGTTTGACTTCGCTGGGCACCAAACAGTGGAAATTCCGCCGAGGCCATTTGGGCAGCTGACGCGTTTCTGGCCAGCAGCCATTTGGGAGCAAATGTGCGATTGACGGCTGCACCTCGACAAGTTTATAGCAATTTGTTTAAAGGCAGAAGTTTGCTGTGCACCGCGGTTGTTGTCGCTCACTTGGTGTGCGTTTGTTTCAACATAAAAGCGCACACACGCGGCACGTCATTGATTTTGTATATTTATTTAAATTCCACGTTCTCCCCACGGCCTCGCACAACTTTCCCAGGGAACATGCCACAGGCCCTTGTTTCATTATATGCAAATTTGGGTCCTGCGGGCTGTTTGGCGTTCCCACACAGATCCCAAACTCTCTCGAAAGGGTTGGCCCAACTTTTAAAAACTCTCGCGACCATGAACTGCGAACTGTGAGTGAATTCTAATATCGTGCAAATTTCCGCTCGCAGGCTTCTGCGTTAATGCAGCAAAGGCGGATTCCAACTTAGAAGTTTCTCTTTTCTTTTAGTGAAACTGTACCCTTAACGCATCCGTCATAATATAGCGTAATATAGACCATGAAAATTTCGTTAGAAGTTTTTAATTTCTTCCGCTAATTTTTCAAAAAATTTAACTATTTGTTAAATAAATAACTAATTTAAAATATGCAAAAAATATTTGTTTAAATTACATAATAATAATTTCAAATAATATTAAAATATGATTTTTTTTATTTTAGTCCCTTCCCAAATAGAAAATGAGAAATGAAAATAATACTATTATTTAACACAAAATCATGTAATAAAATAATTGAAGGTTCTTTAAAGTGTCATTTGTTTTGATAAACTTTTGCATGTTGGGAAAATGAATTATATTTTGCTCGCTCTTTTCAGCGCACATTTGACAAACCCTATCAAAGTAAATATCGTAGCCGTCTACGGCTTTCGACTCAAACAGATCACCCTGCTCGGATGGTGTTGCAAAACTTTGCCCCCAGCCCGCACTTTAAGGGCTTGAATGCGTCAGTTTGGGTTTTCTGGCTGTTTGGCCGCTGCACACATGTCGGCGGTGGCGGAGGGCGGCGGGAAGCTCTCGTTCGGCCTCCGCATCGGAAGTGACTGGTGCACGCGTCTGCCTATATCTATGTACATCGGACGAGGCTCGCTCGCTCGCGCCAGGCATGATCAATAAATGGAACGCAAATGTAGCAGTCAAAAAGCACTAAACGGTTGAGCCGGCGAGTTGCAGATATTATATTATCTGTCAGACTGTTCCATATTAAAATCACGTCCGCGACCACCAGGTATATACAAGGGCGGGGGTGGCTCCACAAGAGAGCATTATTCAATCCGAACCCAAACTGACGGAGCAAGACGAGCGGACGTGCGTATGGACTTTCGTGCGTCCGTTTATTGCCAAAAAAGTTGCAGCCAAATGAGAGTGGAGAGAGTCGGGCCGGTCTTTAAGAGATTCTTTAAGAGTAATGGCGGCCGGCCGGTTCTCTCTCTCGGAGGGCTTTATGGTTTCATGGCGGTTGCTTTAGCGAGTGCTGACTCACCCTCCGTGATGCATTTCGCACCATATTTTCCGTTCTGGAGCAACTTTTTCTAGGACGCGCCCAATTTGGCAGGCACAGAAGTTTGCAAAGAGGTCAATTTGGTGTAAAAGGTGAAGAGAAAATTGCTGTTGGAGCATGAAAGACTGCCATAATTGTCTTTTTACAAAGGGTTGTTCGGAAAATTCCACCCTTCCTCTCGCAAAAGTAAATTATAGAATTATGCAAACTGCGACTGGTATGAAGCACTTTTTAATAAAAAAAGCCTATTTTTAGGCATAAACATTAACTGAAAAAGTTCAAGGCAGTGCCAGGTAGAGTTTGGAGTTTATTTAAATTTTAAAAAAAGTTCTAAATTTTTTAAAAAGGTATTCTCAAATTTCAAATACAAAATTATAACTTTGCAAAGAAATGTGCAAAATTTCCAGATTCTGTGTCAAAAAATTTCCCAAGCTAGATTTTCCTGTTTTTGTCTTGCAATCAATTAAAAGTTTTAGAGATAGAATTCCATAAATGTGGCCAAAATATTTGTTAATCCGATTAACAATGTGAAAAGCTTGATAATTTTATGTCAGTTTTTGGCACTTCACAAAATTGCTCAATATACATTTTATGTAAAGCGGATAAGTGAGCAACAAACTTTCTTTCTTTCTTTCTCTCTACACAGCCTTGAGCGCGTTATTAAATAAATGCAAAGTTGCTCGACTCTCGCGCCGATCAATTCGCAGAAAAGCCCTCCGAGGAACATTTTATATTTCGAGAGAGATGTAATAAAGACGGCTCCAGAGGCTGCTGTCAGTTGCAGGGTTTCTCTCTCTTACATTGATCAGGTCTTTCTCTCCAATCAACCACCAGGCAGTTGCCTGCAGTGACGTTTCCAACCGCGTTTCATATAATTTGCTGAATCAGAGTCACAGCAGATCTAACTTCATTTCAGCTAGTGTGAGTTTCTCTCTGTGCCACACGAATATGAAACCTCAGCATTTTCCGCGTACATGCACTCTCTGCAATTCTGAATTGCGTGAAAATGCAAACTTTGTCATCCGACGAGAGCTTCAAAATGAGGATGAATTAATTTGGTCAGTAATTTAGCTCGAACTGATATTTTAAGCCAAATTTTCATACTCAAGGGTTAGTTCAGAAATAAATAGGAGATTGTTTAATCGATAAAAAAAAGTATTAATTGATTCCGCAAATTGTAGTTGGATTTTTGGTTACGAAATTTTATATTCCGAGATTCCATTAAATTAGTTTATTTACTTCAATCATTAAGTTAATAAAAATTGAATATTCATCATTTCTCCTCATTCTTTTGCTTTTCAATGAGAAAGTTTTTTTTTTAATATCAATTTAAAGTACTTTTTCCTGAAAGACAACGCCGTGTTTATTGCATTGTCCATTACTCTTTCCTTTACAGAGCAAAGTTTGGCGTTCACTCGAAAGTTATGCGATCACTTTCGTTGTTCCAGACATTCGCGCAAAAACCTGCATTCGCTCAATGACTGCGTCCGTGTCTGGCGCGAGTATTGAAAGGCGCGTTTTTTGCCGCTTCACTTGTTGTTGTGTTAGTTGTACGTACAACTTGTAGTCGCTTAAACAAAAACGTTTTAAAAGCAGTCGTCGGGTCGAGGAGAATTCACCATGTGTTTTGAAGAAACTCGGTCTGGCTTGAGCACATACTGCCTCATTAAATTTTTCTCATGCAAAGCGGAAAGTTGGAAATGCCAGCTGGAATTTATCCCGCTCGGCTCTTTTTCTTGTTCCAAGAAGGCGGAGGTTTTCTTTTAGGCACGCTTAAAATTTAGCCGGCGTCAACGACGACCAACGTTTTAAGCAAAATCGAGAGAAAAAAAGTGAAGTGCCCTCAAATTGGCGTAGTTTGAGAGAGACTTGCTCAGATTTTGGCTGCCGTGTTTGCTTTGGAGCTCAGCGGGTGGTTTTTTGGCTGCCGCAGGTTTTGACTAAAAAGACTTTTGCTTCTGCTCGAGTTCCTATTACGCGCGCAGCTCCGACGAGTTCAAGAGCAGGAACGGCGCGCGCGAGGAAAGGCCATTTCAAATCCGAGACTTCCAGCAATTGAATCTTCAATTTCCCTTTGGCGTGTCTCCACCGCCTTTCATCTATTTAATATGCATGAAAAATGCTCAATACAAGTGGAATTGGCCAGCCAACTCTCAACCTGGATTGACATATCCTCATTTTTTTATTCAATTTTCTTATTAGACAATATATTGAAATATAATTCCTATTTTTGTTGATTTTTCCACTAATACAATTTTTTTATTACTATTTATCAGAAAAAATAAATAAATCAGTGATTGAAAACATTTCAAAAGTAAATCAGCCTAGAAATAAAATGGAAAGAAGAATTTCCCAACGTTTTCTACCACAAAAAGTTTATTTTCAATTTTCAGAAAAACATTTCAACTGTTCACCCAGAATTTATAGAGGCCATCCCAAAACAATAAGAAGTACTAAAATTAGAAATTTCAAAGCACTTGTTTTCACTCAATCCGCTTTTTATCGTCTCGAGACGTAATTCAACTCTTTTAGTACCAGTTCGTCTAGAAACATACCAAACTAAAGCGGCAGCAGAAAACTATCAATTTTTTATGAGAGTTCAGCCGGAAGTTTTGAGCAAAGCAGCCTCGCACAAAACAAAATGTTCTTGCAAATGCTTGCAAATTTTTCAGCCGGCCTTGTTCTTTTGGCATGAAAAAATTAGAGAGCTCTCGCCCTGGGACAGTCTTCTCCACTATTCATGACGGTCTCTACATCTTTGCTAGATTTCGCGTAAAAAATGGACTGCGCTTCCTCTTTTATTCCACCGAAAAAAAAACTGTTGCCATTGTTGCCAGTGGGAAAGTAATGAGCTTTGCATTGTTTCCTTCCGTTTTTCGAAGCGGCCAAGATAATCGTCGGTGCGCTGCTTCGTATAATCTGCTTAAAGCCGCCGTCCCCGCAAGCGAACGGCTCGCGCCCCCGGAGGAGGCCCTCCTCCCTTCCGCCTCCAGCAGTCATAAGTGTAGAACACGAGGTTAACAATTTTGGCGCCGGGCCAGAAAATAAGCCCTTGAATGCGCCTTTACCAGTGCATTATTATTTGTCGCTTCGCCGTCAGCAGGGCCGGACTGAAGGCCGAGTGCCGAATCGCTTTTTCCACTCCCCTCCCACATAATTTTGTCATAAATCCACACCAAAGCCACGTGTAATTGATTCGCATAAATCCAAGCACGCGATGGAAACTTTCTGTTTATGATCCACTTTGATGGCTTCCCGATCATTGGCGGTAAAATATACGCACACGCCATCAAAATACTGAAACTTTGCAAGTGCCTTTCAATCGGAGTTTGTGGATCACTTGGTTTTGCTTTATTTTAAGTCTATTTAAATTGATTTATTTTTTTATATAAATTAAATTTAAAAAATATATTCTAGATTCAAGGAATACGTCTAGGAAGATAAAAATACTAAATTTTTACATTTTTTTTTAGACTGAAAGTAACCTAATGTCATGTAAAAAAATTATGAAAATAATTCTATTTAATATTTCGTAATATTTAATTGACTTTAATTACTATTATTTTGTTTATTTGTCCACATTGTTACAAGTACATTGTTTACATCCAAGTTTTGAAAACAATTATTTAACAAAAAGAGATTGTTGGACAAAAAGGCATCACCACTAGCAAAAATTTTGCTAAAACTTCCAAGATCCCGTAATGTCTTCTATTCTACAATTTACACGAGATATTACATTTTTTATGTAAACTTGTCCCTTATATCCAATGGTAAATTATCTTTTAAAATATTTTGCCAAAAGTCGGGGGTTAAAAAATAAAAAATTAATTTTTCAAAAGGGAAAATTTTTCTTATAGAGATCAAAAATAGATAAAAATGTTATTTGATACGGAAATAATTAAAGAAGGCGCTTCTTGAGTGGCGGAAACCCATTTTTCTCCAACCTATTTTGGTTTAATTCATCACTTACAATTGCAAGATTATAAATTTGAAAAAAGCCACAGAGTTTTACTTTTATTATTATTATTTTGATTATTATTATGTATCATGTCATTTGTTGAAATCATTATTCTTTAAACTCTAATTTTCATTTCATCTAGTTTTTATTTCATATTATGTGATAAAAAGAATAATGTACCTGGATTGTTTCTCGGCCAGTGAAAAAAAGATTCTCCTATCAAAACCATAATAATGTTCTCTTTTAAAAAAATATAAAATTACTTTTCAATTGTTCTTGTCGGTATGAAAATAATTTTGAAAAGTGAGCAGACGTTTTAGTGATAGCCAAAGGCAGTCCGGGCCTAGCTAATCCGGCTGCAGCCCGAGCTTGGATGGTGCAAATTCATCCGGCGAGCGCGCGGATGGCAAAAAAAGTCCGTATTTGTGTTTGGAACGCTCCTCACTCGCACGAGCGGCGTGCCGCTGCGCTTTTTGCGCGCTGCATTATTTAGAGAAAATTACAACTCTTTTGTCAGTATTAAATGAGCTGTGAGCTGGATGTGCCGCGAAATTATTTATAACGGCGCGCCGGCCCTCTTTTTCTCTCGGCCCGCCGCCGCCGCCACTGCTGGAGAGTGTTTGCTTTTAAAAATCGATCCAGCTGCCACCGCGAGCGTGTGTATTGTATGTGTGCCATTGTTTATTAAAAATTAGTGCCAGAATTATTATCGCCGACAGCCCATTTAATGCGTGATTAATGGAGTTTCACCGCAGAGCGAATCTGTTTTTGCTCTCTCACGAAATGGATGTCTCGAATGTATGCAGAGCAGATTGAAATTTGCATGTTTGTAAATCGCTCCGATACGATAATTCTGTTTTGATTTACTGTCGAAGATTAGATTTGGCGACGACGCATTACGCCATAAACTTTATTCTTCCATGGGAATAAATGAACTCCCTGACAGCAGATAACAAACAAGTACAACTTTTATTATTAAAACCATAAAATTGAGCATATAAAAAGTAACGCCGGAATAAAAGTATAGTAATTTCCTAATTTATTAATTATAAAACTAAATTAATAAACAGGACTGACCACCATTTCAGGACATTTGCCACCACTAGACATGTACCAGCATCATTGCTGATGTTAATAGCTGCTGGTTGCGCCAACTTGTAACACATGCCGGCAACGCCTCGTTATTCCATAGTTAGATTCCTATCAGGTCACTAGGTGTTGTCTGCAATTAGCCAGTGTGTACCAAATTGTTAATTAATCGTTCCAGCCCACATTATGGATAACCAGACTGGTGAAAATGTATTTTTTTCCTGACAAAAGGTCCCAAGGATAGTACAAAAAATCCTTTATAATGTGATTATTTTTACCAAAAATCTTTAGAAGTAAAAATAATTAACATGATGAATTTATAACTCATTTTTGTTGAAAAATTTAAGAAGGCACCAAATCTAAATTAAACTTTTTCGACTCTTCCATATTAAAAAAATTATTTATTATCTTGTTTGTAGCCATTGGCTGCAATTATTCCGAGTGGATAAAAAAGCACTCGAGTTCATTTGAAGATAATTTTCGGGTTTGTTTGGCCGCAGCAGCGCAGATAGGGGCTCTCTTTCTTTGTTTGCGTGGGGAGAGGGTGCGTGCGAACTTAAACCGTTCTTAATTCATTCTGGTGTGCCGGCAGTGGCTGCTGCTTTCAACTTTCCGAGTCAGATTCGCCGAGCCGGCGAGGCTCAAGTTGGCTAATAAGCCCCCGAGAGTGCACACATTAAAGTGCTGAACGTGCTCACTCGCTCGAGCGCCGAAAACAGATTTTCCTTCAAAACCAGCCGGCTTTCCCGATGAAAAGATCAGCCGCACCGCATTTTTCCACTGCGCTTTGCGTTTGAATCTCAGCCGCCGCGTGTTCTCACGCATGAAATCATTTGCTAATTATGCAATCTGCCCTTCCAAAAAAGAACTGAAAAAAGGGGTGAACCTTTTTGCGGAGCAACAATCGCCTCTGGCTTCACGAATTTTCCTCTTTAATTTATTTTATTGTAATATTCAGATAGTGAATCATTTTATTTCATTATATTTTTCCGCTTTTCTACATTTTCCTGACTAGATTTTTAATAAGCCGGTAGCTTTCATCATGATAACGTGCCTCTGTAATAATATTCAAAATTATTCGTACTTTATCCATGAAGTAAGACCTTTTTGCTCAATTTATTTAGCTTTAGGTGGTTTTTACTGCAAATTTTGGTTCAATGTATGATTTATTTTGAAATTCTAGTAAAAAGTCGTTCGCCTTGAAATAATAGAGATAATTTTGTTCCAGGCAGCATAATAATGAAGAATACAAAAATTCTAATTAAATTGTGGGTTCCCCGCGGCGGTGGAATATTCATTAATGTCGGGCGTTTTTCAGACATCTGCTACTTTTCCTCTTCTCTTTTCTTTCTCAATTCCATAATATTTTGTATAAGTGAAATAATTTCTTTAAAAAAAAATTGAAACAGGGCGAACCTCGTTGTAAAGAAATTTTTTTTCTGCAATTTTTATTTATTAAAATTTAGTTCACCTATTTTTTTTATTCCTCCCATTTAGTTTTAGTTTGGACACAACAAAAATCTAGGTTTTTTAAGGACCAAAAGATCGCAGCTCGCCTTTTAGGGTCCTTAATTTTTTTATAAATTTATTTTATTTTTATTTTTAACAAGGATTGCCTGATTTCATGGAATCCACCTAGAGTGTTTGCATGAAATTTAATTTCTTTAACAGTTTAATATTTTGCGAGTATTGTAATATTTTATTTCAAATTGATTTTCAAGCCTTAAGAAATATTTTAACTTGCATAAAGCGTGAGAAATTATAAAAAAATATTTGATCACAAAAATTCGCAGTAAGCCTTTTGCCCTTGACGCCATTTAGCAACAATTGGAAGCGACTTTCCACCAAGTAATTTTTCAATGAAGGCGACCGACTAAGTAAGTAAATCGGGCAATGCATCAAAAACAGCGAGAGAGAGCACGGCAGACGGTGGAAACTGCTGCGGTGCGTGGCCAAAGTTTTCACAAAGTTTACGCCTCTTTATTACATTAGGAGAGAGAACACGGCGTGTATAGTCGGAAGAGAAAGGAAAGCGAGTCTCTCTCGCAAACCAACTTGGCGAATGCAGACCCCGGAGGCCGAAAGTCGAGTCTCGAGTCGGCGGTTCTCCATTGTGCGAAAAAGACAACAAAAGTGCATTCCGCACATTATGGGCCTGCGAGTTTTGAGTCGGCAAACGGATAAATCCTTTCATCTGTGGCTTATGCGGAAAGGAAAAAGCAAACGAAAGTTCTGCGCAGGATGCTCCAGTCGTTAAAATTCAAACTTAGAAGGATGGCGAAAAATATAATTCCCATCAAAACTTTGAACGCTTATTGAACAAAATAGGTGAATCAAACACTTCAACGATATAATTTAATTAAATGGTTCAAGATCAGTCATTAATATATAAATTCAAAATTAGATGCAGATTTTGATAGTGAAGAGAATCAACTATGAAGTGTACGGAGAATTACACAAAAATTAAATTATAAGTTAAAATTAATTCTGTTTTGTATACAATTCTTCACAAGTTGGTTCCCAATTATTACGAACAAAAAGTAAAATAGTGGTATTTTTGGTCTATTATTTGTTTTCCGATTATTTTAAATTGCATACAAATTGATATTTTATCAACTTGTCTGTAAAAAGATACAATGAGCTGAAAAATTCTTCTTAAAAGAAAATCAATCATCGCATTTCATTAATTTTAAATTATTTGCTTAAAATTTAAATAAATTCATTTCTGAATTTTCGGAGAAAAAATACACTTTTTCTGAAAACTGTAAAGATAGGCACTCAATTCCACCTGTACCTTTCTCACGGTGAATTCCGAGACCAATTGCAGCAGCTCCACGGGTCCGCAGCAAGCACAACAAATTAGGAAATTCCGCTCCGGAATTCCGGCCAACAAAGTCTCCGGAACGGTCACGAAAGAGCACAAACTGACTGCAAGAGGAGGTGGAGGCGGCAGTCGGGGGCGGCTGGCGAACGGGGTCTTTCCGCGAGCACGACCGCACTTCGACTGATACCCGGCTGGCACTTTGACGCGCGCGCATTATCTTGCCCTGCCAACTGGCGAGAGGGCGGGCAGGGGTGGAAGGGGCTCCTCTGGCAGCAGCCGCCGCCGCCGCACCTTCCTTGCCCAATTCGCCAAAATCGTCTTACACCAACGCACTTGATGCTCGCAACTTTGTTGTGCTGTGGTTGCACTTCTTGTATTTTCTACCCCATTACCGTTTAGCAAGGGTGATATACATTATTTCAGTGGCCACCCCTCGCGTGATGCGTAATGGTGCGCATCAATGCGTGCAAATATTTGGTAGTACCATCATGGTTTATTATTTTTTGAATTTTGATTAAAATAATTCATGTTTATTACTGTCATTCTGCAAAATTTATGATTAAAAAAATGTTTGTAATTGTTTATTTTTTATAATAAAAATTTTCTGCTACAATTTTAATGAGTTTTAGTTATTAAATATAAAGAATTTATAAATTTTGCTATTTGCTGTTGGTGGCCTTAATAAGTCGTTGTTTATAAATTACAAGAAAAATTTAATATTAATAAATGTTTGCAACTAAATACAATATCATACACGAAATGATTTAATTTAAATCATAAGAAACAATTTAATTTTTAGTTTCGTCATTACATTCACATCGGTGTAGATACGTTGTTTGGGACAAAAAATATTGATATTTGTAGAGGAGATCCGCAACCCTGGATATAATTTGAAAGAGAAATTTGATTTTTGTCGCGGTATTTAACGCACAGGGAAAAAAAATATGCAAAATAAAAAATGAAAAATTGGGGGATTTTGGAAATTATTCGAAATAGTGAGAAGAATTTTGATTTCTTATTCTTGAATTTTTTCAGATGGGGTAATTTTAGTTTTTGAATTGTTAGCTTTAAAAGTTCCATTATACAGCAGGTTTATCATAAATGAGTGGAAATTTAAAAAAAATTAAATATTTTAAAAAAATTTGTGCAACGCAATTAATAATTTTCCTTAGAAGAAATATAAATCAATATGAAGAGAACTAAAGAAAATAACAAATGAAGCTAACCACAGATTTTGTGATTTCAGTTTTGTTTTAGAAATAATTTACAATTGTATATTTTATGTGAAGAAAGAAAAGGCAAGAAAAGGTTCAAAATGAATTTTTCTTTATGGGGACTCTTGATCTACATACAAGTAAATTCTACAATTTTCATAATATGGCGTAGAAGTTTATTTTGTATCGAACGGAAAATTTACCTTTTTATGTTGATTTTTCAGTACTGTTAACACAAATAACAGAACCGTTTGTTTTGATTGCAGTGCTCATTGTATTCATTCGATTTCGACTTTTGATTTGGACCAACAGAGATATCAGAAATGGTTGAAGACCAATCTAGTTTTCAACGGAAAATATTTAAAATTTCCTGAAGGGAATAAATAAATTTTATTACCAGTTTTTCTTTGGAAAGACAACATAATTAAAAGCAAATTTAATCTCCGTTTATTTACAAAGCGGTGAGAGTGCTAAAAATCGCGACTGTCTATACTCCATGGAATTGCTATAGCGGATACACATCGCGTGTCGCCTTTTCTTTGCAGTGCGAAAATTCAACCAAAATGCAAATAAGCCGAGAGAGTAGGCGTTTGTCTCATCAGATACCGACGAGACTTTCTTTGCTCGGGAATCGGCGGGCGTGCTGCTCGAATTTCTACGAGACTTTCTTTGCCCCCAAAAGAGACACAATACACCGCAGCACAAAGAGGAAAGAAAAGTTCTTCTTTCGCTTTTCTCTCCACCAGCCTCCTTTGCAGCTCCCACGAGCGCGGCCGTGTCAATTGAAACTTATCTTCAATTTTATGATAAGACCCGAGGATTTTCACCATATTGGATGAACTTGCGAGAAATGATAATATCGGCGGCGACCCCGTTTAATATCATCACACACACGGTCGGTGCATACGCAAACAACCGGCCACCGAAAAGTATAAGCGGGTGTGCCGATCGACTTTGCAGCTGCAAGAGCCAAATCGATTTCGCGCCCCTATGCGACACCAAATCGTTTCGGCAACAATTGAAACGTTTCTTGAAAGGGATCAAGTACCTGGTGTATAAATTTTGATTGAACCTGGATTGAACGTTTCAAATTCCTTCTTTACAATGCATTAAAATTTATATTATATAATAAATTTTTTAAGTGTTTCTTTCAAAAATAAATTAATGTACTCAATATTATGACAATTTCTATATATTATTTTATCATTTTTCTTACTTAACCAAAAAATTGTGTCTAAATTGTTAAAAAAAAAAATGAAGATTTTTATCTCCAAATTGGCAAAATTCAATATAAATTCTCTTAAAAATCCAATTGAAATTTTTTCAAAATAAATACAAAATTTATAAAGACATAGTTTATTGAAAAGACAAAAGGATTCTGAAATTGCATTTTTGGTTCCTGCATTCCTTTGAAATTCCTCTTTCCCGAAACACTAAATTTTAATTTTAATTTACGTTAAATTATAAATCCATCATATTCTCACCAAAAGGGAATTGCCTTGAACAAAATTTAATATTAATTTACCGGTTATTGACATCAATTTCCAAAATTTCTGCAAATTGCTTTGAGCTGCGGATGGCTTTGAGCTTCAAATAATATCCTCTCTGAACGAACAAACTGTGCACGGTCGATTTTTGCAGTTTCACCCGCCGCGTGGGCACACGCACGAATTTTGACTCGTTTCAAAGGGTTATATGTGCCGTCGGTCGGGCGCGTTGCCCGAATTTGAAAGGCACCTGGATGCCGCCCCCGTTTCGTCCGGCCTCTGATGTTGTTGTAGCGAGAGAGAGCTCCGGCCGTTTAATTTTATATTTATTGGTGCAGGCGGTTCTCGTGCGAGATATTAAAGCCATTATATCGTTGCTGGTCTCCCCGTGCGATGCTTTTCAATGAAATGCTCGTAAACACAATTAATTCGAGTCTCTCGTGCGACGCCAATTAGGAAACGGCCGCTTCGAGCGAGCATAAACGACGCTTTATTATCGCACGTACAAAGAGTTTCCATGTAAACGTGCAAAATAATTCCCTGTTTTGCGCTTGACCTCAACAGAAATCGACCAATTAACTGAAAAAGGAAGTCCATTGTACATAAAAACAGAAATAAAAATAAATATGTGCTTAAATTAATGTTTCAGAATAAGCCAGTATTTTATAAAACAAAATAAAGGGGTGGGTTTTGCTAAATTAATTTTCGAGGTGAAAACATTGATATTGATTTAAGATTTCCATTCAAATTCATGCTTCTGCATATCATCTCAAAATCTAAAATTGGCAAGATTTCGGTTCACCGGAGAGCTTTAGGTGATGTAGATATTTTTTCCCGTTCTTTATTTTACAATTTTTTATGGCATGACAAACGAAAAAAATCTGCCCCATGAATTTAAAGAACGAATGCCACTTCTTGAAATTTATCAAAAAATGTAATTCTTTCTAGTCTATAATTTATATCATTTTAAAAATGGCATATTTATTACATTTTAAATTATAATTTTCTTGTTTCTGTTCAACCCGAGTACGACTTCTGCAGAAAATTTCTTTTCAATTTATTAATCTTTTAAATAGATCAATAAAATAAATTTTGCTTTTCAGGAAATAAGGTAAATCCAAACACATAGATAGATCAATATAGATTTGAATAGAATTTAGTTTACTAATTATTCACTTCAATTAGAGCTAACTATATTGTTCTGTGACCTGTAAACAAAAATTTCATATAGTTTCCGCCCGTTATAATAAAACAAACTTTGTCCTCTGCCGCCAACCACGCTAGTTATCCGGGGCGCTGAGTTGAAAATCTGATAATTTCCTTCGCCTGGAATGTGGGCAAACTTTGAATTAGCAGCTGCGGCGCCCGAACCCACCTGAACTCGCCACAAAACTTTGCAAGTGGCAATATCATTACAATGCCCAACCACCTCTGCCTCTCTCTCTTTCCACCTTCAGCGCCACGGTAGTTTACATGTGTCCTCTGGTGTTCTCTTTCGCCGCCTCCGACGTAATGTATTCGCAGGTAATGTGCCTGCTCTTTTCATTTATCACGCGCGCTCGCACCCACGGCGCCAAGCACAGCTCTCGACTAGTGCATATTTTTCGTCTGTTTCGCGAGTGATTAATGGCGCGGCAACTGGGACAGCGCAGTCTGTCTCGCAATATGCGAAATAGTTTGCTACCTTGGCTTAAGAGATTGGAAAGAATAATATGAGGTCGAGTTTTGTGATGGTGCACTTTAACAAATAAATGCGTACTCTGTACTTCTTTTATACGATTGAATGAATAAAAATACTTCCATTCTCTCCAAATCGAAGTGATATTTCAACGTTGATTGTTTGCACACTAATTTCCATTTGAGGTCAAATATGGATTAAAATGTACTGTTTTTTGCTTTGTTGTAAAATTTGTAAATTATAATACGAATTAAAATTATTAAACGAACTTCTACTCCATTATTTATATTAAAAAAAAAAGTTTTTTAATCCATTTCTTCAGATACCTTGATAGAAACAATCCAGAGAACCATTCTAATATTCTCGGAAGTTTTAGCAAAATCTTCACTCGTATGCGGTGCCTTTTCGTGTTCCGTGTTTAAAATTGCACGTAAAGAATATAAATATGTGACTGTTTTTATTTTTTTATTCATTTTTTTTTAATTTCCCCTTTTCGGCACCGCTCAGCAAGAAGGTTTAATTAGGAAACACTTTTGCTTTCAGATTATGCTTATGAGTTTTAGTTTGTTTACTAGGGCTGGCTGCTTATTCTCTCCTCAATGTAATCCCCCCCCCCCCTGCTGTGACCTGCTGTGATAGAATAAACGAATTAAATTGAGTTCCTTAGTTTAAAGTTATTTCAATTAAGGTAATTTAGTGATTTAAATTTTTTAATGTTTTATAATATTTTGCAGATTTTGTGCATTTTCCATACTTATGAAATAGGGTTGCAGACTCTGTGACATAAACTGGTAAAGCCGACCATTTATTAATATTTTATTATAAAAACAAAAGTTTTAACAAGGATAAAAATCCCGTTTCACTTCACATTCATCTAAAATTTGAAAGTATATCTTTCAATGTGAAATTCCTGCAGTAGGAACTTTTTTTTATTAAAATTTAACAAAAATTGATGTTTATAATACTTACAAATTAATTAATTCTAATTTATTTAAAAAAAAAATATAGTAACTAATCTTTCAAGTCAATATCAAGTTTTATTAAAATTATTCTGAAATTAATTCAGATTTAATATGAATGATTTATTATCATTTCACATTGAGGGTCGATCGTGTTGACCAAATTGTTGAGTTTAGCAGACAAAAATAGCCCAGACTACTCCACAAAGAGTGGATGGGTCACTGGGAGCAGGTAACGTGAGCGCCCGGCGCTTTCTGGTCCCAAGAAACCACCAGCAGGTGATAATTGCAGTGCGGATAGCAACCACAGACGCGGCGGCGGCGGGCAGGGAGGTCTCTGCTCGCAACTCGGCCCCGCAACTAAGTACTATATTTGCAAGCTCCCCGGCAGAAGTGCGCGCAGGTAAATAAAGCTCGACCGCAACCGGCTCAGCCCGAAGGTGTTTGTTTAATTTCTGCCCCTGCTGGACGCGCCGCGGCTGCGAATGAATAAAATTAGCGTATTTCTTGAGCGGGCAGGGATGCATTAGGGGTGGAACGGAAGTGGAGAGCGGCGCGAGTGCACTCTCGTGTCCGTAAATCAGGATTAGCCTCGGTGTTAGCCACGGAGCAACGTGCAAATTTATTTTTGTTTTGAAAATGGGCCGCACCGCAGTTGGATTACAAAATAAACGGCCCCGGCCGAGCGTCCCCCTTTTAAATTTTTATCCATGGGTTCAAAAACGGGTTGAATAAAAGCCCGAAAAGGGCTGGGCTACTTATTTTTAATTACACTTTAAGCTTTTGAAAATGACAAAAACTAAAAAGAAAAAAAAACTGGTAAACAAAAACATTATTTTTATCTCGATTTGATTTGATAAATTTGCGAAAAATATTTTTTTTTATATAAATACAAAGTTTTTGCACATTAGGGCTTTGAAATGAAAAGCTTTCATATACGTATTAAGGAAAATAATATTATATATTTTTGTATTTGTCGTGAAATTAGAGAAGGTATCTCATGGATAAAATTTGTGTAATCATCGAATTTTTCAAGCCGAGATCAAAATTTTAGGAAATATGTGTTTCACAATACGTTTAAAATAAAATCAAATAAATTTACATTTTATTAAAATATTTTCCCAGTTCACCCCGATTTATTTTCAGATTTTCGCCTAGTTGTGAATCTAATTGGGAATCTATTATCTATTAGTTTCATAAGTTTCAATTTTGCATTTTTTTTAAATTGGTATTTATTTATTTTCCCCTTTTTATGTAATTGAAAGGACGTTATATTTTTTTTGTAAAAAATTCCAACGGAGGAATTTTGCTTGAATTTTCCCCCTTTTAAATTTAAATTTGGTTTTTAATTTGATTGTGATATCATAATTGGATTTACAAGTTATTTTATCATAGTGGAGGATAAATATAAGTAAAATGTTTCAGTGATGCAATAACATTTAGTTAAATTTGTGGAAGCGCGAATTTTAAATTATTTTTATGCAGCAATATTAATAATTTTAACTGCCATACAATGTCGATTGTCGGTGGTCGCAGCAATGGAAAGTCCGCGGCGCTACAAAAGGACCAAACGCGATTTGGCAATGCAAAGGGTCGTTTCGCAGCTGATTGAGAGCTGCTGCTGGTTTCGGCGGCTGCGGTTAATACCCGACGTTCACGGACCTCCCCATTATGCAATGCAGTTTACGCGGCCATTGTCGAAATTTATTTTAACTCATTTGCATTCAAATATGAGTATTATTGCGTTGCAGCTCCACACGACCAGAAATCTCTTTAATCTTTGGCAGCGCAGAATTGAATATTGCGAATTCGGACGCGCGTTGTGCCGCGGCGTGATTTAGTTTTATGGTCCATTGTGACGATCAAAGTGATTGCTCTCGTCTGCTTTGCAATTTTATGGATCCATATTTCCGTTTGTAATTTCGATAATTGCGCGCAAAAACACAAAGCCGGCTGTGCCACTCTTTAAGCCGGAAATTCATCATTCCGTAAATCGCTTTTAACCGCATACATTGCGTGATATTCGGATTTTCCAAAATTCTGTTGCCCGGCAGCAAAATATTGCATGGGCCTCGTTAAAATTAATTTCAACGTGAATATTTTTTTATGAGCGCATAACCTTCAAAAACAGTTAGAAATTTATTAATTTTGTAGACAAGTGCTCAAAATTTCAAAAAAAAAAAAATATTTTTGAATAAAAAAAATGAATTAAAAATAATAAGACATTATTTACAAGTGTTTATATCGAACAACACCCATAATATGGGGATTATCCACAAATAATTTTCAATTCTACATGATAATTTTGTTGTAAACGACAAGTCGACAACAGTAAAAATATATTATAACTACCTCCGAAGAAAATGAGTTTTGTTAGAATTAATATCCTTAAATAAATTATGCCCGAATGGCCGAAGACAAAATGGCTACTAACATTCCATGCCGATATGTAGAGAATACTAGCATAACATAACGCTTTTATGTAACTGTTTAATTAATTGTTCTCACGGTGGCAACAAAGCAATAATTAAGAAAGGCGCCAAATTTTATAGAAAAGTGACAGAAAACCCGAGTGGAAATGCGGCAATAATATAGAAAAACAGCAGAATTGAAACTTTTGTCGGCGTGGCGATTGGCAATCACCACCCTAAGAACGGAATTTTCTTGAATACGTAATGAGTTCGGCGCTTTTTGTACAGAATGAGATCCTACCTTGACACGGCGATAGCCCCTGGTCCATTTGGGGTCCTCGGCAGGTCGGCAGAGTCCTCCGTCGACCCAAAATTCGGCGAGACACGAGCCTCCGAGGCTCATTGTTAATGGTTTTCACATATTTCCTCACCACAAGTGAAGTAAATGAACATGTGAACTTTGAACAACTCTCCTCTCCTCCCCCCACCCCTCCTCCCGCTGGCTGCTGCTGCTGCTGTTTGGCCTTTGAATGGGAGTGAACAAGACGAGAGTAAGACGAGAGTAAAAAAGGTGCTCGATTCTATTAATTCAAGTCAAAATACGCAAGATTCTCGGAGACCCGTGTCTCGCCGAATGCTGGGCCGATGGAGGATTCTGACGACCTGGCCGACCTGCTGAGGACCCTAAATGGACCAGGGACTATCACCTTGTTAAGGTTGGTTTCAATTTTTTTTTTCTGCATACATAATTCCGTCTTCAGAGCGATGATAATCAAAATGGCCGGGGCTCGAATATTTTTTACCTTTTGGCTTTACATAACTCAATTTTTCAAAATGTTGAAGACCGATTAGGTAATTCTTAGCGTGAAGGTTCGATTGTAAATTTTTTACTTTGCAAAATGTCACCAGAAAAAAATCAATTCAGGCGGCCCGAACATGTGAAATTTTATCTCGAAGGGGAAAAAATTGGTGCCCACGTGTGCCGCACGTGTCCTGAAAATTTCTGAAAATTAATTGATTTCGCGCGGATGGACCATGAAGACCATGCTAAATGGACAGTGGGAATCTCCTAACACGGAAAGTGGCTTTGGAATTTGAAAAATCGCAAGTTCCAGCCCATTTTCCGTGATTATTTGATCGGAATTTGAGAGTATGCAACCCGCACTAGTTTTGCTGCTCTGGCCTTCCGAGGAGGCAAACGAAGGCCGCCGAAAATAAGGCGTATGTAATTTTCGGAATAAAAATAATAAATAATAAAAATTGTGAAGAATGTTTAAAAATTAAATGAAAATATGTGCTGGTGGTCAGATATTATCTTGCTTTGTATGGGTTGAAGATAAAATATAATATATGCTAATTAAGGCAATTTTTTTAACGATAGTAGTTTTGCGGCTTGCTAAAAACTTAAAACTTTTTCACTTAAAATCCATTTTATTGAAATGTTTTAAGATATCGCTGTAATTATAAATTTGAGTAAAAAAAATTGCTAACTTTTAGTAAAGGATGTTAAAAAAAATTGTCACTTTAAAGGCAAGTTTTTGTAATGAATCCTCTGCTCACATTTCCTCGTTATTCCTCCAATCCGTCGAAAGATTATCCCCGCAGCATCGTGTTTAGCGTCGGTGCTGCTGCGAAAACAGGCAATTTTCACGAGACCCGCTCAAGTTTGGCTTCGCCCGTGCTGTTTATTTTCATTCCAGATTAATCTTATTACATAGGCGCTGTCCTTATTAAGCCAAAATTACACTTATCCCGGCTCATTCCGATAATCTAGCAGCGAGGGCCCACTTACCGTGTAGACCACTCTCAAATAATTACACCTAATTTAGTTCCGAAGCGTGCCGGGCCGAATGGGCGATGCTGTGAATTATTCACGTATCCTCGCTCTCCGTTATAATGCTCGCACCTCCAAGACAATTATCCGGGGCGGTGAGCGGCCCGAGCAGCGCGTGCTATTGGCGCGTAATTGAAACAGGAAATGTGCCGCTCATTGTCGGTGCCTGCCAGGTTAGACGTCCGACATTTGCATAATTCGTTGAGGGTTGAGTTCAGATAGGGTCAAATGAGCACCAACATTATAAATGCATCGCTTGAATAAGGCAAATTAAATACGGAAAATTCATTTAAACGTAATTGTAATTGTTGTGTTTTAACTTTTTTAATTAAACTTAGCCTAGAGGGTTTGATAATTATTAAAATTTATATTAAGAAACAAAAGATGTTTTAAATAATTTTCATTTCATTATTAAAGAGAGCAATAATCACAGATGTTTTTTTTTTGCAATATTTTCCTATCGCGGTGAATTAATAAGAAATTCCGAAGAAATAACATTTTTTTTTTTTTTAGGGCTAATCACAGTTTTCTGTTTATCATTAATATGAATACAATTTAATTCAAATTTGGCATTGTCAAAATAGAAAAGAGCATTAGTAATTATGTTTCATAATCTTCATAAAATAATATTTCAAAATCCTTTTAATTAATCAAACTGTTTTAATTCATTTTTATGAATTGAATTAAAATTTCTTGCATTCCCTGCTCCTTAACTAGGTTTTCACTTGCAATGAAATGCTGTGAAGTAATCTTGACAGTCAATTTTAATTACTTGTCTTTTGTGCTTCAATACTTTGCCTTCTACCATAGATATAGTAATTAATGCGTCGCTCTATTTATTTACTAAGAAAATGCAGTCTGCCTGCGGCGTAAAGTTAAATTCAAAGGCCAAATATTTACCCCCAACTCTCTCACTAAGTCGACGACATCCACCGCCAGCTCCTCTGCAAAGTTGCTGCCGGCAAAATGCTCTACTGCTGGATTTGCTAATTAATTATATCCTAATGGCAAGTTAATTAATCCATTGGAATGAAATTTTCGCTAAGTCTTCCCTAGAAAGTAATCGAATCTTGCACTGTTGATTTATGAGAAATTAAATCTGGCCCAATTAACGCTTTTTCTCCTACAAATATTTACAAATTAAACAAAATAATATTATAAAATTTGTTAAAAAGAACGACCCGCTCATGAGTTGCGTCCCATTAGTGGATGTTAGATATTGATTTTCTAGTCTCGACCGCCTCAGGCCTTGGTTAATTAAATGAGGAAAAATAATAATGAGCTTCTGTCTCAAGCGCAAAACATGCTGGTAATGCGCCTCGCTCGCTGGGGCGCTTTAATGTACATGGAATAAAAAAAACTTATCTCCAGCAGAGAAAAAAAAATACATTTCCAGCAGTTAGTGAGTCAAGGCTGACTGTTTGTGTATCTTGCGGGAGGAATAAAAAAACGCACCGTTAGTGTAGCGTATAATAATGTGGCTTTTTTGCGGCAATTTTAATTTGACAAACAGAAATAGTAAATAATGAGGCTAAAAAAAGTTTCCTGGGATTCTCTCGCCACAAGGCTAGAGAATAAAGAACAGAATATTGTTTGAATATTGGGCGTTATTATGAAAGGAAAAAATTCAAATTCCTGCAAAAATATAATATGTAAACCGTCCAGAAATTTAAGAGCTTCAAATTTTTAAACAAATAGCTCAAAAAATTAAAAATAATTTAATTGATCGCCTTTCCATTATGGAGCTTTTTTCTCAAAAAACTATAACTAATTTTTGCAGCAATTAGGTTATTGTTAAAATTCAACTTTTTTTCACCTTTTTTTTGAATATATGTCTAAGTTCCTTCCAAAATATTCTGACCAGTCACAAATCCGCTCTTTTCTTACATCTAGCAAATTATCCTCACGCAAAATTAGAATTTTCGGCGAGCGCCAAGTTTGAGATTCAATCAAGGAAAATGAGATTAGCACCGTTGCGAATTCCCGATTCAGTAATAATCCGAAGCCGCATTTTGCGTGATGCAAAAGTTGGAGCGCCGCGGCGACGAAACTTTTCATTTAAGAGTTCCGCTGCCAACTTTTTCATAATTTTTCCCGAACTTTTTTCTCTCCACGCAGCCCGAGGGAATTTTCGTCGGTCATTCTGACGCGCTTCTCACACCCGCAATTCAAAATTGGCCAATCCGCAGACTAACTTTTCGCAGCCGGCCAGATTGATTGTGCGGTGTTCGAATGTAACACTCCTTTCTGCTGGATGGCGCTAAATTGGCCGCTGCGGCTTGCTTTTTCATTTGCTAGCGCGCTCACCACGCCTGGGCCGCAATAACATTATTTTTGCTCATTTTATGATGGACGAAAAGCCACCAAAACGGCGCTGAAAGTGATAGTAAATAAAGGGGGAGCCAATTAGACGGCAATATAATTTAATTAACTTTTATATCGATTGCTGTAAATGCTTGTTGAAAAACAGGAAGAATCAATATATAAAAGTTTAGTGTCAATAAATTACATGCTTTGATGTCAGATATATAAACAAGTATAAAAGCAAATAATGAGATTAAAATTAAATTGAAAAAAAACAAAGTTTATATTAAATGATATTATTGAAATTTTAAAAGCATAAAATCATGAAATTTTTATTTCAAATTTTTTTTTGTAATTCAGTCTCTTACTGTAATTAATTTTGATGATTATTAAAAAATTATTTAAAAGACTTTTTCACCACTCTAGGTATTTTTTTTTTTAAATATGTCTTCATTTAATCCATTTTGATTTTTAAATCAGCCTTAATTTTAATCGCTGAAATACTATATAAAGTTTCAAAATGAAAATGCATGCTACTTTTTTCTCACTTTCTGGGGTGGTCGTGCTTGAAATAAAAAGTGCGTCGCATAGACAGAGAGCTTAAAAAACTTTTTATTCCATTGGTTTTGTCGTCGCGCTTGTGTATAAATAATGCAGAGCGTGTGTCTTTATGAAGCTTCTGAATTCCCCAAAAGCAACCGACCCGTGAGCTGAAAAAATTCCACTCCAAAGTCTCTATAATATCGACTGTCAGTTTTCTCTCTTGGCTGCACGCGGCACCGAACAACGAGTTCTCCGCATCTTTCGTCGCCGCAGCAAATTAATTGGCATCCTCAGGGAATCGTGTCTTAACTCTGTACATGTTAAAAAAGTTTCAGGAACTTTGCAAAATCAATAAAAGTCCTAGAATCATCATCGCACACCACGAAACGAGAGAGACACAAAAATCTGCGCAGAATTAGTCTAATTTGTTTCGCAGCACTTTCTATAAATTAAATTTAAATCGCGAAACTTTTGGCAGAGAACTTTGATTTGTCTTTTGGTTTAACTTTCGCCACTTTCCTCTTCGCAGAACACGCAAAACTTAATATTCGAACCACTCGCTTTTCCACTGAAGTCTCAAAATGCTTTCAAAAGACGTTGGAAACTTATAAAAATTAAAATTTCATAGTTTAGATCCTGAAGCGTACAGATTCAAACATGTTTCAGAAAATGACCTTTGGGCAAATTTATTTTTCTGTATTGCCCAAAAATAATTTTTTATGACAAAATTGAATTTTTGCACAAAGATCTAAACCAAGAAATTTTGATTCTTTGAAAATATCCAGCCCCTCTGTAAGCAAAATAATATGAATCTCGGTCAAAAGTTGTAAAGAAACCGCAGCACGATGAGTGAAGTGAAAAATTCAAAGAAATGCAAGTAAATACCTTTGAACAAAAAAATTAAATGGGATTCTAAACACGTGGCGCGAAGTGGTATGCAAATGAATTTTGCAACTACTCGACGGGGGCGGCGTCGACGTCGTCGTCGCCGCTGCACGAGCAGCAGTTGCGAATGGCCTTGGCGCACGAGCGGAACTTGTGGATGACCTCCTCCTGCATCAGGTTGAAGCACATGGCGATGATGGCCATGCCCAGCATCAGGTACATGGAGCAGAAAATGAAACTCATGTCCAGTCCTTTGGAGGCGTAGATCTGGTCGCCGGGCACGATGTCGCCGAAGCCGATCGTGCTCAGGCTGATGAAGCAGAAGTACGAGCCGTCCAGGAAGTCCCAGTCCTCCCACTCGGAAAAAAGGATCGCACCGCCGCACACGTAGCCCACCATAATGGCCAGGCACAATGTCACGGGGACGGTAATCTGGAAAAAAGAGAAAATTAAGATAAAAATGTTATACCAATATAGTCAGTCAAGTGTGGTTTATTTATTTGAAGGAATATAAATACAGTATTTATACATTCATTGAATTAACAAAAAAAAAATAATAAATTTTAAAATTGTATTGAATAAAACGCCTTATTTACGTTAAAAATGTAAACTTTTATATTATAAGTCTTTCTGATTTGAACAAAAACGTTTTTTTTTTTTAAATAAGATTTTGCCTACAGCAGAGATTATTTAATTAAAATGAGACCAGTAAGTTAGTGCTTTCTTGAAAAACCGCGATTTGATTTTGTAATAATTAATTATTACCGTGTCATCCTTGACGCTCTGCCCTAAGGAAGACTCGACGTTGGACTCCTCGTACTGCTCGTCCGTCTCGTCGATGATCTCGGGCACTTGCACGGCGACCGAGTTTTCCGGCGACACCGACCTGCTGTCCTCCCGGTTGCCGCAGCCCCGGCACAGACAGCACTTGGCGTACGACCACTTGAAGCTCTTGGCAAGGATGTCGCCGATGTTGGACAGATAGAGCAGGAAGAGCGGCATGCCGATGATGGCGTAGAAGATGGTCGCCACTTTGCCCCATTCGGTCTTCGGCGCCACGTTTCCATATCCTGAGAATCACAATGGGAAAATTAATTTAATTTTGAAGTAGAATTTTTGTGCGATATTCATTTATCAAGATTTTTTTTCTATCATTTTCCTTCTATTGAATTTGCGAGGAAGGACAACGCTGGACGAGCTTTTAATATCTTTGGTCATTTTGTTGACAACAGATATGATTGATATGGCTCTCTCGTAATATCAAATATTATTCTCCGCTTTCGCAACGGGAGCGTCTGTTTTTCTGCCGGCTGCGGAAATAACCATATGTCTCTTTCTCTGCGCAGCTACTTTATCATCGTTTATCACGTGTACAGGAATTTATGGAATCCATTTTTCCGTCCACGACCACAATATTTTTATTTTTCCAACTCCGTAAAAATCCTAAAAATTGGTAAATTTATATAATTTAAATCATCAAGTTTCTACAAAAAACGTTTTCATATTTTAAAATACAAAATAAAAATTGTCACATCAAGTTTATCAGTCTTTAAAATCCTGTATATCAAAAAAGGCTCATAAAAATATTTGTAAGCTCAGGTATCATATTCCGCTGGTGAAATCTTGTTCGCCGTACACATATTCAAGGGTCTCTGTGAAGAGTGCTCCTCGATCTGTACTTGAAAGTATCTGCCGCTCATCGAACTGCCTTCAAGGCATCATCAGCCACCGCAAAATTAATTCTTGGAATATTCACGGCCAAAACTTTGCTTGCTGCTGTGTATTTTCCGCCGGCTTGCCAAATCTCTCTTGCGCGCTCGAAAATTGGAAAACTTGCCGCAACAAAGTTGGCAGCCCGCGCGCGTATATAAAAGTTAGCAAAAATTGCATGGAAGAAGAAAAAAGAAGCAAGGATTGAGGAGAGAGGAAAGTGGCGAAAAATAATAGAGTTCGTGAAACGCCTCATTAGCCCGGTCAATGAGCTCCTCTTGCTCGGTGAATGATTTTCATTTCGCGATCAAGTAGCGGTGAAAGAGAGTTTTATCAGCTGATCAAACGATCAGAGAAGAGAGAAAGGAAATATATTTATATGTCTGATGCTGAAAGTATAGGAGGACGATTTCCATTCTATTTGCGAACGCTGAAAGTTTCTTTCGGTGGGAAAAAAAATCGCACACTCGGTGCCAACAGGGAGGGAGAATAAAAAGCCACAAAATAACGAAGTGCCTTATTGATCGACGGCTCGGTGACGTCGCGATAGAGGTGCTCTTTTTATCTCGGGTGAATTTAATTTTAATACCTTCCTTCAAGGTGCGGGTGGCAAAATTTTAAATGTCTCATCTGCGAGGAGCCGCAGACTCGGCGGAATTGCAGATCTCTTCTAATCAGCGCACTTCAATTTATTGATAAGAAAAAGACTGAGCCATTAAACTTTTAGTGCTCGTTTCGACGGGAGTAAAAATAACTCCAGACGTCTAGAGGAAATTCAAATTGCTCGGATATTTCGCCAGCGTTTCGTTATATATCTCACTGTGTTTGCAATTTTTCATGACTTTGTTTATTTTATTTATTTCCCTCTGAAGAAAAATGTGGAGCAAAAAAGCAGTCTTTCATATTTCCACTGCACATCTTGGTTTTAATTGGCGTGTCTTGAGAGCAAACTGCATTATTATTATTTCCCTTGCATTGTGATGTGCGGGTGCTTTTTGTTCTCATCTCCTAGCAGTTTAATTAAGCTCACTCTGGCTGACATGAAAGGCACCGAGGCAGGTGAATGCCTTCGTGTTTTTGACGCGACTTTTGATCCGTCTTCATCAGCCTCCACTTCTCGTTCTTTTCTTTGTGTTTTTTCCCTCTCTCGACGTGCACAATTATAGAAATTGCAAAACGACCTACATTTCCTAACAAAGCTCTATAAAATTACCCCTGTGTGACCAGCAACGGATTAATTTAATCTGCGTGGAGAATGTTTTGCATTAATTTGCGCGAGTAATAAAAGAACGTGTGCGCAATTCCATTACAAAGGGAATTCGCCAGAGTGCTTTTGCTAGATAAAAAGAAAAGTTAGTGCAGTCACTTGTTTGCTGACATTTTAATTCGAAAGCTTTTTGCAAAAATAACTGCGCAGTTTAGGAATTTATTTTTCTTTTCCGCATAAATAACAGGACATTTTACTTATTAATTTGAATATATTCAATTAAACTGTGGAGAAATTGATAATTCTGCAAAATATTATATTATTATTGTTAAAATGTCAATTATTTAAATTTAAAGCAGAAGTTAAAGTTTTTAACAAAAAGACGCCTTCGATGAATTAATGTGTGATTTTTTTATCTACACTGATTTGTTTTATGTGGCATGATAAAAGTTTTGAAAATGAGAAATGAGAGAACTTTACGAAAAGTAATTTTTTTTAGCTCAACTTCATCTCCTTCTTTTTAGAATGTTCTTTTGGTAATTTTTAATTGATACTATGAAATAATATCAATGATTTCATAATTTAATTAAATTCAATGCCGATTTTCCACAACATTGGTGGACTAATTTCATATTATATTAAGTATATTTTTCTCTCTTTCTGGGGTTTATCTAATTGAGTAGCAGTTCTACATTAAAATTAATTTCAATTTTAAGGTGCATTCTTAAAAAATCCAAATTCGAAGTAAAATGAAGCCCGATTTAATATTATTTGAATAGGTATTCCAATGTTTTATCTCATAAAAAAAGGCCAAAAACGTGTCGATGCGATGGCCTAATCCTGCCATAAAATTGGCTCGGCACTCCACGGACGTCACATTTTAATTTGGGTTTGTTTGGATCGACCGCTGCAAACAAAATTTGTTGTCGGCCGGCCGGCAGGTTCTCGTCGTTCCCACATATAAAACTGACGAGAGCGTACAATTTTTCACATATTTTTTCACGCCGTCACTTTAACACGTTATTTTTTTGGGAGGCGCCGCAAGTGCGAAAATCTGGGTGTTGGCTTAGCGGCCAACTTTGTGGCGCGGAGAGGCTTGCGAGAGAGATAGCGGGAAAGAGAGCCATCCATCACCGACGCACGGTGTCAACGAAGCGCGCGCGCTCTATTCACAAATAATACCCGCGCGCACCCTGTTTCGAAATATATATATGCACCTCTAGATTATATATTTTGGACGGAGCGAACGGCCCTTATGGCTGCAATTGCAATTCGATAATCCCCAGTGTGCCAAAGCCACGCAACCATTTCGCCAATGCTTTGTAACTCAATTCTCAGCCTCGGGTCCATGCACGTGGTCGGCTATTGACTACCGCCCGACAATGAACCGCTGCCGAGCTTGCTAATTTTTCGCTGTCCACTCACGCAGCGTGCCACTTTCACAAACAGAGAACCCTCGCAGCGCCGGTGGTCGACTCAATTCCAGCTTGGCTGAGGTCAACGTTTCATTATTTGGAATTGACGCGTGTTCTCTTAATGAAATGACATTTGATGAGCTAATTTTGTCTGAAAGCTATGTAAAAGTTTTAAATCAAAAGTACACAAAAGAAAAATTGTTGAAAATATTTTTTTAAATAAAGTATAAACTTAAATTTCAATGTTAAATATTATTATGTTTTGTAAAATTTATATGGTGAAGCTCGTTTTCAAATACTAATGAATTCATCTGAAATAAAGTTTAAAAAAATCTAAAATGTATGCTGAATGCTGATCTTTATTGTAAATCTTCTTCTTGGTCAACAACTCCCAGAGAGATATGTGCTCTTATTAAACCTTTATCAATATCTTAATTCGTTTATGGAGAAAAATAACATTATTTCACCTTTACTTGTATCACGTCACGTTAATACGGTTTTAATGTGAGGCTAAATAGTACTTAAGGACAGAATAAAGGCGGAATAATCAAAATAGCATAAATTTGCTAAAATTATAAATATTATTTTTATATATCATTGCCGAAGCATGAAATTTTGAATTTAATTGAATATAGGCCTCTCGATGGCTATATATGCTAATGTGCATGACCTAAATTTCAGGTTGGAATTAAAATAAAATTGATGGTAATATTGGGCGTTTTATGACTAAACGGTCTTCTAAATAGCTTAAATTTGCTAAAATTATATATATTAGTCTTAAATAGCATTGCCGAAGCATGATATTTTTAATTTAATTGAATATAGGCCTCTAGATGGCTAAATAAGCTAAAGTGCATGACCTAATTTCCAGGCTTGTATTAAATTAATATTGTTGGTAATATTGGGCCGACCATGACTGAACAGTGTTCAAAATAGAACAAGTTACTAACAGTACGACTGATTTTCGGCAAATTTTCTATATCTCAATATTTTTTTTTGTCGCGAGGGTTTTCCTGCCAGCTTTCGAATTGGACAAGTGTAATCGTGAAATAATAAACAAGTGAACAAAAGAAAACACACACTCGAGCGTACTCTTTTTCTTAATTAACCGACACGCGAGAGCGCCTTTATACAAATGTGCATGACATATCGCGAAACACAAAAAGGTTGTTTATAAGCCGCGCGCCTCCTGGAAAGAGACGAAAGCTGAAAAACAAAAGGTGCCGCGCGCACGCTGCGCTCTTATGGAAACCGCGAGTTGCAAAAGTTAATGTACACATGCAAAATTAACTCTCCGCGTGACGTGCGTGCGGGGGGCTAATAATTTACTCAAGTTCCCTTTTGCCGACAGCCAACTTTGTCTGTTAATTAATAAGATTTTCACTCGTCAATAAATTAAGTTTTAAAAATAATTTTAATTTAGTTTATAATTTACAAAGAGCAAATTTCCAAATCTCACCGTGCTTTAATATAACAACACCGAAATGTAATGCTTATTTTGTTTCCTTTTTCATATTATTCCTTTATCGATGATGTGTGTACGCTAGTAATAATAATAATAAAATTCAAAATCCACAGAGTATTTTTATTACATTAGTATTTGAAGCTTTGCAATTGAATTCCAAAACTTCATTTATTCTCCATTGAATAAATTTAATTTAATAATAAAAATTATTTCACATCTAGCAAATAAGTTTTAAACTGGCAAATCTTATAGAATCTTCAATTGCTTTCAGACTATAACAAAAACAAGAAGCACAACTAGCCCGCACATTATTATGGCTTAAATTTACTTGGATGCATTAATAATTTTAATCGCTCCATGCAGGCGAACGTCAGGCTGAGAGTACGCGACTAATAGCAGTTTAGAGTAGTAGAGCGGGGAGAATTTGCGAGTCGCATTAATTGGCGAGAATCACCGCTCTCTCAGTCAGTCTCGCTCGCGTGTTTCTCTGTCTTTGACACGGCAATTTATTTCAGCGGCTTCCAGCTAGCGAGTCCCCGCGGCTCGTCTTGTTTTTGATCGAATTAATATGAGGCGGCGAGCATTGTGCCGTGAAACCACTGCATAATATCCAACGCTCCAGCGAGCAAACATCTCCAAAATGAATCCCGATCCGAAATGAAATAACGTTTCAAAAGCAAGTAATTTTAGTATTCATGAGAAAATATTATTTGGATTATTTGCATCAATTGAATATATGGACTTCGTCAACAAAATATCGAATGGTTTTCAAAGAAATTTTCCTTTTCAGATAAATCGTTTATAATTTTCAAAGATCATTTTAATTTTTAATTTGATTTAATTTGCAACACCTCATATGACGAAAATACAATATTGCACTATATTAACTTGTTATCATTAAGATTTAATTAAATTAATTATTATCACCTATTTTGTCTTCCTCTATAAATAAAGAAAAAAAATCCCGTTACCATTCAAAATAAAGGTAAATTCAACTTTTTGCATAATATCTTGATTCTATCAGGAAATGAAATATATTCTACAGAATACAAATTGGTTTCCTTGCTACATTTTCAGACATATTTCTCCAGACGTGCACGTTTTTGTGTATTTATATTCAGGGCTTTTATTCATGGGCAATTTTGCCCAAAGCGAGTGAGATGCGCGCCTCTCTTTCGTTGGGACGTTTTTTGATTGTGAGATACAAGAGCAGAGCCAAATCAAATAATGCAAGAGAAGAGAATCTTCGCAAATAAAACACACACACATCCTTCTTTATCCTCCCTCTGCCGCCGGATTGATGTGACGATATTTCATTTCTCTCTTGCTGCCATACATCCCCCTTGCTTTCTGCACGGCTTCTCTGCGTCCGTTGATTTGCAAGGCAAATCGCAGCGATTCCTCAATGCGAGAGCAGGCATTTTAATAAATCAAATTCTGCAGTTATCCCTCTGTCTTTTCGCTTGTGCGCGAGAGACACACAAATTTCTCTATACACAAAATATTGTGCTTTGTGAAATTTTATCCTAATCCGACAGCTGCCGCGATTCTTTTGAGGTAATGCGAACACAAGGGAAACAATTCTGGAATAGATTCGTTTTTTTCCAAAGTGAAAGGAAAGAAAGACCACAGAGGATGTACACAAAAGAAAAGCAGGCAGAAATTGCGAATTCATCCACGTCCGCTTGCAGAGTCTGGGAATAAATTCGCACGTGTTTGAAAACATACACATGGAAAAGGGCCCAGTTAGTCGCGTCAATAATCTCACTGCTTTTTCATAGACGATTGTATGCCACGGAATTTCCACACAAAGGCCCGAAAAAGCTTTAGCAGCGAAGGTATGAAAAAATTCTGGCAAGGGAACAACTCCAATTTTTATTAACTGATCTCATAATTATGCAAACTGATGCAAAACCAGAAAAGTTGGCATGAAGAAATAAATATATCATTCACAATCTTCTTCTTTAACTCTACCCAGATTTAAGAAATAGAAAATTTATACTTCAGTTATTTGATACGAAATTTAAAATTGAGAAAATAATTACAGCCAAGAATTTTTATTAAAAAAGATACAAACCCTCTTTATTTGCCATTCAGCTTAAATTATAATTCTAGAAATTAAAATTATTCAAATTCAAAAGAACTGATTGCTGCAGTATTGAATTTTTCATTTTACTCAAAATATTTTAGGTGAAATTTAAATAGTGGCCCTTATTAGGCTAATTTTCCCAATTAGAATAAAGTTTGTATAATTGGAGAAAGGAAAGAGATTTTTGTAAAAATTACTTTATCATTGATCATTGATTTCTTTACCCGTTCATATATAGTGGAAATTGGGAATTATCTTTTTTTACTATAATTTTTTCCCAAAAATTATATTTTTGTATGAAAGATTGGTGGTGTTCCCTTATCAACAAAGCTTCGCAAAACATATCCAATAGGTCAGAGCGAGCGAGAGACGGTCTCAAAAACTGCATTCTGCCTCATTTCCACTGCTTAGATGTTGGCCCGGCCATTGTGCACAACTTTTGAATGATTTATAACTGGGAGCTGCATAGAACTAACTCTATTCACTTTGGCGTAGAGCCGCTCTGCCTCCCCCTGCCTCCCGTATCGCGATTTATACACGAGAGATGCATCGAGAGAAAATCCGAGGCCGTTATATTCGCCGGGGAAAATGGCCTTATGCTCGCTCGGCTGGCTCGAGTACGTACTTCATCTTTTTTCGTACCAGAGAGCACAGACGCAGCAGCCTAAAAAGTTAATCAATAAAGGAATGTCGCTGGCGTCAAAGCCGCAGAAAATTCTTTGCATGCTGCCGCCGGAGACTTTGAGAGGCAGCAGGCGCATTTCTCACAAGAAGCCGCGCCAACCCGGTTTAAAGTATATAAAAAAAAAAAACACCAACGAAATTTCACGCTTCTAGAATTTTGAAGTGTTTTCCTCTAACGACAATGTCTCTAGGTTGTTATTTTTACCATGGGTGTTTTAATTAGAAAAACAGCAATTACATTTCTTGAATAATCCATTATTGCTGGCTGAAAAAGTGGATTATTTAATTTAGCCTCTTTATAATTAGATGAAAATTTTCAGACAATTCTTGTTTAATTGTCAGAGAAAGGAGAATATTTATAGCTGAGAATTAAAAAGATGATATAAACTAAAAAAGATTCACCTTTTTTAAACGAAGACGAGAATTTAAGAAATATTAGAGAAAATTTTGCGCTATTGAATTTTTAAAGGCTTCAAACGTCATAAAATGGAAGCTAATTTTCAAAAGGGATTAATTTTAATAAGAATGCGAGATCCAAGCAACTCATAATATAACAATGAAGAGATTATTTTAGAGGTTTGCAAAAAAAATTGGAAATCACTTTTTTTTCTATCCCTCTCAAGCCAGATGATTTCATCCATTACATGCCCTCAATATTATATTATTATATTACTTATTATTCTTATATTTATTGTTACTATTTATATCCTGATGCTATAAACATTACAATCACATTAAAAATATTTTCGTTGTCAGATGCTGGCCAATCGCATAAAAAATTAATAAACCTTCATCTTTTGTAATAACTAAAAATATTTTGTCATGAAAAATTCATACTTGCTAACTAATGAACGTAATTGTTCAACTTTTGCAAGTGCAATGCTAGTTTAAAGTAAGTTTAGAGCACCGACCGTTGCCTAATGGAACAGTTAACGACGCTTTTTTTACTTGGCTCTTCCATGCCCAAGTCTAATCTAATCTGCAACGCAAGGTGCACGTCCCAGATTCCTTGTAAATTACAATTGCTCGACCTCGCTCGCTCACTTCCTCGGCAAAGTAAGCGTGCGGACGAGGATCAACGAACTGCTCCATCAATGCACACGAGAAGAGAGAGGGGCAAAAAGAAGATGCCGCTCTCTCGATAAGGGTTGGTTCTTACCCCGCGCGCGAGTCGGGGGCGGAAATAGAGCAACAGGGCCAGCAAGAAAAGAGCCTCGGTCTCGAGCGTCTTTGTTCATCGCCATTCAAGCAAATGAGCCGCCGCCGCCGCGAGTGCATTTTGCTGCGAAATGCTTTTGCTACTTGTGCTTCCCTCACACAGGTCATTAATCGCGATAAGCGGCGCGCGTGGAATTGGAACACATACACAGTAGTGCGCCAAGTATAGCAGATTTCCTTCCAGCGCGAGGGCAATTTTCTTAAATTATACGCCTGCAACCAATGCGGGACATGTTTCAGGGCGTCCCATTTGTTTGGCTGATCCGGCAGAAATGCGAATCTAATTGCCCTAATAACGCTTGCGGGTTTATACGGTTGAAAACAATCTGCTGATTTATTTAGTTTTATCGACGATTGGTGATAAAACAGAGTATTTTATAGTTCAGAATTATTCAAGATTTAGCATTATTTGCATTTCATTGATAAGTCAAGTTAACTGGATTTGTTTAATTATACCAGCTATGATAAAATAGTTAATTTAAAAGTTTTCTTTTCTGCAGAGTACGAAACATTATCTTTATTTATTATAAAAAATAAATTGGTTCATAAAAAAATGTCGGATTTGTTTTGCAATAATGTACATAATATTTAATTGAAATCTTATTTTTTTTTTCAAATTAAATAATATATTATATTGCCATTATTTTTCTTTTGAAATAACATAAATAAGACGTATTTATTTATGAAATATTTATAAATAAATAGATTATTGTTTTTTTTTGTACAAATAACGGAGAAACTATTATGAACTATATCTGGCAATTTCTGACGATTCACATGCATAATATTAACAATAATTATCAGATGCATAAAATGTGATGCTAAATTCAGATGAGATATTTAAATAAAAAATGTACCCTTTTCAAGCTAATATTTTAAGTAATAATTCAATCCGCTGTATTGATGAAAAGATCATAACTGAATTTTGTATGAAAGGTCAAAAGGTTCCTGCTTAACAAAAGCATGAATTTAAAATTTGAACCCGGGTACAATTTTTTTTTCTCGTTCCTTGGAAACAGCACTAATGCATTAAATATGAAGAACTCGCTTTGTTCCCCTTTGATTAATGTACTTATCAAGGGTCTAATTAACACAAGGGCCCTATTACGTGTGGACGCACACATAGGCAGGGTGGAGTATCATTTCGGGACGGTTTGTATTGCAAATCCAACAAAAACACACTCTCGCTCTCGCCAGCAAAAGGTCTTCTAAATTCATTCCGTGTGTTTTTACGAGCGCGCAGTGCCGTGGCCAAGATCTGTGCGATGCAAATAAAAACACATGGAGAGCGAGAGAGAGAGACCATCGGCCGACCGACAGAAAAAAGCGAACGAGCAAAAAGGTCAGTTTATATTTTAGCAAAGAGAGAGAGAGCGGAGAGCACACCATTAGGCGGCCCTTTGCGCGTGTTATTGTTGCCGAGGAGAAGAAAGAAGAGCGGCTCTTTTCGCTCGGCACCTACTTTTTCCGGTAATTTTATATTAGGCGCGACGTGTTTTTTCATAGGTTGGCAGCGCAAATGTTCCCATGCAAAGTAGTGTCTTAGGGTACCAATCGAAGAAATTAATGTGATGAAGGCGAAAAAAAGCAGCTATATGTCTAAAATCTCGCCAATTTAATTCGCTCCTATTCTTTGTAACTCAATTCTTTGTAACGGTCAAGACAACCTAACGAAAAAAATTAAAATGTTTTAAAATTTACAATTATCCTTCACTTAGAATTAAGAAATAATGGATTTTAATTTTTAAAAGAATTAAAATTAATTTAAGCTAAACAGTAATTCTTAAATTGTTGTGCTCCTTTTTTGTCTGGTGCAAATCTGAATTTACACTTTTTCTTAATTGAATAGAAAATCTCTACAGCATTATTGAAAATAATCATCATTTTAATAAACTTGTATGAATTTCAGTGGCAGTCAGTGGATCGCAGGAACCAGAGCCCTTGCAGAAACCAAAAGCGCTGGACTGTTTTTGAGACACCCACTTATCAGGTGGGCAAACCCGTCATCATCAGCTGAAAGGCGTCCTGGAAAGAGACCAGTCAGCGCAGACCTTCTCTCAGGTAGAATTTTTTATTATGATGATCAAGTGAAGGGGTTTTGCTGCTGACGCTTCTTACAATTTTTGAGTTTCGTACCGAATTACGACACTCTATATAACAAGTCAGTTCAGGACGCTTTCTTTTCTTGCAGTTCCATTAAAAGTTTGAATTGCAAAAATGTTCACGCGTAGAGGAATAAGCTGCATTAAATTGCAAAAAAAAATATTGTTTTAATTAGAACTAAATGCCACTTTTACAATTGATCTGCACAGTTTGGGTCAGGTGGCGTAAATCACTGGCCGCAGATAAAGTGGCTTGATTCGTCTGGTATTTTTAGATGGATCCTGTAAATACAAAAATCTTTGGCAATTTTAAGCCTTTAATAGCTTCTTGCCTGCTGTATCTTGAAATTCTTGCAGATTTTATGAACATATCATAATTATATGAATCGATTTGAAGATCAAAAATATTCATCTACTTTTGCAGCGTCATTAAAATCGTTTTTAAGATAGATGAAAATGAAAAAGTTGTGACTCAGATTTGAAGAGCTTAAAATGAACATTAACTATACAAATATGTAATAATCAGTTTTGTCTGTGGAGAAAAAAGGTCTATCAGAGTCTTTGAAAAGTAATTTGTAATTTTTTAGTTAATTTACCTTGATTCCATTTAAGACTGGCACAAAATTTTATAAAAAAAACTTTAAAGGTTTAGTACCGAAATCATAAAAAAAATTTTTTTTTGTTAATTTATGTTTTCCAAAGAAGGAATGTCGCTTTAAAATGTACCAATTTAGTTCTGACCAAAATATAGAAAAATATTATGTGCTCCGTTCTTTTTAAAATAAAGTTCAAAAGCCGCCCTTTTGTTCTTGCCTCGCCGCGCCTCCAACCCTCGCTCGCGGCTTTTCAAAACATAATCTTTCGAGGTTGCCCAACTCCAAGTATCCGGATCGTGAGGAGGTCTGCGCCTACTTTACCTTTTTTATGCCTGTTTCTATGCCTTAGCACCAGCCGAAAATTCGCCCTCTTCCGTTCTCACTCACTTGGCCTGCCCGTTAAAATTGGGTCCTTTATTGTGTGCTTCTCAGCCGAGTACGTAAAGCAGCCTCATTGGCAGAGGGTTATAGATTCTTAGCGCAGAGAAAAGTTTTGGCAGAGCAGGAAACTCGTTTGCCGTCGACCGCAAAACCGCAGCCTCACATTTTCTGAATTTGCTTGTGTGCAAATTGCTCCCTGCTATGCACGGGCAAGAGGTTAATTGCGAGGCTTGCAAATTTAAAACAATTTTCACTGCTGAGAAAATAAGTATAATTAGTTTTGTTTTGAATTTAATTTTATGCTCAAATTATTGGCACGTGATGCAAAATTGATTGAAAAAAATAATTTTCATTTAAAGATAAAAAATTTGGGGTAAAAATTCTAAGGAAAATAAATTATGAATACACTGAACTGAATATGAAATCGAAATTTTGCATAATTAATGCTCCTCTTCGACGTGAAGCGGTTGGAATGTTCCGAGCCCATTCATTATTATTTTCTGTGCTGCACGAAGAAGCCCTTTTTCTTTTTCTCTTCTTCCCTTTCCCTCTGCTTCTAGCTGCTGCACTCTCATTAAAAGGCGACGCGGAAAAAGCGTCGGTTTAGCACTGCTGGCTTTAGAGTCGGCCGGTCGCCTGGGCAGTCAATTGGGAAAAGCATGCTCCAAATCCACACGCGCGTGGCAAAAAGGGGTGAAAAAGAAGAGGAAATGAGAGATTTGGTGACCGGAAAATGGCGCGCGCCGGATATGAACTCTGCCTTTAAAGGGCAGCATCAGACACACCATGCAGGGCTGTTGTCCGATAAAGCTCCGTGGTGATTCCATATTTAATATTTCATATAAAGTAAATGACTGTAGCTGGAGGCACTGAGCGAAAAATAGGGGCTGACTTCTGAAGAAAACAATTAACAACGACGCTAGGTCCTTTTCCGGAGCAAACAATTTAAGGGTTGGAGTTCAGCGACAATCTCATATGTTATCAGGAAAGGAAAGTAATATTTTTTTGGATTTTTGGTCAATCTTGAATGAAATTTATTACCAAATTGAAAACTAATTTGCGAATTGTTAAAAGTCATGTTTTATTAATTGCTATCAATTCAGTTAATTAAAATTATTTATGAATGAATAATAACCTCATAATTGTCGAGAAAAACACAATTAATTATTAAAATTTTAAAATTGCAGAGAATATATCTTTGCGTTTAATGATGAAAACATATTAAAAAATACTTAATTAATTTTGGGCAAAATTATACAAGATTAATCAACTTTCTAAAATTTCCTGAGTGGTGTCTGGTCTATCAAACATTGTTAAAAAAAAACAATTTTCTAACAATTGCTCAAATTTTATGGAATATCTTAACTTCAATTAGCTTTGAATCCTATAAATGAAATCCCTTAAATGAAATATTGATATTTTTTTTTAAATTGCACAAAATCGATTTTGAAACTTTAAAGTATCAACCGGAGCTTCTAGTGTGATTGGTTTTTCAGAAACTCACTTCTCTTTTTCGGAAAAGTGAAAACTTTTTACACGATTTCTTAGAAAACTGCATCACTCTGTTTGAGAGTAAATTGCATTTGGCAGGGCTGATTCTGGTGATAAAATCTTAATTGAAAAGAAAATCCTCTCTCTCTTCGCAAAAAGCAGTCCTCTGCTCCCTTCGGCGAGTGAAAAGAAGAGAAAAAGTCTGCTGGTGACGCTAACTCTGAACAGCCCCCAGTTTTCCTCTGCCCTGACATCAAAAAGCAATGACGCGGGGGGGATAAAACTGCGCCTTTGTTTTCGCAGGCGCCGCTCGCGTTAATTATGATTGATTCGCGGGTGGGCGCGGCCTTCTCGTATAATTATTGGCCAATTTTGGCACTCGACTGCAGCCGGGGTGTTAATTTTTCAATTACCTGCGTCGTGTGGATTGTTTATCGACGCAACTTGTGTCACACGTATATAAATACATAGGCCGGTGCCAAAACATGCACGACGCTCCCGTGCGAGTTGGAGCGAAACATCATCAGCAGCAGCCAGTTCGTTTAGCACATTTCGCAAAATATGTTTTTTTCATGTGTGAGAGCGCGTGGAAAAAAGGGGAGAGAGAAAAATAAATATTGCATGAATCGCTCTTGACCCGGGGCGAGTTTGCCGCAAGGGGGAATAAAATTGCAGTTTCGGCCGTTTTTACTTTCGCATCAACTGACGCCTAAATTTACGAACTCCCACTCAATATGCGCGCTGCCTGACAGGGAGAGCGAGAGTTATCCTGAATATTGGCGGGCGTTTTCACCTTTTTGATGGGTTTCAACAAGCCACTTGATCAGCTTTTCGAGTATCTGCTTTGCCAAACACAAATTCCAAAGATTTTTTTTACATGTCTTTCCATAATTTAATGTCATTTATTTTTATTTTTAACAAATTTAAGAATTTCAGTAGTTTTTATCATAATTATAATTAAAAAATATCGATAAGGGAAATTTGTTAAAAAAAATGATATGCCGACTTTCAAATGAAAAATTAAAAAAAAAAAACTCACCAATTGTTGTGATGACGGTGAGCGAGTAGAGGAACGCGCCTGAGAAGGACCACTGAGACGTGTCCGAGAGGTCTTGGACGTTGTCCACGCCGTCATAACCCTTGTTGATGGCCTCTATCACCTCCAGCTGGAATTTGTAGATCTCATTAGCGGCCTGCAGGCGCCACTCATCCTCCTCCAACACGTTGAACTTCTGCGTAATTTCCCAAAGCTTGTCCCTGGTCTTGTTTCGTGCCGCATGGATGTCCTCGATTGCCTCCTTAACGAGAGAAAACAATGGCTTTCAAAACACTATAAACTTTGAATATAAGCAAAGGTTGTAGAAAAGAAAATATGTACTTAATGAGATAATAAATGAGCGCTTCTTTAGACTAGAAACTATTTTATTTATTTTTTAAAATAATTATAAATTGTATGATATTGTTTAGTTAAATTTTTTTTCATCTCTTTTATTACATTCATTTTGTAATTTCAATAATTAAATATTTAAATTTTTTACTCCTTGAATAAAATTATTTTTGGGAATATTTAATTTTTTGCGAGCTTCCAAATAATTAAAACATTAAATTTTAACTAAAAAATTTGTACCTGTCTATCGTCTGAGGCCTCGTTGCCCTCAATGGCCTGGAACATGAAGGCGCCGCAGATGGTGTAGCCAACGACCAAGCCAATAATTCCAACATTGCTGAACATGAACGCGATGAACTCGCGGATGAAGTCCTTGATCTTGTCGCAGGTGGTCTTGCGCTTCCGGTACCGCTGTCTGTGCCTCGAGGACCGTTTTCGCTCCATGCCAAGCGCGGCCTGGACCGTCTCATAATATTGACCGTGACCTGGGGCACCGCAAGAGTGTCCTCAGGCGGCGGGACGGGCCGGGTGTCCGCACGAGTCACACATCTCTCCATTCTGCTTCATAGGTGAGCCAGATCTGCCACCCCCGGTTGCATCGGCACCTGAAGCAAACAATTTCAATCAACCGAAAATATGAATTATAATTTTATAATTGTTGTTGTTCATTTGCCTAAATTGTTACATCCCATTGTTTACATTTAATTGTTGAAAACAATTTATTTGAAAAAAAAGGAAATAATTTTGAATCGGAGGCAAGCAATGTAATTCTATAAATTATCATTAATTAAAAACTTAAAGAGCAGCTTAAAATAAGTATAAAAAATATCCAAGTTTGGAAATTGTAATAATAACACAGAACTAATATAATTATGAAAATGGGGGGCATTTTTTTTAACAAGATGCTTAAAATAATTTTAAAATCTTTATCGACTTCAAGGTTCAAAAACGTTAAGAAAATGTACATCCTCAAAAGGAGAGGAGATTGTCTTTCAGAGTTGATTCGATTCAATGAAACCCGCAACATCAAACATGAATCCCTCGCATGCTCTCTATAGCAACAAGCAAAGCCATTCGAATTGATGGACGCGCATTGAATGTGCACCGAGGCTGTTGGCTTATTGCGCAGCGATCTGTTTCAGATTATTTTAACGGTTTTCTGGGCAGCGTATGTCCGCGCGGTAAACAATGCAACCGGCGAACGTAATGCCACTTGATATGCACACATACATATTTATTAAATAATGATAATTCACGAGGAAGAGTCTAACTGTGCGTTCACTCTGTCCGCCATAAATCTCGATTAATACCGCGCTGGGTGGTCCGAACACATTCGGAACATATTTGAATAATTGATTAATTGCCTTCCGCTCTCCGATTCGCGTATTGCGACAGCACATGGCAAAAATTGCTCGTTATCGCTCGAGAGATATTCATCGGCAGTCATCTGCTGATTCGTTAATTGCTAATTAGCCGGAAATTGCCAATGGAAATTAATTTGCATTTTGGGTAGTCATGAAAGTTGTGTATGACCTTTCTAAAAGAATAAAATATGTATTTTGTTTTATTGTGGGAAAGATTTTTCCAAAGGCTTCAAAATTTATTTGTCCGTTTTCATGCATCTCTTTGGCTTCTTTTCTTAGAACATTTTATATTTTAATTAAAAATGATTGCATAATAAGAAATTGGAAGTTTCTTCTGTCCTTTCATTAACATGTAAATTACAAAGAAAAATCCGTTTAATTATAAAAGTAGCAAAAACTGTGCCAGTCAATTTAAATACCGATTTTGCACTGCACTAAACTCTCTCCAATAATGAGCGTAGCTTTCTTCTGTTTAATCAAAAGGAGAATTTACCCGCAGGTCTGCCAGGCACAAAGTTTATTTTTCCGGATAATTAAGTTCCCTCGTCGTTAAAACTTTCCAGACACAAACAAACGCGTTCCCTCCACACGAAACACAGCCTCAAACCAAAATAATCCAAAACAATCCTCCCACTATAGCATGAGAAAAAATATTTCCATTTGAAAATTATTACGCGAATTTTCTTACGGTTTCCTTAAGGCTGAAAGTGAGCCTCGGAGGAAAGTTTTCGCCGAGCAGAAGAGAGTGCGACTAATCGAATTGCCAACTTGCAAATTATTCTGGGCCTCGGCTGTGCGGGAGGTCAAAAGGAAACTGCTGCCGGCACATGCCGCTAGTTGGAAGCCGCTCCGTCGTCGCCTCTCTTCGTTTTTTGATCTAGTTCCTCTGCTCATTAAAAAGAGCAGCCGGCAAGTTTTTCGCGTGCGAGAAGAAGAAGAAAGGAAGCGCGCGGTATCAAAAAGTAACCATAATCTGAAAATAGCAACCACCCAACCTCAAGCTGAAACCTTTAAAAACGCCATAAAAACAACAAGGCGGCGAGAAAGAGAGTCGGGAGGAAGACACAGGCCATCAAAGACAGCTTGGGTCTCGTCGTCCCTACTATTAATAGAGATTGAGGCGACTAATTTTCATTGACTACAACCTCAAAGAACAGCAGTTAAAGTACTTATATTTTGCTGTTTCATTTCAAACACTTTGCTGTAATTAAAGAGGCGATTAAATAAATTGAGAGCTGCAAAATATAGCATTTTGCTATAGAAAATCCGTTAAAATTTGATAAAAAAGATTTATTTAATTTTTTTCTTAAAAAAAAACCCAATGATTTTTGTTAATGGCACACTCATAGATTTCATTTAGGCTTTGAAGCTTCTTCCGATTGTTCTTTAATATATTTTTTTATACAGAAAATAATTTTAAAATAACATAAATAGCAGCCATCGTAATCTCGGTTTCAATCTCGACTAATTAGCCCGGTCGGTGTCTCTCCTTTTCTTTCTCTCTGGTTGGAGTAGGAGGAACAATGGCCAAGATGGCAACTGTGGCAAAATTTACGAGCACACTTTTCGCTGACTACTTTTTTAGCCCGACAACAAACCCTGGTGTATCTCGAGCATCATCGCTGCTCGTTTTACATCTGCACTCTTCTCTACTTGCCGTCTGACTTTCCGAATTGGGGCAAATTTGCATTGCGGGATTTGCGAGAGACCGAATTGGTTATCTAGATGCATACAATTTCCAAACTAATTGCTACCGACGACTTTTGATTTTGTTTAAAATTCGCCCTGTAGAAGGAAGGGAAAATGAATTAAATTTTGTAACATTAAAAAGTGCATTTTAAATGCTCCATTTTTATTAAATATAAAAATTATAGTGAATATTCAATAAATATTATTAATTAACAATTTAAATTAAATAACTATTTGTCTAGATGAAATCAAGATTTTCTTATCTTCTTTAATCTTAATCACCAAATAGTAAGAGAGGTAAATTTAAAATATGATTTTATTTCCTTGCAATATATTTGCATCAAATAACTTTTTCTTCAAACTTTTAGCCCTTCTCTTATCCAAGTATTCAAAGGCGTACAATTTAAAAAAATTATTTTCCAGAAAAATATGCAAAATGGTACACTTAAATAGCATGAATTGTGAACAATTCATGTTTAGAATAAATGTATAGATTAAACTGGAGAGTAGTTTTAGAAAAATTATCTAAAATATACATAATATATCAATCTTGTTTCGGCTCTGTGCTAAAAATGTCCTTTCACTTTCATTTTGGAGCGGCCAACTGCGGAAAAACGTTCTCTCATGAGTTCAGTTAATCACATTGACATAATTCACCCGATTTGGCGAGCGACACAGTACACGCAGTGGAGCTCGCGTGACTAATGAACGCGAGCGAAAGTCGAGTCGCTGGTCTGAGGCTCAATTACGAGATCAAATTGATCGGCGCCACTTTTTTTGGAATTCGACTGCCGCGCGCCTATTATATTTGCTTCCGCATGAGCTGGTGCCGCGCGCTGCACGACGGCTGAGTATTGATTCGGGGCCGACGGACCGAGAGATCGGCGGCATTAGAATAGGATGGACGGATCGGCGGGACACGCGCGAGACAAGCTGACGGCGGCGGCTGTGTGTGTGTGTCACACTGCGTGCGCTTCAAAGCACCACCGCAACTGTGTGTTACGCCCTAATAGCCGAATTTTTGCAAAACTTGTTGCCAAACCGTGCCCCGAATGTGCGAATGAATCATGTCCGGAAAAACTGTCAATAAATTCTGATGATAATTTCCATATCGGCCGAAAACGTGTGTGTGTCACGATTTTTTCTGACGAGGTTTGAATAATCTTTTTTATTCCGTATATTCCAGAATCATTAAATATTAAAAATACAATTCATTTGACAAAAAAAAACAGGATTTAAAAAATAGCAATTTTAGATTGGTTCACATAATGTTGTTTTTAAAGTTTGGCAAGAAAGTGTCAAAGATATCTCATGCTTTACTTGTAAAGATTACTAATGTTGATTTATAGATGTTTTGAAACATTCTGCCAAATAAAACGCTGGTGTCATTTTTTTCAAGAGCTTAAATTTGATTGATGAATGTGATGATTTTGTAACGTACGCTAACATTTTTCTTTGCATCTCATTGATAAAACTTCAAATAATGAGGCCAAAATGGTTTTAATGGTTCAAATTCACAAAATATTTATTCCATGTTTATGCACAATTGTACACTTTAATCACACTATTCACATTTCAACAGTTTTTCTTTCTAAAATTTGGGTCGAAATTTTTTTTATCAAGAGAGGATGAAATTAAAATCTCATTAATTGTATTTATTTATTAACTATAATTTTGTTTATTTATTAGAAAAATATCAGCTTCACAAGTGAACTAATAATATTAGAACTAGAAGATTGAACAAAATGAAAAATCCACAATTTATTTAAAGTGGTGCATATCTTCAAATGAGACAAAGCGAATAAGAATATCATATCAAGCGCTTTTGTCTCCGCGCTGCTGCATTGTGGGTCAATTCGTTTATCACAAATCTGCATCTGCAGATTGGGGCCACAACGAGCTGAGCTTCACTTGAGCCTGGCATACACACACTATTATTCCTCTTGAGCTCGGATTATCATTGGCGCACAGGGTCCACTCCTCTCTGGCTCCGAGATACTACACGCGTTTGTGACAGGCCGCATGTATATATGAGTGTCCACATAGATCTGTTTGGTTTGTGCTTTGTATTGAACGGTCTACGGACACGAGCACTTGGCCGACCGATGCATCGGCAGCGTGTTCGGTTGTATTTGCTTTTTGGTTTGGATATACTCTGTATTATTAGTGAGCGAGCATCGATGTGGACACACAGAATCACCACAAATCACGCCAATGTTACATGAAACGCACTCCAATAAAGTCAATTTATTCGGTCAGAAAATGAGAAAAGTTTGGAAAAAGTCAGACTTTGAGGTGAAAAGAAAACAAATTAAGATTTTTTAAATTGAAATTATGCTATAAATGCGACTATAAAATGGAAAAGTTTTATTATGGCTGATTAAGAAATGAAATATTTGAGGATTAATCAAATTGTCTTATTTTGAGTATCTTTTAATGTAATTAAAATAATTATGTAACTTTAAAAAGTACAGTTTAAATTAATTTCTGGCCAAAGTGTTGAGTCTAACAAGTAAATTTCATGAGTAATAAAGGATCATAAAACGTCCTAGATAGCATATTTTTTTATAGATTTTGAATAAATTATTTTGATTTTGGTAGTTATGCTTTAAATTTTGATTTATTTTGCTAAAATTTCGCAAGCTATGAGCAGTAACATTACCGAACTAATTTTGAATTTAATCTTGCCACAAATTATCCGTCACTCTTCAGGCAAATTTCGCTTCCAAATCAAAGTGGCTTATCTGGCTTTGACAGAGCAATATGATTTCGAGACCAGGAAAGTTGAACTCAAAATTGTCTCAGTGAGAATTCGAGTGACATATTTCTCTCCGTCCCGATTTATTTGGAGAGAGAATTTCTCCCCTCGCCTGGCACAAGTAATTTTAAGGCCGAAAAAGTAATTCTGATGACGCTTGCAGAGCCGAGAAGTCAATTTCTTATCGTCAGCGGGAATAAATCTCGATCGAATCACGTTAGACATTTTAATAACCTCCAAAATGTTATTCCTGCTGCTTGTAATCTCGGCGAAAATCCGCCAGGCCAAAAGTAATGATCTGTCGTGCGAGAGCAGAGGGAAAAAAATACGCGGCGTTGTCTGTCGCACTGCGATACATTCATTTAATGGATCCTCGTGTATTTTGATGGCAAACAGCCTACGTACAGACCAATAAAAGGCGCAGCTTATGAAATATTTATCATTCGACCTGCGAGTTTGCTTTGCACTTCGGCGGCCGCGAAAACGCCCAAAGCCGTAAATAGGCCCGAGATCGTGTGCCGCTTTTTCAAGCCTCATTGAATTATCTCTCTGCCCCTTCAAGGTGCGGAGAGATGAGATGGAAAAAAAATTAAAACGGCTGCCACCGAACGTACAAAAACACACCAACTCGTCTCCACCGGCACGTTTTGGCAACTGCTCAAAAAATTAGCTGTCCTTCTCATACCTCATTTTTTATAGAAAAGTGGACGCGTACATCACCTCTCGCCAATTCTAAATGAGAAAATTTACGGACGAGAGCTTATAAATGTTTTAATCAAACTTGAAAGCTACAAAGGACCATTTTTGTTTGACTGAAACTAAAAATAATTTATTTCGTTCATTATACACAACATTTTGTGTTTTTCCTTTGGAGTAAATTGGATTTTATTTCTGTAAAAACGATTGCTAATCCGGATCATGGAATTAAATTCCGATTAATGTCGATTGCAAATAAATAGACAGCATTTGATGGGAGAGTTTCTCGTTCCATCTGGAGCAGGTAAACGGGAAATTAATCCACTTTGAAAGTGAGGCCGAGCGATAGTTAATTACATTTAAGTGCAACCCTCTCGCGCAGAAGCCCGTCTCTTTTGCTTTCCGGCCAACTTTGATGAATTAAAATCGGAAAAAAGTTGGTAGGTGGAATGGCAATAAAGAGACGCTGACTTAATTGGAAAAGTTGTTCAAAAATCTTCTCTCAATGATAATTAGCTTGATTAATAAATTAAAAGGGCTGACGTGCAGTAGCAGCAGCAGTTCATCTTCTTAAGAGAGCATTCAACTTAATTGATTGCGATCGGCTGCGCTCCGAGGCATCCCGCATTTTATTTTTAGATAGAGAGTGACTTCATTATTATCGAATGTGCTTCCAACAAGGGCGGTTTAGAACTGATTTTCATTCGCGAGACGGAGAGTACAAAGTTGAGTTGGATATGAATATTTATAGGCCTTTCACCAGCTCTGAAACATATTCAAACAGTACAGAGTGCTCCACTCTTGAAAGAGTCATTAATTGTCAATAATTTTGCAATTTAATTACAGAAACATGCACTTTTCACATGTCATGTTTTTAAAGTGGAAAAACTAATCGAAAAATAATCTTGAGAATAAATCGCGTTGTTAATTTTTTTTTTTCATTAATGTTCATGTTGTGCTACTCATAGTGAATTTAAAATCAAAATTTTCAAATATATGACACGAGGTCAAATCGATGATTTAATTATATTAAAAATTCTCAAGTTTTAATAATTTGGGCTGTAATTGTGCATTTTTACTTTCCAATAGGTTCACCTATTTCTAAATCACTATAAACAATTTAAAATGATTTCTCTTTTGAGGGTAGTAATTTGGAACACTCTAAACAGCTATTAATTCAACGCAAAAGAGAACGGATGGAGCTCATGTGTTAAGTTGGCAGCTCGCAGCTTATGAGCTGAAAATCCTGCAGGAGATTTATTCATTATTCATTCACCCAAGACCGGCGGCGAGAGTTATCAAAAAATAGCAACAAAAAGCGCTATATTGATTGTTGGGGAAATAACGCTGCTTATATGTATGTGTTGGACCCAACGGCGGTGGCGCGCATTACTTTCCTTTTTGCGGCGCAACAGGCAATTTAATCCTCTGATGCAGCGGCACACAAAAAGAGAACCGCAGCTCCCTGGGGACCGGTGGCGGCAGCGGATCAGATCAATGAATCACTCCGCCGACTCACCATGCCATCCGCGGCTCATTATTTTAAATTATTTTTCCATAAACCACGCGGTGGACCCAGAACAGGTTAAATCGCTCGGCAGACGCAGCGAGGAGGAGCAATTCGGCTGTTATTGTACGGCAGCGATTCAATTATTCCCCGTGCTGCCTCTTCAAAACCTGCCTTTCTCTCTTTCTTTTGCCAGTCGAGTGGCCGAACGGTTTGCATAATCGGGATAATATCCGCTGGCAAATCAGAAGATAATATTTGCTTGTCAATAACACTCAGCATTCAGTCAAATCCTTAAATTCCCTTTCAATGGATTGAAATCCAGATCAAATATTAGATCATTTTCTTTTTCTTCGGAGAGCTGATTTTTCATTTAAATTAGAAATTCGGCAGCTTTGTACAGAAAAACAGCACAAATCAATGAACATAAATATCTGATTTCGTAGCAAAATTAATTTGATATGATGCAATAGTCTGTGAAAAAAAAAAACATTCGCCAATAATTAATAAAATTTCTTTAGATGATGAAAGAAAGTAAAAAAAAAAATGAATGCTATGCTATTCACCATTTTCATGAAATTCTGTAAATTATAAAAATATTTTGTTACACCCAAAAGGCATTATTATTAAAATAATAATACAGTTTGAAACTACATTTTCTGCTAAAAATAGCTTGATTTTTCTAAAAAAGATAAAAATCTGGACGGAAAAGTATGATAGGAAAATTCTTGCAAAAAGCGTTTTTTCGACCCTCATGAACTAATGATCCATCTCAGTTCGATGAGCAGTTTTGACTACAGTACAAAATCTGAGCAATGAAAAACATGCCTGATTAATATGGTCATCCCCTCCTTAGGTGATAATAATTCAATTTTCCACTTTTCCCCTCAAAAGCTTTTTCAGGGAAATTTAGTTTTTTTTACATTATTTTAGTTTTTATTTAACACGTTTTGACTTTGGAATATTGGTCCATTTAGAATCGTTTAGAAAAACTTGAACATTAATTTTGAACTAAATCCTTTCAAAGTTCAATTTTACTGGCTTGAATTCTTAGTTTTCTCTTTATGCTTTCTTAGCTTTCGTTTGTTTATTTTGGAGTGCGTGTTAAGAGTTTTGATGAAAATTTCACGGTGCTAAACACTTTCCAGGGAAGCGAAATCGCTGCGATCGTCAGGGGCTCGATTTGCAGCGACGACGAAGAAACACAGAGAGCGTTTTCTGCGCCTCAAAGGCAACTAGAGCGCGCTCGTATTTCTGCCGAGCATCAATACGTCAATAAATACCGGCGGCGAGAGCAGGGAATGAGATCGGAGAGACTGTTTTATATTTGCAGCGCGCGCTATCCTCGGCCCCTTTATTTCGCATTGCGCGCTCATTTGTGAGAGACTTTCTGCTCAAATAAAACGCCACGGCAATTATTTGGCACCGACTTGGAGTTTCCAACTGCACCATAAATCAGAAGCCTTTGACTCGCAATAGTGCAGCGAGCACGGCCTGCATTTATTCGCGCTTTATTGGCAGCAATTCTTGCCGGCCGCGCGGCCAGCCGGGCGAGTGAGGTCAGTGCACAGAATGGCATAACCGCCACCCGAGGCATAAATCGCGACGTGCTGATTTCCGATCATTGGCTAATGTGTGCCAACCAGTGCCAGCGTTCATGTTTGTAGACAAAATCGGGTGACAAAAACCTGAAAAAAATCAATTGTTTAATCTGAATTTACCTCTAGTAAAAATTATAAAGCCACTTTCCGCACAATAATTTTTAATTATTATTTCCACGTTACCCTTTTTGACTCAATTGATGCAAAATTTTTATAAATTTTTCTTGAATTGAGGGTGCTTTTATTTTTTAACTTTCCCTTTGTAGATTTTACAATTTCATTACATTTTGCTTTGCATTTTTTTATTATTTTTATTCAACATTAAATTGAAATTTTTCAATTCACAAACTTCTGCAAGAAATTACAATATTTGGAACTTGTAAATTGACAATTTTTTTCAAGAATTTTTTCCAGAATGTCTCTCCTTCTTTCTTGTTTTTTTTTTTTTTTTTTTTTTTTTTTTTCAAGAGCGCAATCTGAGAAAGGAACTTGTCCAAAAGAACTAAATAAACGCAGAAAATCAGCGGAGTTCGCGATTGATCGATTCTGAAAAGAGCCGATACAGTATATTAAATTCCTGGCAGTTTCCGCCGAGCGATAAAACACACTTTTAAATCTGCCAAATGGAAATTCATGGGCTCTCTCTTCGCGTGCCGCCCGCCTTTTTCCAATAAATGCCGATGTCTGTTCTCAGGGGAAAATTTGTTGTCTGCTTTTTTGCATCGCGACGAGAACAATGTTGTCACGTGTGCTTGAACATTATTTTTTTTTACCAAAAATTGTAGGCATTAAAATATTTTAATTTCCGTGAGGAAGGTGGTTGAAATTTATAATTATCAAATAAAAAACAAACCAGAAAACTGCTCCAATCTAATTTTGGTCATTATCTGAGAATCTTTTTTATGAGCTATGCAAGTTTTTTAAAACTATAAAAAATTGAGAAAAATTGTGATATTTTCCCCCTACATTACGTTGAAGACCGTGACCAAAAGTGTTAAAGTGTAGTGTTTGTACTTAAAGTTTGATGAGTTTTTAATTTTAGTTGAAAAGTTTTATAATCAAATAAAATTTTTGATTTATAGTTTTAAAGATCGAAATCAAAATGATTAATATAGAATTTAATTAACTGTATTTTTCATAGACCTCAAGTTTGGAAATTATCTAAAGAAATTAAATTTAAAATTACTTTTTTGACCTTTGAACCTTTTGTGAAAAGAAAAGTATGAAAAGGAGCGAGTGAGGAATAAATTCGCAATATTTCACAAAGATATCGCGATTTGACGGCAAATCAGCGCGGCGGCGTTTTCCTCAATTTGCAGAAAGTTCAGTGGAGCAGGAGAACATTAAGACAGCGAAGACCCATTTCCGCAATTGCCTGTCGTCGGCGTGACAGAAACACCGTCTGCGAGATAAAAGTGCGGAGAGGAGCGAAGAGGTCGCCCTGGCAGCGCCAGAGAGCAGAGAAAGGGCTTTATGCACACACACACACACTATCTTGTGCAAAACGTTTGTAAGAACAATGTGGAGGAATTCTCATTTCACACATGACACTGTGACGCGCGGCCATTACTCACTGCAAGTCATCACGCGACAGAATACATGCGAGAGAAGGGCGTGGATCGGAATGCAGACTCGCACAATATTTTATCGCAAATGCTCCGGAGCATTCCTCCGTGTCTCATTTCTGGGCCTCGCCAATGTTGTGTTTTGATGCCGATTCGAGCAGCCTCTTTGGCAAAATCAGCATAAAAGGATACTTGATATATGCCATCGCTCCGAAATCTGTTTCTAAATCAATCCTTCATTAAATTCTTCACATTGAAGGAATTTTAATATTGATCCCAAAAAAAAAAATAATAATAGGTTATTAATCATAATTATGAAATCAAATTTAAATTGGAAATATAAATTACACTTAATTTATTTTATTCAAGAAAGAATGTAAGAAATTAAAGTGACATTTTATGTAATTGTTACTTGAATCTTGAATCCATCAGTTTAGTTAGTTCAGTTAGTTTTTTATTCTTTTCGGGAAATAATTGATTTACTGCAATATTTTTAATATAGTATTATGAGGGATTATTAATAGAATATTTACTTTTTTTACCAAAAAAGTATGACTTTATTATTTTTATTGTTTTTTTAATAGTCTGAACAAGAAGGTTATTAGAAATATCAGATTATAATATGCAAAGAAGAAAAAAAATCAAGAATTCTCAGTTTAATAAATAACAATCACATGTGCCTAGTTAATAATATTCTCGATAAAAATCAATAACTGGAAATTATTATTAAAATTATATTTTTTATTTTTCATTAGCTTTAATTTTATATAAAACATAAAATTGGAAAATAGTCTTTTTTTTAATAAAGTGTAAAAAAAATTGAATCGAATCTGGCAGTTATTTACAGCGGCACTATTAACTCGATTCGAAATTGTCAATGTCGCTTAGAACGAGAGAATGATTGACCCGAGAATCAAATTTGCCCCTGGAAAAAAAGGTCCAGGCGCTAAATTAGATTAGGCGCAGGTGCTGATGGCAAGCGGGCGGGCAGGCGGACTCATCAGCAAATTTTCCGCCGCTCCTTAATGGAAAGGCGAGTCAACAAAAGGAAGCACGCACCGCCGCTATTTTTTTTTCTTAATTGATTTTGTCACCTAAAGAGCGGGGATAATAAAACTTGAACAGGCCGCCGCGCGCAAACACACAAGCAGCACACTCGCGCGCTTACACACGCCATCATCGCATCTGAGAGTGGCACGAGAAGAGAATGAGGCCCACTCACTTAAAAATGTTAAAAATAGCAGTCAGCAGAGAAGAGCGGACGGTACCTGCTACTATTCTTCGCCGCGCGAGTGACGTCACCCCCGACGCTTGGTTACTCTTTCTTGGCTGTTTGTTGCCCTCTCGGCAGCATCCCGCTGTTATTATTGTATTTAGAAGACTCTGTGCTGGCGCCAATCGACTTGTAATTGCCGCTCTTCACATTCAAAAAGGCTTTATTAGGTCTAGACAAATAGTCGTGCGGTGCGAAATTGGTCAATTTGTCTTACAATTAATCTTAGAGATTAAAAAACTCAAATTTTAAATTTTTTCAATCAAATTTATTTTTTTATTTGTTCAAAAATATCATAAAATCAATTTCAGATTGAAAATTTTCACCAGATTAAATTTTTTTGAAGAAATTAGAGCACAATTTTTATTTTCATCGAGTTTTTGTTAAAAAGAAGAAAATATCTAGTTTCCACTCCAATACTTTAAACAACGTGAATCAATATTAAGATGTTTGTATGCACGTGCATTTCATTTGTTTTTCTTTTTCAAGTAAATTAGACTTTAATTTTATTTTCAATAACTAAATCTTTCCAAAATTAACTTATCTTACTTATTTTATTAGAATTAGTAAATCTCTTGATTTTCTAAAAATTTATTAAATAAAATAAAATCACGTACAAAATTTAAAATGGTTTTTGCTTTTACTGTGAATATAATAAAGTAGTGTGGGTGTTTTGCACCATAGCGTGTCTAAACAAGTTTTTTTTTTTAACACAGCTGAGGATGACACCACACAACCCAGCGAGCAACAAAAAGGTGGCAAACGTAATTCTCTTCCTTTCTTTCTCTCGCAAGAGGAGAGAAAGCGTTTCCACTTTCCTCGGCGCTCTTTATCTTTTAATTCGGCTGGGAGCACTCGCTGTGCGACTGAAGTGGGAATTGCACTCTTTGTGAACTTATGCAACAAGATTATCTCGGCTGCGCGACACGTTGCATACCTCCTCATTTCTCAGGGGGCGCAGATGACACTGTTATCGGCAGTGAAATATGCCACCGCTGCTTTTAAACTGCGCAAACTTTGCATTTGATAATTTCTTCCGACTGCGCGAAGATAAAATATTGCGACCTAATTCGAGCCATTTTCCGTCCACTTTTTCCACCGCGGCCTCGGGCATATTCGAGATGCAGGAAATTAATCACTGGGAAATTTCTCAGCAGTAAAATATTCATGAGAAAGTCTCTGTGTTTTCAATTTAGAAATCCATTTTGCAGCTCGGGTGACACGAGGGCTGGCGCAAAGCGTTGCCGCCTCGCATCATTTCTCTTCATTTCAACCCCTTTTGCGGCACGCAATGTGTGCGCGTGTTGTCATGTTGTGTCAACAGTCGCTCAAGGGGAAGACGCGGCTCAAAGCGAAATGCAGAAGTAAATAAGGCCAGGTTCTCAACGGTGTGGGTGGATGGGTCGTTGTACATCATCAAAGAATGTGTGTGACTGAACCTTAAAATTCGTTTTCAAAAGCATATATGCTTTTAGATTTTGACTTTCCGTGCTCAAGTTAATATTCCAGTTTTAAAAGTCCTACTTTGATTGGATGTAGAAAATTTTTTTCCATCTAAAAAGGAAATCGAAATTGAGAAAAATTCAATGTCTATACCTGATATTGTGATAATAAATAAAAATATAAATTTTGCACACAAAAAAAAAAACACTTACAAAATTGAAATAAATTTTACTACTGCTTAAAAATTAAATAGTTTTTAAAAAGCCCATAATATTACGAATCAAAACTAAAATAAAATAATAGAAAGAAAACAAAATTTTAATGGTAAACTATTATTAATTTAATTATAAACAAGATTTCTTTAAATTTGTTTGAAGAAGTTGACACTTGAGGAGATGATCATAGAAATGAAGATTCGGGCTTTTCCTCGTTGCAAAAAATTGTTTTTATTCAAAAACAAACGGCTCTACCAGTTTCGGTCACGGTCTGCGACCCTATTTCATGAGCAAGAAAAAATACAAAAAATCAGCAAAATTGAAAAAACCACATTTTAACATAAAAAATAAAAATCTTTAAACTACTACTTGAATTTGTTAGTTTTAAGATTTTTATTTTTTATGTTAAAATGTGGTTTTTCAATTTTGCAGTTTTTTTGTATTTTTTCTTGCTCATGAAATAGGGTCGCAGACCGTGACCGAAACTGGTAGAGCCGTTTGTTTTTGAATAAAAACAATTTTTTGCAACGAGGGAAAGCCCAAATCTTCATTTCCGTGATTTCTTTAAAAGTTATATTAATCAATCACTAAATCAAAAGCTATGCATGTCAAATTTAAACATGTTTTTCCCATTTAGAATCGATTGAGAATATTAAATTTCAATTTCCTCTAACATTGGTGTCAAAAGTGAGTAAAAAGTGATCGGATAAGTCTGCGAATAAATATTAGGCAAATGAACGCGCCACTTTGATGAACGCAGTTCAAAGCGAGGCACCGTTCGCAAAAGTTTGATGTAAAACGTCAAACCAATCTGCGATCTGTGTGCTCTCAATTTCGCCGGAGAAAGAAAGGAGGAAATATAATTTTAGCCGAGGAAAGTCTCGGATAAGATTTAAAAGCGCTAAAAGCGGCGGCGGCAACGGTGGCACCACTATCAGCAAAAAGCCTTTCACAACTTGAACTTTGCAGAAAATTTATCGGCACTCGTGACGCCCAAAGCCTTTTCTATCTCGACTTTGAACGGCTGGAAATTTGCTCCTTGCGAAACTTTTCAAATAAGTTGGAATAAAAATAAATACACAGCACGAAAAATTAGAGGCCGAACAACGCGTGTAATAAATAGTTGGCCCGGTGTAAGTCGTGGACCAATTAGTCATCGTCGGCGAGCAGCAGATGTGCAAATTCTAGCTGACACCGAATCGCACCTGACTGCCGCCGGAGATAAATTTCGCAGGTTTGGCATTTTGCCGTGAAATCGAAAACCGCCCTCTAGGTGTGTGTGTGTTTATCAGGCTCACTCCTCCTTCATAATTTGTAAAGCACACGCGGTCGCGTTTGCTTGCGCACGAACTCACGAACAATTCGATCCGCCTGTTGACATGATAACTCAGCTATTCGCTGTGCGAAATCCAACGCGTCTTTATCGCTATCGACTTATCGACGGCATCCGCAATTCCTCTCCGAAGCACAGCTTCTGTTCCGACGCGCAAAAATTTCGGGCCTCGTCTACAGCGAGAGCAGTCGGTGGTCGCAGCTGCTTGAAATAGCTTCTTGTGTATTGGGTGCGCACGGAATTCTCGCCTCGCCGAACAAAAACAAAACCGAGAATCAAACTAAATCATTGTTCTGCCAATTCTCAACTGATTGAAAATACTTTTGGTTTCAACAAACGCCGCAAAAATTATTTTGCCGTTTAAAAATATTATTTTACTTCTTTGTAATTTGTTAATATTCCTTTTATGATATTATTTTAATTATTTACACAAGGTTGAAGTTAAAATTTAACAAACAAACAAAAAAAAATGCATGAAAATGTCTTAAATTTATCTATTTATATACAAATTTTATGCGTGTTTTTTTCTTTTGGTCCATGCAATACATTTTTCACCCAATTTTTGCGTACTTTTCTTGGAGAATGCGATTTTCCCAAAAATTATCTGTCTCGTCTTACAAACTTACTTTATGCATAAAAAAATATGATTTATTATTAACAAATAATAAAATAAAATAACTCCTAAATTCACATAAAAAAATTCACTAAAATCATGATTATACTTTCCAACTTTCAATTTTCAATTACAAATCACTTTTTTTTTAAATTCTACTCAAATTCCTTTGTAATTGAAATTAAATAAATACTAAAGTTGATGATCCAAATATAGCTATGTTTTAATAATAAATATGACAGTAACACTGATTTAGGATATTAAACAATGATTTTGGTGTACAATTTCAGATGTACGCGAAAAAGTGCGTTTGTTAATTTTGCAGGTGCAAACGACGGTCGGGGCAGCGAAGTTGTGTAATTACAAAGAAGCACAAAGCCGGCGCGCTTGCGAATTGCAAATTAAGTTAGCCCCGGCCGGACTTTAGGATCTGTCGGCACAGTCTCATTTTTCTGAATGCCCGCTGTGTGGATTTGCGAGTCCAGCCTATGAATGGGTAATGTGCTCGAGTGGTCCTTTCTGGCACTGCCGGCTCCCGGGGGACGCAGCGCCGACTGGACTGCTTGTTTGCCTCGCAAACGAGCAACTCCTCTGCCACTTCGGTGCAATAATTTATTTCTGCAGAATGCGTGCGCGTAGCCAAATCCCCGTGGAATTGTTTTCCGCTTTTGGTTTCGTTCTTGATGGTGTTTGCAAAGGCGATTTCAGCGTGTTGAATGGGATGAGTGAAGGTCTTAGTCATCCAATAAAGAGGGGTCTCGGTACCTCTTTCATTCAATTTAACTGCGAACAAAAGGCTTGGAAAGAACAAATCTGATAGTGATTCTGGTTAAGTGACGGTGACAAATCGTCTGTATTAAAAGGAAGAAATTGAACACTTTAAAATTAAACATGCATAAATTTAAGTTATTTTTTGTTTTTAAGATAAAAACGAATCAATCTATCATTTCCATCCGATTTAATAAATAAATTTAACATTAATTTCAATAACTTACTTTAGTTTAACTTTTCTTTTAAACGTCAGCACTCGTCAATTTTATTTCAGATTTGAATTTAAAACTATTTTGATTAATCGTTGATCAAAATTGCCTTTCAAACGGCGTTTGCAAAAATGTAACTTTTTTGTCATTGCATATAATTTGAAAACTTTGAAGTTAGCAGTTAAAAGTGCAGCAATTTGCGCTCAGCTTCACTTCCACATGTATTATTAAAAACGTCAAGTTTAATCAGAGGTGGCGGAACATACGAGTGTGTTCTTCTCGAGCACAATTTGCATTATAAAGTCGCATTAAGCCGCTCTCGTCGACGCCGGGCCATTATGAGGAGAGCGGCGCGGGGCGAAATTTACTCCCGGCTTGCGCAAGAGATGTAATAATTTCTAAGAAGCGCGCGAGCAAAATTGCATCCAGCGATAATCCGGCCTCGATTCATTCCGGCGCGCAACAATTTTCATCTCTCTCTCGGCAGAGCACGGCATAGCCAGGTCATTGCCGGCATAACTATTTCAAGAAGGCGCTCGCAGAGAAGGAAATGCAATCTGCCTGTATAATTATTTCCCAGGTAAGGGCGTGGGTGTGCATCTGACGAGGGTAGACAGATATTTCTCAATGCTCGCCGCCAGTAATTGGAGTGCGCGCGAGGCGAGAGAACTGCATTTTGCTTTTCATGGCAATGCACTGCGCGCCAACGCCAATTAGAACTTGGTGAATTATTAATTACGCCGCGGCTTTCACGCCGACTGGGCAAAGCGCGCATTCATATTCGGAGTTGCCACTTGATTGTGTTAAAAGTTGTTTGTTGTTTCAGTCGTTTCAGAATTACATCATACAACTCATGCAAATTTAAAAATGTGTTGTGTGCGATCAAGAAATTTTTAATGAGATTTAATACTTGTGAAAGAAATATGTATTTATTCAGGATTGAAGTTTTATTGCTGAAGAATCACCAAATTGAATCGAATTTTTTAAATATCTAAAAAACGTCTCATTTTGTATAAAGATCATGCTAAGCAGTTTTCAGCAAAATTCTAAGTAGTTTGAAAGAAATATCCAGCAATTAAAATGATATAATTTGCTTTCAGCTTCAAAATGGATCAGAGAATACCCGCCAATGAATAAATAAACATTTTTTGCAGCTAAATTGTTTTAAATGAATTACTTTTCCATCTGTACTGGAAGTTTTGGAATTTCACATCATGCTTTGAAAGGTATCTTGAATTTGGAGTGACATTGACATTTATTCTCATTTTAAAATTTCAGATTAATTTTTTAATTTAAATACATTACAATTTAGTGATGCATATTTTAATGCCAATGATAAAAAACTTTAAATCTGTTTTTAAATTTTTTTCTCACTCTAAGCATAAAAAAAGCATTTTATTATCTTGAATAAAAATAAAATTAATTTCATTTAATATTGAAAAAAACTTTAAAGATTGAAAACCCTCCACAGCTTAATTAATGTTAATATAATTTTTTATAATATAAAAATTAGATAACTGTTTCCATTTCAAGATTTATTATTATTTTTAAAGCCCCAAAATATATTAATCAAATTTAAACTTCATGAACAAATTAATTTTCGCTCTTTGAAAAACCAGGAGCAACTTTATTAAAATCCTATGCTATTCCACTCCATAGTCCCTCCACGTGCATAATCTATTAGCATAGTAAATTTAATTGAAAAAACAAATCAAATCACTTGGGCTAACCTGTTGCCCCGGGGGCGAGCTGCGAGCAGCTGTGCGGCTCAGTCCAGCAATTTGGCCGAGCGAGGCCCACAGGTGAGGCGCAGAGAGAAGAATCGAGGGCACACGCGGCGCTCGTTTCGGAGGCAAACGCACTGGTCGAGGCTCGGACGCAAACTAGATCGCACGAGGAGGCCTCTTTGAGGCTCGGTCAAAAATAACTCCAGACTTCCTCGCGGGACGCGGTCGGACCAAGGGGGCTAGACCAAGACACACGGGCCAGATTTATCCCTGCGCTGCCTTTATTTCTCTCTCTCTCTTTCTTTCTCTCGCGCGAGTCTCGAATGATGGATTGGCGTGAAAAAGCGGTGGCCTGTGCGGTGCGACTGACTCACCTGTGACCGATAAATGGTCGAAAAGACTGCCACTCACACACCTGCTGTCAACCTTGCTGGCTGCGTGCTGTTCCGAGATTAATTCTTGCCGTCCACGACCTTCGCTCATTACTCATTCCGATGCCCGGCCACGAGGGATTTTAGTAACATTTTAAAACAACCCTCTCGCTCTCGTTGTATGACTAATGGATTGTTATTAGATCGCTGTAATAAAGTGATTAATCTTTTCAAATCCTTAATACGCGCGTTAACAGCTCTCGACAAAAAGTAAAAATCGTCACACTCGCGTTGGTTTTGAAATCGTGGAGGGTGAAAAAAAAATATACATCAGGAATTTTACGTTTGCAAAGAAGAGTCACAGCTGTTCTCACTAAAGTGGCAAAACACTGGAACGCAATTAAAGAGCTGCAGGATTTAAAATGAAATAATAATTATTTTAAAACGTAACAAAGTTATAAATAAGGTGAGGGAATGGAAATAATTTTTTCCATGAAAAATATTGACAATATTTAATTACCTTTAAATCAATTCCATTAATTTTTTAATGGAGCTATTTAAGCTTTTTAAATTGTATATGCGTATTAAATTTATGAGAATTGTTTTTAACTACAAAATTTGAGATATTTTTCCTAAATTAAACCAATTTGATTTCCTAAATATTGATTTAATTGGTCGTTAATTTATTACAACTTTATGCTTGCATAATTTATTTTATACGTTAAATATATTTCTTGCAAGAATAAAAGTTCAAACAAATATATTTGTGTGCATAGTTTTCCTGAGTTTAATTTTTTGTAATTAATACACTACCCTCGTTGAAAGGGTTGATGTATTATTTATAATTGTGGATGCAGCTCTAGAATAATGATAATTTTGAACCGTATAAGTAGCCCGTCCTTATGAAGCTTTTAGAATCCGTTTTATTCAAATTGGATGCAACAAAGGGAATTGCATTTATTTCCATATTTTGCTGCGAATTCTGCTAAAAGTAAGCACCGTCAGTTCCTGCATGTGATGCACAAAGGAAATTGGTTTCTCTTTCAGCTGAGCTGCAGCTCTGATTTCGTTAAAGCCTCTGTTTGCTCAAGCGTTGTCCGCACTGCAGAATCAAGTGCATTTTTCCTCGTAGGGTGCAATCTAGCGCGATGAAAAAGCGAACGAAACGTTGTATGTACGGAGCAAAAGCGCGGGGAATCCATCCATGCGGTGGTGCTCGCTGAAGGAAATAAAGCAGCCGTAATGCGAAAGCGAGGCAAAATTACGAGCGCACTGATAAGATAATATATTATATTTCTGCAAACACGCCGCAGAAGCGAAACTGCCGTCGAGTGGCGAAGAAAAATAATAATCTCTCCGCTGTTTTCGCTACACACTGCGCGTTGCCGCCGAGGGAGGAGAAAACTCCTGCGGGGAAAACGACACGCTTGTCTTAATGTGTTTATTCATAAATATTTCCGCAGTAGAGGAAAAAACAATTCTGGCCAGAAAGATTTCTTTCTCTTGTATTCTTGAATAATGGCAGGAAACATTTATTTATTTAATACTTTTTGCGCTTAAATTTTGAAAATATTTACGTTTATTTCCCCTTTAAATTTTTTCTCACAATTCATGGATTTTATTTATGTTTTTATGTCAATTTTCAGAAAAATTTGAGATTTTAAGTTTTTGACATTCTTGTTTTGGGCAAACTATGGTGACGACACACATAAATTAAATTAGTAGCCACGCTAAAAATGATTTTGTAAGTTTTAAATCAAGGGTTAATTGTTAATCCTTGAAATATCTAATTAAAAATTAAAACTCGCAATGATCAGAGAATAGACAGTTTGGTTTTACAACAATGAAGAAACTTTTAACCGTGCTTATTTATTACTTCCGGTTTTTTTTTTAATTAACTAATTAGTAGTCTCTTGATATTATCTAATGTTATAGGAAAAGTTGAAAAAAGTTCAAAGGCAAGAAAATAAATTTAACTAAAACTGAACTGAACGTCTCAATTTAATTTGTTTTAATTTTTTTTATCGTTTCAACTAATGTTTATTATTTTTTAATGTTACTTTTACTCAAAAAATTATCTCAACCATTTGTTTTATTTATTTCAAAACGTTATATTCAAAACAAAACGCTTGCTTTTAATTATTCAAAAAAAGAGTGAAATTTTCACCCCAGTGTAAAATCCCAGCTGAGAATGCTGAGGTATTCTAGTTAAATTATTTTATTGTCTGGTACACCCGTTTACGCAAAATTTTAATGTCCCTTGCCAGACGCTGGAGGTCCAACATTCTCTCGATTTTGCTTTACAGTGCCTTGGGACAAACTCTAGCCTCGGCAAGCATTAACCGCACCCTTCATTTGCATACGTGTAGTTGTGCGAACAAGAATATAAAATGAAAGCGTCCATTTAATGTCACTCAGCGTGAAGAATTTGGATGAAAATTTTTGAAAATTCATTCCTCTTCAATTTTCGCTTCACGTAAAATCACCGAGGTGGAAAGAGTTCGTATTTGAAAATTTCATTCATCATTTATACCAAAATTACATATATATGTTCACTAGAATTTAAATAATAAATAATTAGGTCTAGCCGCAATTATTAGATTTCTTCAACCAGGTGATCAATCACTCATGTTCATGTCTTGTGTTGTGCAGGCGGCGGCGATGGAACGATGAAAAATGGGCTGGTGTGGAAGCGTCGGTAGACTGGTGGTGTCGGAGAAACTGCGCCTCGCTGCCGTTGGGTGAGTGCATTATAAATTCACTTTGTGAAATACCCATCTGTTCGCGACCACCACTTTATCCTCCAGCACACTGCACATAATTGTGCCATCTTAATCTGCCCCAACGCCTTGATTTATAATCGGCCGAAAAGAAGAGTGATTCATCACTCGGAAAGCTCGGACACAATTTTTGACCTCAATTTGTAACAATCCGTCTTCAGAGGACAAGGGAAATTATAACTTTTCTTGAGGTGAATCAGAAGTATAAATTTTTTTAAGAATCATATTAGAAAAATTTCTTGACGAGACGTTTATACTTTTTTAATAAATATTTTTCAAATTAGAAAAAAAAAATTGATTTTCTGTATAAAAACAAGTAGTTCGCAATTTAAATATGCGCTAAAAAATTGGACGTCGATAACTAAATATTGATGTCAGGAAACTGAAATTGGAGGAAAGTTAAGATTGCTCTCCACTTATTTGTGAACAAAAAACTTCATTGTTATTCCTTGAAAAAGTTAGCCGCGGCACGTGTAAAAAGTTGGTACTCATTTGATATTCCATATTTGCGGGCAAATCGAGCGGCTGTTTGTTCAGGTCTTGCGCACGTCCCTTTGCCTTTCCTTGGGCCAAAACTTTCACATTGCAAACAAAAAAATACATATGTAGTTTTTGTCTATGTACTGCTCAGGTCGGCGGCCAAGTGGTCGCTTCTCGTCCATATTCCGGTCTAATAGTCGAGCAGCTCGAGCAAGCTGAGAAAGTTTTCGAGGTCCATACTTCCGTATTCTCTCTCCTCTGATGTGCAATGCCACTGAGTGCGAGTTTGCGAGCGATTCATTCCTGCAACAGCTGTCATTGCAAACAAACAGCCACACAGATAAACCCTCGGCTGAAAATTAAAATAGCCTGAGAAGGACCAACATTCCCTGCATCAATTATTTCCCTGCAGCAGTTTATTTTCCTCAAAATTCAGAATACGCAATAGATAATTTTGTAGTATTATAGTATTTTCTTTAAATGCAAACTTCTTCCATCCATGAAATTTGAAAAAAAAAAACGGTTTTTGTAAGGCTGCAATGCACAGTAACTTGCAAATTCAATTATAAAATAATTTAATAATTATTGAGACCATTCAAAGAATATTTATTACAATTGTTTTGTTGATAATTTTTAAAAGAACGTGGCCACCTATTATCCAGCAATTAATTTTGAACGTTCTTTGTTAGTTCATGAAATCGTTTTTTATGTTTTAAATTATAATTAAATTTACAATTTCATATTTAAGATAAATATTAAACACTTTTACATGAATATTATATGATTTAATGTTTAATATTATTTGTTATATTTTACTACTTATTCAACCTGGTCTTCCTTATTCAGTTCATAGCGCAATCAAGCTTTGTCCATTATATTATTTAAAATATTACTATATTTTCAAACATATTAAAATACACTTGCATAAGTCTGCCTTACATTATTTTTAATTAAGGGGAAAATACCCAACTCTCTCACTTATTTTTTAAAGCTTTAATGTAGACATAAACGCAAATTTGTGATTAAAATACAATTTATTTAATTTATTATAATTTAGAAAATATTTTATAATTAATTTACTTTTTTCCAAATAAAAGTGATAAAATCACTAGCATTGACGCAAAGTAATTAGTGAAGTTAATTACTGTGCATATCAAAGTTCCATATCTGTGGAGCGACCTTTTGTAAAGAAGTCCCTTGCGTCTCCACCCGGCCGAGCTCCGGGGCGAAAATGACTATTGAAAATTATTAAGCCTTACGCGTTTGCACAAACACATCGTTTTGGTCGCCACGTTGCACGCACCCTGCAATTTCCCCAGTGCGAAAAGTTGGACGAGAATGAAAGATTTAGCGTACGGACCCGGCTTGAATAATTTATCTCTTCCGCTCGGCTTATTCGAACGTGCAGGCGAAGCAAATAAAGTGCAGGGCACAATGCTAGCCCGCGCTACAAAATTAAACAATGCGCGCGCGAGTAGCAATGTGTGTAAGCGCGCGTATATCTTTAGCATTTTATTGCTTCCACAAAACGAGAGGAGTCTGATTGTATCCGACGATATGGTGTGCTGCGTGCGAGCGAGATTTTTTCATTGGGGCCGCCGTCGTAAACGCCAACTTTGTGTTTTAGTGTTATTATTATACAGCGTTTGACACACACACGGCGGCATTTCGGTGCGGCTGATCTTTTCTCCGCTGTCGACTACTCGCCTGTGTTTGGTCGATTTTTATTTTATTATCATTCGGCCCCGAGAGAAAGTAGCTAGGTGGGGGATGCGTAAAACCCCCTCGCAGTTTGTTCTCACGCCGCGAGACAAAACACAAAAGCCACTTATTCCGCATCGCCGGGTGTAACAAGCGGAGAGCGAATAATACAACAAGAAAAGTGAAATCGATTTTTTTTTAGGTAGATTCAATCAACTCCCATTAATGTATTCGATTTAAAAATTATTATAATTTTTTTAATACAATTTTTTAGTTGTCAAAGAGGGTTAAACAGAAATTGAAGCTGAAGAGACATTGACTGAAGTTCAAAAAACGAGATCATCTCAAAATCATTTGCTTGCCGTCGCAGAAGATTTTGGGAACGTCCCTTTTTTATTATTTTTACTGTAGCTTCTTTCACAATTTTTTCCATTGAATCAAACAGCATGGAAAAAGAAATTAAAAGAAAATACACTCTTTGTAATTAAAAAACTCCTCTTCAGTAAACTTGTGAGAAGTAACATATTATTATTTCTAGAGCCAACCAACAAATTGAGGAAATCTTGAATCCAATTTAACAGACGCAGGCAAATTATTAAACAAGCGTGACAAGCGGAGGAGCGGGATTTTGCCTAGAAATAGCACACAACTGAACCGGCACGTACAATTCTAATTTCAAGGTTTTATGTTATATTATGCTAAAAATATCATTTTGTTCAATTAAATATCTTCATTTTATCTAGATTAATTTTAGAAATTCTGCTAACAATGGAGGCAGACTGAATTTAAATTTCGCATTGAGGATTACTCTAATATAAATAAATGAATAAATTTATAGCATAAATCGCTTAAAAGTAATTCAATAATTAAAAATAAACTAATTAAATTTGCACGTGAATTATCTAGTTAAGTTCTTCAAATCGTATTTTCAATTGAAAATTTAATTTTTATATAAAGTATAAATATTTTTTTTAATTTGGAAAAATATCTCGAAATATCTAAAAAGAATAAATAATTTAACGCACAAATAACGAAGGAATAATGAATAAAATTACAAGTGCAAGGCGCATTAAAAATTAAATAGTAATTAAATTCCTCTTGAATTTTTTTCATCCAATTAGTTTATAATTTTAAGACAAGTTTGCAAACACGAATACGCCCTCCTTTTTTTTATTATCCTCTTAAATAATCTTAAAAGCGTTAAAAGTAAATGTGCGTTTTTATAGCTAAAGCGGATTGAGAGGCACGCAAGAAAAATTAACCTGTGCACACTTTCTCTCTTTCCTTCTCGATTTTAACTTTAGGCAATTATTATTATTATTTTTTTTTACATGCGATCCTGGTGATTTGGTGATAAACAAGAAGCGTTCTAATTTGTATTTTGCTCAGACTCTAAAAAATCAGTAAATTCGAGACTAATTTCAAATAAAATTTTTCTTTGAAATGGAAATCCCGCCCGATTTGAACTCGAATCAGTGATAATCCCAGGTGGCAATAATAAAAAACGCACTCTGCGCTCGGCGCTCCAGATCTGGCTCCGCACACCCTCTGCTGGTGCCTGTGGTGCTCTCACCCCTGCTAAAAGTTCCGAGCGGCTCCATCAGAGCGAAGCACGTCCCGCCGCCTCACCATCGCCAACGTATAAATGCAATTTGTATTCAATTTCGCGGTGAAGAGTCGAGTCGTCGCACTGCACAACTTTTTCCGCTCCGTCAATAAAGTAAATGGGCACGGTTGCACAACGCTCGGCTGCCCGATTCGTAGATCTTTTTTGCTTTCCGTCCAAATAAACGCTGCTGAGATTGCAGATATGCTGATTCAGCAATTTGGCGTCGTATGCCAAGTGTGTATAAAAATGAGAGACAAATTTTATGATGATTAATGTGGTGCTTCGTACAAAATGGATTTATTTATGATGCTCTATTTAAGGCCTCTTCAAAAGTGGCAAAATTACAAGAATTCTTAAAAATTGATGCTGCAAATTTTACAAGTGCCATTTATATTATCTGCAATTCTCTGTAGAAAAAAATTGCGATTGTAGAGTAATTGTTGATTGATTGTAAGTAATGTAATTGTAGTCTGAATTAAATTTTTTTCGATACAAAATCCGAACAAAATTTTAGAGGAAAATATTTGGAAAGTTTTCATCAATTTCATACATTTAAACCTTGTCAAATACCATTTTTTTTCTTTTATAATAAATTGTTGTAACAAGATAGAGTTTTCGCAACCAGGAAATTTTCTGGTGCCAGACGCTGATTTTTTTTCTCGTCACCGCAAAATTTGGCGAGCCGCACGCCAGCTGTTGACTATAAAAAGAGGAACTGCAGGTGGGAAAACATGCATATTTTTTTCTCTTTTGCTTCATAAAAAGCCACATTAAATTTTTCACAGATGCCGCCATCAACTGCGTCAAAATGGCCATGCGGCTTAGCTGTAAAATCTGCCTCCTTTTGATAAATATGTTTTCGCAAAGTTATAAGTTAAATTTCGAATGCAAATCGAGAACTGTTGTTGCTGCAGAGCAAATTATAAACCTGAATATGCAAATTTAATTGAAGTCGATATTTTTGTGTAATAAAATTTGCTTATTTTAACAAGCAGGAGCGCGGGCGGGCGGAGAGTAGCAATGAGAAATAATTAAAGAGTGAAATTTATGCAGAGAGGCAGAGTGCACAAAATTCTTTGCTTCTCTCTAACCTAATTGCATCACAAGCACATTAGGGCGGGCGGGCGGGCAGACAGGAGGGAGAAGGAGGGGAGGGGCGGGGTGCGAGAGAGAGAGCGAGATCGCAATTAGGCCGAGAGCGAAATGCACATGAATGATGCACAAACACCTTCCATGCCCTTGATTAGTTTTTTGTTGCTTCACGTGCGCGCCAAGACTCGATTCAAACCTCTTTAGCAAACGACTCGCTTTGCCTTGGGCTTGCTATTTCACTGGCTGAAGCAGAGAAGTTATTATTATTCGAATGAAACTTTCAAGATGGTGCCTTCTTGAAGTTTGAATATTTTTGGATTCCATTTTATTTAAAAACAAAAGGCAAAAATTTATTCACAATATGTATTAATTTAAATGTAATGCTAAAACTCGGAGTGAATTTCATGAAAATTGAAACAGGGCAAACCTCTTTAATATTCATTATTAATTTAAACCTTTATTTATAAAAAAAGCAATCAAAATACACTTTGATAATATTAAATTGACTAGACACTCCATTTACAAGTTAAACTGCTGATTTTGGTGCCTAGAATCATCTAATGTCACCGTATTTTAAATTTTAAGAAACTGAAGTATTTTCCCACCAAAATTTCTTCGTTTCAATATTTAGAATGATGAAAAAAAATACATATTGTAAATGTTGTTTGATAAAATAAAAAATCTTTTGCCTGTCAATTTTAATATCTCAGGCTAACAATTAAATGCCAAATGTATTTTTATTTTTAATGCATTTATTGCAACTTATTTTGCAATAAGATAGAAATTTAAGTTTAATTTATATTTTTATTTGAGAGCCTATAATAAATAAATGCGGCGTGCGTCGCGCTTACTATAATGGTTAATGGTCTCTGGACCGGCGCGATGTAAAAACAATGTTGTACGCGCGACATACAATATGGGAGCAAACGCGCTGCCAACCTTTAGAAAAAACACGTACGTACTACAAAATTGTCTATTATTGTGTTTTAAACATCAGCACATTGAAATATAAAAATAAGCTAAATATAAAAAATAACATGTGGTTTTTATAAACCCATTATTTATTTTGTCACATTGAAAAGAAAATCAATGAAATGAGAGAGAGTGCATTAAAAAAAAGTTCCCAAAAGTTTAATAAAACAGAACTTTATCATTATATTGTATAAAAGCATCATAAATAATTAAATCTCAGTTGGAAAAGTTCACGAACGTACGGGCGCAAGAAATTTGCATACACAAAGTTTTGCACCTTCTTTTTACTCAAATTCAATTACATCCTTTTCTCCGTACAGAGTCGCGGCAAGGAAATCCAAGAAAGAAAGTGGCTGTCGCGTTACATAACTCGGCCGGTCGCGGCATTATTCATGGCCATTAATGGCTTTGTGAGTGTGTGGGTACCGCGAAAATCCTCAAATGCAGACGAGCAGAGCGGCGTGCGCGCGCCCCCATAAATATTTACACATCTCGCGTGTGGCTTTTTCCGTCCCGCTTCACTTTTCATACCCATTCTCTCTCTCGTGTGTTGTATCGACCTGGGCGCGCGAACCGCGGGCATTAAGAACACATACTACATGCATGCATACACCGGCAAAACACATTTGCTTTGCATACATCAATATATATACAACCCGCCGCACACAACATCATCACGTGCAACTGGGTTGCGGCGGAAAAAGCGTTCCATAGTCACTGTGTTGCTGCATTTTAATCTCGAAATTCTATTATAATAGCATGCAGTGTTCCGGAAAATGTTGGGAAAAAATATCAATGTGCAATAATAATAAGTACTTGGGTGGAGAATGAATTAAATTAAATTTTTCAAGCGTCTCTCAGGCGAAAGTCCGGATAGCGTGCAGTTTCTGGAGAGCGAGAAGGGAAAAAACCCACATATTTCACGCTTATTGTGAAAACGTAGTTTTAATAATTAATGCTATGCATTATTTTTTGATATCATCTACTGAGGAATTTACGAATATGGTTAAGTCTTTTCCGGTCTTTCAATGTCATATTTTAAGTAAAAACTGATTTCAGTGTTTTTTTTTCAATGAATTTTATCTCAATCATTTCTCTTTTAAAAATTTTATATTCAACATAATTATTTCACAAAAGATCCAAGAGTAATTTTATTCAAAGTTTAGAATTAAAAATATTCATTGATAGCGACTTTAAAATTTTCATTAATTAGTTTCAAGTTTTAATGATATTTTTAATTGTCAATCAATTTTAAATTTATGCATATTTGGATCACTGTGATGTGAGTGTTAACGTAAATCTGAAAACTCTGTGAGAACTACGCAATAATTTTGATTTAAATATTTAAAAATGTAAGTGCAAAATAATTTACATAATTGTTTATTCATTAAACTACAAATAACAATAATTAATTTGAAATCATAAATAAGAATAAAAATTTATTATAAATATTAAAAATTAAAACATAAATTTATAATTCGAGTTTTATTAAAAAAATTAATAAACTGTTACGTATTAAATTTAAATTATTATATAATAGATAAAAATTTAGAATTGTACATTTAATTAAAAATTTTTTTAAACTTAATTGCACTAGCTGTTCAAAATTGTTTAAAAGTTTCAGTCTTTTTAAATTCAAATGTGTCTAAAATTATTTAAGGGAATGAACAAAAAATTAGCATTTAAATATGAAAAATCCTTTCCGAGCGAGAAACAGTTTGAAACTTTGCCGAAAAGCCCTTGTGGACCGAAAGAGGTCAGTCGGTGCGGGTCAGATTTACGTCGTGAGCCGAGAAAAGGTTTTCGCGGAGGCAAATGCGGTGCGCAGTCCGCAAGCGGCTTTGCGTTGGTTCGGCGACGGCCGCGCGCGGCTCCGAGTTCGTTCGAGAGGTGCCCAGCGATGGCGCACCGATGGTTCGGGGTCGGTGGTTGCGAGCGTGTCGGCTCAGTCTTGTCACGAGAGCCTGGGATCGAGGATGAGTCGCGGCGGGCGCGGCGCTTTCGCGGCCAACGCCACACCAGCACCATGCCCTCGAGAGGTGCAATAGTATAGTGTGGGTGGCGCGCGCGAACTCATGTGCCTTCTCACCACCTGCAACTTGATGGATTTGGTCGTCGTTATTTCCAGTTGACTGTTTCGCACCCCCCGTCTCCTCGGAGCCTGTGCCGCCGCCGACCACCGAATTCCCCCAGTTTGTTCCGTTTCGCGTTCGCCGAGGCGACTCGGTGCAGCCTCCAGTAGCCGTCGTCCCCCTGACTGAACGCACAGAACAACAACATGCCGGTCCGAAGAGGTCACGTGGCACCACGCACAACCATCATCGAGACCATCATCCGCAAATTCGACACTCACAGTAAGCGCAAAAAATTTTATTTTATTTAAAACTGCACCCCTTTGGTTGGGAAGGCACCGTCGACTTTAAAGAAAACCTGCAACCAGCTTTAAAAAATTTCCTGATCATTTTTCGTGTTATTGATTTTGGAAAAGATGAACCTATCTTGAAAGCTAGATCTTTCAAATTTTTAATTATAGAAATGATAAAAAAATGATTTGAAACAATCAAAAATCAGTTTCAATTTTTCGAAGATTCATCTCATTACTTATAACAAACAATTCAGTCAATATCATTTACAATTTTTTACAGTAAATATAATATTATAATAAAGTGAATATCGATTTCGAATTATTTCTTGACGCATTTCGGAGAGATACTAAAGGGGTTTGTTTGCAATCGATTAACCATTGATGTCTTGATTTTGTTCCGTGCTTATTATAATAAAATCTGACGCAGTCGGAATAAAAGGGGTGTATCTCATCATGCCCGAAAATAGACGGAAATACAAAAACCCAAAACAGACACCGGCTGACTTTTTCTCGAGCACTCTCTTGCAAGCAATAAGTTCAATTTTAGCCCGTGACGAGATGAGACTCCGGCGATATTCAATTAGGGTCAAGGGGATGCAAGGGCTCCGAGTGAAATGAGATATTTTCTTGCACCGCTCAATTCAACAGAGAGGAAATGACGAATCGTTGGGAGAGAGGAAAATCTAGCTGATTTAAATATAGCATTCCTTGCTTCGTTCATACATACATAATGATTTTGACTGTTTTTATAAAACCGCAAATCTTTTGTTGTTTACAAGTTGCATGTTGAAAAAGACACCAATTTTTATTAATTATGTGAATTAATCACCCTTATCACAATTAGTCTGCGTAAATTACGTCATCATATTACAGAAAATAAATAAAAATATTTAAAATACTTTTTTTGACCAATAAAAAATATGCTTAATTTTATGTAAATTTATCTTAACATTTTTTGTAGTGTATTTTATTTAATATTAATGTTAATTCTATATATTAAAATATATGTATTTAAATTTCCATCAAATTATATGCTTCTTGCTAAAGTATATAAGTTAACAGATTTTGTAATGAAATTGAATGCAAAGAAATTAATTTGAGAAGCTTAATTACGAAGGAAGTGAAACATTTTATAACTTGATAAACGATGAATTGGACTTTTCCCATTAAGAAGGTTTAGTTTTTATTTTTCTATAAACAGTTTGGTGCAAATTGAAGTAGCTCTATTAAATGGAAAATTAATCTCCAATGTCTCTTATAGTTTTAAAATTTTTTTAACATGAATTAAAAACATTTTTAAATTCTACGTTGAAATTTTTGATGAAAATAGCTAAATCTTAAACAATTTGAAATAAATTAAAAGCTCAAAGGAGGGTTTTTCAGTCCAAATATTTGTTTCAAATTTTCCTCATTTTTTTTTTATATCTTTCGGTGGTCCTTTCATTTTACTGATGAGTTTCTTTTCTGGTCTCAATTTTTTTGTTTGCACTCCAGCCGTGTTTACCCCCTTTTCTCGGAGTGTTATTCAGGACACGTTTCGCAAGGTGCTGACGCATCGATTATCAAAAAGGCTCAGAATATGGCAGCCTCCGTCGCACATATTCCCTCTCGCCACATGACAAAATCAGATTTGGCCGCTTTAGCTGTTGCTATCTGTGCGGCCGCGGCTGCAGTTGATGGAAATCGTATTTATCACGTTAGGCCGTGCGGTAAATCATACGCGACGAGTGAAAGAGCGATTCAAATTTTGCGCCAGTGCGTCGGGTCGGTGGCGGCGGCGGAGAAGTAGTGCGTGGAGGCGCGCACCGCCGTGTTGTTAGTGCGGGTTTAAAATAGAAATATGAATTATGAGGTAGGATGGGACCTTTAGCCGGCCGTAGTCTGCGTGCTGCCGCACCAATGTAAACAATTTGGACAAATATTTGGAAGTAATTTATTACAATTTCCTCCTTGTTATCCCCTTTCGGACTCCGGGGTATTAGCAAGGAGGCTCCGCCGCAACAAGAGCACCGCGATCGATTTCCAAAAGATTTGTTCCCAACGCGTGTGGCTAATGCAAATGCATGACGAAACAATCGAGACCGTAATGAGAGTTTCTGCAGGCCTTTCTACATTAAGAAAGAAGTTGGCCGCGCAAAGAGCCCAACTTGCAGGTTCGTTATTTATTCAAATAAGTCTGACGCCACAACTTTGTGCAGGATCTTTTGAAATTATAATTGTTGCTATGGGAACTACATTAATAAATTATGATTTAGTGCTTTTCAGAAATTGGTTGAGAGTTGAAAGAGTAATAATTTGAGGTTGTTTAATTTAGGATACAGGATTTTAAATTAATTACCAACTATAGTGAAAAAAAATTAGCAACTTCTTAAGCACAAATTTAAGTTTAAATTTGGAATCGTTTTTATAAAAAACAATAATGACTTATAATTTAGATTTAAGTACATTAAATTATAAAGCTCATGCTTGTACATTTAATTATTACTAACTTCCTGTTCCAATTTTACTCACAAGAAAGTAACAAATTATTCAATATTGGTTTTAGTTCCCATTTTCAGTGTAAAATGATGTCATTTTCATAATTAATGATATAAACAAAATAATTTTATACAAATTTCTTTCATTAATTAGACAATTTTATTTGTTTCCAATTCAAAGTTTGCGCCAATGGTTTTTTGAATCCTTTACTAAAAATAGTTTGGTCAAATGAATTAGTTTCCTGCCCTTATTTCCGCTGATAGATTTCACTGCTCGGGTCGATTTTCGCAACTGCTCTTCTCCATAGTTTAGCCCTTGGAAGTCCGGCCCCGTTTATAAGTTGGCAACAAGAGACCCATTTCTCAATCATGCAGATCTAATGTAGTGTATAGTGGTGGTTGCGACAAACTGGAGAAAGGCGGTGCAGTTGTACGAAAAGTGTTACAAGCTGGTGGCGAGTGCAAGCCAGAGAGCTCCTGGCGCTCGTAACAGGCAAGTGCATTTACTGCCGATATGGACGGGACACACTAGCAGGGAATTCACGCTATGCACTTTATTACAATGGGGTGACCCAGTAAGGCGGCGGCGCCCTAGCTGGAAATTACACGCAGCGCACATACAGTGATACGTGTCGCGCCCCCCAAGCCCACCCCACTCAGCATTCGCACATGCACACCATCCATTTTTACGTTCCGAGGGCACGGCGCTGTTTGGGTTTGAATTTCAGAATAGTCCAAAGTCGTGACTTGACTCGAGCCTTTCGTTATCTTCGCCATCGCAATTTTGTCGGAAAATTATCAAACATAAAACAATTATGGAGATAAGATTTTATTATACTAGCGGTTCTTGCAACCATCAAAATGTTTTGGAAAAAAACACTAATTTCATTTAATTATTATAATTTTTATCTTCAATTTAATAAACAAATATCTTCACATTTATTATAATTTTACTAATAAATATTTATTTTCAGATAAATGAAATCTTGATGAATTTTTTGTTTTATTATTTTTTTTAATATGTTGCTATTTTTAAACGATTTTATACATTATTCTTGTTTCAACAACATTTTTTTTTGCCATAAAGTAATTAAAGAAAACTAATTATACTAATTTTGTTGATTATAGCATATTATTATCCTAATTTTTTTTTAAGAGAAAGAATATCTCACTCTTTATTATTTTCCGTTCGAAACTTTCTTTTGAGAGGTCCAAACAAATAATAATACCGATTGTACTCCGTAGCGTATTTTATATATCAATATCAATAAGACAATTCAAAGCAACAATAGTAAAAAAATTCCGCGGTACCGATAAAAATACGGTTGATTCTGCCAAATTCATGAGATAGGAGGACAAAAAGCATGGCGCGGACTGTCGGTGCTTAGAATTCCGCTGTATGTTGCAATGGCTTTTCCACTTGAGCGGTCTCTCTCTCTCTCTCTCTTCGCGTCGCGGGCCAGACTGAATCAATACCGATTTTGTTTCTTTCTAGTGACTGAATGGCTCGTCACGTTTGTGCTGCCGCGGAACACTGTGCAAAAACTAAATATTTCGCATCTTGAAGCGGCGGCGACAAATAATATTTGTGTTGACGTCGGGTCGAGGACTTTCAATCGAAATGTTGAATAAATCAAAATGCGTCATTTAGCGGGGAGGAAAACACTTGAAAAATGAACAACCGCCGACAACCAACCGCATATATTTAAAACTTATTTTCACAGACAAGCCTTTTGTGGTTTCCTCATAATTGATAAGATTTGATACTTCCGTCAAAAACATTTTCCTTGCAAATATAAAAATATAGATTTTTAATTAGCCTAGATTTTAAAAGAGTTCTCCTCATTATTCCTGCTTCTTGCAATTTATAAAACGATACACAGCTGATTCTAGCAGCTCGCTTATTTTTTTTAATCACATTTGAACTATGCATGACTTTTGACACTTATAAAAGTCTCTCTTGGAATTGAAACTAGATCAACATCAATGCCATTAATAATTTGGCTGGTGCAGATTTTATTAGGACACATTGTTTTTAAAATTATAATATAATAATCGTTCTTTTTAATTTGATAAATCAGTAATAAAAGTACTTTTCTATTAAAATGCAAATTTTTAGAAAATAATTTAAAAAAGGCCAATCAAGTCGATTTGATAATATAAATAATAAAAAATAATAAATTTATGAACACCAATAGGCATGAAATTTATTCATTTTGTGATTTTGCACTGAAAAGAAATGCAAAAAGAAATTATATCTAGGAGAGAATTAAAAAATTTCAATCCTCGCACACTAATGAAAAAAATAATTGAGTCTTTTACGGCAGAACTTACTTAGTTGCTTAGTTAATAGCCAAGATTTATGGCTAATAAGCTGTGTATGTGCACAGCCAATATTGAGCAGATTAGTTGCTGCTCGTCTTGTTTGTTGACTGCAGCTGGCTGAGTGACTGACGAAGTTTGCCAACTTTCATGCCACAATGGATATTATCGCCGAGCAAAAAGAGAGACGTATAACAATTGAAGCATTAATTGCAGTGAAAAGAGCCTTTTGCGGTTTTTTGCAAAGCCTCGTCGATGTCAACAGAAATAAGAAAGAAATAATTTCGACCGAGCGCAAAAATAATAGGGCGGAGAGAGCAAATTGCTCTTTTAATTTTGAGCGACAGGCCGCATCACACGAGGGAAAAAAGGACAAGCAATTTTGCCGGCCCATTTAGCAGAGCGGCCTGGAACTTTTTACACTAATAACGCGATTGTTTAATCCAGCCGAGGAAGCAATAAAGCGGCGAGTTCATTCGGTGCGCCTTAATGCCTCCGACGTCAGACCGGCTCGTAAATAATCTCCTGCCCGTTTTTTATTTAAAGAACTGCCAGAGTAAATTTGTTTTCAATTCATTTTCACTCGTGGACGGCGGAAGTGGCGCCTCCTGAGCTCTATTATTATTATTCAGAGAATGTTTTTTTTTATAGTTTGTTTTTGTGTGTCACGAGTAATAAAAATAACGCAACCCCAGTGAAATGTAACATGCACAGTATATATATTTTCGCTGTTTATTGTTTGGGGAGTTTTAATTTTTCCGTTTCGCGCACCGGCTTTTATAGTTCATTAAACGACTGCTCGCCTCAGTCCAAATTGGTGGCTTTGTTTATTTACCCGAAGAGCAGAGTGTGTGTGTTTTATTTCCACGATATTTCTGGCCAGAGGGTTCAAAGATTTCTCGGAATTGCTCTCCACATCAATCGGAATTATCTGTTTTTGTAACACTCCGTGAGTAAACGCCAATGACTTGAGAGCTATTTTCCTTCTGCGGACCGGTTCGAGTTTAATTTAATTTGTTAAATCGCTTTTCCTCCGCATTTTACAAGTTGACAGTAAGCTCTAGAAAATGGGGTGAACAAATTTCTATAAAAAATTTTGAAATAACAGGATTATGACGTAGCATTTTCTCCCACAAAACAAAATACTCAAAAACTTTTAAACTTAAAATATGTAATTTAAGTACCAAGAAAGTGACTGATTGTGAAAAATACTCTATATTTACACAAATTTGAACATTATTTGAACGATTTTTTCTTTAATTCTTCTATATTCAAATTTTAAAGAGGAGGATAGTAAAAAATAGTCGCTTTTATTTGATGAAGAAACAAAACTTTAAAGTCTAAATAATTGTTAAGGTAAAATTCGTATCCCCTGCGTTACTTTGAAAGTAATAAAGGTTTTGCAAATATAAAGTCTCCAACAAATAGAAGAAGTTTTTTACTTCCGTTTAGAATCTTAAGGGCCACTCACTTGCAGAATCGTACAAATACATCCGCCGTGGTGTAGCGCAAACTTTTTCCTCGCCGCAGACTAAAAAATACACAAGCCGAAGTGACCGTCGTACTGCGGTCGGTATATGTGCCACATTTACGTGGCGGCTGGGTTGGCACTTTATTTAACTTGACTCACTTTTATGGATGCAGACCATATTTATTTCGGACGGCACAATTTTCACCAACCGATCGAGCAAGATTCGCTCGCAGCTGCGAAACCGACCGCGACCGTCGCCTCTCGCAAACGCAGACCACGTGGATTTGTCTAATTGTCGGAGACAAATTGCAGTCGGTAATTTATCGAGGGCCGCGCTGGAAACTTGCAGCGGCGGCTGCTCCGTTCATAAATCTGTGAGTGGCAAACTTTGAGTAAAGTGCTTTTGCCAGAGATGCATCCGCTTTTGTGATCAATAATAAGCCTCGTTCAACTTCTATCTGCATGTTCCGGGCACTACAACAAACTTCAAAGCAGTTAAATTCAGTATTAAAGGGTAATGTTCACTTTATACAACTCTGACGTAACAGACTTTCGCCGAACTCGTTGTTTCATCAAAGAGAGAGTCTTCTATTCAGATATTGCAAACAGAGTTGGAAACAAAGAAGGCATAAACTGAAGAGTAATTCTTTTGAGAGAACGAATTTATTTTCACGGATAAATAAATTTGTATTATTTTTAATTCCATTTCCAACCATCAGTCAAAGAATGATTAAAAAATCAGCCAGATAATTTATTGGCTTATTTTATTATTATGCAAATAAATTAATAAAAAAAAGTTTTAAATAAAAAGTTAAAATTAATAGTGGGAAATTACTTCAGAAACTTTTTAAACCATTTTAAGACCAACCATAATTTTCCAAAAATCTCAAACAAATGACTACCTTGATCTGAAGCATCTGAACCAAGAAATTTTTCCTTGAAATTGCGGCTTTGAGTCTAATCGATGATTATAAATATGAAACTATAACATTATCGAGATTTTCTAGTCTCAAATTTAATCTTTGTCCAGAATTTGTGCATTTTCCTGGCGCGGCGTTTTTGCGAAACTCTTTGGAGAGTTCAAGAGGACGATATTTTTGCGGCAATAAGCAAAAACCGGCTGGCCAGCGGAATTAATAGTCCGAGCGGCGAACGAATTCTGCTGTGTTTGAGAAAATACAGGCCTGTAACACATGATATCTGTGAGATATTTTCCACATGACCATATCCCCGTGCCTTTGCGTATATAAAAACGCCAGCACGCGGCTTGGTTGGCGATGATAAACCGTGCAAAATGGCAGCTACACAGAAACCTCCACTGGAGCCAAACATTTTCAAACGTTAACATTTCGCGGAAAAGAAAAACGAAGGAAATTTATCGCCGCGAGGATATAAATTCTGGAGGCAATTTCCAGTTGCTTTCTTTATTTTCTCAGTCGGGGCGCAGTTCGATTAGGCATCATAAGACCCTGCTATATTGGGCATCTTTATTCATGACCTGCGATGTGCATTGACCTTTGATTCCTTTCATGTTCGATTTTTTATACACTCTGCGGACGAGCGAATTATTATTCCGTTGAACACTAAAGATTCGCCCCACGTTTGGGCTTTCACCGTCAAACCATCTGAATTCCTCGCATATCACTGCTCTGAATTCCGACACTGCACGCCCGATCAGAACTTTTGCAAAGGCCTAGACGAGCGTCCATCGTGTTATTGATTGAAGCGTGATGGGCATCAAAATGCTTATTAGAAAAAGTTCAATCCAAATCCACTGGTTTCAAAAGAATATAATTAGTTTTGAATATATCATGTAAATTTTGAAAATCAACAGTATAATTTTTATTCATAATTTCAAAAGTTTTGTCGTAAATTTTGCTTTTTTTCTTGCGCATGAAATAGGGTTGCAGACCGAAACAGGAAGAGCCATTTTTTAATTAAAATTATTTTTTCAACTAGGACAAAGCCCATTTTCTTCCCTTCCAATTTTTTTTGTTTAAAATAAGATTAAAAAGTCATTATTTTTGAAAATTTATGAATAAATTTATGAATAATTTGAATCACTTATTTAATTTCTTTTATATTGTTTTACATAAATGCGTATTTAAAATACTCCAAATAATTTTTTAATTTGTTGAATATTTAGATAAAAAGCATTAAAATTAGTTGAAAGGCTTTGCTCTTGCCCGCGCAGCACTCGGTCGGTTTCATAGAAAATAAATAATTGGAAAGTTCAAACTCTAGTTTTCAATTAAATTTTTTTTATTGTAATGGATTATTTTTGTACTCAATTTTTTTAAGTCACATCTATTAGTTTTTTTAAGCGTATATTTATTTACTTATTCTAGTTTTCCTTTAATTTTACTGGTTTTTACAACAAAACTTCCCAACCAAGGAAAAATCTTTGAGCTGATAAATTTTCCTTCCAAACGAAACCCAAAACCACACTCATTCATGGGAATCAACCCTGAATATATTATGCATAAATTTTCTGAATGTTTCGCACTTGACGAAGACTAGGCATCCCAAAAGCATCGTTCATTCATTACACCTGCTTTTGAGGACCGATTCGGCGTGTTGGAATCAGAAGTGGCGTGTGATATGCACTCGACGCGAATCCTGAATGACACTCGAGCCACGGCCGAGAGCAATCACTTAACTCTTCGTGCACCACTCACACCTACCTTTCTCTTTTTGGCGTCAACGGCGTGAAAATGTCGGAGGTATCAAAAGATTTTGCCTCCCTCGAGTATCAATAACATCGGCAGATGAGCCGCGCAGATTACGAGGGAGAGAGAAGCTGCTCTCCTCGCCCCGTCTCCCGTGCATTGTGCCTCGCGTATGCTTTATTATGAAGCCACTGGATAGTGCAGATACGAACCCCTTCTGGCCGAACAATTGAACTCGAGGAATGCGAGAGAGGCCTCTATGCAGAGCAAGTTGGGCTCGGCCATAGACGCCGCGCTCGCTATTCATCCCCGTTTACGCCCCATCTGTGCGCGGAAATGGCAAATGTCAAAGGTACATATTTCCACACATTCTTTCGCGTCAAAAGCGGCGTATATTGTGTGTCCGCGCGCTTTTTGCTCACAGTGATAACTTAATGGTGCGGCGTTGGGCAAAAAACACCGCACGGTCCAACGACGCTGTGTCGAATCGATATGTACACCGCGAGCAAAAGGGAGAAAAAAAAACGGCGGTGGTGAATGAAGATTGATTCCGGCATTTTTTCACGCGATGAGAATCGAGCGTCATTGTTGACGTGTGGCCATTTTTCTTTGGCACGTGGCTCGGAGCAGCTACTGTATTTTATGTGGAATTATCTCTTGCAAAAAAAACGGGTGCAATTAATTATACATCTTGAGTCTAATCAGGAAGTTATAAATAATAATACTGGGGTTAGAACTTTGAACAAAGACACTCAAAAAGTAAATGGTAAAAATAATGATTTCCATCTTTGATTGTGATGTATTTTTAACTGAAGTTTTGAAATAGATTGATTGCAATTTAATTTTTATTTGTTTGATGTATGTGGGATAGAAAATTTTAAATTATTAAAATTCTCTGTGGTTTTTTAGTTTTTATTCCTAATCTTTTATTATTTTTGGCATATCTGATGGTGAGATTAAACATTAAACCATTTGGTGGTTTCTCAATAGATTTTGTGCAGTTTTCTAGTTAAAAAATTAGAATTCAGGTCAGTTTGTCAACGTGTTTGAAAATAATCTGCAAACTAAATTTTATCCTTAATTAATTTAATGTGAAATCTTTAATTGTGTTCATTATTTTATGAGAAATTAAACAGAAATACAGTTTCAAAAAAAGATAATCATCTTATTCATCTTCTGTATTGTGAAAAAGAAATGAAAATGTTTTGAAATTTCTTTAATTTGACGTAAGATTGGAAGATTCATTTCATCTACCTTTTCTAAATTGTAACAAATAATATGACACCTTATGTTATTTTCTACTAATGAAGCCATTTTAAAAAAATCAAGATTTTAGTTCATGGTTCTTGAAATAATTTGATTATACGACAAAATCGGATTATTTTCCAAAATTAATTCAATTTAATTTTAATAAATTATGCAGAAAATTCAGAAAATTTGCGCCCAAGAAATTTAATAATATTTTCGTTTTTCTTGTACAAATTTTAACAGCAATAACTCAAAAGTGGGGTTTCAATGGCAAAATTTTCTCTTGAAATTTAGGAAATGTTTTTGGATTTCATGAGGAGAAAAAACTATGGTTGAAAAAAGTCAATCAGATTCATTTTAATTTTCTCTCAGAGTGAAACGATTATGTAAAAAGATTGCAATGAATTTTGCTTCAATTGAGTGGCGATAAAAAATTCCTTTGATATGAAATAAATAAGCTGGTAAAGAGGTTTGAATAGCCCTCACAGCTTCGGCCTCCTTAATACTTAAAGACGAAGACTCATTCCGCTGATTAACGTTTATTCCACTCATCCGACTTAAAAGCAACCTTATTTCAAGAAGAATGTTGAGAAACTTTGCTAGACTCTGCAAGTTGTCGTGTGGCGCGTGGAGAAACTTTTGCACGCCATGCATCAGCACATTAGGCAGATTAATTCGCAAAACGCGCGCGGTGACGGCGATATTACGATGTGCACTTGGCGGCGGCCAGGCACTTTAATCCCGCATTACAGGGCCCGTCAAGTGAATTGAGCTGAACCGAACAGGCCGACCGTGATTGTGACACCCACACACACGCGATTATGTATTGACACGACGAGCTTTTGATTTAATTCTCTTTAATTATACGCGCGGTGTTGTGTGTCACCGTGACAATTTGCGGCTTTCCGCTAGCAAACGTCAGCCGGTCTAGTTCAAATTGGACGCAACTAACGATGGGAAAATTAGGCGATGACCTTAATAATGCATTTTAATTGACCGAGAAGAATAAAAAGTAAATAAAGACATATGATAGAAAAAACAAGCGCCTTTTTTGTCATCCATCGTTAGCCAAAAGACAAATTTTTTTTCTATATTATTAAAAATGAATATATCAGAATATATCAATTTTTTTGGTCTGATATATTCATTTTTAGATTTTTTTTAAATATTATTTACTCTATTTATTCTGACTTGGCTAGAGAAATTTTTTATTTAAAATATGAAACAAAATTCCAAAGCATAAAAAAAGACAGATCTTAAATTCCTCCTGAAAGCACAATTCGTCTTAAATTAATTCACCTATTTTTAACGTGTGTCTTAAAAAACCAAGTGAATTTTTGCTGAAGTTCTCTCAATTAATTTTCTCATCACAGCAGCACGTGGGTTTGAGAGGGGGTTTTATGAAATAATCTCAAATCTCGGGGGTGGCAATTTGAAATTTTGTGCGGCGGCGCAGGTGTGGCTGGTGAAGCGCGTGATTTACGACTGAATTATGCATCGCCTTTACGACAAGCAGCTGACCTAAATATTGCACCAGCGGCGGTTATTACCTCCAGCATTGCCACTAAAATCGAGAGCCGCGTGCAAATATAATTATGTGTGTCGCCCCAACCCCACTAGCGCGCTCCCAACAAACACAACTCAAACATGCCGCAGTCGCAGCATCAATAACACTAACGAATTGGGCTAATAATGCGCAAAATCTCGCCAGGGGAACTATTAATTGCTAGTTTAATTTGATTTTTGTAAATAAAATCACTGAAATAATATAAAAATTTAACCACTTGACATTTTTTGGACTTTATGAAACAAATAAATACCTAATCTTAAAAGTTAGTTTTGGATTATTTCGCAAATTTTATAAATTTATTCTGACACTTCTAGTTCATTTTTTTTTCTTAACATTTAAGAAAAGTTTAGTTCAATTTTAATGAAAGAATTTATATTAAAAATTTTGAATGTGTCGTAGAGCAAAATATATTATTAATTATTATATATTTGGCATTACAAATAACATGATTAATTAACTATTCAAATTCTGAATTTGTAGAAATTTGTATGAATTTAAAAAAATATCCTCGTCCTTAAAGAAAAACTTTGATGCATTTTAATGACTACCAAGAAAATTTCCACCAACTTCCTTCTAGTCGCCGACAAAGTTAGGTCGAGTGTTTAAGCATGCAGAAATTGTTCCCTCTCACTGGCATTGTTTTGCCGACGCACGCCATTAATCGATCATGTACACGTGAGGCGCGATGAAGCTGTAACTTCCTTCTCAAGACGCAATAAAAGGGGCGCGCCTCGCTTAAACGTAATTAAATTCCTCCGAGGCAGAAACGCTCGCGCGAGATCGTTTTTAATGAGAGCCTCTCACAAATTTCTATAAGCGTATAAGCGTATATACGCGTGTTTTGTGATACTCAAAACCTGCTTCCCAAATTGGAGTCTCAATCAAAAGCGGCCAAACTATTAGGGTGGAAATTTGTGATAAAAAAAACATTGCCGCTTTTTCTCTAATTAATAAAAAATAAAATGAAACTAGAGTTTGTTCCTATTTATTTATCAAAGGTGTTGATTTTAGGTCTTGTTTTTGTATTTTTGCCTTTGAACGAAAAAAGGAAAATTAATTTGGTTGAAAACAAGTATTTTTTCTCTGTGAAATGTAAAAAATTCAAACGTTTCCCATGTTTTTCAAAATGGTGCACATTTCAGGGCCGGAACAAAATTGGCTAATTTGCCGTGAAGAATGCGGACGTATGTTAATGCCAGAGAGAGAAAAAGGGGGTGAATACAATCCAGCGGAACAAAACGAGCTTTTTACTGCCGAGTTGCATGCATTTGTGCTGGCGACTTTATTTTCGCAAACTACGGAACATTACGTCTGCTAATTAAGGCAGCGCAAATAAAATGGCCGAGACAAAAGGTCCGCTTAATTGGCTGCATTTTTCCGGTGGCGCTACTGATAAAGTGAAAAATGTCATCAGCAGCCGAAACAAAGATTTGTCAAGCCGAGAAAAACGACAGCATCTCGTGGCGGCCCTATTTCTCGTAATTGTGGCCATTGTTGCCGCGCTTTCCTTTTGCTTAATAATAAGTGCGCCCGCTCTCGCAGCCCAATTAGGTAGATTGTGTTGGCGTTCGATTTTGTGTCAACTGCACTTTGTTTACATTACTCTTCAGCCCCCTTCCACCGCACACGCGGCAGAGATTCGTCGGCAAGTTTTATTAATTTCCAACGCGCCCCGAAGCAATCGAGCTCTTTTATTTTCGTTCAAAAATTGCTTTCTTTATTGTAGGTTGCACAAAAAAACAGTATAATTACTTCTTACTTGAACACTCATAAATATTCATCAACGTGTGACGTTGATTGTGTTTTTAACGTGGCTAATTCTACTTTATGGCGATGCACGGCGCTCTGGAAATGTACAGTGTAATTTAGCCTTGGACTTGCTGGTTTAACTTATTTGCTCCTATCAGGAAAAGCACAATAATTTGTTTTCAGTTAAGATGCAGACATTAATAAAACATAGTAATTTTTTATTTAATTCAATTTTAACCCAAATATTTATTAATCTTTAAAATATTTCAAAAGAAAAATGTGATTTGAATATTTCTAAACATTTTGCATTATAACGATTTTGTTATTTAATTATAGTTCAATCACATTAATTTCTTTTTCAAAAACAATATAAACCCTTTGTCATATCGTTGAAGCAAAATTTATTATAAAAATTCTATTCAATTTCATTTTACAATTCATTTAAAAACAAATTTACTCAAGCTCATTCCTTAAACCAACCATTTTTGAATTGTAGCTCAGTAACCGCATTAACCCTTTCGATCCGTGTGTGCACACAAAACGAAGGCAGCAAATCTGGCTGATAAATTACCCGCGGTTTAAAGTTTCTCCACTGCTTCTTCTTCTTCTTCATTTAGAAGGCACTGGAGAGTTTTGCTTGAAAAGTCGGTCTCTCACTCAGGTCGGAAAATTATTGCGCCGAAGCACGCACTGAGGTGGCTATTACATTAACTCGGACGCGTGTTTCTTTGCCGGATAGGCAGCGTGACACGCATAATTGCCGTGCGGGTTGCGTGGCCTGCAGGGGCCCTCGCTCGCCGTGGTACGTCTCGTGTTTGTGTTTTTCGTATGCGTGAAACTAATAATTGCTCGGCAATAATAATTAACAACGTGCACGGTTCTAATTAAATTACGCCACGTCGAAATGAACAACACCGAAAAATTTTATGACTGTGTTGTTGTTAATTGGAGCGTTTGCGCGACGCTAAACGTTTTAAAAACAACCATCGAATTTTTTTTCGGCTCGTTTGTTATACTTTAAGCTGTTCCAAGAATGGACGTGAACCAAACAAGAACGGGAAGTTGGCTCAATAAAAATGAGGTCGCCGTAACATTATTTTAATAAGGGATTATAAATAATACAGAATATGGAATAAAATAATAAAAAATAATTAAATTAAATACATTTATATTGAAGATAATTTATTATTTTAATTAAACCAGGAACATTTTATTAAAAATCAAACTAAAAAGTATTTAAAAAAATGAAAAGTTTTATACATTTAATTTTTCCATGACACACTGCTAAATTTTAATATAATTATTTTAATTCAATGAGGTCTTCTTTTCTCTTTTTTGATTGATTTGATTTGGAATTTGGATTTGGATAATTTTAAAGCTTTATGTCCAAGACTTTCTTGATAAAACAGTAAAGATCTCAAATCTCCCATAAATTCTTTAACCTAGCATGGCACTCTTATGTAAATCGAGATACATTTAAAATATTCTTATATCGATTAATGAATAAAAAAATTTGATATATACGCAATTTTGTCACATATATTTACAATCAATATCATACACTTAATTTTTTTTATAAATATTTTATACCCAGTTGTTCCTCTCATACAATATTTATACAACTTTTGTGCATTATTTTGTACCCACTTTGTACTTCATGGTTGAATATACAAAAATACAAAGTCTATACAAAAATGGGCACAATATTTTTGTACACCATCCGTACAATAAGAAGTACAAAAATTGGATTTTGTACAAACGTGTACAATTTTTGTTCATTATGATGTACAAAAGTAGTCAACATCGCGCGAAACTCAAATAATATCCGTGGTGCCAACATAAAACTGAAATTTATTGAAATTGTAATTTTAAAAATTATTTGGAATTTCACAACTAAATGTTGATTCTATTATTTCGTATTTATTAAATCATCTCAAAACTTAAACTGGGCTTTGCATTGATATTTATATTGATACAACTGCGTAAAAAAATTTTCAATGTTGGCGGGCACTGGATCACCTGATCTCAGGTTATCATTTCAAGATAAAAGTTAGTAAAGCGAGTAGCGTGGTCTTGAACAGAAGTGTTTACCAAAAAAATAAGTTTTAATTTGAAGAAAACCAGAGGATTAAGAGACACAAAATTTGAGAAGCAGCCGTAATAAGGTATATAAGGAATTAAATTTTTTTTAAACTTTAATATAACAAGCTGTTTCTATTTGCAGATGAATATGTTTTAGAGTTATGAATCCTGCTATTGCCGGGCTGCTCTGACGCGAAAATTCACACAAAATATCCAGCAGTATCCAGTATGAGGATTAATGAGATATGCAAAGCTTTTTTTCTGGTAGGTGTGAAATAAAAAAATTGATGCAAACCGTTCGTAAATATTTATCGGTGAAATCATTTTTCTAGACCGACTGCTCTGCAAGGAATGACGAAAAACATAGAAATCGCAGCTCGGGCGTACTCCTGTTGTGCGAATGGACAGTTTAATATTTTAAATTAATACAACCCAACAAATGAAGAGTAAGAATATTCTTTAAAAAAACTAGTGAAATTGTGCAAAGTCTAATAATTCTGTTGAATAAATTTCAATCTGACCAAACATAACCATGTATACTTGTTTACACTTCCATCATCGAACAATGATATTTTGTATAAGCCAACGGAAAAATTAGTACAAAAATTGTACATCCCAGCGTACAAAGCACATGGCCGGCTAGATGTACAAAATTTGTCCAGCCCACGTACAAAAATTGTATAGCATCCTATACAAAAATGCACAAATTTTGTATTCCCAATTCTATACAAAACGTTTTGTATATAATTTGTGCTCAGAATATACAAAATCTTTGTACAGAAGGAACAACTGGGTAAGTGCATTTTTTCTAGATTTTAATTATAAAAATTATTTGAAAAATCATGAATTAAAAAGATAACTAAATAATAGCAAGAAAGAGTTGATAAAAAATTGAGTATTTTGTATTAACGCTAAATCAGGTTTATTTCTTGAGAAGCTGAAAAATCCAAGCTTTAAAAATTCTAAATTCTTACGCTTTTTTCCTATTTCTCTGTAGGGAAATCAAAAGAAAAATGCGCTCTTATTATTAAATTTTACACGAGATGGCGAAAGAAGTCTGCATTTTTTACTATAGTACCATGGAAGCGAACGTCATCCATTACATAGCAAACCGAAATATTAAATAATCGGCGTAAATAATGGCCGTGAATTATATAGTAAAAAAATGTATTTGTAAGCATAAGATTTTTATAATAACTATAATTTTTCAGCGGAAACTTGGATCAAGTATAGAAGCATGAAAATTTCATATTAAAACTTTATTAAACAAGCAATCACTGACGTAATTTGCTCGTGTTCGTTTTGCTTCTGATCGAACAGCAGGAAGAGCATAAAAAGTTATCGGTTGGACGGTGAATTTTTAACGTGGGTGCGCGAAACAAACACACGCTGTACATATTACCCGAGCAGAAATAGACAATAAAAGAGCCGTGTTATGTAATTCCGTGCAAGTGGGGCTGCGCCTGGCTGTGCTGCTTGACTTTTTATCAAAAGTGATGTTGGCGTTGCCGTACATGCATCAAGGAGGGCTAATAGGTCTCTGGTGTTACGACCTCATTGGCACTCCTTAATATAAGTGCAGCCCTCGTGGAAATTTTTGCCGCATCGATCCGCCGCGGGGATGTGTAAAAAATGTGTAGTTTTTCATCCGAGCACGCCGCAATTTTCGGGAACACACGCGCGGGGAGGAATTAAAATAAAAATCGGCCGCCGTGCTTGTTAAAATTTTAATTTTTCGCGTCTCGCTGGCGCGCTCTAATTTATTCCATGCATGCCAAAATTCCACCAAGTGTGCTGCGAAAAAATTTAATCCGCCGCTTCTGCGCCGTGTTCCAAGCGGCGAGGGTGTGTGTGTCGCGCCTTTTTTGCTGCTGCAGCGAGCGCCGGTGATAAGGCAAAAAATCGACAAGCAGCTCCTATTCAAGATTTAAGCTGTTTTTCTTTCCAATAGCGACGACGAGCTGCTTGTGAACGAGAAAAGTAGCGTTTTTCCGTTCCGATGGGTTTATTGTCAAAAGCAGAAATATGCTTGAATGTTGCAAGTCTTCCCATTTAAATGTTTTCTTGAGAAAAATGTTGACATGTTTGTCTTTCAATGGCAAAATAAATGCACAAACATACTCGATATGTGTCGCTGCCGTCAAAATAAAACTGATGCCATAAAAAGCAGATTTTTAAACTGTAAAATTAAGAATTAAAATGGATCCAATTAAAAAAATTTTAACTCGGTTTTCATGCTTCTTTAAATTATTTTTCATTGAGAAATTTCATTTTGATGAAATAAATTTTGAATTTAAGTTCAAAAAAATAAGCTAATTAATTTATGTGATTCTTGTTTTAAACATGTTGCCTTTTAATTTACCATTATTCATAGTCATAGTTTGTTATAAATAGAAATTATAAAGGATAAAATTAATTAAATCTTCCTTATTAGGGCTTTCTTTACTCGCTGTTAGTATTTATAAAAATTAACATAAATTTTTTCCAGTAATAAAAATTCTTTTTATTTTTAATGGAGCTTTAAATTTTGACCAGCGCATTTTTGAGTAAGTCGATCCATTATCATGCACTCTACTTACCTTCTTCAAATTTTATTTGATTTAGTTAAATATTAACCTGACGAATTTATTTTATCGCAATGAAATGTCCAAGTGAATATGGGCATTTTTTTTATAGTTTTAAGGGTAATTGCTGAATTCCGAAAACGAAAACATGCCATTTTGGTTTTCAGATATGTTGTTGGGTATGATAAGAGGTACCTCTCCCTAAATTTTCAGATGAAAATTTCATGTGCTTTTCCGGGAAATTGGATTTCCGTAAAAAACAAAAAAATAGAATATCTTTGTTTCTAATAAGAAATTTCAAGTAATCTTTTCACTTCCAGACGTAACTTTTTAAGCTGAACAACTTTGCCGTTGACAACTTTTGTGTAGGTCAAAGGTCAAGGTCACTAAATTACAAATTTCACTTTTGAACGCAATTTTCAAAAAGAAGCACACCTTTGATTTTTTTCTAGGTATAGGAAAAAATGTAGCCCCAAGTGTGTAGAACAATATACTTGATTTTCAAAATGGCATTATTTTTAGTTCAAAAGATAATTTTAAGTGAATATTAAAAAACAGGTAAAAATCGCTATTCGGCAATAGAAATTAATTTTCAAACAGCAATAACTTAGTTACTGTGAGAGATACGACCGTAGTTGTAATGACAAAAAGTGTTTTAAATTACTTTTTCTATCGAATCATGTATTGGTTATCCATATTTGGTCACTTAAGGTTATTGACCCCCGTGACCTATGACCTTAAAAAAGGGTTAATCAAAATTGTGGCACAAAAAATCGAAGAATACTTTTAAAACAATGTTTTCGTATGAAATTTCATGCAAAAATATTTTTTTAAGGTCATAGGTCACGAGGGTCAATAACCTCAAGTTATATATAAAATATTGAGCGGCGAATTTCGTGCTTCGAATGATTCATTTGGGCATCGGCAAATATTTAAATTGGGGCAGTGCGGAACTTTTTGGCGAAAAACTGCACGGCACCCACGCGAACTTTTGTTTTTGGAGCTCGCCCTGCCTCTCTCTCTTTCTCTCGCCGGGTAAACAATAGCGTTTTTAAAAGCCTGTAAGAGCCAGTCGCCGGCGGCTCTTTATGCTTGAAAAGGGGGTGATTGTACAAGTAATACTCTGTCGGATCATTAAAAACTTAAAATGGCTGGGTGACTCGGGCTCGTTCTGCGGATGGAGTGTGTGACGCAAAAGAATGATAATGCGGCCTTTGTTGCGTTCAACCATAAATTGGCAGTCGTCCTAATTTTCGCTTCCGTTTCATAATGTTCATGTTCATAAATCAAAAGATATTAGAAATCTTATCCAAAATATAGGCCTCGAGAAAAAAGCTAGATGAAAATTTTAAAGAGCGAATGAATGCCATCAAAAAAGAAACTAAATTTTTTCTCCTTTTTTCACGCTTTCTGAAGTTTTTAGTGAAAAACAAGTTTCACTTTTTACGGCCCTTATTTTTGTATAATATTAAAAGGAGCGAAATTTTTCCCTCTATTCATGATAAGTTTGCTTTTCCAATCGTCTCGGCTGCTTTTTCAATAACAAAACTTTGCGGTAGAAAATCGGCTGTGATCGAAAATCTCAGCGCAAAGTTTTCGGTTCGAAGGGAGCGAGTATGGCCCAAAATATGTTTTATTCAAGAAACTCCTTCTATTACCAGCTGCAAAAAAGGGTCCAAACTGCGCAAAAAAAGGCTGTGTCCATTCCATTCCGTCTCTCCAGACGGCCTTTGTGTTTGCCGCCGAAATCTCTTTAGACCAAAGAAAGTTTATCTCTCAAAATAGCTCTCAGGTGTCACTCGCGAAATTGACTTCTTGTTTTCACCGCACAAAAAATATAATACGGTGAGAGAGCGATACTTTTTCTTTTGTTGTGCGGCAAAGCAACAATTGTTGAGAGAGAATTACTTCTTTTTCTTCTGCTCTTGATTCGCTGAGCCGACAATGGTCGGCATCATTTGTCACAATTTCATTTCGCCGAGACAAAGCCCGCCCGCTTTACTCAAACTTCACCCCTTGACGTTAGGCAATATATTTATTTTCATCACGCACGGGGACGTCAATTACAAAAGCCTAATGGAAGAGTGATAATTCCGATATCCGAGGCTCGTCTTTCGTCCTTGACTCGGTGCATGGCCGACTTTGATTGATTCGCGCACGCACACGCGATGGTATGGCAAGTTCTTCTCTTGTATGTCACTCGCCTGTCAACAGTGTATAAAAGTGCAAAGTCGATGGAGCAGCAGCCGCAGCACGGCCGCCGCAGCCGCCGCTTTATCGGCCGAATTTCGCTCTGCTCTCAGCAGTCAATCAATAACGCCACCGCAGACAACAAGTAAACTTGAGCATAGAAGCTCTACTCGCAAACAAATTGTCTTTACATACAGACGTGACCGTCTTGCCCGCCATTTGGCTCAAAAGCGCGGTGTTTGTGATGCACTATCGGATTCACCCAGGCACCGAAAAGCTTTTCTGGCTGAAAGGTTAATTTTGGCAATTTTTCAGTAAAAATGATATAACTCTTCTATTAGGTTTTTCTCCATTCAATTGACATTTCTTATTTATTTAGTTTAAATATCAGATGCATTATTGTAAACTTTTGTTCATGAAAAACTTATATTTTGTTATTTGAATGAGTTAATTTTTTTATTTAAACAAAATCGAAGAGGACAAATTAATCCCGTTTTCTCCATTTCCAAGCATTAAGTTTTAAGTATTACCGAATATCAACCTTTTCATTCATGTTCTTTTTTTAATTAATTAATTATTCGTGAATATAATCTATTAAATTTTGAATTTACAGTTGAAATGGAAGATATTTTTTGTTAGGTTTTTGATTGGCAAAAATCTTCTCGGACCACACCTTTTTTTCCCACATTCTCCATCTGAAAAGGAAAACAAGTTTGAACTACTTCGTCCCCTTTCCCGACTCGCATCCCTAGTCAGAGGGAACGAACGGAATAGCACGTCTTGACACGTGTGACGTACATTGTATCGGAATTTGTACGCTGGAAATATCCCTCGACTTTTACGGCCGCCGAAAATCAAAACGTCGTGAAAAAAGCCTTGGCATTTCGATCTGTGGTCTCGGCCCAATAAAGATGCACGGGCGCCACACATATTTACGAGCCTGCGGGTCTGAAAGTGGTTACTTTTCATGAAAAGCGGCGCATGGAAATAAGCGAGTGCGTGTGCAAACACGGAAAAAACAAGCCTGGGGAAAAAATCACGGCCGGAGAGAGCGAGGGAAAAGGTGGAAATCGATAGCAGTGAGGACATGCATCATATTGATTACGCGCGCCGGGGCGGGCGGGCGTGCATAAATTCCAGTTTCTCGGAATGCTGAAATATAGCATTATTCCGTGAGAGCGGCGCTTTCCTTCTTTTCAAGGGGGCCACTTTATCCGCATTGCTCGCTCGCAAGGCGGCACGGCGAGAGGCCCTATCTTGTGTTTTGATATTTACAGAATTTCGAATGCGCCACAGTCGGCTTTTCGCTCCACTTTGAAGTTGAATCAGCACACACGAGGGAGAGAGACAGAGAGGAAGGGAAATGTTTTCGTTTACTTACTGGAGCAGAAAACTACTTTTCGCAATGATGAAGTCTGCAATCAGTGCAATAAAATGATATATCAATGGAAAAAAATTCAAAGTAGAAAGGGAGGAAAAGACTTCGCAATAATTGCAATTAAAATTCCTTTTTTTTGCAGAAAAATTGTTTTATTTTATTTTTTAAAAGGCGCCTGTGAAATAGAATGTTATGCAACCTGCGCAGCATGTTTGTATTATTCCAATTTTAACTTCCGTGTTGATTTATTTACGAAAAAGCTCAGCAATTATCAGTGTTATTAATGGAATGTGGGGCACACGAATGTGCCAAACAAAACCCGCTTTCAACTCATCTTCCCAGCGTGAGAATTCGCGCACACGCTCGCCAATACACACGGCCGTCACTTATTATTGCAAACTGTTTGCGGTGATCGCACGCAGGGGACTATAGGGGTCGGCCATTACGGCAGCAACGTGGAATAAAAATATATACTGCCCTTTTCCCACCCCCGACGGTCAAACCGTGCAGCTTTATATGCGGTCTGACAATTCTGTACGCAAAGCTGCTTTTCTAAATTTTTGCGCGTAAAATTAATTAATACGAACCCTCCCGGCCAATGAATGGGAGGGAGAGCGAAAGTACTAAATTATTCTTAACTTAATTAAAATCGGATTAGGGCGGTGAAAACCATTCAATCGTCAGAAATATTTATAAGCATAAGCCAAGACGATAAAAATATATATTGTGAGGATTTAACCTATTTAATTAATTATTCGGAGAAAATATTCCTCTACGGCTGTGAAGAAATGCAGATAATTAGAGTTTTATTTGGAGCTTCCTTCTGTATAAAATAAATAAACAGTAAATGTGCGACTTGTAAAGATCAAGTAAATAAAAAGTACAGATTTATTTGTCACGAAAACGTTTTGTTCTGGTGGCAGCCATGTCAGTACCAAGTCCATAAAAAGCACAATTTAGTGGAAGAATTTTTTGTCTCGGAAGAAAAAGGGTCGTTAGCATGCGTCGCCAATTAAGCAAGCGGGAACGCCCATAAATACACTAAGAGATGTCGACACGTCGGGCAATGACTGGAAATAATTTCCACGAATTATAACAAGGGCGAAATGCGGCATTCGCTCATTAATTCTCCGCAGCGACGGCAGTTGTAGCAATCAAGCGCGGCAATGGCAAGTGGAAGCATAAATTCCGGCGTGCCGCTGAATGTTTCAAACTCTTCCATTTATTAAATTAATTAGCCGGCTGCATGAGCGACCGGGCGCGCGAGTGAGCGGAACCGCATATTTTACACTAATGCAAATGGGCGGTGCGTGTGCGCGCCGGCTAATTCCACCCGCACATTATCCCGCTGTCTATCAACTCCTTCTTTTTATCTGCTGCGCCGCACCAGAAAGCCACGCGGCACTCGCTCATCGCTCACTAATTAATTCATACGCACTCTGTGTGTGCACGTGAACCTGCCCTATTGAAGCCATCAATTCGACTATTTGCTCTGCGGATAATGCAAAAGATTATTTTTACTCAATTTACCATTCCTGTAATATTAAATAATTACATTATTGAAATGCTATTTCTTTAAAATTTTATCAAATTAATTTTATTTTATATTTATTGTTTTAATTTTGATTGTCGTTGCAGTGTTTATATTATAATCAAATTTTCAATTGTTTAAATAAATTATAAATAATTTTTTCCAAACTGAAACAAAACGATAAATTTTATCCTTAAAAATTTATCATAGACAATAATATACATTACTTAACTGATAGGATACTGGATAGTTTTGAAAGGATATGAATCTTGTCTAAATAAAACCCAGTAAGGTTTCTTGAGAAACAATAGATTTATTCAAATCATGATTTGATTCGTAGGGGGGAATCGACCTCTTTTATTAAATAAAATTCCTTGCCTTAATTAGAAAGAGATTCAAATTTCATTTTCACACATTCAACATTTGCTAATGGTAATTATATTATTTCAAATCGACCTACCCAACGATTAACAAGTCATACCATTTTTGATAATTTTATTTGAAATGGATGACTGAAGTTGTCATTATTTTATAATTAGAAATCAACCTCCTGGTACTCATGTAAAATTTTAAAAAGAAAAAATTATTATAAAGTCAAATATTAATTGAAAGAATAACATTCAAAAATTCTAACCACTTCTGTCATCTCATTTGCTCGAGTGTAACACAATTTTTTCGCCATTTTTCTGCTTCTCTTGCGCTCCTCCTTGAATACAGATGAGCTGTTTTAATCTAATTTCTTCTTACATCCTTCTATCAATTCCCACGACGCTCGAACTATCCTTTCGCCATGAAAAATAGAAGAGCCTCGGAAAATTGGCGCCACAGCCCCCGAGGCGTAATGAAAATGAACTGCCGGCAACGCTGGATTTGTATTTTTTCCCTCTACTTCTTTCTTCTTCTGTTTCCGGCGTGAAAATTTAAAATCACTTCGACTCCTGGCCCAGTTTAGCTGTTTACTCTTTGCAAGTCCCGCGAGCTTCCTTGTGATTTAGTGTATTCCTCGTTTTGCACATCTGCGTACCCACTCGATGGTGAAAAATTTATACCGACTCGCCTGCGAGCGCAAACTCAATCATTCCGAATCGCAATCAATTCCAAATCGACCACTGCAGTACGCCGAGACCCATATTTATTTATTTTTAATATCGCCGTGTGCCACATTTTTCATTCTACCTTTGCGGGCAGTGAAAGCTCACTGCGCTGTGTGCAGGTCTCGAGGATGTACTTACACGTGATGATAATGTGCACGAAAATAAACAGTCGTAAATTATTCACTGATAATTGATTACTCAATTCCAAACTATTCTCATAATATATACGCAGCGGAAAAAAATTGGAGAAAGAAATGATGATCGTGACTTTTCGGAAAGACGAATTTGATAAATTTTGGAAACTATTAATCAAAAAAATGTTTTTGATAAAAACAGACTGGAACCGGTTTTTTTTAGTTTGCAGATGAACTTTACAATCAGGGTTTTTTCATTTTTTAGATTAAATTTGTTTTTTTCGTCAATAGGTCGTTAATTGTTTCGCGTCAAGCATGAGCTTTTATTTCTAAGGAATAATGGACGACTCAAAAAGACTGTAAAAGCCAAATTTTAACACAAACAACTGATTTTTCTCTTTCAGTTTCCCTCATCTTTCTATATTTTCCTCTAAAAATCAATATTTGTACAAATAAATTGAAGATTTTAAATGAAAATAGCCTAAACGAAAATACAACAAAGCCCTTTTTATTTTTCATGAAAATTTTTGGCCTCTAGTAATTTTATATCCGCATTACCGCATACAACTTATAAAATTTATTGGTTTTCAAGGCGTTTCGCGCCGATCCTTGTAGCTTGTAAATTTAACTCTGTAATTAATGCCAAAATAATACCAAACTCTATTTAGCTCGAATGAAAAAAAACTACTCAGGCAAAATTATAAATAAGTGCATTTCCAGCTATAAAAAGCAGATTGCACGCAGTATTCAGGAGAGTTGTAAAGAGCCCACAATAGTGCAACTTTCCAAAATTTCAAACAACATAATTTACACTCCACCCCAAAAGGTTTCTGCTGATAAGAGCGAGAATCCGGTGTGCACCGCACGCCTAAAAGCTTTAGCTGCGTTTTAGTGCGGGCCCCGAGCAATTATACGCCGAGTGCGGGGGTTTAAAAGGTTTCATCTGACGGAGTGGCAAAAGTTTCGCGAAACATATAAAGTTGCACGCGATATTATATATTTAATATTCAACTTCTTGAGCAGTCCCACAGTCGTCGTGCGGTTTGCCTAACTAACTGATCGATTAATTGACAACTGCTTTTGTTTGCCGGGCCGAGCGACACAAAGGGCGACCGAGTTGGAGAGGCCGATTATTATTTCCACCACTATTATGATAATAGGTTGGCCGGACAGCAATGCAGTATAAATAGCTGGGACGGAAAGAGCCGCATTGAGAGTCGCACACACACACATCCATTTACGTTGGTCACGGCATCTATTTTGCCTGCTCGCACCCTGTTCGCAAGAGAGTCACGTAAAAGACCCTGCCACACCCCTCTCGCCACCATACATACGTAATGGGCCGTAAAAACAGCAGCCGGGCCAACCAAAGTTCTTCTCATTAACTCCTCGCCCCGCTTTTCTTTCGGTCTCGGATTTTTGACGGGGCGACTTTGCCTGCGAATTATAATCCATCCAAATCCCGTGGGAGCGGGTTTAATTTAAACTTTTGCTCAAATCCACCCCTATTTATAATCACAGAGGCGCAGTTTTAATTGAAAATCCGGTCGGTTGCGTGGGAATTTGTTGGATAAACTTTTATATGACCTGATTTGGAATGAGAATTTTATCAATATTGTTTCAAAACAAATATATCTTTTAATTGAAAGAAATAAATTGATTTCCATAATTTTCTTTCATCAGTTAAAGAGATTTTTATGCATGCATATAAAAACGGCCAGGATATGAAATGGCTGCATGAATATGTATACAAAATTTGGCCGCTTTTTGCCACTGAAAGCAAATCTTGTTAGCCTTTTGATCAAAGGGAGCTGCCTGCTCGCTCGCTCGCTCGTCGTTGTGGATGTTTGATGAAAAATTCAGCATTTAATTTCCCGGTTTATTTCATTATTGCCCAGGATTGCGATTAATAATTCATGAAAATTAAGGTGAGGAAGCGGCGAATTGCTGCCGTGCTTTTACGAGCGCCGCCGTCTTGTACGTCTTGACATTTCGACTCTTTTGCGCTCAACCTCGCCGCGCTGCCCCCGAGGACGTTAAATATTGCACCCACCGCTCTACTGACCAAAGAGAAGAGAAAATCTTTATAAGTGCCGGTGAGGAAACAACACAACACGCGCGCTAATCGCTCTCCAGTGATGACGCAAAAAACAGTCGAGAGCTTGAATTTATATAAAATAAAAGCGCCCTTTAATAAATTACAGCTTATTGGGGCATATAAAAATAAATTTGCCCAGCGTTAGAGTTCCTGATGACTTTTTAATTGAGTACAATTTACTCCGCAGCTGCAACAAATCCATCAAAATTTTCCAGGAAAACAACATCAGTGCTACTCAAATTACGATTACCATAAAAAAATCCTGAAATAGGAGAATTTAAACAAAATTGAATATTTTTTCATTGATTTAAAATTTGTATTTAATAGAGGAAAAGAATAGGGTCTGTTTTTACTTACCATTTCATTATTTTTTTTAAATTATTAAAAGGTAAAACGATTTGCATGTCCTTGTGCCTGACAGTTTCATTAAAACTAATTAAGCGGCTGGCATTTTCCCGGAATTTTTCACCTGCATCTTTGAAAGTTCAAATCGTGGCATATAAACCGCAGCACCTGCGTTTTTGTGAAAATAATATGCAGCCGCGGCGGTTCATTAAATTTCGATGAGCCGGCATTTTGGCTCAGGGGCGAATTGGTAATTATTCAGGGGGTACCAAGGGACGGACGGAGAGGTCACTTAAGAGAAACGCGTCTGCTGAAAAATGGGTCGGCGCCGGTGGATAAGGTTCGGATTGAATAATTCAGCGGCTTGTCGCTGCATCCATCAAGAGTAAGCCCCAAATAAATTATTCTGGAGTTATTGCCTTCCAGGAATTTGTAAACGAGGTCGCCGCCGCACTCTTTCTGCCCCGCGAGACCAGAAAAATGAATGTTTCTCGCGAAGAGACTGCCGTGCGCGTTCGTAATGACGCAACTTCCGTAACGGCCGCCAAGTTTTTAGGGCCAGCATTAATAATTTCCGTGTAAATTAATTAATTTGCAAAGTGTAAAGTTGTGTTTCAATTTGCTTGCGGTGTCTTAAATGTTGGTCTCGTAAATTCAAATTTGCAACTTTCGAGGGCCCATGTGTGTTAAAGTTGAAGGCTGTTCTAAATAATTCTGAAAATTAACCAACCCAAAGACCTCAAAAAGAAAACCAAATCGAGGTCATTACCACAGTGGTGTGGGCGTCTAAAAATTTGACAAAATATAGAAGCTCTAAAAAAAATTCTCTATAATTTAAAACTAAATTGTTAATTTCTGCTAAATGAATTTCAAGCTAAAAATTAAAAGTGAGTTAAAAAATCGGCCAAAAAATATTTCATTTTGTAATAACTAAACACTTGACGCCTATTATTGATGTAACAATGTGGACAATAAACAACAATAATAATATTTACGTTATTCTTAAGTGATTTGATGGTTATTTTGATTCAATCAAAATGTTTTTTTCAGTACATAGATTTTTTTAAACATAAGTTATTATTATTTTTGTTGTTTATTTGTCCACATTAATTGTTTTACTGATTATTATTTTTTCGTGCTTCTACCGGTTTACGTCATCATTATCAGACGCTAATTGAATCGCCGGTGCTGAATAATATTTATTTATATCCAACGTGTTTGCGGGGAAATAAAATTGATTACTATTCATTTCACCGTCGGTCGGCCTGCTTTCCAAATCGATTGGGGATAAAATGCGCGGCGGCCTTAAAAATAAATATTCCATTTCCCAGTGGAAATCGGCACCAGGTATATCAAATTAAATGTCGTGTTGCACAGCTGCTGCACCTCGAGCACTCAATGGCATGTGCTTGGAGATCAAATTTTGAGGTCAGCGTTCACAGCTACAGCGTTCATCAACATGATGTCGCTCTCGTGAAAAAAGTAGACGAAATAGAAATTTAAAAAAGAAAATATCATAATATTGATATTAATTTTTAATTAACTTCTGCTTCATTAATCTGCGTTTTCATTTCATTATATTAAGAAAACTCTAATTCTAGAATAGGGTCTTGATACATTGATAAATTTTAATTTAATTTAATTTGTCGGCTACAAAATTACGAATTTTAGTAATTATCTAATTTTAAAACTTTTTGTAACCGTGACAATGTGATAATCACAATAGTTGTCTCGAATTCTGGAGTTTTAATGAATTTAAATTAATTTTAAAACATTTCAACTAGGTTTCAGATAAATTCAGTTAAAAAATGTCGCTGGGAAGTTTATCGATTTGAGTTTGTGCGGCTGGTCTTGCACACAATTGGCATCCAGGTGGCCTCGTCGCCCTCCTCGAACCGACAAAAACACAAGATCCGAAGCGGCGCGCGGTGGCAAAATAAGCCGATTGCAGCGAGATGTGGCTGTTTTGCCAAGCCGGCCGGCCGCACAGCCCCTGCACAATCTCGAGCCAGATGCTCTCGAGCGTTCTTATCACGTCTCTGGCGCGGCGGCTTCAAAATAGGTTAACTTTGATGTGCTACCTCTCAGCTGCTCCCTTTCATTAAGTTTACGACATTAGCCCTGTCATTTGCCCCCGCTAATTGTGTGCCCAGCGCTGATATCTTTTTTCACACATTGTGATGATTACCCGCATGCAACAGAGTGGCCAATTTTTCCAAGAGAGAGCAGGCTTGGCGGCACAGTATAGAAAGGGGTGCTTTTAAATTGGCCAATCCGTCTAGAGATATTGAGTAGAAGATTGTTTTTGCAATTTTCTATATAACAAAATTAATTAAAATGAATTAATACAATAATTAAATTGAGTTGATTAAATTCAATTCGTTTATTATCACAAGAGGCCAAAGATTATTAAAAAAATAATCACATTGAAGAGAGAATTGGTAGGCAGCTCTAGAAAAAAACTTACTTATTGTTAAACTCATGAGTATAATTTGAAGGCAAAAGTTTACCCATTAAAAAGAAAAAAAATAAGATGGCACCACCCAATTCTATCTTTTAATTTGTGTTATTTTAGTTCATCTTTACATTAATTCAAGCATCAACTGTTATAAAGACATATCTTTAGATTAGTGACTACTTAATGATGTTGATATAAGATAATTTAAAAGAATGAAAATGGGGATTGGGAGGAGAAGATGTTGGGTCTGGTTGATTATATAAACAAACAAAAAATATATTACAATAAAAATAAAACTTTTAAATAATGTAATTAAAATATAAATAAATGCAATTTTATAACTTTACTAAAATTTAGCATTTACATAATTTAATTCATAAAACACTTCCAAAAGAATTTTTATTTGAAAAATAGCCGGTGATCCAAACTCTCGATAGAGATAGTGTAATATTTATATAATATTTGATAAATCTATAATTAATTAAATGATACACTTTATACAAAAGTTTACTTCAAACTTAAAATGTTTCAAAGTTAACCTATAAATTTAAAATTTCTGCTGCGTAAGTTATTCAAAACTAAATAATTGGAGTGGCACTTGTTCTTTTTGTGCGAAAAGTGTAAAAGCGATGAGAACAAAGCCGGCCTGTCGTCCCCACGGCGACTGACTCTCGCGTCTGATGAAGTTGCAGGCCGACGTTGTCATCCGCTTTCCATTGTGATGTTAATCGTGTTTCCCAAATTGCATATCCTGGCTCCAAGGTTGGGAAAAGAGTCGGACACGCCACAGGCGACTCGGAATTCGCTAAGTGCGTTGCTAAAATGTTGCGTCACCAGCGCACACAAATAGTAGCAACCCCATTTTTCTCAACCCGCCTTTTCCGCCTTCCACGGCATCGGGCCATTTGTAAAGTATTCAGTAGGTCCCTTAATGGCGTCTTGATAACCTCGTAATCTCGCCATTTTTCATCGCCACCGCCGCATAAATATGAATTTTGGATACTTACTTTTATTTACATATTGCCGCTGTTTGCTCCTGGCGTTTTCCTGTCATCCATCAATGCTGCTTCCTTCTGTGCAAAATACGTGCGCTCGGCCCACAACAACTCTTTTCACGCCTTTTTTCCATATTTTCCGCCGCCTTGTTTGCCCGACGCGTCCGTTTGCATAAATTTCACCCCTCATTTAGCAGGCGAATTTATATTCTGCTTTTGGGAAACATTTCAAACAGAGAACTGATTTCCCATTCAAGTTCGTTGGGTTTTGGAGGAGACAAATCGATGGTGCTTAGCATTGATTCAATGTCTCGGCGCCATGAATTATTTACTTATTATTGTGCAGTACGTGCGCGTTTGAGGGTATCGTCCATTCTTTATGGTGGAGGCTATTATTTATTTAGAATTATTATTGTAGGGATTTAGAATGAAGTGAAAGAACTCTTTGGAATTTATCTAGGTGCTTAATGGATTAGGACACAAATGAGAGAAATTTTAAGACCAAAGACTTGATTTTTATATTTTTTTTATTAAAAGAAATATTACCGTTGTAGTAGAAATTCAGATATAAAATTTTAATAACAATTTTTCTGTTGCAATCTCTCTGTTAAAATTTTTTTAATGTGAAAGAATATTAATTGAAAACTTCAGATAATCAATATTTTAAAAATTGACAAAAGTAATGAGCTTTTTATAAAAAAGAAAATAATTAAAAAATTCTTAAATTTTGTATTAAAGTAAAATTTTGGGTTTCAATTGATAGTTGCAAGTGGGTTTTTGTTATTTGAAATATTAAGAGCTCAGTCAATTTTTGCCACAAAAAGTGTAATTTTAAAAAAATCATCTTTTAGTTTAAAAGATAAAGTTGTTTAATAAGAAGAATATTAATGGAAATTTAAATATTTCTTTATTCGGACATTTTAAATTTTCTTCCTCACGCTTGCTTCCAACCCACAAGAGGATTTATTATGTTTTCCTAGAATCTTCACAAAAAAATGTAAATCACCGTCCTTGGGCAGCATTAATCTCCGTACTTAAAAACGGAAAGGAAATTTATTTTTCACAGTTGAAATAGTAAGTAGTTCTTCTCATGCGCGCCGAATCCCACGAGAGAGTGATTAATCGGCCCATTTTTTTCGTTGTCTCGCGCCACCCTCTGTTTTTAGTGTTTTAACGGTTTTAACTTATTTCAGCAGTTGACTTTTCACACAAAAGGCTAGAGCCATTTTAACGACACAAATGGAGCGAATTTTGGTTCTGACCCAGAAAAAAAATGTTGATTTGAGGCACTCTTGCCAGCAGCGAGAGCTGCAGTGCGTCGAGTGTATATAAATTATGATGCCTTAACAGAGTTGTGGATGATGATGACGGGCCACGTGACAGTCAGAGTGTTTTTGCCAAAGAAAAATTCTCGGCCCTCCGCGTCCGTCGCAGAAACACACGTGGAATGGAAGGGTTGACCCAACAGCCATGTGTTTATAAAAAAAAATGTTAATAATAATAATAATGATAAATTCTCCGTTTATTTATTTTTTCCGCCTTCGGTATAAATAGTGGAAAATAAACAATTTTGCTGAATTTTCAAGGGAGAAGAACTTTTGGTTATTCTGCCAAAAAATTGCACGTGCCTTTTCATTCGGAGAGAGCGAAATTCTTTTGCAGCTGGTAAAAGGGCTGCTCGCCAGAAGCGCACTGGCGACAATATAGCGAGCGCTCTTTGGAGTGCCGGTCATGTTTATGAGGAGGCAGATGAGATGACGTGCCGCGATATTAAAATGACGTCGGCGAGTGCGTCACATTTTAAAGATTCCTCTGTGCTTTTCTCCTCTGGTTTTTATTAGAATTTCGTGAGGCTGCTGCGCCGAGATAAGTACACGCTCCCCTCCACCACCGCCGGAAAAATGATTTACATTTTTGACCCAACAACTTTTCAAAGGTTATGTGGTACGCAAGTACTCTCGCGGCTCAAAGCAGCCTGACGTTTTTTATGGCGATGAGGTATTATCCCAAAATAAAACACACAAACGTGTGTTCTCCGATGCTTTACTGCAGGATAAAAGCAGTGTTGAAAGATTTTCTAACTTTTGAAAACCTTCAAAAATATAAATTTGAAGATCTCCATTTGGACGATTTCCAATTTATTTATAATTTACAATTTATTGACTTTTTTGGAATTTTTTACTGTTTTTTTTTTCAATTACTTTTAAATTTCATTGGAAAAATCTGACTTTTTTAACTGATGGAATTAGAAACACAATTCACAATTGATTGTTTGACTTGTTTGGAGAAAAATAAAATGAATTGAAATTGAATTGAAACAAAAATAAAATTCAAATATTCTTATTTAACTTGAATACAATAATTAAAATAACTCCAGTGAATTTTTTTCTTCAATTTTTTACAACAATTTGAGAAGGTTTAAAAGACTATCAAGGAGATGCACGTTTAGCTCTGCCATTAAAGTTGTAAGTTCTAGAAAAAGAAGATATAAGTCAAATTGGCACGACATCAGACTTTCGGTACAGCCGTTCGGAGGGTATGAATTTAGATCCAGGAAACCGGTCTCCATATTTCTGTCATCAGTGGCGAGATTCTCCTCCAAAGGCTTACACGCGGCCGTGTGTCTCTGTTTTTCTAGCTGGCGGGGAACAATATGGCGCGAAAAGTCGACTGTGCGTCGTCGTAAATTGCACCTGCAATTCGGCCGAGCAAAGAAAGTTTGCCTGCAGATGGAAATTCCGCCAAGGCAATAGACCAATTGGCTAGTGCCGGGCCAAAGTGCTTTTCCCTCTACTCGGGCAAATGACAAGTTGGTGGGACTCGTGCTTTTGCTCCGAGGAGCAAATGCTCGCCTGTCTCGGCCTCGACGAGCCCGAAGTGCTGGATGAGAATAGCGGCCTTTATGACACTGGTGGTAATTTCTTTTCGCCCTTCTTGCTATGTGTGTGTGTGTGTGACACCCTTTTTCGTATTTCGTGTATAGGATAGGGTTTTATGCCGTCGGCGTCTCATTTTATTCGCGGCAAGACCCATAGTCTATAGTGCAAATGCGAATAGTATTTCACGGAGAGACAGAGCTGACGCCTAGAGATGTCCCTTGTTTTGTTTGGCACACGACGGAATCCGGAAATAAAAGAGAGAGAACTCTTCACGAATCTTATCTGTTGGGCACGCGAGTCTAATAACTAAGATTTTATTAACCGTTTAATTTATTGAAAAGAGCAGGTCATTACTGGTTGTAATTTATAGTTTATTCCGATAGGCACGGGTTAAAAGTCAATCCCCTTTCTTGACTTGCGCTAGATTTGACGCCCAAAGGTAATTGTGTTCGCAATTCTAAAAAAACCAATGTCAAAAAGTCACATATAAAATTTGAACCCAATAAACAATTCTTGAAACTAAACTTTTAAACAAAAATTTCATACCCGAAATGTGGAACACTCAGAACCTTTTTTACCTTTTTAAGGTTGGATTTACCTTCAAAATAAAGTTAAAAGGGTCTCAATAGCTCCTGTGAGTTAATGTAACTCTCAGATGAAGGTAAAATGTTTCTAACCCTCCCATAGAGTACATCCAACACTTGTGTGAAGGTAATTTTCCCACCGTACACAGAGCAGCGCAACCAGACTAAAGAGTAGTTTTAACTCACCGTGAAGGTAAATTTTAAAATACTTGAGAGTAGTTTTTATTCCTCGTGAAGGTAAATTTTAACGCGCTCAGTGGTTGTTGGTACTCCTTGCGATGTTGAATGCTACTTTGCTTATGTGTTACTTTTAACTTTCATATTCAGTCACATTTATTTATTTCTTATTGGGTTGTTTGAACTACAAATAATATTCCAGGTTTACCGAAAAATTTAAGTTTATTTTAAGAAAACCATCAAGTACAATTGCAGGCATAAATATTAGATTTTTAACAAATTACAATAATAAAAAGTTGTATTAATTAATAACTTACAATTTAACGCTGGTGCTTGTATAGCTTGTTCCAATTTGATGATGGAATTTGGCGACCTTCTTTCTTCATGAACACTTCACTAAATCTACAAAAACTGACCACTGAGAGTACCAGAGAGCACTTTTTAAATTATGACTGCTGGTTTATTTTTGCAAGTCCACTTCCTTGCGCAGAAAGAGCCAAAACTGAATAGAAGGAACACTTCTTGTTCATTGTAGATCATCAAATCCTAAGAAATTAAGCCCCTGAAACAAAACATAAAAGTTCAAAATATTAGTTTCATTTATAGAAATTAATAAACCATAAAATAAAAATAAAAACTAAAAAAAATTATTATTTTACCTGAAGAGTTTTAGTTTTTCCTTTTGTGTGTCTTGTTTGCTTCTATTGCCGATGTCAACTGCGCAGGCTACAACAAAATAATAATAAATTCAATTTTAATTACCGGAATTTTTTAAAACGCTAACAGCTGTACAATACCTGCAGAAAATTCCATTGAAGGTAGGTGAAATTCGAATAAAGATTCAAATCTGTATTGCGGTATATTGATGGTTCATCCTAAAACAAAACAAGGGGAAAATAAGACATGTTCGGCTAGTGTTTTTTCGAAAATTTCTTACCAGGGAACTTCTTGGTTGTGTTGGTCTGGTGGTGTCTTCCTCAGAGCCGAATTTCAGAGTCAAATTTGATTAAAATAAAACAATTTTAAGGATGACGCCGAAATGTGCTTCTTCATACAGGGCGCAGAGCTCAAATGAGGAGGCAGAGGATGCTGACGTAGGGCGTCTGTGCCGCGATTTACTTTTGGTGAAGGTAAAATTTACCGTCACTCTGGGTTGACGTTACTCTGCGGCGTTGGGTTATAAGCCAACGGACGCTACATTTTGGCGGACTTTCTCAGATTTTTAACTTTCCATGAAGGTATACGTGATTATTTGAAAATTGTTGCGCGGGAGCAGAGCTTCAGTTTTGAGAAAATGCTAATTATTATGGAAATTTGATGATTCAGCTGGCTTGTAGAATTTTAAATAGGTCAATAAAAAATTAATTTATTATTTAATGCAAAACTCAGGACATAAATCGCTATGATAACATTTTAAAAGCATTTTGAAGATATAGGAGCAACGAATATTTTTTGAGCAAAAATTTTATTTGCAGCTTATGTGAATCGCCTGTAGATATATGTATATTGTGTTCTTTGGAATTTGCTCAATTTCGTCATTTCACATTTCCTTTCAATTTGAAGTGGGAAATTAATTACTATCTACATTAAAATTTTCAATTGTTAATTTACTCAATTTAAGTAAAATTAACTTTAAAATACTCTACAATTTTCCGTTGCAATATTAGCCTTTAAGCTTTTTTGCAAAGCTTTTTTTTTTATTAAAGCTTAAACATATTTTTGCTTATGATTTTGTGCAAGGAAATCTTGGATTTTTTAAATAATTTTTCTAAAAGACCCAAAACGCAATGATTGAAAATTCTAAGTTTTCTAACCTTTATGTAAAGTTAAAAGACACATATTTGCCAAGGTAGATAGACAGATCAACTTTATGAGATGTTAATTTTTACCTTCACTCAAAAGTTGGGCAAAATCATTTTACCTTCACGCAAACGTTAGGAAGCATCAAACAGCATCCAACCTACCGCAACGGTAAAAACAATCTATGCGCGCAAGTAAGAAGAGACGCTGCAACATTTAGTGGAGGTAGAATGTACCCTCAAAATATTTAACTCTTGGGCGCGTCAAAATTTACCTTCAAGGAGAGTAGAATCAACCCCTTCGACAGTTCATTTAACACAATTTAAAAGTTAGAAAAGTGTTAACTTTTATCGAAGGTAACTGGGGTTCTGAGTGAAAAAAATCGTTTTTTCAAAGTAAGCATGTCAATTTCATATAAAATATCAAATCAAAAGTTTTATTTATTTATTAAACTAATTTTGCTAACTTTGTTACGATTGAAAAAATATATTTCTGTGTACTTTTCATCACATAGTTTTTTGGTTTCCTAATATATATATTTTTTTTTTAATAATTTTCCACATTTTATACTAATCGTTACAATTATCCGTGTCTTATTTTTATGGAAAGAGGAACATTATTCAAATAATTAAATAAATTAAAATATTACTGTAATAATTTAATTTTTTTAGTAAAAAATTAAAAGAAAAAAATTTTAATTACTAATTAAATCAACACCATCATTTTTTTATTGTTATTTTTTAGAGCAGTTATGTTTTCTTTAATTTTTTTTAAGTTGCGTTGTTAAATGTATCTAGTTTCTGTTTTACTTTGCCGAAAGAAAATTAACGTGGATTCAGAAAGTGGGGTGAGAAAACCAATGCTCGGAAAACAAGCTAAAATGATTTAAAGTTGTTATCATAAACAGGCTATTGTACGACGAAATGATCAGTTATATAATTGCAATTTTGATTTTTTTTTCGTGTTTCTTGGACTCAATAAAGTTTGCAGCATCTGTGAACCTTAAAATTCGGCTAGGCAATTATTTCCGAAAATTTAGATACCAAACTACAAATTTCCAATTTTTCCAACTTAAATTTTCAGAAAGCGTAATTTTTTCAAAGCAGATTAGGATTTCTGTATTCAAAAAATTATTTTGGCTATTTAAAACTCTAAAATTAAGACAAACAGCAACAAACTGAGAGGCCGCATTTGGAAATAAATACTAGCTGATTTCAATACAAGCGAAATCATGATCCCAGTCTTGTTCAGTGTGTTGCCGTGCACATTGATTTTAGAGTTTTCAGTGGAAAAAATAATATTTTGGAAAAAGAAATTCTAATCCGTTTTGACAAATTTAAGAATTTTTGTACTAAAAGTTGCAATCTAGACATTTTTACTTGTTGTCCCCTTGAATTGGTTTTATTTTCAGGTTCTGAATCCACGTTAAATTTCTTTTGGGTCGTCATCATTATTGTTTTAAGAAGAATTTTATAATTTTCCTGCCCCTTCTAAGCGTATTGATCAGTTTGTCCTTTATTTATTTCCTTGAATTCAGCCTGGCAATTTATTTTTTAATGCAAATTGAGCCTGAACTAGATAAAGTCCGTCGGTCCATTAGCGTCTGGCGCACAATCAGTTGTCTCGCTAAAAGGACGAAGAGCACAAATCGAGCGTCAAATGCAAAGTGCATGTCCTTGTGCGAGGCCAGCCCAGTTGGCACACATTGTATACGCAAATCGCTGGGGACGCCCGCAAACGGTAAAGAGCATTAATTAATGGTTTAAACAAAAGCTCGCCCGCCAAAACACACAGGACAGCAACAAAACTTGGCTATTATCATTCCATTAAATATTAATTAAGTGCGCCGTGTGTGTGAGTTGGTCTGCTTGTGGGATTGACGAGTGCACCGAACGACGAAACTTTTAACCGAGGAATGACGTCGACGCGCGCCAAATTTCAGCGATTCAAGTGGATTTGATTAAGCGTAATTGCGTCAGTAGTTGCAAATTGCCTTCGATCCGTGCATGAATTTGATGTGAGAGTCATGATGACGCCCTCGCATACTAATAATGGTGATTGTCGGATCTGAATTTTTAGATGTTGCTCTCACACCACGCGTCTGCAAAATAAAATTTCAAAAAAAGAGAAGAAGAAGTAAGTAAAAAAATGAAAAATGAGCCTATTTTCCTAACAAAAATATCTTAAATAATTGAATTCTATTTTTAAACTATTTTAAATTAAAATTTATAAACGTCTTCTTAAAATGAGAATCTGACCCTGACGTTAATTATCTGTAATTTTAAGTCATTAATTTGATACTTCCTGTAATGAAAGATTCAATGATGATCGATTTTTAAAAATATTTCTTACCATTATATTTATTATATAAAATTAAATTTGTGCGCTTAAGAAATAATTTCCTCTTCTACTGATTTTTACTGAAAAAAAATAATAAATTAATTATTTTCTTCTAAAATGATGTTATTTAAAATTCCATCAAAAACTGTTGATCACTAATTTATCAATGGAATAAATTAATTAATAAAAAAAAATTCCAAGCACATAAGTTCATTTTCAGTCCCGAGACGAAGTAGATTTTCATGACCCGGCGAATTGGAGCGCGAGGCGATTTTGGTCCGACGGCAATTACCATGCATGAAGACTACGGTGGCATCACGGAATAATGAATCTTTTTTATCTGCACATCAGTGGTGTAAAGCATTTTAAAGGACTAGTTGTTGCGGCGCTCAAAAGAGATGGCGGCGCCTGATAGAGTAGCGCGGCGATACGGGGGATGCTCAATTCCATCTCTGTGTGGCGGCGTCGGTGCCACACTGCGGCGGTAACGTGGTTGCAAACAATAGATCTCGCGGAAAAATCGCGTCGTCACAAGTTTATTGTTTGTTATTGCCTGCTGCTGATAACAACCGACTCGCATGCACCGTTTTTGTTCCGCAATCAGCGTCGAGAGTCAAGTACAGTCGAGCTCATTATAGAGCGAATACGTCGCCGCGTGCATGCCCATAACACAATTGTTCAGCCAACATACCTACATATTATATTATCCTCATGATCCGATCGATAGATCCACCCTTCGCCGCAAAAGAGCACACACGGCATAATGACTTGATTACATGCCTTTTCAAAGAGGCCAATTTCCTTTCTATTGAGTTACATTGTAATTATTGCATATCTTTAGCCAATCACAACAATTCACCTGGATTGATAAATTCCAAAGTAATTTAATTCTGTTTTTAATTACAATATTTACTTTTTTTATGCATTTTACTTCATAAATATTATACAAATGTAATTCGAACCAAATTATGTAATAAATACTAATTTTTTTCTGTATGAAATTTTTTTTATATTATTCTACTCGCATGAGTTTCAAGAGATAATTATGACAAATTACGGTATATTTTCATTGTAAAACATTATTTATTTTAAACTTAAATGTTTCACATCTGGGACTATTTTGATGTACAAAAATGTATTTTTATTCACTGGTTGTGATTAATGCAAAAATATAGCAAAATGTTATATAAATTTCCTTATTTCCACGTAAACTACATGAATTTATGATTATTTAATATTTTAAAAAATTCGATAACTAGAAATTTTGAATTAATTTTTAAATAGTACAAAATATCAATTTTTGTCAATAAATTTTTTTTTTTTCAAATATATCGATCTAATTAAAAATTTAATGTAAAAAGCTATCTCAATCAGATGGCTCAATAAATTGCTTCAATATAATTTAAGTATTGTAATTTATGCGGTTGTTTTACAAGTACATATAATTAAATATTATAATTTTTTTTGGAAAATCTTACTCGTTTTTGTGCCAACCGATAAAGTAAACTGTAAAAAAGATGCACAAATCTTCAAAAACAATTTTTTTTTCTTTGTATATTTTATAGTAAATGACAGCTTCTTGCTTGAAATCCAGTTTACATCAGTCAAGATTTTTTGAAGTGTAACAAGCTTCGGCAGTCGTCGTGTCTTTATAGTCTTTGCCCTTTTCGCTGTGAACCAACCATTTCTGATTTCAAACGGGGCCGAGTATGGCCTCGCCGTCGCCAAAGGCAAACGAAATAAAAGAAGCCCGTGAAGATCGCGCTCGGCAGGCGCAACACACCCAAGAAATAATATAATTACAATCAAAACTGGTTCTCCATCCAGCTCATTTGGCTGCGAAATCAATCGAATTGATTTCATAACAATAATTTTTTTGAGCCTCGCGGCATTTGAGGTGTTTCGCTGCGAACCCAATTGGATTTCACTGCCAGCAAGCAATATTTCACGCTCGATTTGACCACCCGAGCAATTAACATGTGCTAATTTATTCGACACGTCGCTATCCGTCATCAGCATGTATGTGCAGTCGTTGCCTGGCTGACACACTAACTCCATTTGCCCGCCCGTCACCCCCGACTGAATCATCCCTCGCTGACGAGCCAGAACAACTAACTGCCCACGCCTGTCCGCCCACCCCGGACTAAAAACAAAAGCGCTCATAAATGTCAGCAGTCGGTTAGTTCATTTTCTGCGTTTTGCTTTCGTGGAAAATCCGACGCTATAAATTTCGTCCGGAGAAAAATGAGTATTTTTTTTATACATTCGGGGAAATAAAATATATAATGAAATCCGTTTCGCTGGCGAAGCACAAATCTCCTGCACTTTTAAGTTGCGAAATGAATTTTGCCACGCCGCCCAAACGGTTTTAGCCACAAATAATTTATCTTGTGCGTCATTGCGCTTATTCAAGTGAGCCGGGCTTAAATTAGAGGCTTTGTCCAACGAGCACAGCGAACGAGTGCAACACAAACGCGCCTTTGTTCGTCCAACCGCAAAACAATGTTGATTAATTTTAAACAGTTGGACAGTTTAATTGCTCAGGTGAATTATGTGAATATCATAAAGTTGAATTGCCCTAAATATAAATATTAATGATTGATTTTGAAACGAAGAAAATGTGTTTATATAGTGAAAAATTATAATCCCGAGTAAAGATATTCAAGGTTTTGTGGAAATTCAAACATAAATATGGAAATTTCAAAAACTTATTTTATTATATAAAAAATATAACATTAAAATGGCTAAAATATTTAATGAATTTAAATTAGCATTTTTAATTTCCTATTTTATAAATTCACGTGCTCCATAAATAAATTTAAAAAGTTCTAAAATTAAAACTTGGGCAAATTTTTTTATGTTTGCCAGTTTTTACCAGAAAAATTTCAAGCTGAAATATAAAAAATTACAAATTTCAAAAATGGTTAAAAATAAAATAAAAAATTTCACCTTTTTCATTTAACAGATGCATATTTCAAAGTTTCGGAAAGTTTCAAAGTTTTTTACATAAAAATTGTTGCAAAAGGTGCAGATTAAATTAAAAATATTTACCCTTGAGTGTCATTGAGAGTTTCTTTTAACATGGATTAACCATTAGCATTTATACAAAATTAAAGAATCCAGTTATAAATTAATAACAAAAATTTCAAAATCTAAGATTTATCCATTTATCCGAATTTATCACCCTAGATCTATTCTAATTTTTTGTTAATTCTGTTTACAGATCGGAGTTTTCTGGTGGCGAACGCTCAGCAGGAACAATGCCACATAATCTACTGCAGCGACGGCTTCAGCCGCCTCTCGGGCTTCAGCAGGGCGGAGGTGATGCAGCGGGCGGCGGTGTGCGACTTCCTGCACGGCACGCTGACCTCCCAGCACGCGGTCACGCATGTCAGGGAGGCGCTCGCCGCCGGCGTCGAAAAGCACTTTGAGATTCTCTACTACAAGAAAGACGGTAAGAACAGAGGAAAAATTAAAATATCCTAACCGTATAAAATATTTATTTCAATTTAAATTATGAAACTGAAGAAAAACCGGAATATAATCAGATCATCAGATTATTTAAAATGAATTGAATTGAAATATATTTAAATACATAAAATACAATGGAAGTGAAGAAAGCGGGCTTTGTCCTCGTTGAAACTGTTGTTTTTTGTTTCAATTAACAAACAAAACGGCTTTCACGAGCCAGAACGAATTAAAAAAAAAGTATTTTAACAGAATATTTTGCATTTGAATATTTTTTGAATTTTTTTTATTTAATTAATTTAAGGTGTTTTTTTTTTTTTTTTCAATTTTCATAGTTTTTTATTTTTTTATTTTTCGTTGCTTATGAAATAGAGTCGCAGACTGTGTCCGAAACTGGTATAGAGCCATCTTGGTTTTTAAATCATTTTTCAATGAGGACAGAGCCCCATTTTCTTCATCTCCTTAAGTTCATAATTCATTAAACAAAAATTAAATATGAATAATATGATTATTTCAAATAAAAAAATTTATAAGTGTGTAGTAATTAAGTCAAGTTTGATATTAAAAGAGAAATGAAAAAAAAATTGACAAAGAGCAACCAACTTAAATTGAAAATTTTCCACTTGCGGATAAAAAGTTCACCGACCGTTAACACAATATAGCGTAAGAGAAAAATGATGTTTCAATATGCTCGAGGAGCTGCAAATAGAGAAGTGATTGAGTAAAAAGCCACACGTCGAATCGTCTCGGCGTGCCGTGGGACATTGTGGGTTGGCGGCGGTCAATGTGTCAAGATGCAAAGCAAATCCCCGGAGATCCAGAAGGGACACACGACCTCAATCTTTCCAACTGATATCTCGTTATATTGGTGTCGTGGTGTACATTAAAAAGATCTCGACTGTGCCGCGTCACAAAAAGCGAGGGGATCTGCGCCGGCGGACGACAAGATTGCGTTGCGCCTTTTTTGTTATCGCCAAAAGAGAAACTATTGCACAAAAACGCATCTCAAAGCGGTGTTCAGAAAAAAAAACACTTGTCGATCAGACAATGCGCGCGTTCACAATTCATTGGGCTGGCACGCGGCGACGGAAACTCTACAACATCAAGAACACTTGGTTGCGTAATTATTGGCTTCCAGGCCGGTAAAATCGATATGCGCTTTTAAATGACGCATGTAAAGTTCCGAAAATGTTTGGTTTATGAAATCATTAGATTATATTTTGCAATTTATTGCTATAAAAATATCTGAAAAAGTTACATAAACTCCTTTTAAATATTGATGAGGTTTTTTTATCTTATTATTTATTTTTAATATTTTTTACACAAAGAGCAAAATAAAAAGGATGTTATTAAGGAAACAAATTTTCATTGCTTGATAAAAATGTGAGGATAAGATGTAAAAAAATTGTTTTTCCTTGTTGTAAACATTGTTTCTTTATTAAAAAAATAAAAACAGGAATTGGTCACGATCTGCAACCCTATTTCATGAGCAAGAAAAATTGCTAATAACTTAAAAAAAAAAATTAATTAACCATTATAAAATAAATCAGATTTTTCAAAAACATTTTTTTAATCGTCTTTTTTTCTTTCAATGTTGCTTTTTTCTTGCTCAAGAAATAGGGTTGCAGACCGTGACCGATTTTTTTTTTAATTTTTTTTCCAATAAAAACAATTTTTACATACAAGGAAAAGACCGTCAACTTCCTCAACAAACAGCCAAGAATAAAATAAATCATATGAATGCAAATTTCCAACGCATTCATGGATAAAAGCGTTTAAAAAAAAATAAATCTTTGCAGCATCAACCAATCTCATTTGCGTTAAAGTTATGAAAATTATCTAGTAAAGTGGAAAAAAATTCAAAGAAATTTTCTATATATTTTTAATATTCGTAGAAATTTAATAAATCAATATGGCATAAAAATTTATAAACTTGCACTCGGGTTTTGACATAAAATTTAACGCAAATAAAAATTATAACAGTTAAATTATATTAAAAAAGTTTTAAATTAACTATTTTGTTTTCACTTTAATTAATGTACTGCTAATTATTCCTGTTGACGCACCTTGCCAACTCAACAGTTAATTATTCTTTTGCATTAAAATCAGCCTTTCGTTTACATATCAACAATATTTTACATGCGTCAATAATTTAATGAATTCAGCATACATTTGTTTATTTCTCCTGCAATCAAATTGAATAGTACCATTTGCATTAATGACCGTTGCTGATTGCCTGGTGGCCGAGTGAATTCACTGAATATTGTTTTAGATAGAGGTGCGCGTCATTTTTGCACTTGACGCGGGAAACACGCAGGTGCACAATTAATACAACTGGGGCCATTGGCGACGCGTGTCCGCGTCACGCCCAAAAGAAAAACTGATCAAAGCGAATGGCAGGGTAATTAGCACAGCTCAGTTTGTGACGCACATGCGGCCAGGGGATTTCGTCCAAATGTGGAAATTTTGATGAAATGAATTTCCAAATTAAAATCGATTCATGTAAAAACAAAATTTTATTTTTTGGTCCAACGAGTCGTTTTTCCTCCTCTTTTTTTTATCCTGCAGCTTAATTATGTTGGCCCGGGTAAATTTATATTATATTTCCTGGAAATAAAGCAGCTCTTAATTTTTTTCGGCCCCTCGACAACCGTCGGGCACATAAACAAAGAAAGAGCGCCCGCTAGGTTTTTTTTTTATTGCCGAGGCTCAAGTAGCGCGCGGCAGTTTTATTAGAGTCGCGCGCTCACTGCAAAAAGTGACCTACTTGCCGCGCACATAATACAATTTTTAAAGCCTCGGCTAATTAAAGGTATAACTCCATTATATTACGCCGCGGCACGACTTTTGAAGCGCAGAGATAGTGTTGTAAAGCTTTCTTTCGCTCGCGGGGTGCGTCTAATGATAACAAGCACCGGCTCGGGTGAAACGCCCCGTGTACTTGTCCACAAGGGAAATGTTTTCGCCCTTGTGATGAGGAAAGTTACATCATTATTATGAAAGTACAAAGAAATGAAAATGTTCAAACGTTGTGCAAAAAAATTTGAATGCAAATGCTCGGAACTAATTAAAATGTTGAGATTTGCAATACGAAACTTTTTCCTCATTAAGGAAGTCCACGTTTTTCAGAAAAATATGATATTTGGAAAGGATAGTTCAACGATAACAAAATATTTACATTCTCCAATTTGAATGAAAAAAAAATTTGATTAGAAAAGAAAGTTTATTGTTAAATTTTTTAAATAGAGCGGTTTTTGTACAACTTTGAAGCAACAAAATTTGTAATTTCTATATCTGAATATTGAGGTACATTCTGTGCTACTTAATTAAAAAATTCTCAAACTCAAAAGCAAATCCTCCCTGAAGGAATGACATGAATTCTAGGATCTGATGTTTGCATTTCCTTCTTTTCTGAACATCTCTTAAATGCATTAATGTGTCACATTCTCCTTAAAATCTGTTTCTAGACTCATTGTTTTCCAAGTAATAGATTATTATTATTCGTTAAATAATGATAATTTTCTCGAAAGCTTTGTAGCTTAAAGTAGATAATTAAAAATAAATCGGTGGACCATGTAGACAATCAATATAATTTAAAACTAATTCAATAAAATTTGTTCAGTGAATGAACAAAATATATATAAAAAACTATCGAAGGCAATTTCAAACTTTCCAAAAATATCAGGAAAAAAATTAAACAGTACAAGATGTTTGGTAAAATAAAGACGGTTAAAAATTTGAATGAGTTATTTAATTATGATTATATTTCTAAATATTAGATAAAGTATAAAAATAAATTTATAATTTCAATAATATAATTTTAAAATTTAATTATTGTTGTTTATTTGTCCACATTGTTACTAATACATTGTTTACATTCAATTTTTGAAAACAATTGTGTAAGAAAAAGAGATTGTTGGACAAAAAAGCATAAAACCACTAGCAAAAATCTCGCCAAAAATTCCGAGATCAAAAAGACCCCATCCGCCGCAATGAGCCTCGGTTGACTGAGTTTTTGTTCTTATCACTTATCACAAATTCTGCCACAGATAGGCCTTGCAGAGAGTGGGAAACTGTTCCACTGGGCAGGTTTTCAGAACGTCAGGAAGGTCATTCTATGGCCCGACGCCCCTAAAGAAGAAAGCGTCCCTGGCAAACTCACTCTGCAATTTTTTTATAACCATTTGAAATAGAATTTCAACGGAATTGACTACAAGATATTAAAACTTTTAAATTTGGAATTCTAGTTTAAAGTGACTTTGATTTAAATAGTGGCATATTTTTTTTAAATTAAAATAAAATAATTTCTTTATTTCCTGAAAAATTATTCAATAATGTATGAGCGAGCTGACCTTTTCCTGCAGCAACTGCTGAAGAAGCAAGCAATTATTTTGAACGCGCCAAAATTGAATCTGTTAAACAGTTTACAGTTGGATGAATCGGAACAAAGGTTCATTGAGAGAGTCGGTTGCGTGAGCCCAGGCTCAAACGTCACTGCGGCTCAACATAGACATTTTTGGTGGCGCCGAAGGAGCAAATGCAAAGCAGCAGGCCATGTGTTCAGTTTCGCGGGCGGGCTAATGCGCGGCCGGTTTCTTGCTCTGCACTCGTTAATAGGAGCAATAAATAAAGATTAGGACTGACAGTCAATTATCAACTCGGCCGGCACGGAGAACAAGGGGATGTGTGGAATACGGAGAAATAGACACGGCACCGAGCCAAATTGCCGGGCCTCTTTGGGAGACGCGACAAGCACACGTTAATTACGTACCTCTTGGCGCCGTAATTGCCTCCTACTTATCTGCCTAATGATATTTAAAAAGCCTTCATCTCTCTTAATCACCTCTTCTGAAACGACGAACCATCTCCTTTAAGTGCAAGAGCTACAAAGACGGTCGCATACAAAGGTGTATACTTTTTCTCCTGCACCCTCCGTTCCGCTGAAACAATGCAAAGAAAGAAAAAGCGGCTCAAAATGCCGCCGCCGCCGCCGCCGCATGGATAAACCGTCGCGTGTGCGGTGTTTTGATAAAAAAAAGTATGCATTTGATGGCGGTCGCCGTGCCTGCGCTCATAACAAATGAAGTTTCGTTGTTTTTCATAATTCATTCGCGGCTAGATAGAGGCAAACGAACAAAGGCGCCGGAAATCGATTAATAAAAGCCTTTTTCCACGCAGCGGTGCGCGTCGCAAAGGGCGCACTAATTTTTGTCCGAAAGGGAAAAATGAAAAATGAAAACTAGAAGTACCTTTTTTTAATAAAATCCAAAACTCGGTAAAAAAAAAACACAGAGAACATCCTAACTTTCACTTCCCCTGAAAAAACAAAAACAAAAAGAATAGAAAACAAATTTATTCTCACAAAAAAGAAACAATCAATTACAATAAGGTGGTTAAAAATCTTCACAAGAACTTGAGCTAAGTTTTTTACCTTTTTTTTAGTTTATCTCGCATATTTTTCTTGTCCGATACTTCCTGAGTTTCAATAGAGATTATTTCAGCAGTTTTGAACAAATTTCTGTGACCCCGAAAAAGTCAAACAAAATCACTTAAGCTGCTGGGCGTTGCACCAGAAAGAACGTTATTATTGTTCTGACAGCCGGATGAGGCCGGTGATCATAATGATATTCTGACAGATTGCGAGTAAACCATTCTCTCTGCACACCGAACACTCTCTCCGCGGCGTCTCTTCATTTATCCGCCGTTTTCCTATTGATTTTCATTTAAATAATGCTCCTCCGTGTGTTCCTCCACACTGCGGACCGAGAACATTAGCGGCAGCCATTGAAGTCATATTAAGAAATTCTCGCTGACAGCCCGCAACGAACTGATTTCGCTCGTTCGCTCCGTTTTTCATCCAGACGTGGCGCGTGCTGCGCCGCCGACCATTACTTTTCTTCCAATAGGCAACCGGCGTGACCTAATTGCTGAGCGGAAAGTCTAACTTTGAATTTCCCCAATGCTATTAAGTGAAGTAACCATGAAATTGGAGAGTGCAGCGCTCGCTCGTTAAAGTTCTGCTGAGCTTCAGAAAAGTATAAAAATTTTATGGTTTTCAACTGGCTTATATTCAAACTCCATTTGTGTTTTGTTTTAGGCTCGAAAAGTTATTTTTCCAACCGAAATAATTAATAGTAAATTGAAAAAGTTATAATAACAAATTTTATGACTTAAAAATGACTATTTGTACTCACAAAATATTAACATTACCGCGTAAAAGTTACTGATTATTCTTGAAAATAACCACTTCTCAAAAAAATTTAATATCAATGCCTTTTTTTAAATAATCTATGAATTAATTATTTTGCTAACTAAAGAGAAATAAAGAAATTTTTTTAAAAATCTAACATTCAAATTCTTAATTATAATATAATATATTTTCTTTTAAAATATTTTTACAGTTACTCCCATTTTATTGAAAAAATTAATTGTTTAAATTGAAATATTTTTATACATAATTAATTTCAAATTAAAACTCGAATTGATAAAAATAAAGCATATATATTAATGTTATGATCAATCTTTAATTAATTGGAATTAAGCTTCACAAGGAGTATTTGCCTGTCGGAAAATTTTGAATTGCATTATCTCTTTTTCATTACTTAATTGAACATATTATTACAAATGGAATTTCATGTTTGCTTTAATTAAAGCCGCATGTCAATTCAGGGCCGGAATTATCCGCAGCAAAAGAGCGCATTTACATCAGTGTTGGTTCTGCAGTATAATAAAAGTAATTAAATTACAAAACACTTTCGCGACAGCAGCATGCAGTAAACGTTAGAAACGTCCGTCTATTTTATGTGTGTGCTCTCGTAAGAGAGTCTGCACTGCACACAAGAACTCCCGCGTCAGCCGTCAAAAGCCGAAAGCTCTGTGCTTCTGATTAATGGCGCAATAATTTTGAGACTCGGTGAATTGAGTTTTTTGGCTTTGTACGTGCGCATGCATGTGCTCCTGATACTCTCTCGTCGCTCACACCGAATTCCGAGGCAAATTCTTCACCGAGGAGAATTTACTGAAGCTGGCGGTGACCCACTTTCGTGTTATTATTGCATAGCTAAGCTGTGCACCACCTTTTTGCAAGAGAAATACGTATTTTCCTTGGTAATTTGCAGACGTTATCCTACTATCAAGATGCACCGTTTATTTAGCTCTCCGCAGCAGCCATCAGAGCAATTAAATCGAAAAGAAACAAGAATGATGGTTTTTTACTGTAAGGAAAATTAGGTTGTGCTTTTCAAAAATATATTAAATTGCTTACCATTATTTTCTAGCGGTTTTATACGGTTCCTTTATCATTAAAAACTTGTTAAAAACTCTTGATTTAGTTTTATAATTATAGCAATAATTACAGAACTTATCAAATTGTTTTTTTTTTTTAAATTTTCAAAACATTTGGCCTACACTTGACTTAATCTTTGATTTTCTAAGAAATATTTTTTAATTTAATTGTTTTTTTAGATTTAATATACGGAAATTAGTTTTTTTTATCCAGATCAAAATAATTCATACAATAAACATTTATTTTAATTATTATTAGTTAAACAAATAAAAGGAATTAATTTTTCAACAGCACAACTTGTTATTTAATTAATGCCAAAAACGTTTTTTATTTGTTCATTTGTAAAAAAACATCCATAAGTGCCTCAAATATTTATTCATTAAAACCAGACTAAAAAATCCTCAGCTCTGTGACTTCTTTTGTGTAACTTTTGAAATCCGTCCGTTCATATTGTTGCAAAATATAATTAAATTAATCCTGCACAGAGAGAACAACAAAGGGACACGTTTTTAATCTTTTCAATACAAAGCTGCATTGAATTCGCTCTCGTCGACGTTCGACGGCATTATTTGTGACAAAAGGCTGCTGTGACGGATAATAATAAATTGGAAGCGTGGACAAAATTGTGAGTTGACGTCCATATTTGTTTTGCGCTGGAAAAGTTGGCTGGTCCAGAAGGGGCGCAAATGAGCGTCGCGCGCTATCGGCGGATGATGAATGTGACGTCACGACTTTCCAAACACAATGAGGCCAGCAATGCAAATGAAGCGGGAAAATAAAAGATAGCGCGGCATCGCTTATCACGGGGCTAAATGTTAGCCGGGCTGTCTGTTGACTTGGCACCGCCAGACCGGGGCATGCGGCAAACTATAAAACCCCTTCACTCCCCCCGCCAAAACACCTAATGAACACGCTGCCAACATATGATGATGATGAAAGATTTCCGCCTTCCGTCATACAACATATTATATCGAACTGAGCTGCGGTTTATAAATATTTCGCTGTTCTGCATTGAAAGTTGGCTTAAATTTGAATAATTCAACGCTGTAATATCAGTTAACATGATGAGTGTTTAATCATATAAAAATATTGGAAGAAATAATCAAAAAAGTAAAAGTATGGGAAAGTAATTTGAGGAAAGAAATTAGTTAGTTTTTAGTTGGATTTTTTAGTAAGTAAGAAACAATTAAATTTTAATTTATAGAAAAAAAGGTGAATATTTTTATTTTTGGAGTTATAAGTAATATTTTTTTAGTAATTTTTGACAAAAAAAAATATATTTACAATAATACTGTAATCTAAATTTAATAGTTTAGTTTAAAAATATTTAATTAATTCCCCTATGCAGATTGTGTAATTCATTGACATTGGTTCTTACGAATGATTGTTTCTAATTTCATTCCTAAGATATTTTGATATTATTTGCAAAATTAAAAATGTTGGCGTTGGAAAAATAAAAATTGGTTCAGTTGATCAAAGATTTGTAAAGTAGACAACCGAAGCCGATTCTTGGAGATTTTGCTATATTTTGGTCACCTGACTACAGCCCCACGGTGGACTAATTTTGATTCTTCCAACGCCAGAATTTGTTTATTTAGCATTTTCTAACACTTATCTTAGGATTGAACCGATACAATCATTCAAAGATAGGGCTGCCATAAAAACTAATGTTATTAAATTACAAAACTGTTTGTTGGAATAATATTTGTGACAAAAATTGAGGATATATTATTAACTGATTCAATTTTTGGCGTGAGTGAGTGCAGGTGCAAAATATGCGGTGGTGATTTGCGGCTGATTGAATTATTAGTCTTTTGTGAGGAGCGCGGGGCGTGATCAATAGCGCCTGTTGCGCCGCCAAGAAGTGAGTGTAGGTGGGTGAGGGCGTCGAGAAGAAGTACATTGGATTGCACGCCGGCAACTCCCTGCTGCGGTTCGCAGTTATAACGAGTCGGGCCCCAAACCCTGTGATAAATTCGAATCTTCGCCGCCCGCCACGTGCTCTTTTTGCACCTGTTTGTTTCCGTCCGGGTTTATTTCCGAAGCGAATGAATTGCGTCCTCATGCCGAAAGACAAGGGGTCGCTTTTTATCAAAGGGGTGCGGATAGGCTGAGGGTCGAGGCTTTCGGAAAGCAGCTCTGGATTATCGGGATAAGTTGGCGCCACATCCTGCTCTCCATCAAATCGTTATCCCGCGCCTAACTTTCAGTCTGTTCCGATTGAAAATAAGGCAGTCAAGATATCTTTAATATTTTTCAAAGCGAGACTCAAATATATATTATTAAAAAAAATTCTACCCCAAATTCGTTTCTGATATCTTGATAAAATTTATTTATTGCTATTGCGCTTGAATTAAGTAAGTCTGCAATGTCTGCATTCTGCATCTTCCTTTTGTTTTTTGACTTTTTATGGAATTCAAAATCAATTAATTAAAACAAAAAATTAGAATAAGTGAAAATAACAGTAAAAAAAACTGTGCCGTCGATCATTTATCAAGAAGTTAAATTATCTGATGAATTTTTGTAATTAAATAGCGAAACTGTTCACAGTATCAGGTTTAAAAAAATTTCTAGGTTAACATTAAAGGTTTCTATGCAATTTTAGTTTTGGCATTTCAAGTTGGCTTAAATAAAGACATTAAATAACTACATATTTTGAAATGTCAATTTCCTAGGATTAAAATTTAAAAAATGTTCACTATTGCTTAATTTATTTTTGTTGTCAGCAATAATAAAACAATTCCAATTTCCTTAAATATCGTTCGATGAATCATATAATGATTGAAAAAATATAAAATGAATAAAATCCCATGCTTTCACTTTGTATGTAAAGTAAAATTAGTAAAATCATTAAGCACTTTACAGCAATAATTATAAATGATATGAAAATAAATTCGACTTTTCCTTGATGGATCAACCCTCGATCGTGAACTTCTACTATTAATTAAAATTAAAATTTCCATTAATATTATGTAACTTAAATTTTTAATAGTTTAATATTTGGTTATATTATAATAATAAAATTATTTTAATTGAACAAATTTAATGTTTATAAAACCATAATGACTCCACTTTCATTATCAAATAATTTCGGCTATTTTAATATACCTGCCATGGGGAAATATCTATTATTTAATCATTTTGCGTCCCAATAATCAATTTTATGAATTTTTTTGCAGGTACAAAGTTCCTGTGCAGTGAAGTCATCGCGCCCGTGAAGAGCGAGGTGGACGACATTTGCCTGTACATTCTCAACTTTGAGGATCTCACTGCAGTCACGCCGCCCATTGACGACAGAGCCGGCGGCAGCGCTTCTGCACAACCCCTGCCCATCGGTGGTACTGGGCCTCCTCACCAACCTGTGAATCGCCTCGGACGGCGTAAGCAATCAAATTATCCCTCCGCACAAAAAGATAAAGAAAAGAAAGTTTTGAACTAATTAAAAGTTGTTCCTCTCGCTCGCCCGCTTAGACAAATTTTTTCAACTCTTTTATCACAGGCAACTTTTTCTTCCTTGCCAAGTACACAGAGATAGGGTGCATTTTAATTCCGAGCAGACGAGGTTGGCTAAACTAATTAGGGATGATTGTTTCAGTGGGCCGTGCGAGGCAGTCATTCAGACAGTCATTTAAGATGGGACCATTAAGAAGAGGGCGTGCCTTTTTGGAGAACGCGATAGCACCACCGCAGGCCACGCCGATTCGCGAGGAAATCTCTTTGGACGAGAGGTGAGAAATTATTTTCTTTTTTTTCCCCTCAAAATCGTTTGTTAAAAATTCATTATTGGTTGGTAAAATTTTGCTAACGGCTTAATTTTTTTGCTTTTTTTCCAGAAAAATACAAATAAATAATAATATTCTTGATAATTTACGTTCCAAAATTAAATAATAATTTATAGTGTTAAAATTCAATCTGAAAAATTAAAATAATGAGGGGACTGGTCTGTTAATATATAAATAAGAATTAAAATTAATAATTAAAAATTTATTTCTCTTATAATTGCAAAATGTTATTGATAATAATAAGCAAAATAGAGAAGATTATTACAAATTATTCATTTTTAATCTAAAAAACAAAATAAATAACAATTTTTAACATTTTGAATGAGAGCAAAAAAGTTAAAACTGTTTAAAATGGAACTAATTTACAATAAATTTTATAATTTGTCATTATATTATTGATAGTTTAAAATTTTACCCATCATATGATATGATTTTTTGGACAAATTGATTTCTGACATGAAATTTACTGAATACTGACTATAAATACAAATTTTCATCAATATAACTAAAATCACCGCCCCTCTCACTTGCAATAATTCTGGTTGTTGAATTTGCGTTTGTTAATAAAATTATTGGCTGAGGGTGCAGCTCATGAAAATTGCGATTAATCAATGAAAAACGCGCTGACGAACAAGTTGAGCGCGACTGGGGGCTTATGCTGCATCGGATTTAATTAATTGATTAATTGCTATCTGCGCGTCACAAGGCAAACGGGCCGCGCGAATAAATCAGAGCAAACGCGATTAACGGCGCGGCTAATTCATGCAAACGAAATTTGATTCGAGTTTTCCTCTCCTTGCCGTTGGCGGCGCCGCTTTTTCAGCGGCAGAAAATTGTGATTAATTACTGGGCGAAAATCGATCGCTGCCCAACAAAGGGACCGTCTGTGTAACGCGTGCAATGCTAATACCCATTGTGAAAAAAAAAACCGACGTCGAGGGCGGGTTTCAGCCCGTCTGATTGAATTACAATGCAAGAATATACACCTCTGCACCGACGCGATTAATGGACAGATTGAATGTCACTTTCATGTGGGCATATTTGAAATAGTTGTAAAAATTTATACACATCGTGAGGCCCGTGAGGAAAAAAGTTCCAATAAGTTTTTATAAATCACAATACGAATACAATTTCATATTAAAAATGCACTGAGCCTTTAATTACAAATTCAAAAGTATTTAATTTTATTTTTTTAGGGAGGAGGGTGGAAAATTCTACTAAACCCTGTGAGAAGTTTCATATCCATTTACAAATGTATATAATTAATTAATAATTACATATCCAAAAAGTATGTCCCAGAAACATCGTACATCGGAGAGAAACCCCATTTTCTTCACTTCTATGATCATCACCTCCGGTGTTAATTTTTTTATTTTTTATTTATTGTTATATCTGTAAGTTTTTAATGACTTTGAGCAAAATTCCCACGCTGAAAAATTTTCTGCCGCTTCTAATTAAATTTGAACTCCGGATTAAAGAATTATCCAGTAATTACGTCGCGCTCCATTGGTGGTGCAAAAGATGCACGTCGCGTCACGTCCGGCTGCAAAAGCAAAGCAAAGTGTGCACTCGTCTCGATATTGATCATGCACGCAAATGCGATAATAGTGGGAGGCGCACGCGAGCAGCAGTTTTAGTTTTAGTGACGCAATAAAATAAAGCATGCAGCAAATGAATGAAGAGCAAACCCGCCCGCCGGATTTCGCCTCAAAGTGGAGAAGCTGCTTTTGGCACGGGCCCAAAATAATTTTATATGACGCTTGTTTCTTCTTTATTGCCTTTTGCGAAACGATGAGCGACGAAGGGAATTATAAAAAGAAGGAAACACCAACTCCAGACTGGTCGATGCATAAAAAAATTTGTCCAGAATTTTTTTTCACTTTTATTGCCTGCCGAGTGTTTATTTTGGAGAATGCTTTTGTGCTTGGAAACCACATATCTATAAACTGGGTCAACTCGGGACTTATCGATTCGGTGTATTTTATCTCCGTGTGTCCAAATTAAACTTGGAAAAACCTTATTTCACCTCTCGTCCGTAAAAATGCGATTTACGATAATTAATCCGCGCCCACATGGAGGACGGAAATGGAATTCTTTTTACGAGACTGCAGCTCTCAATCAGCGAACATTTTCACGCGCGAGCGGATCCGAAAGGGCTCGTCGTAAATTAGCCAAAGTGCTGACTGGACGCCTCTCTGCTGCGTTCCGGTCGGAAGGAAAAAGTGGCCGGCGCCCCTTTTGTGCAGTGTCACCCTTTGATCATCCATTGAACGGGGATTAAGGATCAAACGCCGCTGTGCTGATGTTTCTATTTCTCTCGACCGCATGCCTGTGCACCGGATGGAAGTGCTGTCGATGCCCAGATTAGATTACGTAATGCGCAAGGACGCAGATTTTGACCCTTATTTGGCCCCTCCCCCAAAAGATCAGGTGTCAAATATAGTTTTTTTTCTTTTCACGATTATTGTAAAAATTTTGATTTGTTTGCAATTATTCTCATTAGTGGAGAAAGCAATTTTAAGTAAAAATAACTTTCAAAAGAATTTCACAAACGAGGCTTGATTCAAAATTTTGGTGTTTGAATTTAATTTTCACTTTTCCTCGATGGTTTCTTTCTTAATTTTTTTTTATTTTAAATCTCAAAATTTTAACTGAACAAGATGGAAAAAGGAATTTAATAAAAAAAAATTAAAAAAAACCGCTGAATTCAGTGGATATTTAAAAATAAAGAGAAGAAATATAAAAGACACTTTTATGTACAGCAATAGAATTTTGCTGAAACGGTTCTAATCGAGCTAGCCCTGCTTGAGTTCTGGATAATGTTGATAATTTTATGGTGGATTGAATTTAAATTCGGCTTTTCCTCGATGGGTTTTTGTGAGTTTTTATTGTATAAGAAAAACAATATCCTGCTCTCGACCACCGCCGAGAAAGCTCATGAATTATGGCTGCAGCCCGCAGCCGAAACATGTAGAGCAGGATATTGTTTTTCTTAAACAATAAAAACTCACAAAAACCCATCGAGGAAAAGCCGAATTTAAATTAAATCCACCATGAATCAACCCTCGATCGTGAACTTCTACTACAAAATTGATAATTTTAAGTATTTCAATTTTAAAATTTTGATTTTTGCCCCTCTAAGTTTTAATAAACCGGTTAAAAATGAAAAAAAAACCATTCAATGCATAAATTAAGAATGATTCATAATTTAAACAAATTTAATATTGAAAAAAATATCAGCTTCTAATCTTTTCAAATGCTATTCTTTGATTAAATTCAAAGCGCTGAGACATAAAAAGCAGGTTTTCTTTTTTTTGCGCATTTGATCAAACTTTCGGCCGTCCTTTTCCGTGTAAAACGTTTGCGTTAAAAAAAAAGAACGCAAGTTACTTTTGGGGGCGAATTGAGCAAGTGAGAGGGAAGCGCAAGGTGAGAGAGTTTATTAAATGTCAGTTGTTGTTTTGACAGGAGCGAAGTGCTGGAAGTGAGTTTCCCCGAGAAGCCCCCGCTGTCTGCGCTGCACCACCGCGCCTCGTTTCCACCGCGCACTCCGGCGACGGCGCTACCTGCCCTGACGGCACCACCCACAGGGGTAAATCGAGTTCCCAACCCCGCCACTTGCACCCCGTCGCCACACGGCAGCACCAACGACAATCGGTCGTGCCGCTGTACCGACAGATTGCGCACAAATGCATCTCTTTTCAGTATTTGCGTTGCTCAAAACACAAGTTAATAATTTTAAAAATAATTAATATTCTTTTATTAAATCATTATTTCTGTTATTTGTTGTACAATATTATTTTTTTTTTCATACTCACGTATAAATTAATGATACTTATTTTTTAAATTTAATATTTTATTAAAATAAAATAATTATGTTTTTTTTCTTTTTAGTTTTCAATAATCAGTTACTTATATATTTATAATAATATGTTTAAAAATTTTTTGTACTTATACTGTGACTAGAACATGAAGTATATATTTACAAATAATAATATTTACCAGGGTCAAGCAATTTGTTTTCTAAGTTGTTGAATTTTTGGATTTCTTGTAGTATTTTTGAAATTTCTCTTTCAAGTCTAAGTCTAAAGAAAATTGGACTTGTCGAAATCTCAAAAGATTGCCTCTGGCTACTTATTTGTGCAAAGGGTTCTGACCCTCCAACCTGCTTCCCTTTCATCTAATAATACTTGCTTTCTGCTGTCCTCCTTTTTTATGTCTGTCTCTCCAAGTCAATATCTTGCTTGAGGGGGTGCCGAGAATGTGTGTTGCTCGTATCCAATTATAGGTCTCGGGGCGATCTCATTCAATATTAAATCTGTTCGGATAAAAAGATACAAATCCTCAGCCGCGTCTACTTCTCAATATCTTTTTCAAAGGATTCTCCAATAAAAAAAAGTAATAAATCTAGCAGATTTTTTATCTTGACAAGAGATGTAATGATCAAGGTTTAAATTTAAATTTTTCCTTGAATATTTTGGTTTTTTTTTTAATTTCTTTTGCTGAAATATTTCCCTCTTTTGTATAATTTATTATCTTAAACAATTATTTTACTAGATTAAAAACATTTTTTATCCATTTTTTATTTCTCTTTTGTAAGAAGCAGGATTTTTGTTGCAATGAAATAAACTTTAAGGTTTAAAAACGCTCCGAAAATTGTATTAAATGGACTTAAACCATTTTTTGCCTCTCCTTTTAATAATTCTTAGATTTCTAACTGTATTTTGCTTCAATTGTAGGGGCCGAAAATTAACCTTGAATGTGTGGATTTCAGGGTCTGAATCGGACAAAGGAGGGAGACAGCAGTCCCGAGTCGTCGCCAACACAAAAGCCGCCCCCGCAAGGCGGCGACATCATCCCTTACAACCACCCGCCGCTGCGGCCGGCGTCCTCGCTGGACGCCATTTCCAAACAGAAACTGGCAGAGGCGGCCGCCGCGGCCAGCCAGAACGTGCCTAGCAGGAGTGCCACCATGAGTGCGCGTGAGTTTTCCTTTCACTTTCCTGCACCGTCGACACTTAATTAATTTCATTCTTAATTAATTTCGATTCTTGATTAACCTTTTGACATTATATCGGTCGGTGGCCACACAAACACACTAACTTTTTGCTGATGGAAATTTCCCACACTCTTTCCTGTTGAGACTTCCTTTTTTTTTTTAATTTCTATAATACTTGGTGTTTTTTTCCAAATGCAAAATACTCGATGAGGTTGATGTCAGCACTGATATTATTTGACTTATAGTTCTAACAATTAGCTAGGGTTGAAAAAAATAATAATTTTACACATTATATATAATGACTGAATGAATGTATACTAATTATATTAAAACCTGTTTCTTTCTCTCCGCCTGACGTTTTGCTCTGTGTTTTTGGTTTTGGTTTTTTTACTCCCAATTTTTTGAGAGAGAAAATAATATATAATTTTTATCAAATCATCCCTTGAAATTTGCGCTGGATTTGAGAGTGGGTTATTCAAGCATTTGCATATATATTTTGTTTGAAACTTAAAAAAAAAAATATCCAAGAAATGCCTGCGAATTTTGATTGATGACCATTTTATCAATCTAACTCTTAATTAACAATTAGTATAAAAAACTCACTAGTTTTTCAACCCTAGCACTCTGAATATTTCAATTATCAATGTATTTTCCCACAAGTTTTTCTGGAGGTTGTTTTTTGTCATTGGAATATATTTTATGGACTTCACACGTTTTTTTTTTTACATTGCCAATTAATAATGTTACCAATTATTGGTGTTTTTTGCTTATGATCATGGTTGGTGTTGTGTGCATTCACTTGGTGTTTTTGATGCATTTACTTTTCCAAGAGAACTATACTTGATGAACAATTCAACTTATCATTAATTTTGCAACAACGCAGATAGCACACCCATTCGTCTATTTTTTTTTATTCACGATTATTTCCATAGCTCAAAATATTATACCAGAGTAGGATTGACTAAAAATTATAAAACGCCACTCTGCATATTTCTTTTTTCAATCAATATTTTCGACATTCATTTTATTCATTACTTATTTCATACATTCCATATTTTATTACCATGTTCAAACTCATCTGTGCAAAAGAAAAAAAAAATGAAATGGTCATGAATCACGATTTTTATTGCTCTCGCCGAAATTGGCAGCGCCCCTGCCAAAAATGGCGCGCTGGCGGTGCCAAAGAGCCGACTCGTTTCGATCGAGAGCATTTTTTCCTAATTTGGCATGATGCTCGTTTGCAATGTAATTTTTTCAATGTGTTTAGTAACATGCAGCTACCCTGAGCCCACCCTCGAAGACACAAGGATTCGGCCACACACGCTAGATAATTTTTCAGAAGGTAATCTTCAAATGTCTGATCACTTGAGAAATTAAGCTCATCTCCCCAAGATTGATTTGGAATTCGATCTCTCATGTTGTTATTACATTAACTCTCCATACTTCAACATCGATGATTTTTTACTTAATTGATACTTTGATTGCCGCTATAGAAAAATCGTAGAGCGACCCCTGTCACTGGGTTTTGCTTCAAGTGTGACGTGTTTAAGATTTATATATTAACTAATCAGTACCTCGAGAACCTTCGAGCCAAGTTTTGTACTTTTCCACTAACCTCTGTTTTTCTTTTGGATGATTCTCATTATTCGTGTATTTTAACAGTTGTTGGTGTTTTTTGCATGGAAACATGTTGTGAGTGTTGCCTGCTTTAGATGTGGGTCTCGAGTTTACTCTCAGTGTTAGCTGTAGTAATTTTACGTGTTTGACAAAACATCTATCTTTCTATAATTAGAGATTTGATCTTTTTGGTAAATTTTCATTTCGACATACAAAACACGTTCCTTTGAGACACTTTTCTAGATTTTTGATTTTCATCATTGAAAATTTTAAGTGTTTTCAGATGTGAAAAAAAGAGTAAGATATATACGAGTACAATTTTATCTCAAAAATTAGATCTTAAAGGCCCTCTCCAGTAATGTATTTTTTATTCTTGTATTTGAAAGAACATGAAATTGCTGGCATCGAAATCGTGGTTAAAAATTTGCACTCAAAATACCTTCTAAATCTCTAAATTTGACCAAAATAAAAACAAATAGAAATAGGAATTAACCCCTCAAGTTATTTTAGTTTTCACAATTTCAACGTCAATCATTAAATTTTGTCTTCAATTGAATTCAGGAATAAAAATAAATAATACTGGAGACCCTTTAATTTAAGTTACGCAGCTTTTAAATTGTAACCCCTTAATTAAAATATGCCGATAAATTTCAACTTAAAATTTGATAATTCCAACAACAAATTTTAAATTAGCGGCCAGAAAGATCACAATAAATAATTGTCGATAATTATTAAAATTAATTTTTTAAATGAAGATTAAATTAATGTTAACCCTCATAAAAGTCATGAATTTTCGTGCTGTGCATTTCAATTTTCGCTTAGAGTAGACTTGCTAGAGGCAGCCATGATTTTACTGGAAGACAAACTCCTGCAGACAGGACGTTTCTCTTTTTTTTTCATTTTCAAATATAAAACTTCCTGTCATATATTGTCATTTTTTTTTTCAATTCTCATCTTCAGAGACGAGTGTGTGACCTAAAAAGCCTCAATCCGTGACAAACTAATGTGCCACACGGCCGACATGTCATTTCAGCTGCGGCGCGAAACCACGTTTCCAAATCCTTCCCGAACGCTTCATCAGAGTCGGACCTGGCGAGGTACCACGCGGCCCTTTGGGCCGACCAGAGACGCGACCGGAAATCCCCTTCGCTTAGCAACGTAGCTTCAGATAGCCTAAGACATAAGGTACAGACACAATTTTCTTTCTATCCTCTCTTTTACAACGAGAATGTCGAATTTTTCATTCCTTGAAAAATTTTATATTTATTCACCATAAAACTCACGAGCCGTGATTTTCGTGTCTCCAAGCACAATTTATCAACTTGTGGCGCCATTTTTGTGACAAAAACAACAACATGTTTTGACGATTTTGCAAAAAAAGAGCACCAGCTTGCTGCCAAAACAACTCCAAGTGCCGCTTTTTGTGCCAAAAAGAAGCGAACGTTTTTGTCTCCGGAGATAAGATGCATATATAAAATCTCGGTGCAAAATCTGCCAAGCTAAAAATAAAAAAAAAAATATAATTGTTGTCACCGTGAGAGACGCGTTGCTGCTGACTACTTTGTGCAAAACGTTCGTTTGTGCCTGCATGTAAATTTAGCGACAATTATCTATCTGCTTCCAGTTTTCTATTCAAGACAATGGATCGGCAAAATTTTTTCAAGGTGCTCTCCACACTCCTAACATGGGTGAAAAAGTTGCTCAGGTGAGTACCTCTTACCCATTCTCACTATACGCCTCATTTGTGTGTTGTGCAAAAGTAGAAAAGCAGTAATTATATTGATTGCCCTCTCACAAAAAACACTTTCAACTTTCCGACATTTCCGCATGTTCTTCAAAGATACTGTGCTAAATTAACAAATTCTCGTGGGATACGTAAAAGGTCGGAATTTAAAAATAAATGACAATAATTACTCCGCCGGTGAAATATCAGAAATTTATTCGTCAGAAAACTGCCTCTTGAATTGATCCAGTACTTAATCAGAAACGCGAAGATCAGAAAAAGTATTTTTAATTCATTTAATCAATTAATTAAATTTTATATTATTATAAAATTGAATTAAAATAGTCTGCAATTAATTTTTTTTCATCATCCTCTCATAAACTCTTGGTAACTTCATTAACGCAATTAGGTAGATTTTAATCGCGACCATCAACGAAAAAGCCATTTCTTCTTTTACGTTTATGATCTTCAGCCTATTAACCACATTTAATGCTAAATTTCTTAATTAATAAATAATAAGGAGATGAATATTATTATTTCAAAGTTCCATAAAAGCGATAAAATTTGCAAATCGGCCTGTAGGGAAAAGTTTCAGTCCAACGACAACTTCGAACGTGAAAAGTTGCGGTGCAGTGCGACGTGGGACGCACAGGGAATTGACAATTGCAGATTTCTTCCTCCGAGTAAAAATAATGTGCCCCTCTTCCGCACTGCTGGGTCACCCGAGTGCATTCAGCGTCGTCTGCGGATGACAATTTCAAACACTACTACTTACATTGCGCCTGTCGACAAAATGTTTTTATATATTTCTCAACTTCTTTTTTTCGTCCGACTGCCACTGTCAGCAGACTCAGGGCACGAAAATAAATTTGCATTTAGCGCACGTCGTCGGGTGGTGCAATTTAATTCGCGAGAGAGAGTAAAAAGAAAGGGAGTAATTAAGCACGTACTTGGCATTTCTATTCAATATAAATAACAGCCAGGCTGGCGCGCCACTTGCAAAAATAAAATTCAATGCCTATGGCCGGAAAGAATTCGTAATGCTCACTATGTCGATTGCTGCGGTGCATAGTAATGAGATGCTCATGCTTTTTTTATTGAAAGCAATTAAGGGATAAATTGGAAATTAGAGCAAATTAGAAAATAATAAAAAGAACAATTTCTAGAAAATTATAAACCTTCAAATTTACAAACAAAGAATAATTAAATAGCAGAACTTAATTAATTATTTTCACGAGGACTGGGAAACGGTTGATTTTTGCGACACTATAAATTAAAACCGTCAAAATTTAGCTATGAAAATTTGGCATTGATGATATAATAAAAAATTTCAATGATCCCATCCTCCTTAAATTGATAAATTTAATTAATTAAAGGTTGATTACATGTTGATTGCAAGGATTAAAAATAAATTCAAATTCAAATGTTTAAATGAAAATGCAAATTTTTACATATGTTCATTTACATGAGATTATTTTCTTTATACATATCATGTTAAAATTAAAGTGTGATTTGGATTAAAATATATATTTGAAATATAATCTTTGAAAAAAGGATGCAAATCAAATAAAAAATGATTATGAAACATTAATTTTTATACAATTTCACTAACATTACTGATAAAATATGATAACTTGACGATTTTTTAAAGTAAAAAATTGAAAAATAAAAAATTTTGTCGTGTCTTCTACACTTTTTTTATAAAGGACTCAGCATAAAGTTATAGAAAAAATCAGATGATCACTTTAAAACGTTATTTCAAAGAACATAAAAATGCTTAAAAATTGTCCAATACGTCCGAGTAAAATAAATTTTTTGCGTATGAAGTGTCACTTGGATTATTAATTTTTTTTGTAAAAGAGTTCAAAACGAGTCACGAAAATAATGCCCCGTACGTCGTCGGGTCCACCTGGTTGTGAGTCATTCAGCATTTAGCGAGAGAGCCACAAAGGACGGTCCATTGTGTGCGGCGGCGACGGCCACAATCAAAAGAAGCAGGCCTGATTTCAGCTTGCTAATTAGCTAATGCGCGCTAACAAGCTTTCTTTCTAGCCCCGGCGTTTAAATGCGAGCCGCGAGACCGAAACAATGGCGCGTGATTAAATCCAGGCCAGAATTTTTCCCTAATGAATTCGTGCTGACATCAAAGCATGAAAAAAAAGAAGCGGCGCAGACTTCTTATTTATCTATTTGTCGTTGGCATTGCAGCGAAATGTGCCACCGCGTTGGAACAGACCCAGTGGCAGCATCGATTTTTGCTCTCCACACATGCAGTCTGCGGCTTGAGTTTTCCGACCGTAATAGATGAAGCAGAGCTAATGAGCGGTAGATAAATAACACATGATAATGACACATAAAATTACAATTTTCATATATACATTCGAGATCGTTCTGTTGGAAAATTGGTGCGCAGGGAAAATAATCGTGTTTGGGCCAATGTCATTAGGGTGATTATGGGAATAGGGGGCCGCAGGTCATTAACGGACTTAATTAAAGATTGTTGCCATAAACACGGAATTTTAGCAGGGGGACCTAAAAGGAAAATTTCATATTATCATCAGAAGTTAAAATCGTTTTTAATTAAAATGTAATTTTTTATTATTTATTCGTAATTATAATATGTATAATTTAATAATGATAAATCGAATTGAATTTTGATTTTGATTTTCGTTGGCAGTTAATTCCTCTTGTATGATAGATCAATGAATGCTATTTTTCTTAATCAAAAATGATTTGTTAATTATAATCAATACCTCTTCACAATTTCAATATTTCTTTCATTTGAAATATTTTGAAAATTTTTTAATTTTTTAAAATAATTTTAATTAATTGCATCAACAATATTGCAATTTTATTATCAATATATATGACTGAATATCAATTTGATATCTATAATTTACTGTTTTAAAATGGGACTAATTATTTGTGACTTAATCATTAAACTCAAATTTGCTGAATAGAAAAATTATTTTCATATTAGAGCTGCCGTGTATATCAAATTAACTCTAATTTCGTGCGCCTGCCGAAATAATTAATCTGATTCATAAGAAGGCCTGATGCCAAATTTCATCAGTGCTGTTGATTAGCGCATTGTTCGCCAAGGAATTCGACTCGTGGCCTTTCGTAAGATATCAGTTTCACGCACAGTAATAAATAAATATGGAGGGCACGAGAGGGTAAAAAAAAGTTGAAGCGGCCGAATTCCTCATCGCTTGGCAAACAAACATTCGGTGGCGCCGCCGCTACCGTGGCGTGTCGATCCGCGGCTGGCGAGTCGCGTGAGTGGCGCTCGCTGGGCTCGGCCCACTGGTTGAATGGAACCGCTGTAGGTGGCTTTAGCGTCGATTCGACGCAGACGGGTGAGACTCGAAGGGATGGCACACAGATTTTGGAGCTCCGGCGCGCTCTGCAGCAGTCGGTGCTAATTTGCGGAGTGTGTTTGTGCGAACGGAACTGAATCAGCTGCTCGACGGCGCCATGGTGCGGTGAGAGCGGCGGCGCCGCGATCCTTATGCTTCACCTCGTTAAATGTCACGCTCGAATCACGTAGCAGCCACGGCGCCGCATGCGAATCCCGATTGCGCGCGAGCAGGCGGCGCCGTCATGCTGTCGCCGACGGAGGAGCCCCGCGGCGCCGCGCTCACCATGACGCCGGTCGGCGCCTCCGAACAACTCCTGATGGACAGCAAGGACATCAGGGTGTTGAACGACATCATCGACGACCTGAACCGCTTCGACCCTGACGGCGACACCCTCGCCGGATCCAGGCGACCCTCCCAAATCACCAAATTACCCGAAGAGCAGGTACAGAAATAATTTCTTTACCAAGAAAAATATGATATGTATAATTTTTTTTATTTAGCACAAAGGTTTGCGTCACTTTTAATGGTGCTTGTCGGTGATCAAAGCGCCACTTAAAACGTTTAGTCCGTTGCGAAATAGACAAAGACAATTCGCCACACCCACCGCGCACGACGATACATCAAACGCACGCTGGATTCGCTCTCATAATAACCGCCCAATAATTAATGACACTGCCCGTGTTCACTCATCTCCGCTGAGAGTTGACGTGCCCGTTTTCAGTTGCCAAACGCACCACCGCCAGGGGAAATTGAAATAAATCAGCTCCGCCTGAATATTAACATCCCCAAAATGGTCAGAGATTTTTTTATAAAAAAATTCACTTCCTTTAAAAGTGTCGTTTCTCGCGACAACAGGTTGGTTGGGGACTCGCTGGTATAATAATTTTCATTTTTAATGTCTCAATTTGGAACTTTTCGAGCCGACTGGAGTCGTGCACGTGACTGGCTCTGTTTACTGCTGCCATCTTTGCAATGATGAAATTGCAGAGAGATGATGATGTTTTGCGTACTCACTCCCGGTGCTGCCCGCGCCTCACTCGTGCGAGCCTCTCCCATTATTATTGATTGCGCGCCAAGCCCCACGCTGTACGTTTCCCCATTCCGGGACTTTTGTTTCGTCCCCGACTAGTGCGAATTGGCTCGCGCTGGCGAAAATCGCGCCGCATTTATTTAGGAATTGAGGCCGACTGGTCAATTCGCATTCAAAATGTTTGGTGTGGCGCCGACGGTGTTGGGTCATCTCGCCTTATTCTAAGTTATCTCGTCCCTGGGGCGAAATTATTTCCAGCAGCCAGCGTGCCAGTAACCTTATCGATCTCCCCGTGGATGATATGCCGTGCTCGCAAAGCCGAGAATAATCAATCCCAACCTGGGCCGCTTCCAGGAAAAAAGGCAAACTTTTATTTATACACAAAAACAATAAAGTTGGCGAAACATGCGCCGGATCAATAAAATACGTAAACAGTTCGGCGAACGGAACCAATTATAAGGAAGATGGTTCATTTATTTTTCATGTCAAATTCGGCGGAAAACGAACGGGCGTCATCTTTCTGTTGACGTCTCGCTCCTCCAGACTTATGCAACGTGCTCGTCGCCAGTGCCCGACGTTGCTGCAGAACTCGCAGGAGCTACGACCGCCACCATGCTGCCGCCGATCAATAATCTCCCTCTCGCAACTCTCAGCCAAAGGCTCCAAGGCAGCCCACACACACTTTGTACTTTTAAATGTGTGCATATTTCTTAATTTTCGCCACAGCCGCCGTCGAGTTGCGAATTGCGGTGGCAAGTTGGGGCGAATTATTCGTCCATCGACCGACACGGTGTTTCCGTTCAGACATCCGGAGAGAAAGAAAGAGAGAAAGAGAAAAGAAGGTCGTTAGAATCGAGACGAACGCCATTTGGAGCGGATAAAGGTTATTGTATTGCCGTCCTCGCGCGCAACTTTTTGCAAGTGTGCGGCCTTTCCAGTCTGCTGCAATATTATCGAACCTTCGGCGCCGACGGCTTGGAAGGAATGAGAAAATACTTGGAAACTCCTAATTGGAGAGCATTTCATTGAAAACTCTCTTGAACTTACGAGACGCATAAAGTTTTTGAGTGCACTTCATAGCTGAAAATTATTTTATATGTTCTCAGAGTTTGATAAATTTCCTTCAATTTTCATTCAAACTCTCATAGAGATTAATACAATAATTGCGAGGAACAAATTTTGAAAGTAAATTGCATAGAGGTGGGGATTATTTTTTGCAATTTTTCGACAAGCAGGTTGCACTATTTCAACTTTGTTCGCTTCTGCTGAGGTTAAACAGTCCTATGAGCTATAAACAATGCGTCAAAATAAACTTCTTGGTGTCGATTTAGTGCCAGAGACTTTCCAGAAATCGCTCAAAAAAGAGAAGGAAAAATACTTTGAAGTGTTTTTCCTGCTTGGAATATTTCCTGCTGAAAGACCAAAGAAAATAATTCTAATAGCTCAATTATGCTTTAAATTAAAAACATTTTTTTTTAAATATTTCTAAAAAAAATTACATTTTCATTTAATCCGTGGTTTTATTTATTTTCGAGCAAAATTTATGATCAAAAATTGTATTTTTTTTTTTTACTGTTTAAACAAATTTAAAAATGTCTTCAAGGAACGCATCCACTTTAACGACCGTGTAGACGTTCCCAACGTTCCCATTGTTTAGCAATTTAGCTAGTCCCTCATCGGCTTTTATTTGCGTAGCAAAAACACCGTCTTCTACGCAGAAGCAGCGAGCTCTTGATTTTTTTTTTATCCGGCGTCTGCAGCACTTTTACCCCGTCGGAACTTTTATCACTCATACAAATGGACTGACGCCTCGATAAAAAAAAAATCTGTCTGTTTGACTCACTCAAAGGGACGTTAATTCAGAACGTGAAATCAGCATTAGTGAAATGTGCCACTCCATCGTACAAGGAAACCCGCTGGGGAAATTTCGCTTTCCATAGTTGACAACTTTTCCGGTTTCGCTAACTTTTGATACGGCAGCCCAGAGAGAGAGGATTATTATGGAGCGGGAATTGCATTCAAAGCACCGCCGTTCCAATTAACCAAGCCGCTCTGGAGCGCTTTATCAGCCTGCGCATAATAAGGATCCGTAAATTGATAACGGAGAGTGACGGGGGCAGCCAGCGCGGGCATCAAAGGCCGAATTAAGGATCACTGGTTGCGAGGCCCCTATCTGGAGGAGCCGCGAGAGATTCAAAAGCGACGCGCATAATAAAGTGTGAGTAACATCATCAAACACACACACGCCGATTTCCAGGGCTGCGCAGTATTTTTAAACCCCAGCAAGCCCTCTCTCGGCCGCTGCCTTGGAATAACGCGACGACACACAGACCTGCCGCTCCACGCGCGTCAAACTTCAATTTGCTCGCGGTAATTAATTAATGAACAAAAAAACTCCATTTGCGATATTGGTTTTTTACAGCTGAACTGAATATTCAAACGCAGAAAGATAGAGTTTCCAGGGGGCGGAAGTCAAAATGTTGGAGAAATTTTTAAAATTTCATTGACAAAGTTAATTTTTTTTTTCAAAGTTTAATATAATTTTTTATTGATGATTATTTTTACATTTGATTCTACTAGATAAGGGACAAATTGGTGATCATGAATTGAAATATTTTGTACAAATCAGTTTTTAAACACAAAGTCTCTGGAAATTATCACTTTAAACTTAATAATTGAAACTGCTGATTTTTCAACCGCTGAAATCAATCTCTTTTTATAAATTACGTAATTTTCATCTTTTGCGTAACTTTTAGAGAATAGTATTTTTTTCTAATTTGCTAATTTAGAAAATTTATACTTCACAATTAAATTGATTTTTTCTTGAATTATTTTATTAAAATTTTCAACGCAATTCAATAAAAAATTAATCATATAAAACTTCTGGTGGAAATGTTTCTCCAAGACTATTTAGTATTTTAGCTCTGAAATTTACATTAAGCTCAAAAAGAAAGCGTGTCTTCATGTGCTTAGACAAACGGAATTATAATTAATAAAGTCATGTGTCATGTAATAGGTTAAAGTTAATTAGGCGGAGTGATCCGTCATGTCTGACAACGCTTGGCGGAACTTGGGTGGCGCATCTTGCTCTCGGACGGACGGGGTCATTAGTCCTTGTGCGCACCTCATGTGTGCGCCACTATGAAAAAAAATGATACTTAAAAACGCGGATTTGTGTTTGGAGCGGTGGCTGGCCACGCCGAAAGCTACGTCACGGACGATTTTTGGCAGCCGCGTCCACAAATATCTGGAAGAGTTGGCCGACTTTCAGATCCGACTCTCGCCCCTTCTTCTTTACCGCCGTTCGATTGCACTTTTCCGTTCAAATCAGCGCCGACGTCACACCCGAGAAGAAGAAGTTTTATTTGTGAATTTTATTCAGATTTATTGTACGCTTTTGGTGCGCGCGATTCGTTTGGTAGTGAGTCGGGCGCCGCTTCCACTTACGTCACCGCGAAAGTGGAGCCAAGAATTTGACTGCGAAAATTATACAGGCCGGGAGACGCTCCAGCGCTGGTGTTTTGACTTTTTACATTAATTAAACCGTCGGCGCGATCTATTAAATTTCTCAAAATAACGATTTTAATGTTTCTCGTCCAAGACCACGTGATTATTTTCTCCGCAGATTCAGTACTCTGGTAAAAATGAGGAAACTGGTCCAATTAAATGGCGGAAATATGAATTTTAAATATTTTATTTTTTTTCTCTGTTTAATGTAATTACATAACGGCAGCAACTCATGATATAAGACAATAATGAAACCATTGAAATTGAGGGTTTTCTGAAAATTTGTCATTAAATTGATATAAACAAAGCCTTTGATCTTGTTTAAATTAAACTCATTTTAATTGGATTTAATTCGAATTAATTTTACGCTCATATTCCTGCATGAACACTATTGAGACACTCTAAAGAGCCGTGGATTTGTATTGCCGTAATCATATCACCTGTTATTGCGTTTGTTTTCAGAATTGTATTATTAAAGATAATAATTTTAAGGGAAGGTAAATTAATTGTTAAATTAATGTTTTAGTTTGACTTTGTTCATAATTTAAAACACAGGTCAGTTCATTTTAAAATATTATCATTATAATTATCCAAAACGTAATAAACAAAGTTTTCATTTTCGTTATTTTCCGTCGATCTAGTTTGCAGCATCAGTTTTGGCACGACCTCAACTTGCTTTCCCGCAGGGCATGTTCGTATATGATTAAGGGTTGTGCAAAAGCGCCGCTTCTCTCACCTCCCTCGTTTAATCACAAAGCTTTTAACAAACGGCTTTTTGCTAATCGGGATGCCGGGCAGGTTGCGGTGCAAAAAAAAACACACAATATCGTGCAGATTTAACAGATCGTCACGTGCCGCACAAAGCAGTGCAGATCAATTATTCAATTGAGCCGGAGAGAGCTGGTGACGAGAAGCTCTTGGGGTAAAAAAAAAGTTGAGATATGAAGATGAAGATTCTAGGAAAGGCTTTTAAAACGGGATTAAATATTTAAGTAACAAAAAGGAAACTAGGAAGCGAAGTAGATCCGCGACTAATGAATTTTCTTGTAAATGTGTAAACTTTAGCTTTGCAAACTTGCGTGTTTTTTTTTTTTTTTAGCTTTTGGATTTTAATGGACAAGAATTTCTAGAATCCTGGCGTTGAGCCAAAAATTATTTTGATTCTGACATTTTAACTGCAAATCAAGTTCATAGGCTCCCGCAAAGCTATTTTCTTAATTGATATACAAAAAAAAATTAATTAAGCCACTGAGGTGGAAAATCGCCTTCTTCTGAAAATCATTTTCAAGAAAAAAAAACCTACAAAATTAATTTACAAAAATCTGATTTAAAGAAAATATTGTAGTCCTGTATGGATAAAAATATATTTTAAAATTGTACTAATTCAAAAATATTATGCAAAATGTTTCCATCATTTTTATATATATTTTACTATTTTGCAGAAACGAATTCCATGTTTTGTCAGTGTGTGGTAGCGTGAATAAAAAAAACGTGGCGCCGTTCTTGTTATAAATTTATCGACAGCAGGTGGTGTTCTGCTGGGCAAAGCACACGGGAGCGAGAAATTTATGTTCATTCGCTCGGTTAACCAGCGTGAAAATTAAAAAAGCCGTCAGCAACCGCACCCGATGAGTTTCTAAACAGAGTAGCATTCCGCGTTGGAAATCAATTAATGCAGCTTTGCCAATTCAAATTGAGCAAATAATCTAACTTTGCTGCGGCGCTGATTTGCGGACACTAAAACTAAAACTGTACTGAACAAATTTATAACTTTACCAATGCTTATTGCGGCGAGAGACCTGATTCTGTATTTCTGTTTAGCTTGACAATCAAGCCTTTGACAACGGTGGATGAATTAATTAATACTGTCGTTGAAAATAGTTTCTGTGAAACTAGCTGTGAATTAATTTTACCCTTGCAATAAGCAGTCAAAAGAGTCATTAATGTGGAAGGAAATAATTCAATGGAGTTTTGCATCACTTCTGCTGTGTATTATTGAATATGCCACGGTGAACACCAAAACTCATGGAAATTGCTGTCTTTTGCAGTGGAAGACCAGAATCTGCTGGTGAGCACGTTTTGAACGTGAATGCTGTTTGACTCGACAATTTTGAATAGAGGCAGAAACGGCAGAGCCTGTTCAGAAAATTATATTTGGATTTTATTGTTAATCCACTAAAGCAAAAACTCGTTTCCTTTCACAATAGCGTATCAAAAGAGCTTCATTAAACGAGATAAATTCAATAACAACTACCTTCATCTAAATATGAATGCTTGCAAACATTTCCAGTTGCAATTGTGATTAAGTTACTTCATTATTTCCTTTCTAAAACAAAGAACGAAGTGCAGCTGCAGTGGATTCAATTGCATACTCCTGTGGCAATTATAAATAAACGAGTGTGAATAGGAAGGAAAATTGTGCAATTAAGAGAGTATAAAATGAACAGTGAGATTAAAAAGCAATAGAAAAAAGCAATTAAGCAGGCGTGCAAAATTACTTTAATGCTTTCCTCTTCGAGATGCAATTTCAACCCAATTTAAATTTTTTTTCCATTAAATTATAAAAATATAATTATTTCATTCATTTAAATAAAATATTTAATTTTATTTTAATATTCTTCTTTTTTCTCTTTCTCACAACGTCTGCTCTAATTAAGCTTAAGCGACAAAAACATATCTGCAGGGAAAACATAATCTTTTCTCTTCCTTCAGCAAGCAAACTTTTCTGAACGAAAAGTTTTAATTAATTGCTACTGAGAAGGGCCCTCGAGCATTTCAATTAAAAGATGATTTGAAAACGCTCTCTAAACACATTCTCGAAGCTTTCAATCCATGCCATAGCAGCAGGAAAATAAGCGCGAATAGCACATTATGTAAAGTACACGTTTGTTGTGTAATGTATGCAACCTGCGCCACGCGGTGACTTTGAACCACTGTAATGTTGGCCTGGCGCCAGTTCATCTGCTGTCCGTTCCGGCCAAATTACATCCCTTTCATAAGCCTGCACGAACACAATTGTGTGTGTTATTTTGCATACACACGACGTGCTTGCATAAATTAACTCAAAGGGTTCATCAAAAGCAGGCCACCTGTGAAAAATGCTCAAGCAGCGTGACTAGTCGCGAATGCGGCATTCAATTGTGACAGTTGCTTTTCAACGTGTATCCTTTTGTGCATTCATGTGTGAATTCAATAGGACGCCATTAAAGAAAGTAGTGCTTTGTCGTGCAGTCTGCTATTGTCACAGAAAATCGAGGCACGTTTAATTTCAAACAAGTCTGTGCTTTTGAAGAGATTCAATCATTGTTTAATGCGGAATTAATTAAAGAGGATTACGAATTTCAAAGCAGCTCAGAGACTTTTTTAATCAAGTCAGGCACAAGATCCTGGTATCGGCTTGCTTTTCTCTAGTTGTTAATTTTCTCTGAAAGAGCAGCAACACGTGCTTGAAGAAGAGAACAAATGGAAATCGACTTATGGGCAAACAAAAAAGGCTAAATGGAGTGAAAGAGAATCGATTTTCTATTTAACTCGACGCTGTTGGCAACAAAAAATGTTGGAAAGGGAGTAAATGAAATAATCAGAATACTTAAATACGCTTTAGTGAAATTTTTTAGCTTTAAAAACAGTGACGATGTGCCTTCCTAAATTCTTTCATTTTGAAATATTCACATTTTTTGACCGTTTTAAATGAACAAGGAATTATTATTTTTAATTCTTTCAAATGGAATTGATTCTGAAAATTAAAACTTGTCTTTTTGGAAAATTTATTTTATAATACAAAACTTTTGACTAAATTTAAAAATAGATAGTTTTCTGATTGTAAGATAAATTAAATTATTTTACAAGAATATTTAATTTAATTTAAAATCTTTTATGCATATCTCAAGACCTGCGAACAAACAATCGTAGAATGAATGAATTCATTAATTACATCAAGATTGGATAGAAATATGAATCTCGCGATGAAATAAGAGCCATGTTGTGTCACTCATCCCTCGGAGATGAAACACAATGGCTAATTCACAAAAGGCGGCGGCTCAAATTCCCAGAATTACGCAAGCGGCGAGCCTCTTTTTGTCTCTCGTGAGCGGCAACAAAGGTGATGGCATGATTATATGCCGGTGGTCGGCGGCGGCGGCGGGCGGTGCTGCCCCTGTGGTGCCCACTTGCGAGGGGTGCACTTGCGCAAGATGGCACGGAGGCTGCGAGATGCGCGCGAGTCGGCGTCGGCGGCGGCCGCTCGGGTGCCCTGTTCGTTCTGCAGCTGATTACAGTGACAGTGCTTCGCGGGTGAACATCCACATCGCGGCTCGTCGCGCCCGACAAGTAGTTTGCTGCTTTATTATTCTTCTGCCGCGCGTTTTCGGTCTGATTTAGGTGCGAGGTAATTTTGGCTCAAATTTTTCCGAGATCGCCCTTGCCAAATAATTTGCCGTTTTCCCCCAAGGATTTGCGATTTGAAAGAATTATTATTATTACCAATTTGTTTGTTTCTGAAAGTCTGATTTGCATAAATTTTTTCATTATAAAGATCGGTGAAAAAAAATCATTTAATTTAGGATTCTTTAAGGAAAGTTTAAATAACTTTAATGTGATCTACTTATTATTTCTAAAGTAAAATACGTACAACTGATTCCGAGCTATTTCGTGGGAATATTAAATTTTTACAATTAAATAAGAGAAAGTGAAATAGCATGTAAAGGTTAAAGGTGAAACTTTTCCTTACTCAGATTGAAAGTTAATTCCAAGGCAATTGTTTCTTTACAAAATTCTTACAGTAAGAGTTTTTTTTACCTAGCGTGCTTAAAAATATTTTACCAAGTCAAGTGAATGCAAAAATATTAAAACATCAACTTTTGAACGTCCTTTCTTTTATTCTTCATATTTTTTTCTCATTACAAATGCATTCCTCGTCCGATAATTTTCTCCATCAGTTCATATACTTGAAATAGCATTTCTCTTCAGAGAAAAATTCCTAAAATATAAAGGAAAGAACCAAAGAATGCTTTTATGAGTATATTTTTTATGCCATGCCAATGGATGGCTTTGAGCGAAACACGCGCGCTGCCAGGCGTGGGCGAAAATTTCCACATCCTTCCAATTCCCTCCCGTCAATCCACATATTCTATCAGATCGAACCTGAAATCTCCGGCGTAGAGGGAGGGAAATTTCCGGTCGACTGGTTTATTCAGTTACTTAGAAACAAACATGAAGCAAAGCTGTTTACCTTAATGCCGCAAAAATAAACGCTCTAAAAGGGCCGTATTTTCATATTCAAATGAGTGTCTACTCTGAAAAACTTCATTAAAACAGCATGCCTTTTTGAGCTCAACCGTGTTGCTGAATAATTTATCAGTGTATTTTGCCGACGTTGGGCCGGGAAACGATCATATTTGCACATGCGAGACTTTGTGTTAACAGTTGGTTCTCTTTATCAGGAAAGGCTTTCCAATTAAAATTAATGGTCTGAATTTTTCGTCCGTGTTCAAGGCAAAATCATATTTTGTAATGGAAAAAGTGCATACGAAATAAAAATGCCATTGAAGGAAATAATTCACTGGAAATTTTCAGTTAAAATAATTTCAAATTAATTTCACTCCAACGTAACAAAAAAGTTGACAGAATAAAATAATATAAATCGAATATAATAAAAAAAAATTGGATAACATAAGAACTTGAATTTATAACTGTTCAATAATTTGAAATTATATAAAATGAGTTTCCTTTTTGATTCTTTTGTTCGAGACATTTTTCATTTAAATCGGTAAATATTGGACGGATACAAGAGGGAGCAAAGATCTCTTAACACTTGCCGAGCGCTTAAACTTTTGAAGAATGTGAGTCTCGCGTAACAAGAGACCCTTTCGTGTGCGGTTGTTCAGGATCGGGGTTAATGAAAAATGAATGGGGATTATTACACAGAGCATGCGAGCCGAGCGTGCAAGGTGAGCGCACCCACCGCCTCTTGTGTACAAACTTTTCTGCTCGGCATCGATCGCCCTCGCCCCATACCTTGCTCCTTCTCATCCGGAAAGCCCTGCGCCCTACTTGGCTCGATTCGCCCTTTTCAATTCGCTCCTCGAGAGGGAAGACTGGGAAATTCGCATTCTCTCTCGAGATTTTTTCTATTCTCTTTCCTTCGCCGTTAAAAAGAGACGAGAGGACTTGACGATGCCATCGGCTTGACGTAAAGAAATAGAAAAAAGTATAGTCTTGACAAGTTTATTCACAAGTGGAATGAACGACGACGCGGCTCTTTCAATTCCCAGAGTTGTTTTTATTTATTCCGAGAGTGCATTCCGAGATGCACCGTCCAGACGGTGAAATCGATCTCGTCGAGTATGTATAATTCAATGCCAGCTGCCGTGTTAAATCAGACGTATCAGAGTAAAAAAAAAACTGGTTTCCATGAGCAACCTGAAGCATGCAAAATGCAGGTGGGAAAAAACGTTCATTTCGCACGCACGGCTCATTTCGGTCAAAATTTTTATAGAACGAAAAAAGCTTTTGAAAGATTGGACGATACCTTCAATTATCAAGGGTATCGTTCCTCTGGAGGGAATTCGGCAAATTGGACGGATTGGACAGGGATTAGGACTAAAAGCTCTTTAATTAAGTGTCGAGGGGAATCGGCTTTTGACATTGATTGAGAGTAAGAGATTGATTTTCGAGGAATAAAGAGCCACCATGTTTTTTTCACGTTGGCAGAACATTTGATTAAAAGGTGCTCATCGCAGTTATGTCGTCGTTTCGTGCGTCCCTTCATTACTTTAAGCGTGATAAAAAGCGGTAGAAATCACGGCACATGCAAATCAGAACGGTTAAAAAGCAAGGGCGATATTGAGTGACTGGAAAAGGCTTTGGAACAAAATCCTCATACCTATTTCATGAACGGAATTTCGACAGGCAAAAATGCTCGGCCAATAGAGTTCGATCGAAAAGGTCAAAGGTTGTTTTTGTGCGGCAAGTAGTGGCGGTCCCGAAAAGGTAAGCAGATTAGAAGAAAAAAATCCTCTTGAAAAGCCACTTTCCTATTGGAAAAAAACTCTGATCCTTTGGCAAAGAGTTCGTGATTTTTGATGTAAATATTAATTCAGTCGGAAGTCGTTTCTTTTGCCGACTCAGCAACGCACGATCTCTTTCGTTCTTTTGCCAAGTGATTGGAACCGCGAAGTGGCATCTTGAGCATCCACTCGAGGCACGTTTGCACCTTAACTTGGGCGATTGCGCAAACAATATAAAAGCAACAATGATGTGTTGTTGACGATCGTTTTCGCCAGAGGCGCAAGCAGCCTGGAGTGGCCGCGCTCGAGTGTTTCTCTAATCTGCTTGCGAACAAGGGGGCCTCCGGCCTCCGCGACCCATGAGCCGCCTCCGATGGCCGAGGAGGAGGAGGAAGAGGAGGACCCGAACGACGAACGCGACATGGTGCGCGTCCTGCTGCACCTGAAGGACTGGCAGAATCGCGACGGCAACGACAGCAGCGACGAAATGGAGCCGCTGCCTGCCATCGTCAAATCGGCCACCTCCGATAAGCTGGAGACGGTAGGACAACAGGCTAGTTGAACAACACTTTCGCACCATCTAGATGTCAAAATTAATGTCCGATTTCAAAAAGAAAAAAAAATGGATGGCGAAAAGTTTTGGTTCTTTTGCATGACAACAATGCATGAATGTGCGGTTGAATTGAAAAAAAGGGAGAAAAACTAATAATACATTTTTTTTTTAAATTTTATTTTATAAATAAATTTAATTCTTATATTATTTCGCGTGGGAATAGCAATTCTATATCTTAAATTTTTACCCAGCTGAAAATGATTATCAAAATAAACAGACACTAAAAAAAATATTCGTATATTTTGTTGAAAAAACTGCTTAGATTTTTCCGTAAATAAGCAAGGAATTTCATGGAACAAAATTATTAATTAATTTATTAATTAAAAATAAAACAAACTACGTCTAGACTCTGAGAGAGCTTCAATTAGCAGAAGCTCCGTCTTCTCGTTCAACTGCTGGACTGATTGCGACCGTATTTACTATTAATTTCAACGGCTGAGTGCTCTCGAGCTGCCTTAATTTTCTATTCACGTTGGCAGTTGGAAGGTCAAAATAATGACATTTTGGAATCAAGACGAATTCAGCGGCCAAGTAAGCCGTGATCAATATTTCCGTCTGCCATACAGAGACGACGGCCTAGATACGTTGAAACTTTTTAATACAACCACTTTGTGAAACATGAGTCGTGTTGATGGTCACAGAGTGGACTCGTAGCGTTTTAATTATTTATGTGCACTGACGTGAAATTTACGCCTCAACAACAAACACGTACTTTTCATTACATTTATCCGAGCCAAAAAAGTAATAACAAATGTGAGCATAAATGAATTTTTATGATCGCAATTCAGCTCAAAGACATTTTCCCTATTCGCTCTTTCCTCCCTACACGACTAGGGTAGTTTTTTTCAGCGAGCACTGAAAAAAAAAGAGGGAAAACTTTTCACGTGTACTCCCAGTTGCATACTCCGCCAAAGGCTTTCATTTTTTTGTGTGCGGTAGACCAGAACACGGCGAATTTGCGCAAATCCATTTTGCCCACGCTCGTAAATTTCAATGCACACCCTGTGCCGCCGCCGCCGTCACCACTGGAAAACCGACTCTTGCCGTTTGCATACGAGCGAGCGAAAAAAATACTGCAATAAATATTAATATACGACGATGTGATCGGATCGCCAAACGCACAGCACTTTTCGCTCCGATCTAATAAAATGAAAGCTGCCGCAGAGACCAAAATTAATTTTCACAAAAAATCCCAGCGTTATGCAAATTCTGATGACCTGCTCCGATTTGAATGAAAACTTTTGAGCTGGAACACATAAAAAATTTTAACAAATATAATTTCCAGTGAGTAAAATTGAAGTGATAGTTATTTGATAATTACAATATCTGTAAATCAATTTTGAATATTGACAGTTTAACTTTTGCTTCTTGAACGAATTGCTTATTTTAAATTAAAAATTTCGCAAATTTCAAAATAATTCCCAAAATAAATCTGAAGAAAGAATTTAAAATACATTCAGAATTCAGAGTGTCTTTAAAAAAAGTGAGGAAAATTTATACCTGATTAAAATTTTACTTCACAAACTTCTCTAACAATAAGACGTGGCGCTTTACAAGTTGTGCAGAGCAAACAAAGCTCACATTACCTTAATTATGAGATAACTAGACTAATTGATTAGTGTTGAGCAGACCAACATTATTAACTGCAAAACTCGATTGAGCTAATTGTTCACAAGTGTATTTTAATTTGCTCGTATTTGCTGCTAATTGCAATTATTGAACGCAGCTCTAATGACACCGTTGGAAACGGTCTCGTACATACCTGCGCAAAAATTGATATTTTATTGACACACGTGCGGCGAATTTCGTGTCCACGTCTGTGTGCTTAATGACTACAGGCTTTGAAATGAAACACGCATGCAAATTCAAACTGGAGTGGCGTTAGTTTTGCGGGCATTCGCCAGAGGGGGTCCGCTTGAACACTCGCAACCCACTTGTTTGCCTTCTCTGTGCGTCGAGGCAGAAAATAATACTTTTTAAAGACATCAGACGGGGAAAAAGAAGTGTATTTGAAAAGGAAAAAAAATCATATATTTCAAATGATCAATTCATAATATTTTTCCGATTTTTATCTGGCAAATATAAAAATTTCAAATCTCATCATTCAAATGTCTTTTAGCGTAGAATTACATTACATAACACATTTATTCATTTGAAATCATGAAAAAATATCGATGAAAAACAAGCAAATTAACAAAAAACGTTATTTGATGAAAAGGGGTTTTAAAAACACATCAGTTCAATTTGAATGCCCAACGGATTTTCCAAATTGATATCAAAAGCACTTTAGCGTGCAGGTTAATTTTAAAGGATTCTCATTCTAAAAAAAAATTGATGAAACAAAAACCACTGCCATTAAAATAATTTATTTTATGAAACAAAAAATTGATATGATCTATCACTTTGAGTGGAGGGAATTTTTTTATCATTCTTTCTGTTGAAGTTGAAAATTGCGCTCGTCAACGTCAAAAGGTTCATCATCAATTAGATTGATTGAACATTGCGTTTGGGAAACTGATTCTATAAAAAAGTGTATAAGCAGCAAAAAATTTTAATGAAATTCTCTTTACCCTCAATCATGGATTTTTTTTAGAAATGAAGTGAAGCGGGATTTTAAACGTTGTAAATTTTGTTTTTATTAAAAATAAATAAATAAACAATTAATAATTTCAGACGTACTGGTTTTGTATTCCCGTCTAATAGAGAAAAAATTATTTGAATTTGCAGAGCAATTTTCATTACAATTTTTCTATGTACTAATAAAAAACCGACCTTTGAACAAATTGATGTCATAAATAATTAATTAACTAAAATTATTCGACCGCGATATTTTCATGTTTTCATCAATAAAGAAAAAAAAATAAAAAGAGGCCTTTAAGGCTGCATATTGAGTTTTAAATTTAGCAGAATAAAATTTCTTAATAAAATTCTCGGGTGCACGTTCAGCATGGACTTAAAATTAACATTTATTCTATCAATATTACTCTAATGGGAGAATTTAATATTGTTATCCTATTCATTAATTACTTGTTATGAAATTACGGTAGGTCATAGTTAATGAATCGATTTAAAATTAATTAATCAGTTTCTGCAACAACAACAACATCAGCGTTCAACATGGCCCTTAATTATCGCTGTCGGCTTTCTCAGGAGGCCAAAAGCTAATAATCTGATCTAGAAACAAACTTGAAACTCGTGTCGCCTGCAGGTGCTGATCAAAAGTGCGCAATTTGGTGGTGGGCGCCGTGATCGATACTTCATTAGCCGCGTCAAGCACAGCAAATTCGCATTCGCTGTGACGCCCCGCGAGAGATTTGCTAGATTACATAGCGACAGAGTGAATTCCACACGTGATGATATAAATTTATGCACCGCAACTTGCCACTCGAGTGTGTCGCTCGACACACAAGAGCATGCAGTCTGAAGCAACGAGCTTTGTTAACAACGGCTTTGCTTAACACAAAGTTTGGGAGAGCAATTTGTAATTAAGACAAGACAGACGCCACTTCATCTCACACGAAAATTAAGATTACTAATTTGTGCGACTTAACTGGCATGGTTAAACTGGCGAGACGTAAGAAAATTATTTATCAAGCGGTTTCAATATTAATTAGATATAAATTTAATTTAAAAAAAAAAATTGAACACCTGGTTGTAAACAAATAATTAAAAAATATTGTGCAAATATTCCAAAAATCTTTTTAGAAAAATTTGAAAAGTTGTATATATTTACAATGACACTGGAATGATATGTTGTTAGAATGAATATTCAAGCAAAGAAAAACAAAGATTTTTCACCTGTCTAATTAAAAAAAAAATAAATTCAAAATAGATTTTAAATCTGAATAAAATCTAGAATTTTACTAACTTCTTCTTATAAAGTTTAACTTTCTGTCGATGAAATTATAAAAATTATTTTTTTCCTTTGGCACCAGAGTAAATATTGGCCTGCTTTTTATTCTGGAAAAATATTTTATTCATGAGAAAATTGATTTCGAAGAGAGGTGTGGTGTGAATGTGCCTCAAGTTTATTGACACCCCTATTAAATCAGCTCCTCATATGAATACATAAATCACTCGAGGAAAAGCCAGAGTTATTAGTCAGGTGTGCCGAGCGCTTGGGAAATCAGTGTGCGTCGGGGCAACTGAATTATCGTCGGGCGTGAAACTAAATCGACGAGACCGCGTGATCAGAATATCAAAAACCAGACTAAGTCATCAACATGCAAATATGCGCAGTCATAATAAAAATAAATTCGGGCCAGCCCGGGTCAATAAGGCGAGAGATGAGTTGGTTAACAATTAAGGTGGATTCTAGGGGGTTGTTTTGGCCCCGTGCCATCCCCGCGCCTAATGCCTTGTACGTACAAGGTGCGGAGAGAGAGCAATTTTCCGACCGGCTTCTTCGCACCCCTGTTTGGCACACTTCTTCGGCCCTTAAAATAATTGTGGTGCGCGCGTGATGTTGGGGTGAGGAGCCGACACCAAAGGGTAGCGTTTTGGCAAACGCCGAATTTACGGTTATGGAGGGAAGCGGAGGAAGTTGGAGCGCAAATTAGTGGCTGGAGCATATTTCAAATCTCGGCCACTTGCCGTGTTCGGGTGACAAAGAAAACTTACCCCGAACCGTAGAGAATTAAATTAATTACCGAGGGAAAACCACGAAAAGTTTTTTGAAAATTATTTCAAGCTTCAAGCTTTAAAAAAAGCGTTAGACATAAAAAAAAAAATACATTTTTTTATAAATTGAAGTGAATTAATTAATATTTTACTAAAGAAATAATATAAATTATAAAAAACATTTAAATTACAATAAATAAAATTTAAAGAATTTCATATACTCATGAATTACCGGTACAAAGTGATTTTTCGGAAAGGCCCAAACAAACAACAAAACTCCACTCCCTTTAATTTTAAAGACAACTTTTCATTCTTCAATTTTATGAATTTTCAATTTTTATTTTAAACATCAAGGAAATAAACATTTTTTAAATAATATTTATCTGCACTATTCTAAAAGAAAAGTTTTTTTTCAAACAAGAATCAATTTCCCAAATTATTCTCAAAATTATTCGGCACCAATTCATGTGGGCACTGAATTAGGGCGTGAAGTGGCCAATATTGACTGATTGTGTTGGCGGAGAAGCTCTAGTGGCTCAACAAATATTTGGAACGTGTGTCATAACTGACGAAACAACAATCAATTTCCCTGTAGCGACTTGAGTGGATTATCATCGGAGGCAAAACGTTCAGCGCTGATTTGGCTTATGCACGCCCGCGCAACTTCGGTGTGAAGCAGCACAGTATTCAAACGCAATCAAGGGGCTTTGATAAAAATAATATAAAATAAATCGACGATTCCTCAAAACATCACATATTCTTCCTGGCCAAACTTGAAAATCTTCTTTTCTTCCTCATTTTAGAGTCGTTGCTTTCCATTTTTTTGTCAACAGTTTTTTTGGAGATTTTTTAATATTTTTGTTTTTGTTATTTTTCCGACAAGGAATGCATGATGGAAATAGAGCCTGTTTTTAAATACGAAGAGACCGAGGAAAATGCGATTGAGGTCGGGCAGGTAAGAGAGTCGTGAAGTCAAATTGATTTGGTAAAAGCTAGGAAGCTTTAAATTAAGCCGTCGTCATCGTAATCAAATCTGAGCACCACATTTATATATAAATCATCTTTCACACGCCAAAGTAATTAGTTGTCTTCCAGTTAGGGTAGAAATTTGATTATGTAATTTATTAAATTAGATTTCTCCTCATCACCACATTTGAGGTATTTAGTTTTCGAAGCAGCACAAAATTTGTGAAATTTAACTCATTTCTCTTTACAGAAATATTTGTTGGCGATATTAAATATGTACACAAAAAATTAACTACAATTAAGATGTTATTTTGCGAAGGCGAGGGTGGTTTATCAGATTCCATTCGCCTGCCAAAAGATTATAATTTGCGTGTCATTCTCCGCAGCTCGGCAATTAAACCCCCTGCGGTAATTTCCTTTCCTTGGGCGAGATAGCAGCCGTTTGTTGCAGGGCATGTTCCTGGACAGTGAAATATTCAGCTCGGCGAATTTGACTTGCAAATTCGTCTCTGCTCACGTGTTTGGTCGAGCAAAAGGTTCCTCGCACACGCAGCAGCGCTTCAAATAATTTTACTGCCGCGCCTAAACGGCCCTCAAGCCGTAAAAGCCACTGAACATTCCCGAGTTACGGAGAAAAAAAAAACTTTCGAGGGAGTAAAACAACAAAACCCGCAGAAAAGTCTAAAAATTCTCAAGTCAGATTGAAACAAATAAACTATATTTGAGCTGGAAATGGTTAAAACTTTTTTAATTAGGAAATTCTCCCCGCCGACTTTTGTTTATAAATTAGTTTTCGTGGCAAGAGTAATCTCCTGGCCTGCTATCTCGTGACCCCATCGGTGAAAACAATTTGCGAGTAAAAATATCCTCGTTTGCCACAATGAGCGGAGAGATAAATTTCGGGCTTAAATGGGAGCTTTTTTGCCTCAGACCGATTCTTCTTCCCTCCCTCGTCTCTTACTTACTTAACAGTAAATAGATCGGCGCCGAATCGTTTTGTACACAGTGAGAGAGGGCGCGTGCGTTTTCATCCCGCGGCTTAAACAAACGAAATAATGTGGCACTTTTATTGATTGCTGAGGCGCGGCGGCACCAACATTAGCTTCGGATTTATTGCCGCGCATGGAACAATCAAAGTGTCACAATTGTTTGCTCAAATCGCCGCTGAGTACATAAATATACGTGCTGCTTATTCGCGTTCGGCAATTATCGTCACAAAGGAAACGCGCAAATACACAAACAAAAACGGAATTATGCAGCAATCTTTAGATCTGCGGCTTCAAAATTGCATTCAAATAAACATCGGGTCTTCCACAAGATCGAAGGGTGGTTATAATTTGGAATACATTTTACAAGCCGTTGTCCTTGATTTAATTAATTTAAAAAAATATTCCAGTTTCTAAATTATATAATTTGTTTCTTTATTTGCCACTTTGTTTACATTCAATTTTTGAAAAAAAAATTGTTTGAGAAAATGAATTGTTGGACAATAGCAAGAATTTTGCTACAACTTCCAAGATCAAAAAGACCCCATTTACTGCTTTGAGCCTATTTTTTATAATCTTTGAAAAACAATCAGATTAATGGGAAACGCAGACAAGAACTTATAAATGCATCAAAATAATTTTTTAAATTTTTATATAATTATATTCTTAAGAGACTATAATAATACTAAAAAGAAAATTATTATACTTCAATAATTTATTTAAATTCATGTTCAAAATTTCATTGTTAATATTCAACAATGGAAAATTCCACTGCTTTTGAAGGATTAAATTTTAAATTAAAAAAAAAGGTAGCTAATTTTTTTTTTTATATAATTAAAATCTTTCCTCTGCGTGAAATTTTTTCATAAAAATTAGCTCTTATTAATATCAAAATGTGCGATTCCAAGAACACTTAATTAAATTTTAAATACGACATCCGACATCCTCTTTCCTTGAGTAAACAACTTCTCGTCTCGGAAACTGCTGTCGTTAATTAAGACAAATTTAGAGAGAAAGACTCAAGAATTAGCATGGAAAGTGCACCAGAATAAATGAGACCCTGGATTGTCGGTGAGGAAAGGGTTCTGCGCTCGGCCAGGCAGGGGGGATGGCGTGGCGGACGAACAGAGGTCGGTGCTGACCCCAAAGCACCCCTGCGGAGAGCGAGGCAACTACGAGCCGCCCCGCCAATCATGCAAACGCTGCGCCGGCAGTCTAACTGGCAGGGGCGGCACGAGCGGTGGCCGCTTCTTTTCGCGCGCGATGTGACGTGCCTCGTCGCCGTCAAATGGAGCTGGACGAAGAGGCCGGCGGCCGGCGGCCGCCGCGGCCCGAATTCCGCATCGACGTGGGCGCGCGCGAAAACAGCGGCCTGGACGACGACGTCCTGCCCTCCGTGTCCACGCAGAACTCGACGCTCGGCTCGTCCCTCAGTCTGCCCACGCAGCGGCCGTCGGCCGCCCAGGCGGCCCTCGACGAGCTGCCCGTGTTGTTGCCGCTGCGCAACGAAATGTGCATCACGTCGGAACCGCGATACGTGACGTGCAATCGGCCGTGGTATGGCCCGTGTGAACGCAGAACTTCAACCCCGGCCCCGAGCAAAAATTTGTGTCTCGGCAACGGCCTCATGAAAAAACTGCACCGTGACAGGTCCGCAGATATTTTCCGTCAAATTTCCTTTTCAAACTTGGCCAACTGTTGCACTAGCAGCGTGAAAAATCTAAATTTTTTTAAATAAAAATATGCGCTGCGAAGAGTGAAGAAAAATTTAAATCTCCAATATTGACTGGCCATTCTGAAATTTAGATTCTTAAATTTACTGCCATTTGTTTGTGAATGGAATTTTAAAATAATTTTTAACTTTACTATTGAGACGTGGCAAAATGTTAACATTAGAAAGTTTTTTAAAGAGAAGAGCCTGAAAGGAAAACCTGGCCGGACCTATTGTTGACTTAAATCATTGAATTTTTTAGTAAACTTTTAAGATATAATTATTATTTTCTAGATAAAAAAATATTCAACCTCTAAATTTGGATCAATTTTCACCAGAAATTTGATTTTTAGTGTCAAAAAATCGGATTTATTTTTACACAAGTCACTATAAGAAAAAATTGAATGCATACAATAAAAAGGTAACTCCGATATCGAGAAATAATTTTTATTAACACTTCAAAATTTTAAATTAATGGAACTGGCAAGCAATAGCTCTGATTTTTTTTTAATTTTATAAAAATGATATAATATTTGGCAGTAAATCATAAAATTGAATTATTTAGTTTTTAATTGTTAATTATAATTTTTCTATTTGAATGGACCAGTCAGTTGAGAGGATTTTCTTGCATACACGGAAGTGAATCGCTGAATTTTTAATTTCAAATTACCATTATGCACCGCGTGTCTTTGCTTCTCTCTGCCAGATTGCACTCTTTTTTTTCGTCCTGCAATTTTCCATCGTGCTCATAATGCAGCAGTCACCATTCATTTAGTTCCGATGCAACAATGGCAGCAAGAGAAATGATCATTCGACTTGACTCGAGTTTTAATTAATTTATATATCCGGCATCGACACTCTCCGCAGTGCATTTGAAGAATTAAAGCTGAAACGGTCGGCCAAGCGAAAGAAAGAAAAAAGCAATCCACTTTCATTCATTTGTTTTCAATAAACCAACGTGCTGCAATTGCGGCGGCGGCGGCCAGATTTCTCAAATTGCATTAGTGTCAGTGTTAAGACGTCGACAAATCGAAGGCAGGCTAAATAAATTATTGATGTTGGCAAAAGTAGGTTTCGTTGGCCCCTCCTTCCAATACACCGAGAAACTTGCTTATGTGCGAGCACAGAGAGAGAGCGAGAGAGAATTCTGAGAACCCGTACGACTTCTAGAAAGGCTCACAATTCACGTAATACAAAGAGACGTATGAAAATAAAATAGTGACATACACACACTCCCTTCGTTTATGCCACACGATGGACGCGAGAGAGATCAAAAGGCCCATAATATTTTCTTTTCTCCATTTCGAAGGATCGTTTTCGACGCGCCGATCCGTACGTCGGCCGGGCCACGCAATTCAAAACGAATTCACGGCCGGGCTCGGCCGTCAATAATATGGAAATTCACACCGAAAACACGCGCGCGTGGCAAATCAATATAATCCCTTCTTGTTTTCGGCCCCGTCGGGTCAGTCGAGCTGATTGACGCGTGCTCTCCTCCTTTCCGCCCATCTCGCAAGAAAGAGTTCGCCCCAAATTGGGTTGCACGCAAATTGGTTTGCGTAATAACAAGGATCACCTCGCAAAACGTAATTTCCCTTTAGGATGAAATTTGCATTAATCATTTCTTTTCGTTTGAATCATAAATACGGTGCGCTTCTTTATTTTGTCTCAAAAAAATTTAAAAGACCAATTAATTTAGTAGACAAACAGTTTTTAAGTAATTAATTTAAGAAACATATTTTACTTTTGAAATAATGATTTTAATAATAATATGTCATTTAAATCAAATGACAAAATAATTCTGTTTGTAATGAAGAAATAAATAAATTTAATTTAAAATGACAAGTTTCACAGAAAAATAATAACAAATATTATTCAGATCCTCTTGATTTTCGTATTTACTGAATTTGTATTTTTATCTAATGATAATTTTGAAGGAACTTTTATTTTAAACTAACGAAATTGAATTTAGAATATTTATTTTTTTCAATCTTAAATTGGGAAAAATATCAATTTTTTTATACATTTGAGTCTTAACGTGTAAAATTGGCTTTTAACTTGAAATTTATAAAGCCCAAGAATATCATAATATATTTTCCTCGCACTTTCCGTTTAGCGAGTCGGCCGTTTTTTTTTTCTTCCTCCCAACTTTCCTCAATCCCTGTCTGAGCTACAGTGCCGCGTGCTACCATAATGTACAGCTACGGGGGACTTTTTTTCCCACAATGGCGCTTATAATACTTTCTTTTGCTCGGCGCCGCCGGTGAGGGTTAAATTCTGCACAGCCCTAATAGCAATCTCGCGACTCTTTGAAGTGTGTGCGAAAGAAACGTGCATATCGCCGAGAGAAACATGCAAGCGCCGGCGAGTTATTTTGAAAAATTGCTTTACTGCATAGAATTTCCGCAGTGTATACGCGGAGGCAACAATCTGCATAAACCTATCACAGGGGTATTTTCCATCGCCATAAAACCGCTATTTTTGATCGACACTTGACACAAATCGTTTCTGCTCCCAACTTGCAAATCAAAATACAGAGCAGAATGCACTTGACCTGATTCTATAATTTTTACTTGCAATAGTTCCAAATTATCCATCTTTATTAATAAAGTGAAGAAAAACCTCTGCAAAACGCAACTTTTATTGTAGTTCAAAAAGCTAAGTAAATGTAAAAAGTCTATTTTTGTTTAATAATTTAAATTATGTGAAATGAATGTAAATTAGAGGATATTTTGTTATTATTTTTTGTTTCTAAAATATGATGTCACTAATTTTGAAAGAAAATACTTAATTTTTAATGGAAAACAATTTGTTTATTATGTAAAATTTGTACAAACTATTTTTAAGCAGTCACAATTCACAAAATTCTGCAAGGAAAATATTTATAAAAATCCGATAAAAGGCTCAAAGTCCTGAAATTAAAAAAAGCCTCGAAGTAATCCAATTTTCCTTTAAAATATCATACATATTGGGTCAATCATTCTGAATTCTGAATCAAAACAAAACTTTTCGTGAAGTTCCATTGTCAGAAAGAATTTTGGGATGAATAAAAAAAAAGATCAGTCAATATAATTTTCATTAGTAAAAATTTTGCTTCAGAAATTTTTTACACCAATATCAGAAATCGATGAAACCCATCAGGTTGATTGTGTTTCGAGCGAAATTTTGTTTGCACTTTGGAGACAAACCAAGCTCGTTCGGTCGATTTCGGCGCCAGATTATCGGTGAACCGGTGAGCAAAACCATTAAGCCCGACTATCACACCCTCGACTGGGGAGATCCGCGAACACGAACAATGGCCAGACGTCGGTCGCCATTGTCACTGCAACTTGAAAGAATGAGGACTGACTATTATGTTTTCCACTTTGAGCACTTTCTAATTGTAAGCACCGCGGTGCAAAATAATGAGACGAGAAGAGAAAATCTGGCCGCGCTGTGACAAAGCACAACATGTTGGTTTTCGGAAAGGGAAAGGCGGAAAATACGTGACAATTTGTGCAACTTGGTTAGGTCACCCGATGTGAATACCACTCCAGTGCCAGTCAACATTAACCCCGCCTCAGCATCACTAGCATCTTCCACACAGAGGTCAAACTGGAGACAAAAACCTTTAAGCCAACACACAAGTGCCACAGGGAGTTTAGTTTCGTTGTCGCCCGAAGACATCCATCACGCAGCTCAGGTAAAATTAAAAAAAAAAATTCACCCCCTGAGCTATCAATTGAATCTGAAGAGAAAATAATGAAAATTGATCCATGCGGAATCCTTTGAAAAAGATAAAATACAATACCAGCCCTAACCCTTCCCTTACTGATCATTTATAAAATTAAATTTAAAGTTTTTCTTAACTGAGGAAAGGTTTGTGTCGGTAAAGTAGATGAGATGATTTTAATTTTAAAAAAAATAGTGATTAATTAAAAAAAAAACAGTAAATTCTTTAGCATAAAATTAATATTTCCCACTTTTTTCTAGATTATAATTATATGATTAAAGTTAATTAAACAATAATTTAAAGAGGTTTCGATTTTGGGGCTAAATTTTAGAATAAATGGTTTATTTCATTCATTGGATTTCATTGGAAGGGATCAAATAAAAAATAATCACACAATGCTATTTCAATTTCCAAGTAAATAATGTTAAGGAAAAAAGCAATTTCCAAGCATTTATTTTCATAACCATTGAAGCGAATAAGATTTACTTAAGAACTTAAGAAACCATTTCTTGCTTTTCTCATCGAACTTTCACCACATTTTTTCTTTTACGGCAAACCTATCACTTTCTTATCTCTCGCCGAAAACTTTGGCTTCGGAAGAAAGTAAACAAAGCAATTTCCATGAAATATGAGTCGCCGCCCTGCACCACGGCACGTAAACAGCTAAGCTGATTTATACGCCACGACCTGCAGTAGCAGCGATTTCGGCGCGATCAATCAATTTCGTACTTTGCACTGCATTCATAGAGGCGTTTTTGCCTCGCTTTTTGTCTGGCTGACAATTTGACGCAAAACGAACGCGTTGCATATGCATGAAGTTTTTGTGGCCGAGAGAGATAAAGCGCCCCTGTTTCACAACCAGTGTGCAAATTGACTGAGAATTATTATATGACACGTTATTTTAGCGGGTGAAAAAGTTTAGTAAATATTATAATGCAATAAATTTGCATATTCGAGTGACCCCGATAGCCGCGTGCAAATGTTTTGTTTGGCTTGGCGCAGCAATCGCATTTGTGTTCTGATGGCGAAATACACACACACATTGATAAGTCGGTGCTCGGGTCCAAGAATAACAAGACGCACACAGCTGAGCGAGCATCTAATTCAATTTTCTCGAGTGTACACAGCTGCTGCATTTCAAATGAAATTAATCACATTAATTCCGTTTTAAGGCTTCCAATTTTGGATTAAAGAAAGGGATAATGTCGGATCTGACAAGCTTTCAAATTTAACCATCATTGAAGCCCTACAAGTCTATGGAATGGTGAATAATATTTTCTAATAGAGTGATTTTTAGACTCAATTTTAATTGAAAGACAAAAAAGTCGCAGTTAGAGATGATTTTAATTTTAAAAAAGTCTTTAAATGGAATAAACATGAGCTCAATTTGTTTCTTGAAATTAATGGTGGCACTGATTTAAAAAGCTGGGCACTTCAATTCTAATGCTTTTATATTTCTAGCATAATTAATTGCTTAAAATTAATGAAATTTATATACTAATTATTTCCAAAGAGGAAAAATCTAGCTAAAATTGAAAATTGTAATTAATTCAATAGAAATTCTGCAATTTAGTTTAATCAAAATATAACTTTTTTATAAATATCAAAATAATTAAATAATTTTTACGGTCTGTATTTATTATTTTTAATCACTATTTACAATGATGCAATTTAAGTGATTGAAAAAAAAATATCTTTAAAAAACGAAATTCGTCAGGACTTTGAGCCTGCCTTTGAATGTAAACAAAAAACAGACGCTCCCGATCGTCATAAATTTTGAAAATTTCCCAATAAAAATTGACCAGAAAATTAGATATATATTTTTATCTGGTGCTGTATAATATTGGCGATGGGTGTTTATTATTTTTTCGTTTAAGAAGCAGCAGCAGGCTGGTTGGTGTGTGCGCTTGCATGCCGGCAATAATAATGCAGACAGCATAAGGTCTATTTTGGGCCCATATCTGCCGAGGCAGATGAAGGAAGCGCGCCGAGAGTCAGTTGCAGAGCAGCCGCTCCCAAGGTCTGCACCCGCTCTCCTTCCCTCTTTTGTCCGATGATAGACGACGAGGTCGGCGCCGACCAAGACCTGTCGGGCGCCGACTACATGGCGCCGCCGTTCGCCAACCGAACCGACGTGATCGGCCCCGTGTGGTTCACCCCTTGCTCGACCAAGGCGATCGCCAGCCAGGTATAATCACGAGCCACGAGATGGACCGCAAATCTCGCCGCTAACGACCACTAACTGCCATTCAACGTCGATTTGTTGGTCTTTTATCCGTCTCGGCGTGGGCGCGTCTTCCACACTCCCCAATGTACGTGACCTAAATTTGTCACTTCCGTCTTTTATTGTTTCCCGATATAGGACTGATTTTTTTTAAAAGAGTTGAGAATGAAAATTTCATGAAATTGTTGGAAATTTTCTTCTTTCTAGAATCGTTACTTAAAAAAAAAACCGAGCGGGTTTTTTACGTTTTATAAATATTGGAGAAATTGGTTTTCAAATTCACAGATTTCATTAATTTGAAAATCGTTACGTAGGTAAAAACTCCAAAGTTTTATTCTAACTTTAATTTGTAATTTATTAATGTATCTATTTTATTTTTATTTTGTGTGTATTCTCATTTTGAGATATGTATTGAAAAAAACATTTATATTTTGCATGCTCTCTTGGAGATTTATCCTTTGAAGAATTATCTTTCATCTTTCATAATAATAATTTAAATATTTAAAAAAAATTATTTTAAAAAGAAATTAAATTTAATTAAAAGATCCAAATTAGATCCCCTTAATTCATATTTGATTTACAATGAAAGTCAAAATGAATAATTTAATTACAAATTTCATTAGATTTTGCTCGACTGATGGACTTAGTTGGCAATCAGGTCAGAGGAGGTGTATTTATACGTTTGAAGCAATTTCTCTTTTCCCTTCGGTAACATCTCTTTCGCTCGCACATATACATAAAAATCGACTTTTTAAGTTTTCACATAAAACGCCGCTTGCCCGCCTGCCAGCCCCCCCCCCCCCCCCCCCCCCGAGAAAAGTACAAAACGAGCTCTCTGCGCGCTGCACCACTCTACGGTCAACAAACTACTTCTTGCGAAAGGAGGCTGCGAGCACATAAGTATTAAACGTGCACCAAGAATTACGAATCCCCCAGGCAATTTTCTTCCAGGCACCGATTGGTTTTGAACTTTGTTGATTCCCCGCCAGAGAGGAAAAGATTTACTTTGGTCGCTTGATTTAATTGCATTTGATTTATTTATTTCAAAGAGAGATCAATTACTTTAATTAGTTTAGTTTCCAATTTAAGTTTAAACACTGCTTCTTCCAATATTTACTGGAAAGAAAAATTTCAGCAATTTAATCTTTTAGTGAAAAAGTGGCGAGAGGAAATTTTGTAGGATTTTTTTCTATGGATCAATATATTTCTATCGAAATTGTGCGAATTTTTGCTTCTCATTCAGAAATTTTAAATTCTCCAGACTATTGAGATTTCAAAATAATCAGTTAAATTGACATTTTAACTAATATTAATTTTACAGGCTTTTCATTTTTTTTTCTAACAAGTATTTTGGTGCTTTTCTGTGGCATTCTAGCTTAATTCCGCAAATTGATGACCAAATTCAAGCGCGCGAAACCCCGAAAGTGGCTGTTGTGTGTGGCCCTTGCTTTCTCTCGCTCGTGTTTTTTCCTCACAAATTAGCAGACACGCCCAATTTCTTGCTCGCCACTCGCGGGTGTGGCGTTTTTCGCGCCCCATCACACAAAGGAGAACTGCTTTGACCTACAACCGACGCACCGAGCGAGCGACCTCTGAACACATCACACACAAAAATCAAATCCCCTCTGGACATTGTAATGATACTGCGCCGCCAAACAAACGCTTTTCTCTCTCAATCTCGGCACAATGGCATCTCTCGTTTTCTCTCTCGCCTCTTTCTTTTGCCAATTTGTGCAGAACAAATAGGTGATCATTCCGCCCGGGTTAATATAATGAAAATACATAGGACGACGAGCTAATATTTTTCTCACAGAACGTGTTGTAATGCGATTAGTCGTTATGATCGCCGTTTGCCGAGAGAGAGAGAGAGCGATTGAAATCCGTGTTTGCCGACGTGAGCGGATGCGGTGCTTTAGCAAAACCTCCAGCTTTTTATGGCTAGTTGGCAATCTGTGTTGACACCCCAGAAAATATCGATTCGCATTATTTCAATGATGCGTCCCACGGCCTTAAAAAATGGTTTTCTCTAAGAAAAAAGCCTGTAGCGTCTTAAATTGAAACTTATTGTTTGTTATAAACATTTATGAGGCTTTGGATAAAATGTTCCTACTTCATTTTTAAACTAGATCAATTTACTGTATTTTAGGCAATAAAATTAGAAAACAATTTAAATTTTATAACATGCAATCTTGATCAAATTCTTTTTATTTATTTTCATTAAAAACATATTTGATTTTTGAAAAGCCAACAAAATTATTTAATGTCACCTATTTTATTTCAATAAAAATGTAATATTTAAAAAAATTGACTTGCAAACTGTTCAGAATTTTGTATCACTTCAAAGTTCATTTGAAAAAGATTAAATTCAATATTATGTCATTTGAACATACAATAATTCAATTACCCCTAAAATTGACAGATTGAACTGAATTGAGCTCTAGAATATTTCCATCAACAAAATCTTCCACTATTGTATATTAAAAACATCTTCATTAGAGACACTTCATTTTTACAAAAAATTTCAAATGAAAGAAATCGAAGAAAAAACATTCAAAATGCCTCGTTTAGTGGTAATAAAAATACATAATAATTATTATATTTTTTTTTCAATTAACTCACGGAAATAGTTTCTTGTCGTTCTGAAGGCAGTGAGGACACTATTTTCGTTTCAACACAAAGAATTTTATTTCGATCGAAGCGCAAAAACTCATTTCGTCCGAGTCGAGTGACTATTTGTGAACCTGTGTGTGTTGTCGCGATGGCCAAAATCGACAGAATTCTCGGTGACGCAAACCGTGATATTGCCATGTGTGGCCTCGCCGCGGCGGATGGTGAGCCCGCTTGGCTTTGCCGATAAACAAAGTGCGTCGTCGACTGTATAAACTGCTTGCTACGGTGTGAATAATAAAAGGGAATCGAGTGAAACGCGCGCGCATTAACTTGTTCCAGTGCAGATATTTCACGCGGCGTGTGACACCGCAAATCCCCAGCACAGAGACGCAGTCCTCTCACCCACGACGGGTTCGTTCCCAATGCGAAATTCTAATTGACACCGAATACATTGCAATAAATCGCGAAATCAACAATCGTTGAGCACGCGAGCTGGCTGGAATTTAGCGTTTTACACAAGATCCTTCCTTCAAACGGGGGTAAAAATAGAAGATTGTTGAAAGTGCTGGCCATAAATTTAAGCGGCACTTTCAGCGGATGATTTTCTATTTTTAAAACTAGCACCATGTTCAAATCGAGCTTAAATTTTCAATGTTTAACCAGCTTTTAATACTTATTAAACAAAATGTTAAACTTATTCATATTTTATTATTATTTTTCCAATCCAATGAAGATATAATATTTTTTGCTGCCTGCCTGGGGCAAAAACGCACCACCATAGAACAAATTTTGATAAAAATATTCAAATTTGAAAAGAAATGTCTTAATTTCTTTTACCAAAAAAGAAAATAAATTATATTATTTATTTGTTTAAATTATAAACTTTTCTAATTTAACCAATTTTTACAAACATAATGAATAAATATAAAACCAGGGAATTCGCCTAATCCTATTTTCCTGCTAAATTGACTCTCTGCAGTTATTTCCCAAGGGTCGCTTGGCTGCAAAATAGGAGATTGAGAATTGATATGAGATATAATTACTGGCTGGTGACCCGCATTTTCCTTCTTTCTTTTCCTTATTGGAATGTGAGCCAGGCGACTCGACTCGCACGCCTGCTCCGATGGAAATGCGAAAATTCAAAGAATGTGCTTCACTGCTAAGCCATTTGAACGTGCTCTGTATTTTGCGAACAAAAATAAAACAATTTCAGCCAAGGAAGATTGGTTTCAAATCCACAATTTGTACCTCATTATTGAGTTATCTTATCCATTTTTCTTGAGACTTATGAAATTTCTAATAGAATAAAACCCTAATTCAATTATTTTATTATTCGTAAAGTTTCTTTTTCGTCAACTCTGTCTTCTACATTTCAATTTGAATTCAGTATGGAGTGTTAGTTAGAGAGAATTTATTATTCAACGGCGCGCGTGGGTGCGAAAATATTTTTGCCGCTGTGCAAATTTGATTAAAATAATTGGTCTGGCGCTCAAGCCATTCTCGTGCGTCTGGGAAAAGTGGCATTATGGCCGACGAATGCAAACAAAGGAAGTGGCCATTGTGGAAACTGTCGTTTCCGAATCGATTGGCCGCGCGCACCCTTAAAATTGTCAAAGTCATTGTATTCAATTGCGCGCGCCCTTCATTATTATTTGCTCCAATTCAAGTCAAGTGAAAGGAATTTCTTGGTAATGCAGCAACGACGACGGACAATTTATATGGCAAATTTATTTCGTATCAACAACGGCCTGGCACCGACTGGGGACGAAACGTCCCATAAATTTTTTGAAGCAAACCCAGAGTAAGCGATGCGCACGTGCTTGCTGTAATTATTTACGTCTTTTGCAGGAAAAGAAGTTCAAAGTTTGGCTTTTACCGGTGTTTAAAAAAACTTTACAGTCTATCACGCTCGCAACCAAAATTGGATTAATTTTGTCACATTTAACTTATCCAAATAATGCATTAGTTTGACCAAAGATTGAAAAAAGTAAAATTATAACAAAGATTTTGAGATAAAATCATTCTTGAATCCCTAGAAAATAGTGCATGTATTTAATTATGGTACAAAAATGATCGTTTAAATTGCAATAATTTAAGTTGAATTTATTCATTTTTGACTTAACCTTTATGAATACAGACTTTATATTCAACGTTGAAGATTTTAATTTAAATATAAATTTTTTGAAACAAACGTTTCCTCCAAAAATATGTAAAATTAATTATTCCAGAAAGCGTTGTTATCTTTAAAGGAAATTTATTATATTAATTTAAAACTTTTAGACGTAAACTTTAAAACTCTCTTGCTTTGCCAGCACAATTCCTGCACACAAGTAATTTTAGTTTTTGAGATTTTTTTCTAAATCTCGGGGCTTACTGGGGCGGGAATAATTTATGTCTTTAAAATACAACGCACGTCGCGCGGGCAGCTTTTGAACTCGTTACGAGCGCGTGCACGAGGCCAAAATTTTAATGAATATACTGTCGGCAAACAAGGTGCAAAAGACGGTCACATCCTCAGCAGATGAGCTGATTAATAAAGCATTAGGCTGATGAAAACCGAGATAGGGCGAGAGAGAGTCGCTCTCTCTCTCCATTTCGTGCTGAACACACACCTGCCTGCGGCGGCCGAGCATTACTTATTAAAGCGCAAAACCAAATACAAAATATTACAATGTACGAGTTCTGCAAAGACCTGCAAGCCCGGTGATGCATTTTAAACCGGAACATGAGTGGATTTGATTATGAAATTGTATAAAATAATGTGATATTCTTAAGGAAATAATTTAAATAATTTGAAAATAAAATGGAATAATAAATTTTCACAAGACAAAAAAAAACATATTTAGTCATTTTATCAAACGCTACAATTAAAAATAATTAAGTTAATCTTTTGGCATCAGTTATAATATTTCTTACTCGTACTTGACCTTAAATTTGCATAACATAAAAAATTAGAGAATTAAGCATTTCATATTTAAGATTCAACCAAGGTCTCCATTTTTATCATTTTATGAAGTGACAAATCCGAGCATGCACACCGACGCCACCGCTAGTTCCTTTCTTTATTTCTTTCTTTTATATCCCCCTTGACAACATTTTTTAGCCAAAGACAAATAAAATAAAAGATATCCATCAGCTTTGCGTGTGCACGGAAAAGCTTAAGCTCTTGACATTTATGAGAAGCTAAAAGAATGTATATGTTTTGCATTTGTTAACCCGCAGCTGCTTTTTCCATGTGCCTCTCTCTTTGTATGTAAAATTTTAATATATCGACGCCGCCTCTCTATTTTCTTGTATGTAATTTACGTAAATCACTGCTCCGGTGGCGGATAAAACGCTTGCTTAGTGATTTAATAAGTGGGCTGGAAAATGTCTGCTCTATACCGTATTGTTATCGGTGTTCAATGCACCACACATTCGTTCGTTCGTTCGCCTGCCGAACTGGGTCAATTTTCTCCCCCCGAGCAAAAAAACCCATTCATTTGGAAAATTAGCATAAAAAGTTGATTAAAATTTGTGGGAAAAATATCGATCTTGCGTTTGTTAAAAATGCACGCACGCACCAGAACACATTCTGAATTTTTAGGACGCGTATTTATGTCGAGGACTCCCGGGAGTTAAATAAAATAAAAAAGGCTCGCAAGAAGTGTTAAAAAAAGAATATCTCTGCGCCGTCATTGCCATGTAAACAGACCGCAGCAGCTTCGTAGTATCTCCTTTTTGTTGACTTTCCTGAGATATTGTTGTGCCTAGCGAGACGAGCAAAGAGTCGGGGGGCGACATTTGTGTGGTGCGTGTGCTGCGATTTATGGTGCTTTCCGCCATTAATATTGCCGAGTTTTTGCAGCGCGTAATTTAATTTGGCTGCCACGACATGCTGGGCAACTTTAATAGCCGCACGGCTTACATTATTCAGAGGAACTCGTCATGGCCGCAACCACTTAGGGAGGTAAAGAAGAAGTTAACACCGCGAGCACAGCTCATAATTTATAAAACGCCCGGCGCTGACCGTAAAGTTAAAAGCCCAAGTGATTCCACGGAATTCCCCGAGTTTTGTAATTTACCCAGAGAAGTATTTTGCATAATTTATAATTCCATTTCGAGCTCACATTAAAAGCGGTTAATTTTGTTTTTACACTAAATTTGTAACAAATTATTTTGAGATGCATAAATTTATTTAATAAATTTAAAGCAGATTCAGATTCTGGGAATAGTTATATCTTAAGATATAAAAAATTTAAAAAAAAATCTTTCGGAATAAAAATAAAACAAATTTTATCAAATATTACAAAGGAGAAAAATCTGGTATCGTCACTCATCAATGAGGTGTATCAGCTTATAAAGACAGAAATCAAAATGCTTATTGATAATAGAATTTTAAATTCATTTTTTATTTTCTTTTTTTACTCATAGTCTAAATCCCGTAAGTTGTGATTTTTTTACATCATAACTCTTTCCACTTTATTTAGTTATATTTAGAATTGACAAAACTTTTCAACCTCGATCAACTTGCAGCGTGAAAAGAACTGTGATCTGTGCAAATCAAGACACGTTTGCTGAACTCATTTTGGTTAAATTTGGTATGAGGCCAAAAGTGTTTAAATATGCATAATAATTACGACGCTGAGCAATTGTGTTTTCTCGTACATATGACCTATTTCGCTTGACCCTTAACTTGCGGTTATGCCATTCGTTTGCACCACTCATTTTCCGGGAGAATTTCTGCGAAAACTTGAATATTTTAGTTGTACTGCATGTTGACCTCAATTTATTTTAACACTTGAGTTTTTATGCAGTTATTTTGTTAAGCCATTTACTGAAAAATAATTACTGGAAATTTAATCATTTCATGCGTGCAATAATATGGAGCATTTTTGAACACATTCATAAAATTAAATTAAAGCGATATATACGGTTTATCAAAGCAAATGAAATTTATTTTAACTGTCTAATTTCCTTTTCCGACCCATATAATGGGCGTCGCACACACGGGCTTGTCCGGATTCCACAGCTCTGCCCGCTTTTTTAATAATTAATTCAGCATTCATTCATAATGAAAAGGCGGCGCCTTCGTGCCCTATTGTAATTACTACACCCTCGGCCGTTAGAAAAGGATTCATGCACATCGTAATAACATTCATTACACTTTGATAATTAATAAGGTTGCATGTCCTCCATAAAAACGTGCACGTGTCTTGTTTGGTTATTTAATTAAACACCAGTTTAATCCGTTCACAATTTATTGGCCTAATCGGGATTAGATGCGGCCATTTGCATATGTTTAAGTTGTGAACAATAATCGTTCCCGGCGGGCAAATGCATCTAAAAAGGGTCAATTTGAATTAATCTGAATAGTAATGCGTGATCAAGCAGTATCTTAAAACACGTTTAATTCTAAATTTATCTTGACTAGGCCACACGGTTTATGGTTTGTTTGATTTTGTCTCTTGCGTTGTTTGTCCAAGGCAGTAGTGCGTTTATTTTCTACAAGTCGTGATAAGAGATTTAGGAAATGTTTCGCCATTAACAACACGAACTCGGTGGTCTGATCGCCGTAAAATGGAATCACGTGATGAAAACTTTCTCGGAGGAAAAAACGGACCTTCTCTGGACGAAGGGACAATAAAACTTGCATGAGGCTTTTCGTATCATTCCCAAACTTTTGGGCCCTCCTTCGGCATAAAATTTTAGAACCACGGAAATAAAAGTAGACTTAAAATGTGCAATTATATATAAATATTTTGTCTGCTCTTCGCAGTTTTATGGCCAGCACACGCAGCGCGATATTGATTCCAATTTTGCTCTCATTGTGTGATATTCCCGCCCGAGATAGCCGCCGACCCTCCTCTCCGTGGGTGAAATAAAATCTCGTTTGTACGGGCAGAGGATCAATCTCTCGCTTCGCAAACTGCGGCTTCCGTTTTGTGGTGAGATGATTCTGCAATTTGTGCCTGCGCCGAATTCGTATCGAATGCGATGGACTTTTGAATTATTCCACCCAGCAGCAACTTCTTTCCGGGCCAAACTCTTTTGTATGCTAAAAATCCCTCCAGCTTTCAACGCTGCTGGATTGTGAATTTCAGCGGGAAGTGGATTCTGTTTGCCGCATTTCGCTCAATCAGTGATGAAAAGAGAAAAGAGGCCCTGCGGCCTACCCTTCACATGATGCTGCTTGCATACCAAAGAGGGATGTACTTAATAAAAACTTTATACAAGAAAATTTATTTTAAAACATATATCATTAATTTTCGACGAAAATATTTCCATTTATTTCATATTTTGTATTTTTTTTTTAACATTATATTGTAATTCTGTCTAGGAACTGAAGTCTTTTTTCCGAAATTGAATTATTAATCATCTGAAACAATCAAATTGAAATTTAATGTTATAAAATTATAGCGGAAAAAATTTAAGTAAATTTTAATTTTTTTGGTTGTTAAATAATTAAATTTTAATAACAATGATTAGAGTTGATTTAAGTAAGAACTGCGTGAATTTAAATTTATTGCTTTCTTCCCAAAAAAATGAACTCTTTATTTTTTATAGTGTTATTAATAAATTTTTTTCTTGTCTATGATGTTCTCAAAATTGGAGGAGTATGATAAAAAGAACTTGATTTGAAATTAAAATTATTATCGTGTTGACGTGAAAATTTGAAAAATAATTAAGCTCTAGATATTTCTATAAATTAAATTATACATCATTTACATTAAATTTAGCAAATCCACTCGGACTCGTAATATGAACATTAGAAATTCAAAAGTTTACTTCAATGGACGTGTGACGTGTTCAATGTTCTACAAACTAATTTCTCACAACTCTGCATCAAAATTTATTACAGCGTTTTGCTGCAACTTGGTACATAAAATACTTTCAATGAGAACGTTTCGCATGCCTGGTGGTAATTGCTGAGCACATGTGTACTTCCCCCAAATGCGCCCGCCGTAAAAAGGGGAATTCGCGTGCGGTTTATATTTTCTTCCTGCCGCCGCGCGGATACGATCACGGCAGGCGTTACCTTTTCCCGCAACGACTTCACGTTTTGTATATGCTAATTAAAATGCGGAGAGAATGTTTTAAAGAAGTTCCGAATGCGCCTCCGCGCAAGAATCGATAAATAAATCACTCATTCCGAGCAGCTTGCGTGTGTTAATCAGAAAACGCGTTCTGGGTCTCATCGGGGCCGAGTTGCGTGCGAGCCGAGCATATCCTGCGCCGAATTGCTGGCGAAAGAGTTGCCAATCCACACCGGGGTGTCATTATTTCTTACTTTCGGTCACAATCTCGATCTGCAATTGACTTGGTCCCCGGCGATGCACATTTGTTCTCGACCTTGTCATGCAATTTCGCAACACACAGGAAAATTATTATTAAAATATACAAATTAGTGCGGTTAATTATCTCCGCGGGTTTCTCGTGTCCCATTTCTCACGCTACGTTGCAATGTGAAAGTTTTCGTGCCCTATTTCTTATGTATTCTCCTCTCTTGTAAAAGAAAAACTCAATTTTTTATAACAAAAGGAAACGGAGGCATGACGTTGATGGCCAGCTTGCAAAAAACAATTTCCTGTAATGCTGAATGTTTTCACCACGCGAGAACGACGATTTTATCTTGCGGGCGCCACAAAATTGGTGTGATTTTCTTGACAAGTTAGTTATCGTTCTAGCGTTTCTGGGTCATTTGCTGTAGGAGGAAAAGCGGCTATTTTCCTGCTGGTTAAGGTATAAATCCTGATTAACCGTATAATGAGGGAGATTTTTTGTAAACTCCCGTCAGCAGTTACTTGGAAATGGTTGATCATTAATCACTTCCAATGAAGTCATAAATTTTTACTACAAATTTTGGAATTTGAATTTTTATTTATGGAAGAATAATCATCTTGAATATGAAGAGTGGATAAAAAATACAAAATTTAATATAAAGAACTGTAAGAAACGAATATTCATTTAAATTATGTATTTACTTTGAATTATAAATCACTTTCATTTTAATTCTATTGATTTGATTGATTGATTTCTGGTTACTATTAAATTTTAAATTAATTTTAATAGCAAAATTCAGTAGAACCCTGAATTTATCTGTTTTAATATTAGTGCAACAATAATTTCATTTTAAAAATTAAATTCGGGGAAAAAAATCCACAATATTGTCAATATTTACAAAACAAATATTCTAATTTGATGATTTATTTCTAACGAATATATGCAAATATTTTATCTTTGATTTGAGGCAGTTAGTTTATAAAAAAAATTGAGGTAAAAAACGCAACCATTCTAAACTTATCTGATGCTGCATTGTAATAAATTTAATTTTCTTTTCTTTTCGGACAGTGACAAATGAATGCGAATTTCTTTGTTATTTTTAATCTACATCAAATGCATAAATTATTTCTACCTCCGCGGCAAAAATTTCTCATTAGTTCTCTCGACGTGTATGTACATAACCCTTTTTCTGACGCGAGAATTGCGTTGTGCGCGGAAAAAAATTGTAACGCTCTCATACATCACCGGCGCGGGGCAGGTCGTGTGTCTGAAAACGCATTTCGCGGCGTCGCCCACGAGAATTGGCCCGTGTTTTTGCTCTGAGCACCTAATAACGCACACCCATAGCTGTAGAGCGAGAGAGGAAAGGGCTTTTGGGCTAATGAAAATTGATTTTCGCGCTTGTTTGTCGGCAGGTGTTGTCATTAGGAGCGGACGTCCTACCAGAGTACAAGTTGCAGTCCCCGCGGATCCACAAATGGACCATCCTGCACTATTCGCCGTTCAAGGCGGCGTGGGACTGGATCATCCTTATCCTAGTCATGTACACGGCCATTTTCACGCCCTACGTGGCCGCCTTCCTCTTGAACGAGCCCGACCACAACAATCGCAAGAGCAAAAAGTACGGCGACGACCCCATTGTTGTCATCGACCTCATCGGTAAGTTTTTTTCCCAATCCAACCAATTCCTCAACCTCCATACTAGAAAAAGTGGGTTGGACGAGGAAAATAATAATCGGATTTCTGTGCTTTTTCAAACCCATCAAAGTGATACAATCTTTGGTATTGGCTCAAAAGTGTAGTTTTGGCTCTAAATCTCGAAATCAAAAGCCAAGACGGAGTCAAAAAATAAAATTTTAACCTTCAATATTGAAATCTGTAAGCAATTTTCAGCAAAAACTCTAAAGAATAACTGACAATTCAATAAGTAATATTTATTTTTTAATACATAAGTAAGGGAAAATTTTTGCAATTCTTTAAATAGCACTATTTAAAAAAGATGCAACCACCTACCAAGTTTTTTTATTTTTTTTGAATGGAATACGGTAAAACCTACTCAATTTTTAATTTATATGTTGAAAAAATTCTCATTTTCTCTAATTTAACAATTTTTGTTTGTTTGAACGCAATTTTAAGATCAACAACATTTTCAAAACGTCTGGTTCAAAATTTAAACATTTATATTCTGAGGCGGATCTTTCAGTTCTTTTGGATTTTTTTTTGTCAGTTTCAATATGAAAAATTTCATTTAACTTAATTAATATAAGAATTGATAGGAACGGTCATGCTATTTGCTCGCAGAAATCAATTAAATCAAAAATTGAATTCATTTTCTCGGAAAAAATATGCAAAATCCACGATTTTCAAATTTCAATTCAACTTTTCTCAAACGTTTCAAGGTGACCCATAATATTCTGGTACTTAATCTGCAGCAGGTTATCAAGGAAAATTTTTCAGGGTCACACAATTTTGCCGAAGTTAATTGCATTGAATTAAGATTAAAACGAATGAATTTTTTCAATTGTGTTTTTCTCACAAATTTAATCATTAATTAACCCCTAATTTTCTTGTTATGAAAATGATCCTTATGGCCCTGTGAATAATTCTATCTTCATTAAGTTTATTAACAAGTAATACTATCTTCCACTTTAATTTCAAGAAACAATTTTTTTAATTGAAATTATTAATTCGTCTTCATAAATACGTTGCCAATCTTCCTGTGATATAAAATAATCCGTAGTGAAACCACAATCGATACCAACATGTTTCCTATTCAATTTAAAACTTCATTAATATTTGCAATTATTTTGTCGGTCGCAACGGACGTTGCCTGCCAATCAAATCAAAATTCTCTCGTGACTTTGCTTGTGGCCGCAAAGAGAATTGCAAGCTCGCGTGGGCTGATCGCCGATTGATTTGTTGCAGTGGACGTCACGTTCATCATCGACATTCTGATCAATTTCCGCACGACCTACGTCAACTCGAACGACGAGGTCGTGTCGCACCCTGGCAAAATCGCCGTGCACTACCTTCGAGGCTGGTTCCTGATCGACCTGGTCGCGGCCATACCCTTCGACCTGCTGCTCTTCGGCTCAGACACCGACGAGGCAAGTGAAAATGTATGCCCTCGACCAGCGTAACTATTTTTCTATTTTCGTATCTTTTACTCGTACACACTCGCATGACAAAAACACACACACACGCGATCGACGTCTGCAGAAAAATGGAATTGCACTGTATTGACATTGCGATTGAGAGCAAGCGACGGCGAAGACCCTTATTTGATGTCAACTGTCAACTCTCAACGGCTGAACAAAATGCACTTTATCCAACAAGCCTGCCAAGTCGCAACAAAAAACGACATGTTTCCGATTTTTTCTGCAGACGTTTTTCGCCGCAACTAGTTTTACTAATTTTAAATTTTTGATGACCCAAATTATAAAATATCTGATTTCTTAATTAATTTTTATGCTTTAATTGGAGTCCTCCTGTCCCCCATTTTATTTTCATGGTCGCTCGCCTGGTCGAAAAATAATTACTTCTGTGGGTTGGAAACCGCGAGTGCACTCCAGGTGTGCCACTCGTAATCACGGAGAACCCACACAATGTACTCCTGCCAGCAAATCTATCTAGTGAGCGGCGGTGGCGCGCTGATCACCTGTAGTGAGAAAATCGTAGGGCTGCAACCTGCTAAGCGTGGGTGTGTTGCGGGCGGTGCCGTCGGACCATTAAGGGGCCGCGAATTCCACTACGAGTGACGCGAGGAGCATTTAAGCCTCTTCCAAAGGGAAAATTAAATTATAATTATTTCAACTTGAAACAAAAAAGTTATAATTAAAAATTTCATTTTTATTAAAGTCGCCAATCTTGAAATACAATTTTCTCCTTTAATTATTTTCTGTCTTCAGCACAACCTGTACTAATTGACTGGGTTAAATTCAACTTTAATTTTGTTCATATCATTAAATTAGAATATATTATGAGCATCAATTAATTGAAAAGATTAATCAGCATTTGTCGTCAGGAACATTTTCATTAAAAATATTTAATTTATTTTATTATAATTAAATCGTAAGTATTTAAAATATGTATTTTTATACATTTGATTTGCATTTTAAATTAATGTAGTATTTATTTGAAAGCTGACTTTAATCTGTTAAAAAAAATCAGATTTACAAATTTGCTTTTACCTTTTTCTTAAATGTCAATCCCATTTTCTATAAATTGTTGTATTGTATTTGTTAATGAGACAATTTTTGAATATTTATCATCATTTCTAAAATTCTGACTAAACCGGTCACTGAAGATTAGTGGTAATTGTAAAAAAATACTTTTAAAAAGATGATGCGTCAATGGAATATGTTTTTAAATTTTAGTCTCTGTAGAGTGAGGCTTTAAAATTCACTACTGAAGAGCGGGTTCAAAGAAACTGCATTGAAAATAGAGTTGCTCTCTTTGAGCTTCAATCGGCGTTGGCCCTTTTTTCGAATCGGCGCGTGACGGCTGTTGAGTGAGGGAAAACAAAGTGCAGGAGTAGCACTCAAACACTTCTTCGCACACACATCTGCTTACTGACTGAGAGGCGCGAAATTGGACGGGCACTCGGGAGTAAAAGTTGCTTGTTTTTGCAGACCACCACGCTGATTGGGCTCCTCAAGACTGCCAGACTGCTCCGGCTTGTGCGAGTCGCTCGAAAAATTGACAGATACTCCGAGTACGGCGCCGCAGTCCTTTTGCTCCTCATGGCCACTTTTGCTCTCATCGCACACTGGCTCGCCTGCATTTGGTACGCAAACAATCAAATGAAAAAAGTTTAATCATAAAAATTGGCACTTTAAATATTATTTTCTTCTTTCTAAATGTTTAGATTCTTAATTTTTAATGAAGTTTTTGTGGCAAATTCCAACAATTTAAAAAAAATTAGTTCGTTTTGATCTTGTGTAAAATTAAAATTTAGAATTTCCAAAATTTCTGAAGAATTTCGTATTTTTTCCAATACTTTTTCTCAGAATTATTAATTTTTATTTTTATCTTAATAAAATCTCTCCTAAAGATTTTTTCCCAGAAAAATAAGTACGTTTGGATTAAAGTGCTGTTAAACATCTTCCACATTCCATTTATTAATTTACTTTTTTGCTTTTAGGTATGCAATAGGCAATGCAGAGCGGCCTCTCTTAAAAAGTAAAGTAGGGTGGTTGGATCTCTTAGCAAACGATACTCACCAATTTTACTACCCCAACAACACTGGCGGGCCTTCGATAAAGGTACACCCGGATTGCAAAAGCGTCACCCTTGAAATTACCCCTTTCTCTGTTTTGTTTCAGTCTCGTTACATCACAGCGTTGTATTTTACGTTTAGTAGTCTGACGTCGGTAGGGTTCGGCAACGTAGCGCCCAACACGGATGCAGAGAAAATTTTTACCATTTGTGTGATGCTTGTGGGATGTGAGTTTCATTTTCATTGACATAAAAAATGCTCATCAGATGAAAAGGAATATAAAAGTTTCCTTGAAACAGAAAATACGACATTTATATTTCATCAAATAATGTTTCACTGACCTGATTTTCGTTTTGCAGCACTTATGTACGCCAGTATATTTGGTAATGTATCAGCGATAATTCAAAGACTTTATTCCGGTACTGCGAGGTACCACACACAAATGTTGAGAGTGAGAGAGTTTATTCGTTTCCACCAAATTCCAAATCCATTAAGACAGAGGTTAGAAGAGTATTTTCAGGTAAATTTTACTTACGAAAATAAGAAATGATTAAATGGAACAAAAATAATATGTTGATAAATTTATTATTCACAAAACAGCTTTTTATTAGTTTCATATTTTTTTTTAAATTTATTAAAAACCTTTAATTTATTTTTATAAATGATAGCATTTACTATTTTTAGTATTAATAAATTTATTATAAATCTTGAAAGAGTATTTTTGAAATATTTATTTTACTTCAAATTAGAATCCAAAATAAGCCGAGATTATTTTCTAAAAATTGTTTGCAACTTTCCCAGTGATTTGGATATTATTTTGTTTCATTTATAAGAGCTTTTTTTAAAGAAAATAATTTAATCAATTTTTCTAAATAATTTTGTTCTTGCAGCATGCGTGGACGTACACAAACGGCATAGACATGAACAGTGTCCTCAAGGGATTCCCCGAGTGTCTGCAAGCAGACATTTGTTTGCATCTCAATAGAAATTTGCTCAACACCTGCTCTGCATTTAGTGGGGCATCACCAGGCTGCCTGAGGTATGCAATTTTGACTTGAAAATTGTGCACAGTTTGATTTTCGCTGACCCAGTTCGCGTGAACAAAGGGTCCCTTTGTCATTCAAATTTCGGCCGCGCAATTTATTTACCCCTGACCCCAGAGTCAACGGCGCTGACTCGGCATTTTCTCGTCTAATTATCTTTGTCTCGACAGGGCATTATCTATGAAATTCAAAACAACCCACGCGCCGCCGGGTGATACTTTGGTCCATCGAGGCGATGTGTTGACGTCCTTGCATTTCATATCGCGTGGCTCGATAGAAATCCTCAAGGACGACATTGTCATGGCCATCCTAGGTAAACTTTTGCTTTGGTTTGAGTTTGCGAAATGCTCAAGCGCGAATGAAAACAGGAAAAGACGACATTTTTGGAGAGAACCCGTGCGCTCACCCCACCCTAGGCAAGTCCTCGTGCAACGTCCGGGCTCTGACATACTGTGATCTGCATAAAATACACCGTGATGACCTGCTCGACGTGTTGGATCTGTACCCCGAGTTTCACGAATCCTTCACCACCAACCTCGAAATTACCTTCAACATGAGAGATGTAAGGAAAAGATCAAATTTTTTGTAGTCTGAAATTTTTTTAAAATTCTCAATCAAATATATGTAGCTAGACAGTTCAAAGGATTGGTAAAATATTAATTTTGAAAGTTTCTGAATTTTTCTATTTCCATTTAATACTTAATAGCAATTGAAATAGGCTTTAAATCTAGAAAATTTTAAATAATAATTTTTTTATTTCATTTGTTGCTGATGATTTTTAATTTTTTTAATTAAAATTTCAAAATATCTACATATTTTAATAATTACTACGCTTTTTAGGAGGAATTGGCAGGCGTGGACCCCCTGGTTGCTCGTCGGCGACCACCCTTAGCCTCGAGGTCAAACTCGCAAGACAGAGACTCTGATGTGAGAAAGGCTGCGTACAAATTGCCAAAGAAGAGAAGAACCACCCAGGCGAGCACCGGTTCCGGCGCCTACACCGTGGCCGACCTGAGGGAACAGCGCCAGGACGATGAGGATTCCAGTGAAGAACATTCAGAATTGTTTGTTTTCCAAAGATTGGTCAGATGGAAAAAAATAATGAGAAAATTTCCTTTGCAGTGATAAGTCTGGACACGGCATACTGGAGCTCTCGCCGGACAAAGCGGGTCGTGACGTCACTCCTCTCAATTTGGAATTCAAAGATGAAGCGAAATCTTCAGCTCTCAACTCCTTGTCAGGTACGCCGCCCCATACAAAAAGAGAAACAAGACAAAACTCCAAAACATTTCCACCAGACATAAAATATAAAATCGAATGCAATAGTTTTTTTTTTTTAATGTAATTCACCAACAGTTTTTAGTGCATCCTGCTTGTGGAATTTTTCATTCGTATATTTTTGCCTGAAATATATATAAAAAAGTGCAGCGATAGTACATTTTTCATCTTTTAACCGCAAACTGATTGCAGAGGTTTTTTGTTGTATATTTTTGAATTTCCCTCGATTTTTGATTATTTGCTTTGGTTTGTCTCATTCCTTTGTGGTCGCGAATGCAGGCATGCTCAACCAATTGAAAAGGAGCTTCACAGACCTCCGTATGCATAAAAGCAACAGCAGTCACAGCACTGAACACCACCAACGATTGCGCGAGCAAGACGAGCATGGATGCATTCTTGCTATTTGTGATGATAAAGACTACGGTAAGCACCTCACAAGCACCGCACAAAAATCTCTGCCCATAAAATGATAAAATTCTCAACGAATTCATTTCAAAAGTTATCTGGAGGCTCAATATTAATTCGATTTATTCTATATCTGACCCGTCTCTCTTGATAATCCTCTTACCTGCGCTTCAATGTGGTACAAACTCTAGATTGATGTTCAATATTTTTTAACTTAAAATTTGTTAGTTGCTTGATTGTTTAATTTAAACAAATTTTATCTATCAAAAATCCTTGATCAAAACATTTGCACCCTTGAGTTTTGCGAAAACTTCCCTCAAGGTTTAAAATTCATATCTGGTGGGAAAAGGTGAAGTTAATGTATTTAAAAAAAAATACTTGTGTGGGTCTTTAAATAATATGAATCATTTTGCTTTTATCGGAGTGTTTTACGGTAGCAATTTTATCTTTTTCCTAACCGAAATTAAAGTCATGGGCATGCATTACAAGTTTACATACATAAAATTTTTATCCCGCTCTTTTTTTGACCCTCCCATCGAACACTCTAATTCAAACACATAAGTGCACCCTTGCTTATTTTGCTAAACAGGCTGAAATTATTGGGCTCGGAGAATTAATTCGCTTTGCAATATCTAAATTCTGGCTTCGAACGAAAGCGACTGCCCTATTTGATCGAATCGAAAAAAAACTTCTCCCATATTTGGTGTGTGTTTCTGCACAGTTTGCGACTAATTTTCTCTGTATTGGTGTGTACGTGTGAGTGTGCTGAGAATCGCGAGCGAAACGAGTAGAGTGCGAGTTTAACCCTGGTACTGTTGGCTTTTATGTCCAATGTAGGTATGTGGATGAGAAAGCAGAAACCTTTAACCACCTCAGCCACCACCGTCACTACTTCTTCTTGCTCTAAGACTCAGCAAGCAACTTCGACACCACCAACATCGCCGCAGGACTCTGTAGTCGCTTTGGATTTTTGCAAATCTAAGCATGGCACTCTAGCAGTTTCTGTCCGTTGCTTAAAAAAGCAGGAACCTCCTTTACTAACTAACACATCAAGTAGGTGGCTAGATGTACATAATCAATTTGAGTGTTTCCTTTTTGACCAAAAAATTATATTATTAACCTTTACCCGCTTATTTTCTATTTGTTCTGCGACCTCATCTCCAGAGAGACGTTTTTTGGTGTTGATCTTGATTACTTCTCTCGTTGCCAATTCCAAATCGGAATCGTTCAGAAAAAGTTTAAACCTATCACATATTATATCACCTCAACATATTTTTAAACATCATCCTAGTGTGAATGTCTCAAAAGTTTTCACACGAGCCACTTTGATTTTACTTAAATCTCGCACCCTCAACAATTATTGCAAATTTCACGTTTTAATAATTTCAAATGCAATATATTTTTCCAAGATTACTTTGATGGCTGTGATTTGCGCCGATTTTCGAAAGTGCAAAAATTGATCAATCCGGTTCGTTTGTCGCAGCAGCAGGCGTGGAGGGAGTGGTGCCTCAAATCGAGGAAACCGCCCTCGAGAGGAGCAGCGAGGACGTCAAAAAGGAAAGTCCACAGAAAACCAACCTTTTGGCCCCATCGCCGTACGCAACGCCTGAGCCTTCGCCGCAACCTCAGGGCACAAGTTGCACGTGTCCTCCTGTTGACGAAATCAATGCTAGGATTGATCAGCTCAGCAGGTGCGAATACAAAAAAATTGATTAAATTATCAAAAGTGACTTATAAAAAAACATCTTAGCTTAAGTTATAAATTTACAAATATTTAGTTTATAATTTAATTAATTTTACTAACCATCTGGAAATAAAATTAGAAAATCTTCTTATAATGATAATAATAATAATAATAATTAATTCTGCTAACTTCAAATTCTTGCCCATTTTTATTGATAAATTTAAAATAGTCCTTTATGTTGCTAATAACAAAGGAGTTTAATCAATCATTACTTATTTTTATACTTTTTTTTTCATTTTTGCTTTGGAACGAGTTTTCTTTTATGATTAAAAATAACAACGTCCTCTTTTGTTTAATTGCAGGCAACTGTACAATTTGGAGCACCAGGTCGGAAGCGACATGCGGCTGATCCTCTCGCTGCTGCAGCAGCAACACCCAATGCCCCCACCCCTGAGGCGGGAAACATCCTCGTCCGCGTCTTCGCTTGGACCTGACCTTAGAGAAGTGAGAGAGCATTGATTTTTCAATTTGCAAAACCCGCTCAGCCCCTCCAAATCCACTTTTGACAGACTTCATCCGATTACACAACTTCCCGATCGATAAGACACAACAGACCTCCTATGCTGCACCCCATTGCCCCCCACCAAGAAGCATTCCCAAGCGACAACCAAAGGCCTTACAGGTATGCCATTGGAAATATTCAAACTGTCAAAAATACTGAACGCTTTCGGAACAAACCAAGACTGGAAGGAGTCGAGGGGAGCGTGGAAAGTCCGAGCGGTGACGACGCTGAGCGGGCGATCGCCAGCGGCGGCTTTTCCAGCAGCCCCAGCAGTCTGGGTCCAACTTGCTCCAGCCATATGAGATGCAGCTGCAGTTGCAGTCCGAAATGTCCGTCCTTACCCCAGGCAGTGGCTGAACGCTTGTCCATGCCCACTGGACAGCAGCCTTCACGCAGCCAGTCCCAACCGTCTGACTTACCGCAGGTCAGTGTCCCTGTCAAATTCGAGTATGCAACCTGCTTCACAGCCAAGCTCTGCCAATAGCATAAATTTTATCTTTTTCAAATTAAACCATTTCAATAATCTTTTAAAATTATTAATTAAAATATATTTGACAGGCTCACTTGAAAGGCACCAAAAGACGAGCAGGGTCACTCCAGCTGAAGGAGATTCCCAGCAGTTGGCTCTCTTCAACGACCACGCCACTCAGACCGAGACACGACTCGAGAGAGTCGAAGGAGTCCAAGGGTAGTGAGGCCGAGTCTTGGGAGTTCAGGTCAGCCACTGAGGCGCCCATCGCGCGCCTCGAGTCGCTTGACGAACTTGACCAAGTTTCACAGGTCAGAAAAAAATAAAGTTTACAACATAATTTCCATTTAATTTATTTTTCTAATTTTTTTATTAATTTTAGAAATAATCTAATATGATGTTGTTTTCGGCCACTTTAGGGAGCTGACAGTCCACATTCCACAGAAAAGCCTTGGGCAGAGCAGCAAAAGAAGCGATCGTCTGACGTGTAGGGCAAAGCAGAACTCGGCAACTAAATGAAGAAGTTAGAGAACATTCAAGGCACCTACCGCACACTCGCGAACACTCACACAGCAGCCATATGAAGCAAAGGAACAAAACGTAATTTATGATAACCAAGTAGAGCGCACTTTTATCAATGCATTAAAATGTTATTTCTTTGCCCAGCATCTTAATAATATTTTAATCGCTGAAGAGAATTCGCATGTAAGAGAAGCGTCAACAGATTTACCCTTGCCAAAAATGGTTTGTTTTCCCCATTCTGGAGTGTTTTCTACAATTTTCCATTTTCTCAACCCTTTCAAAGTGCATTACTTTCAAGACCTGTTCACGCTTCTTGCCCACATAAATAAATTGTCGTACGCAGCGGCGGCGTTTTGAAAAAGCGTCTGCATCTCTCTCATTCGCACTAAATTATCACAGTACGCTTTCGAATTAGCTGATTGGGCTACTGTTCTAGAAGCTTTCGTAGGCACCATCCGTGGTTTAAGGATACTTAAAAATCTGCTAAGTAAAAGGGCACTGCGTGTCTTTACTTCCCATCGTGAGAAATTACAATACTTTGTTATGTGAAAAATGCACAACGACGAGTGGATCAATTGTTATGTTTCTTACCAATTATTAGGAGCAAAAAGAGACAAACATGCAAGGGTGTGAATAATCATTTGTTGGCCGTCGAAGATCTTTCTTTCCACTGAACAGTTTATTATCCCCTTTGACAAACGCACCCAAATAATCGCAGTACTTCAACTTTTTTCCATAAAAACTTATCGACCACGTGCCCCCTGTAAATATTTAATCGCGCATTCATGAGTTAGAACGAGTAGATAATTGGCATAATAACTTTTAACGATATATTAAAAAGCTGGCAGCCATTTTCTCAAAAAGGATAAATCTAAGTAATAGAGTTATTGCCTATATTTGATCTCTGTAAAAAAAGAAAAATAACAACAAGAGCGGTAACAAGCTTTAATAATTTATATAGAAGAAAATATAATATAAAAAATTCTAGCCATTCAATTAAAGCAAACGCTTCAGTCTAGTCACATTTCTCTCGCAAATAATAATAAAAAAATTAAATTAGATGTATAATTAATTAAGTTTTATATATAAATGCAACGTTCACTTCCTGTGGGAAAATGGTTGCTAGTTTTGCTATAGCAGCTTGGAATTATCAAAAATTTTAGGAACCTGCCGGGGATTGTTTGTGACGGAGTGAACAGAATCCCATTTCTGCACCGCTGCGGCTACTTGTCTAAAGAAATCTAATATTATGTACTATCGACACAAATCTAAATGTAGGTGGAGACATCGTTTATTAACAAACACACATTGCATGCATGTTCGCAAACACACGGAAAAAAATAGATAAAAACTTAAAAAATCTGTTGTGTGTATTAAGCTCATATTGTTGCAACAAAGGCAAGTTTTTTATCAAGTGCAAAAGAGAATTATATTCTTCATATAGGCGCAGAGCTTTTGGACAAGACAGGTCTGTGCAATTAAAACGAAAAACAAAAGCTTGCAGAATTCTAAGTTTGGCGCTTCACCAATAATAACAGGAAAAAAAATCTGATCATGTACTTTTGGTGACAAACAAACGATTATAATGTGAATGTAGAGTCGAGGGACGGAAATATGGAAACAGGTTTCTTGTGTTTTTTTTTAATACTGTGTTACTCTCCTCTGGTTATGTAAATTGAACGCGAAGCAGTTTTGTATGGTTGATTGATAGTTACTCTCTCAGGTACATAATTATATATATTTATTAAAGTTTAGCAGAAGAAAGGTCAGTGACTAGAATGAATTAAGTGCGTTTTAGCCACACAAACACACACGTCGCAGGTGGGGAACTGTGGTGAGATTATAGCAAAAGTGAGCGAGTTCTAGTGTTATTACGAGTAATTTAATATTTAATAACTTTATAATACGGTTGTGAAAAACTGTAACAAAAAATAGGGCCAACAATTAATTACTTAATCCAACACAAAGCACTACTTCTACTACTACTTTGATATAACGAAAAATAAATCGTCTTCTCCCTCGAGCAGCGAAATTAGAAAAGCGAATTTCGCTAAAATATTTTTTCGGACAGAAGAATAAGCGTGTGCAAAGAAGGGTTAACAGACACAAATTGGGGTACTCGATTTATGGAAGTTAATTTTTTTGAATCACACTCACATAAAAAATGCCACACAAACCCAGCTTTAAAAAGTAAAAAAAGCTTCTCTTTCAACACGACCAAAAATTGATTGATAAAATTTGAACGTTAAAAAAAAAACGATCATATCTGGAATAAAATTGTAAAAACACGGTAAAATAAATTTTTCAAAAATGAGCGGCCTTTGAATAAAATTTTGTATTAAACAGTCTAGAGGCGTTTCTCGCTCTTTTCTCTCTCTCAAAACAAAGTAAATGTATTCCCGAAAAATTAAAATTTTGATAAACATTCAAATGGTGTTAACTTTTAATGAGCAAATTAAAACTTAAAATGCGAGTGGATTTTGAATTCTGTCTCACAAAATGTTCCAAAATACACGAGATGATTTAATTGGATCTTTACTGCTGTGATCGAAAAACATTACTGAGAGTATTAAAATGTAGTTAAAAATTAACTTATTATTTAAGAGGGAGGGAAGCAGTATTTATTGGATTTGATTTTTCGCAATACCCAGGAGCCTATCGTGATAAAAACGTGTCTCTATTGCAGAGAATACAAAATTTTTGTGAATTTTTACGGATTACGTTTAAATTTTGACAATTACAGTTTTAATTATAAATATTTCCCTTATTTTGAATGAGACGTCAGATATGGGAACACAACGAGACGGAAATTTTTTTACAAAATGGTAAATTTAACGATGAGAACAATTCACGCCAAACTGTACCTGGCTGCAGCCATTTTTACCACGCACCGGATTCGCAAAATCATTAAAAGAAAGTGCGCGCGAGTTTAAGTCTTAAAAAAAATCAAAGCAGAAATATAATTAGAAATTGTTTGAAGAACCCTCTTATTGATGAGCAGCATGATTTTAAAACCATTTCAATTAAATTAAAGAAAGAATTCTAGATTTAGCCGATCAACTGATGAGAATAGAAAACTTTTTTATGCGTTAGAGAGAAAGATTCGTAGTTCAAATACCCTCTCTAGTTAGCTTTTGGGGACACTTAGAGCAAAGGTAAAATTTGAATATACATTTAAAATTGTTCTAAACTATTAAGATCAGTTTTCGGCTGAGGTGGGAAGCAAAGTGTTGGTGTATAAAAAAAGCGGTTTTGGCATCGGAATTATTGCTGCATTACAATTTTTTCAAGCACCCTTCATAGCTAATGCGAGTTATAAATTTATAAAAACCTAGATCTAAACTGTAAGAGTTAGCTGCTGATAAAGAGTTAAGGCCCTCGCATGAAAGACAGAATGATGAAAATCATATAATTAACTATTTATGAATTTAATGCAACAAAAAAATGAGGAAGAAAAACTGTGGGACATTATTATTGTTATAAACCACGCGTTGTTGATTTTTATTTTCGAAAATGGTGCTTTCACACACACATACACACACACGGTTATAGCTTTTTTGATTGTGGATTTTTACTCGCAAAAAGGCTTTTGCAGCGTGTTGTGCCCGACGAAAAAATCAAACTCAGCACTCATTGAATTTTTTCACTGCAAGATTATTGATTGTATTATTTATGTTGTATTGTGACGTATTCAAAGAAGCTGCAAAACTCATCATAAGACTGATGAAAATGTAAAAAGAAAATATCCAGCAACAAATCGCCAGAGAATATTGTTGTGGAAAATAAACAACTGTGAACAAAAAGAGTTATTACTGACCATACATAATATAACTTCTCATATCAATGTTTTCGGCCAATTTTGCTCTTTTTCGAACTGGTTAAAAATATTACGAAAGCTACTGTAATGTCTAGCAGAAGTAAAACAAACAAAATATGGTGTTGATTGTCATTATCGATTATCGCATGCGTAAGAGCCAAGGAAATTTAACTAAGAAGCGGCTTTCGGTGTCATCCAAAAAAATAAAATCGCATATCTGGGACGTTGAAATTTTCTCCGTTGAAGTCGGTTGATGTGAATTTAAAATAAAAGGAAGAATAAAACGAAACACACTTTATGTAAAAACATTCTTTTTCTGTGATTTTTACAGTTGGTGATTTTGTTTGTGACGTGTAAATAGAGGACAAACGTTAAATTATGATGCTATCGCGGAAAAATATATACTGTGCGTGCGAAAGGCTTTGTTCGATTATAAATAAAAATGAATGCTTATGTAAAAAAGGAAACAACTTCTGCAAGAACTACAACTAATTGTTATTATGATAACGCATCATCATCATTCTCAGTATATGACTTGTCATGATATTATTTTGCAATAAACACGCTGGCACAAATCTCAAAGTGTTTCCATTAAAAATAATTTTTTTTTTACCAAAATTTTGAGAAAAGAAATTCAGTTGGTTGGTTTTTGACAATGAAAGTAGAAAACAATTTTAGTTTAAATTTTAACTAGATAGGAAATTGCGTTTTGTAAATAATAATTGACCTGCGTCAGCAGACATTTCATTCAGATCTTTTACGCACTTTGCTGACGGTGCGTGCCCCAATTTGTGAATGACATTTAAACGCTTTACAAGCGCTCTTCAGTGATGATGCAACGCACGGGCCTAAAGATAGCCATCCTGGTGTTCATTTTTCTCTCTCTTGGTGAGTTGCATTTGATATACACTTAAAAAAATTTTTCCATAATTTTGGGATAAAATTTTTAAAAATATGCTTATTTGAGAGAAGTTAGTAAATTCAATTGAAAAACAAGCTCCTTTTCTTTAATCGAAAAAAAATTTTTAATAGGCAAGTAGAATGCTAATTTGAATTTTGTTAGCCTCCAAGTCAAGGAGCACTTTTCGGCCATCAGAAGTTACAAGGCAGCTCATAGCCACACTGGAAAATGAAGGTGCTAATTTTAAGTCTTACAATTCCCATCTAATCATTGATTTAAAAAAATATTTCAGAAAGGGCTGACGACAGTCCTCCTTTGTCCTACAGAAGAATACATCGAGCTAACAAGTTGTACAAACTGCGAATTTTAGAGCAAAGCCAAAACCAAACTGAACAGAGAATACAGCAGGTTAAAGAATTATTCCAACAGTTATTTAAAAAGCGCCCTCAAAATCAATAGAATTAGGTTTACTCTGTTCATTATTATTTACAAGAGCGGCCATTGATATTTTCCTCCTTTAGTTTCTTGTGGAGAGCAGAATAGTTCAATGTCTGCCTCTGTGGCAATTAAGGAAAATGAGAGAAGACCTGGCCGCTGCAAAACTGAAACTGCTTTTCAAAAAGCACCGGCACAAACAAAAAAAGAGACTCAAGGGTGGTGCAGCTGCTGGTCGTAATGGCACCCAAAGTGCAGACAACAGCAGCGAGGACAGTGACGAACTTGAAGAGGACGACAACCAGACTGAGGAGGACGACAGCGAATCTCCGACGGACGATAGCAATCAAAGTAGTGATGATGACAGCGAAGGAGATCCTGACGATTCTTGACCTTTTAATAAGACAAATTGATGTTTTATTTAAACAAGTGTTCACTTGGCATTTATATTTATTAATAAAAATATAAGTTTGACACTAATGATCGTGGAAATCACAAGAGTGGGGAAATAATAATTAGCCCGTTGTTGGCACAAACGATTTTGTATCATTTCATTTCAAAAAGTGGTTTTTATTTCAAGAAATGAACGGAATGTTGTACATCATATCAATATAAGGCACTTTGTTTATTTTTTAACACCGAATATTCAATAATTTTCTCAATTAATGCCATTTACAGAGATTTTTAAGTGGCAGTGAATAGAATGACTATTACTCATAAATGGCTAAAATCTCACAACGCTTAAGACAAATTTACTCTTTAACACGTTCCTTATAGTAAGTTAGACCAACCCCTTTAGAGAAATAAGCCTGCATTTAAAAGAAAAGCTAAATTATTTACAAAAGAGCTCTTAATACGCTATGGAATTAATTTCTTCAACGCCTAGTCTGTAGTAATAATAAAGCTGGTGTGCAAGACAGGGCACACCATTTCAACTGTGACATCTTTTAAACCAAATTAATCCTCTACAAATCTGAGCAGGATAGAAATAGAATCTGAACTCTATTGGATTGCTAGACGAAAAATACCTAAAAATCTCCAACATATTTCAAGCATAAAAATGAAGGAGAATCGAGTCTGGATTTTGTTTTTAGATAGGAGAGGATTGATATTACCTCGGTCAAGCTCTACCATTGAAATGTATCACAGGGAAGAAAAATTATCATAGTTTTTGCTACGAATTCAAATAAGTTTTGGAGGAGGCTTTTTGTTCCTTATCGTTTGAAAGGATCTCGTATAGGCGGGGGCACCACAATTTTGGCCTTGTGTAGCCAAGGGTGTTGCGAGGCCTCAACTGCCGTCATGCGCTTATCAGGATCATAAGCCATTATGCCCTGAAAGAGGAATTAATAATTAAAACGCTCAAGTTGAATAGAAAATCTTTACCAGGAATAAGTCCATGGCCTCATCTGGCATCTCGGGCAATACTTTTCTCAAGCTATTCCTCTCCCACTTGGGGAACATGGGTTTGAAGTCAGGAAGTTTTGTCACACCAGGCCAAATATTATCATCAGGTGTACCGAGTGTGCGGAAAATCCTGAAGAGCTGGTCGATTTCCGAGTCACCAGGGAAAAATGCTTTCCGTTGAAGCTGATTTGAAAAAAAAAAGATTATAATCAGACTAACATTGTTTTATTTTTACAAACCAGCTCGGCAAAGATGCAGCCGATGCTCCAAACATCCACACTGCAGGAATAGTATCTCGAGCCAAGCAGGATTTCAGGCGCCCTGTACCAAAGTGTGACCACTTCGTGCGTGTAATTTTTAAATGGCATCACGAAGGCTCGGGCCAAACCAAAATCGGCCAGCTTGACCACTCCCTTGGTCATGTCGATTAGAATGTTCTGCGGTTTCAAGTCTCGGTGAAGAATCCTGTTGCTGTGGCAGTATGCAATGCCGTCGACCATTTGGCTGACAAAACTCTGAAAGGAAACAAATTTGGAATTTACTCAAAAACTGGTACTAAATTAACTAACCCGAACAACGTCGATGGGCAGTGCTTTTTGGACGTTGTCAAGGAACTTCTTCAAATCCATGTCCAAGAATTCAAACACCATGAACAACTTCTTCGTGGAGGGGACGTGCAGTATGTCCATCAGATTCACAATATTGACGTGCTTCAGTCCTTTGAGAAGGGCGATTTCTCTGATCGTTGTGCTCGGAACGCCTTCACTAGTCCTAAAGGCAAGATCAGATAATTAGTGAGTTTGAAATTTCAAAATATAATTTTCAGAAGGTTCGAGTTGACTGCTTTTTCTCCCAGAAAAAAATACATACTATTTCATACAAACATTTGTAAATAATTCTAAAAACAATTTAGTTACATCTTTTTTTTAACTAACGAGTTAAAAAGCCTTGTCACTGAAACAGCACCAAGCAAGACAAGCAACACAGCATTTTTTCTGCAGTAAATTTCCCAGAGAAAAGAGATAGGTCGGCGATTGGTTAGTAGAGAGGGGGCCAGGGGCTAAGCTGAATCGTGTGGTGCTACGGCCACGGCCACTTGCAACGCATGCACCATCCGATTCAGCGATGCCACGGAGCCCACGCGAGTGACACTCTCGAGGCCTCTTCGCAATTCATGCACACCACCAAGTTAGTTTCTTTTGTTAGTTTTTTATTATTTTTATTAGTAAAGTTGTTAATAACTGGTCCAGTCAGAGCAGAAGGTAGCAGAAGTAGTAGTGTAAGCCATGACAGTACATCAGCGCACAAGCACAAATTTCAAAGTGAGAAACGAATTTTCGTCACCTAAAATAATAATTCACATCCGATCGAAACTTCTCGCAATAAAATTCATATCCATCCAGACTAATTGTCACATCGACAAGGTACACAAATATGATGTAAAACAGACATTTTAATTTGATTAACAAAATATGTATGGAAAAGTAGCATTTTTCAAAATAATTAAAATTTTAATATTTTTTTTTAATTAATTAAAGATTTTACATAAATTTTGAATTGAAAAACTCTTAACATAAAAGCAAGATGCAAATTTTTTTAATACAACAGCATTTTTAACACAACAGCCTTCTTAAATCTTACAAAGTGCAATTATTGATGAATTAACAAGTTTTTAGTAAAAATTTAAAAATATTCTAAAGCATCATGCAAATTACAGTTAAAATTCTCTTTAAAAAGCAGTAATATAATGCAAATCGATTGTTAGAAAAAAAATCTATGAAATCCTAGATCAACAGATAGTCTAGTTGCGCGCGACTCGCCTAAATAATTGTAAAAGCAGCCGAATGAAAAATTCAGGCTGAAAAAGCAGAGGCAGTTTTTTTCTCTCTTTCTTTCTTTTCACCCAGAGCAGGTTAAAAAGCAAGCAAAACAGCACCCTTTGATGTTTTCAAGTACATTCAGAGACGAGAAGTGAGGAGCGAGAGGGTTGCATAGCAACAAAAAATCCCCAGCTCGGTCCGTGTTAATCAGCCCAAGTGTCGGCGCCAAATCGGCCAGAAACGCAAGCACGAGCGCCCCCCTGCCTAGGCGCCTTTCAAAAACAGGCCCAAAACCCGAATTCGAGTTCAAACTCAAAATCGCTCGTCGGAATTGTGGCGAATTTGAACGGAAATGCGGAGAGACATGCAGCAAGGCCAAACAAAGAAAACAAACGGATCGATGCTCCGAGGGGGTTGTCAGCGGCGACGAGGAGGCCCGACGGGGTCCGTGGGCCCCTCCGAGGCGCGGGGCCCCCGAGTCGGACCCCGCGGGGGGCACGCCAGGCGGCGGGATTCCGGAACGCCATTTCCCTCCGAAACATCCCTCGACCTCACTCGCTTGCACTGGGGGATGAAAATAAACATCGATAATCGCGCGCGCGCCAGAGTCACCTGGCATGTAAACACAGCATCAGCGTTTGGCGGGAAAAGGGCCACCCCTCTGCGCAGGACTGCCGCCTCCCCGGACCAGGGGCCGCCGGTTCGCCGCTGACGTCATGACTTTTGCCGCCCAAACGCGCGCTGCCACGGCGAGATAAGCCGCTTCCTGTGCCTGGGAGGCAGATTTGCTCAGAGTCTCCAGCAGCCAAGCGAGCACATGGACCACCGAACGAGACAAATTTAGCCCATATTCACATCGGCGGCCCGAGCGAAAACAGCAATTTAATGTTAAAAAATATAGGGGTGATTTTTAATATAAATTATGCCTCAAAATATTTTAAATTACGGTTAATTCACAAATTAGATAGCAATTCTAAAAAGATTTTATACCTAAAATAATTTTCAAAAAAAATATACAGACTTGTATAATCTTTTATGATTTTTGACAAAATCGTTTTCAGTTTCAAATCCAACTTAAGATATAAAAAGATAATACAGTTGTGGAAAAATTACTAAAATATCACTTTAAAGTATCATGCAAAATATTTTTTATCCAACTTAAAAATTAATTTCAAATATTCGATAAAATAGATAAAAGTTTTCTACGCATGACAGAAAAAACAAACAAGTCAAAAGATACAAAATGCAAACATCCATTTCTTCCACAGATGGGCCGAGACGGAAATAGACATCAACAACAAGCGAGTTTTGATTTTTTTGTTAAGTTTTTTCTCCCTTTCTTTCCTCATTCTCGGCTGGGGGGTAAGAGAGCGACGGTGCTGGAAGGAAGGAACTCCAACTGTGATATGCGGTTTTGATGGACCATACCACGGTACAGGAGTTCCTACGTCCAACACCACTAGCTACGAAACAAAACACCGAAAAAACAGAGTGTCAGCATGCGAGGTGTTGGAACTCCATCCGTGATATGGCGAGACTTGGACATACCACGGTATTGAAGTTCCTACAACTAACAGCCTACCAAAAAGACAGGATGCACTAGTAGAATTACTTTTACATTAAAATATTAAAACTACGCAAAATACATTTAAAAAAAATATTCTAAATATTTAAATAAAAATTCAAAAAAATCAACTTTTCCAATAATCATGCAAAATTTTCTATAATAATCAATGCAAAATTTTAAATACACAGGGTCTACTTAGAGCAATAATTGATAGTTACAAAAAAAAAACTTTAATTTAATTAAAATAATTCGTTTAATTGTATTTTTTTTTTTAAGTAAGCCTTAGTTAAAATTTTGAGTCACTTTGATGAAAAATTATTTTAAATTGTAAAATCTGCACACTTTTCAACAGATTAATTTTTTTTAAATTTGTTTAAATTGACAGTGAAATTAATTCTACAATATTGACAATTTTGACGAAATTGTGAATTTGGTTACCACATAATCAATGTGATATGTCAATGGAGCAGCAAATCACTAGAGATTATGCGGCAACCACTCTCACAAAAAAAAACATTTTTTCCTTCTAAAATTAGGCCAAAATCAAAACTGGAAGTTTATTATTCAAACGGGCTTGATTTAACTTTTAAAACACTTATTGAAAAAAATTCATGATGTTTGAATTGAACTTGGCTTTCCTCGGAGGGTTTATTTATTCAAATATTTAATATTCCGTGGATCGGTCTGGAAATTATTCTTCTTCACAGGCCTGAAAGTGCAGTCGGAAGGTGAAGGAACTCCTGATTGTGATATGAATCGATCTCAACAGGTCCCAACCAGGAGTGCCCGCGCCTGCCGATGCCAAGGTCGATCGCTCTCTTCTGCATTCCGTTGCCTTTTGCAGGAGGATGGCCAAGGATGACGGATACTGGGAATGTGATATGACACTGGAATTCAGCAAATCACATCCCCAGGTACCGCACCCGCAGCCAGATTCCATTCGCTGAAGTCCTTTCATTCCTAAGCAGATTACTTGAAAAATTATACAAATTTTAACACAAATTTACTTCAAATTTAAGTACCTGAATTTTTAGGAAAATTTATGAGAAAATATCCTCTCTCTACGATTCAAAGTTTTTATCTCCATTAACAGCCCAATTTCGGTTCCAAAAGGTAAATTTCCTCGCCAAACAAAGGTGTGGTCAAAAGTCCCGCCAAAATTTCAGGACGCCTCGCAGCCCAAACGGGCCCAGTTTTAGAGCAGTGAATTCCACCCGGAGAAAAAGCAGTCAACCAAGAAAAGAATTTCATGCGAAAACAAAATTGAAACTCACGGCTCGAGGGTGATTTTCTTGAGGGCGACGAACTCGTTGGTCTCCACATTGCGGGCCTTGTAGACCACGCCGTACGTGCCCTCGCCGATTTTCTCGATCTTCTGGAACTTTTCCATTGCAGGCGCGAGACTCTCGGCTACATCTCCAGGGCCAAGTCGGCCGACGAGTCGCTCGGTTCGGCGTCGCAATTCGGCAAAGTCGGCACCGACGGCGCGTCACATGTCTGCGCGGGAAGGAAAAACATGTGCAACAATCGCACCGGACGCCAGATTGCCGCCAAGAAAGTAGCGCCACGACGCTGCCAACTCGATTCGCAACGATTTTTATCGCTCCGAACACGTTGAAACACGCAAGATCGATTCTGATTCGAGACGATTTTGGGTTTGCACTTGCCGCGTTACTTGTTTACTAGCGGGTGGTGCCGCCTGCCGGATGACCTTCAACTAAAACGAGCGAAAACGAACAAGGTGCACCTGATCGCACCTGCCACCTGGGGAGGAAAATATTAACTAATAATTTTCCAATTGAAAAATTAAAATATTTTACATTCACAAGTATCTTGGGTGTTTTCTTTTTCAGTCTCATTGCTCCGCATTGAAGTTGCTAAAAATTTTTAAAGGTTTAAATTGAAAACTTCTTTCACGTCTGGCAGTTTTTCTGGACCTTTCCACACAAAAAATGACCATCATAATCATGTAAATAAAATAATACGATTATGTGATCATATAAAAGGGCTTCTGCTATAATAATAACTGCCCGATTATTATTGACGAAATTTTTGTGCACATTGAGTAAGCAATAAATTACATTCGACTGAGAAGAATACACATTAATAATAAAACTAAGTAAAAATTAAAAATTATAATTTTAGTGTTTATTTAAAAAAAAAAGCTATGTGGTATTAATTTTTAGTTTTATGATGTTATTTCCTCTTTTCAACTGAATTGTGATTATTAGAATTTTTGTCAAAGGCAAAATATAAATAAATATCTAGATACGATTGAATGTCATTAAAGCGAATAACGGATAAATTAATTTTTTGATTAGAAAACTTTGATTTCGAGCAACGAAAAGTTATTTTTATTGAGCCGAAGCTTGATTGAATTTTATTTTTAATTTATTAATTAATTAATTATCTAACTACGGGTTTGCAATCGATTTGAACCTTTTAGCGTGTTACTCGTTTTTCATCGTGCAAAACTTTTTGTTAATTATTATTTATTTTTTTTTTTTTCAAATAATCCGTATGATTTATCTCAATATGGGTACATAAAATGTAAATTTTGCAAAACTACTGCTCTTATAATTAATGAGATCAATATAAAATTGTGTAAGTCGTACATCCCCTATCTGATTACATCCCTTTGTTTCATCTGCATTTCTAGAGTTTCCTAACAATTTTCCTTTCACAATTTTTTCACTTTAAGTGCATACAAGTCTTGTAGTTTCTTTAAATTTAAATGGCATGGCTATTGCATCCGCATTAGCTTGTTTTTTTTTCACCATCCATTTTTTCCATCCTTGCGTTTACGACTTTTCAGAGAGCATCACAATTTCTGCATCGGCGCACACACTGCATGGCGAATAATCTGCACTTGTGCTCTGACCGCGCCGATGCATTTCTTGCGCCAACATTCACAGCGCGAAGGGAAGGTTTTGTGCTCACGCGAGGCTTTTTCCATGCCGACAGCGCGCACAGTGATCCCTTTAACTGCGCTGATGTGAAGCCCCGATGTTCCAGGCAGACCCTATAAAACACAGTCAAACAAAAGCCACAAGTCTCATTTGTTCACGTGCAGCGAGTGCCATGTGACTTTCGTTCTCTCTCTCAGCCAAAAAGCCTTTAAATCGCGCTCGGCTCGCTCGCCCGCGTTTTAACGCAGGCCAAACAAAAAGGCCGCATATTTGCCCTTAAATCGAAAAGGGTTGTGGGGCTTTATCATAAGTACCGGGCAGCGCGGCAACTCTCCACTCTCGCTAGCAGCACTGGCAAAAAAATCCAACTGCGCGCTTTGCTGAATAAAAATATAATGACAAAAGGCCTGTGGAGTCAAATGTGGGAAAAACACTGCGCGCTGGTTGACCCGTTCGACCAGTGTGGTATGTTGATGCTGCTGCTGTGATGTAACAAAAATTAGGACGCAGAAATTAATTAGCAATTTCAAAATTCAAGTCTATAAAACTTATAAAACTTGATTTAAAATTTTAAGCTTTCTGTGTGTTCGAATACTGCGAATCTCAATTCCGACAAGAATTTATTGTGGAGTTTTAACAGTGACTAATATTGTTGAGAAATTTCAAAAACATTTTGTTTACTATCAAACTTTATCTAAAAAAAGTAAAAATTTTTATTATTAAGGCAAATTTTTCTCATAATAAAAGTTTCAAAGTGAGAAAATAAAAAGTATAAAAAATGGTAAAGATTGAATATTGCTTTACAAATTATTAACCTCTTTTTGTAGCATCTAATGGATCTATCAAATATTTTAATGATTTAAATTAACTGTTTCCTCTTATCGCTTACCGCTTCTAACCCTGCGGAAAAAAGACGTCCCGGACAAGTTTGGAACACATATTTTTGAAGCGCATAAATATTTGAAGTAATAGGTGATTAGTTTAATCAATGAATTTAAGGAAGGTGTCTTCAATTAGTTTTAAAACAATTCAAACAGTCTGGCCCATTAAAAAAACTCCGTTTTTTACAAAATCAACCGTTGGGTAGAATATTTTTATTTTGCAAATGATGCTTTTGTAAAAAATTGATGAAAAAAGAAAGGGTGAAAAAGAGATGAAATTCACATTACTTTTATTACAAAGAGTACTAAATGTTGAATAATTCAAAGAATTGCATCATTTATATGTGTATGAATTTCATTCTGAATTTTCACACCATGTCGGCGATTCAATTTATAAGTCTTCTTGCCTTATTCAATGAACTAGAATGAACTGATCAATAAAAAGAAAAAAATATCTCACAGTAAGTAATCATTATTCTATTTGTAGACATTTTGAAGGAGTGACTGAGCGCTTTTTTTCTTTGCAAACACCGCGATTTCCAATTCCGCGATTTACACAGACACAGAGAAAAGCGGGCTGATTATTTCCGTTTCGCAGCAACTTTGTGCCGCTTCAAAAGTTCCTCCCAATTCAATTCCAGCCGCGTTCGCAATATACACTTCCTTTCATACTCAATGCACTTGCAAGAGAGAATCAATAAAAGCTATATAGCCGAAAAGTTTGGCCTGGAACTTCTTGAATGTTTGCTTTTTGTCAATAATTCAGAATGATGATGAGTCGGTGCCGAGACGAGTGCCCACTTGTGCATACAACATAGGCAAGCCCGCCTAGCGCGTCAGGAAATCGCCTGCGGTGGAAAATTATATCTTTGCAGCCTGACAACCCGCTGACCGAAGGAAGCCACACAAACGAAAATTGCTCGTCGATTCCTGGCTCAAGGGTGTCGCGACCTATTTCCCCAAATTTCGCGTCTGTTTATCTAAAAATGAAACAAAAAGCAAATAAAGCTCCCCCACATACATAAGCAACATAAAATAATATAAGCAATAAATTTTAAAGTTAATCATCGTAAACATTTTGATAAAAATTTGGAAAAAGTGTAGTGTTAATTTTAATGTGACTAAATTTCAATTCCGTTCATACGTAGACATCACATCAACAATTTAATTTTTAGAATTCACAATAATTGGACAAACAAAAATAAAATCTATTAAATTCATGTAGTACGTTTATTAATATATGTAATCAGAACATGACGCATTTAATAATTAACTAAAATCATTAATATTAAGGCTAATAATATCAAATTATGCAGTTTTTTACATTTATAATTGTGATCTAGAAATAATTCAATTGATACTCCACACAAAAATCTTAAAAAAAGCTTATCACCTTTAAAAAGGGAAAAAATAAATAATGATAATTTTGAAACCAATTTATGAACCATCCGCACGTATTTTCCAAAGAAAAGATCAATTTACTGTGCAAATCAACTATCATGAGCAATTAAGTCTCAAATTATTGAATATTTTAATTAAAAACATCTGCAACCAAAATAACCAACTGAGGTCATTCAATGGCAAAACGTTTGCAGTGTGCACATTGAGTGTGCACACATGAAGTGTCTGCACGCACCGTCTGCAACATGTGCCTAAAATTGAGTTAATGCAAATGCGCGGCCTCGTTTCCGTGCGTCGGACAAATCAATCGAACGCCCGTGTACAATCGCGAGTGCGACACGCAAAATTAATTATGGCGTGGCGGGTGCGCGGTCTTCGTTTCCAGCAGGGGTGGCGCGAAGCAAAGCCGCGAGCCGATTCATGCATGTCGTCTTGGTGCGCTCGCCAGCCCCCAAATGAAATTAGCGCCGAGGGCGAATCAGTACAAGTGAAGCAGCTAGAGCTGTTTTTTAGGCGGGCCAATTCGTGGAGAACCAGTTGTTGCCGGACACTCCAGCAGACAAGCAGGACGGCGGTGGCGGACGCGAGCTGTATGTCAACCATCGAAAGCCCTGCAGTCAGGCTGAAAAGTCAGTGTGCATCAAGATCTCAATTTTTTATGAAACAGCATTGCTGAGAGACGACATCGCGGCTCCTTCGTCAAGGATAAAGTGATAGAGGTGAAAATTTTTGTTAAATAAATTTCATTTTTACCGTATTTGTAAGGTGAATTTCTTCTCAGAACGAACTTTTTTATAGGTTTTTGTATAACCGCCTGTTTAATTTTATTCAATGCTTGTCTTTCAATTTATGATGAAATTTGGAAGAAATCAAAGCTTAAAAAAAGGAATTATTTGTAAATATTGCATTCAGAAAGATCATAAGTTCCAAATGACGATGGCCAGTTTAATTAATTAAATTATTCGACTTAAATTTCCTATGATCCTTTATATTGAAGTGCATGAACTCCTTACAAAAATATTAAGTGAGATGCAATAATAATAATAAACAGACTTAATTTTTGTTTTTTTGTTTAAGCGAAGGAAAAATATAAAAAATAAACTAATTTTGCCCTTAACAGACTAGTTCTCATCTCAAAAATAACTCAATTACTTAATATGATTTTATATTTTATATATAATTTTTAAATTTTCATATAAAATTTGATGCAATGTTTTTTCTGGAGTAATTTATTACTTTCAGAATTAATTAATTTAGCTCTAAAAAGGAGAACATAATTAAATTAATTTTCTTCAAAAGATGACAAGACGGAAGGAATTATCCAATATTAAATTAAAAAGCAATACAAGTTTAGCGTCACCGACAAACGTGAAGTTCCCTTTTCTCAAAAACCTAATTTCCTATTTTGTGAATGGCGGAAATTAATCGCCGCGGCTCCAACAAAAAGCCATAAAGCAGTTCGCTCTGGCTCAAAATCCTCCACTCTCTACGTCAACGTGTTCTTTGATGTTTTCTTTCTTGTCCGCCTTTTCCTCCAACAAGTTTGTCTGTTCGCTGAATTAAAACAGAAAATAATTGCTCCTTCGTCTCAATAAAGTTTGACCCAAAATCATCACGGCGAGACATAAAAATAGAAATAATTCAAGCACTTTACAACGCGCACTGGCTACATCTGGCGTAGGATGAAAGTTTGCGGCCAGTTCCAAATTTTAAGACCAGCGCCGCTCGAGCGACTCACGTTTTGTTTGGGAAAATAAACATTCCATAAAGAATAAAACGTACGTTATAGAGCAGCGACTGACTAGCTGGCTTGAATTGTGAGGCTCGCGTGTTGTTTTTCTAATCCGTTTTCTGGACCGAGCCAATGACCAGTTGGACGTTCCGACACACTCCTCTTAGTGACGCAACTCACAATTGCTTATTGTGTTTTACATGCGAAAACACAAGAGCATGACTGCGGCCGCTGCTTTATAGTACAATGGACGTTTTTGCAAAGCAAACAGACGAGTGCCGGCAGCAAACCGTTTGTTGAAACTTTAGGGCAAGAAATACAAAGGACACTTGCATGTAAGTGACCGCAATCGTCACTTCATGTTTGGCCCTTCAAAAAACCACTTTTTTGATGGCCTTTCAAAAATATTATGATTTTTTTTTAAATATTAATTTTTAATAATATTTTTCAATACTTTTACGGTCAAAAATAAAAAAAAGCAATAATATTATTGAAGACCTGGAAGACCTTTCGTTCTTCCAGACGTTGCGGAAGCCACACAATTTTCCCAAAGTGAAAATACAGAATACAATACTTAACTAAAAATAAACCAACACCCGGACCCTTTCTGACTTCTCAAATTTCATCGAGTAACTGCGCTGAAAGTGACTTTCTATCAATTGTATATTTTCCGTAAATGAATAACAACATTCTATCATTTTAAATTATTTTTATATAAAAATCAGCTTTATTAATAAAACTGTTTCATTACTTTAATTTTGCTAATTTATTTAATTTTCAGATTCAATGTTTATCGCTGTGAAAATCGGTTACGCTATGGTGGTTCTGTGCCTTTTACTGATGTCCTGGGCCATCCTGGTCAAGGCAGGGCCAGTCGCCCTGAACAATGGCATCGTCAATTACCCGATGTCTCTTGGGGCGCAGCAGGATGCGTCTGACGCCGTTCAGTATCCTCCTTGCGCTTTCAATCCTTTGTGCACCTGCTCCAAGACTGTGCCCGACCTCGGCATCGTGTCCTGCAGGTATTTCTAATCAATACAATGCTCTTGAAAAGTTTCTTAATGAGTTGTTTCCTCCTAGGGATGTACCTCTGGCGAGAGTTCCATTGTCACTCAATTCCTCACGGGTGTTTATTCTCCGTTTAGAGAATAATGGTCTGAGGTGGATTGAGCCGCAACTTTTGCAGAATACCGGTGCGCCAAAATAAATATACATATTTTTCGGAGAAGGTAAAAAATAATCATCCTGTTTCTTTGAAGGCTTATACCGTCTGCAAATCAGCGACAACCCTTTGCCCGAAATGCCAGACGATTCTCTCCAGGGTCTTGAAAGGTCTTTGTGGGAACTCGCTCTGCAACGTAACAGGCTGACTTCCGTTCCTAACAGGGCCATTCGTTACCTCCGAAGACTCAGACTTCTGGATCTAACTGGTATATTTATTTTTTTGTGAATTTCAAAATCAATCTCTATTATTATGATAATATTTAGGAAACGACATTTACGAATTATTTCCCGATTCTTTCCGTGGCCTTGAGGAATCTCTCGAAACTCTCATACTTGCTGATAATTCCATCTCTTCTCTTCCACCTGGTGCCTTCAGCGAACTGAGCAGACTGGAAACTCTGGACATGAGAGGCAATGCTCTGCAAAATTTAGACGCAGCTGCCTTACCACCTAGGATTCAGCACCTCTCTTTGGCCGACAATCTTCTTTCATCGATGCCGGTAAAAGCACTTCTTAAGTATTATATAAGTAGTCCACAATTGACATGTCGCGCGAACGTACATAGATGTGGATTTTTTTTGTAGCCTATCGTTTCAATTTTATAGGAAAAACTAATTTGTTTAAAAGAAAAATGTTTTGTTTTAAATATGCTCATAATTTTATTCTTAATTAAATTAATAAATTGATACGCTATTAAATTTAAGTTAATTTTGCAATAAAGAAATGTAAAACTGCTGTTTTAAAAGTAAGTTTTTATCAAAATCAGATAGAAATTACTGTTTCAAAGGGGAAAATCATTTTAAAAATTTGACGAAATATTTTTTTTTCTTGCTGGACTCATTGTGATGGATGGGGTATTTTTAATTTTTGGAAGTTTCAGCAAAATTTTAGCACTCATGGTCTGTATTATCCAAAAATTAAATATTCTCCTGAAAATTGATAAATTTTTAAAATCTTAAGCGTTTTGCAAAAATTAGTTATATACAACAGAAATAATTGATTTTAAAACATATAAAATTTTGGGAGCCCTCTTATTTTCTTAATAAAAAAAAACTAAGAAAAAAACTCATGAAGATGTAAATATTTTACTTTTATTTTTTTTCTGATTTGTAAATTTAATTTTTCAGTCAACTCACAAATAAATTATTAAGTTAACAAGAAAAATTTAATTTTATGAAGTAAAATTAATTTATTTATCAGAAGTTCCTTGTTCGCTCGGCAAAGTTCGTTCGCACAGTGGATCACCTATCAGAGTAAATTACTATGATTTTTTTATGTATATTTTTAATTAATGATGTATGAATATTAAGATTATTAATTTATTTTTAATCGATTATCAGATTGCTGCTTTGAAAACTGGACTGCGTTCGTTGGACTTATCGAAGAACAGACTCACGAAAGTCTACCCTGAGGAAGAGGACGACGAAGCAGACCTCGATCCTACCGTTGCAAGTGGCTCCGCTCAGGGTGGGAGAAAGAATACGAACACTATAAACTACCCAAAGATTTCACTGGATGTTTTGCGCCTGGAGTACAACTTCATCTCTGAACTACCAGAAGCCTCCTTCAGAGCATTCACCTCCGTCAATTTCACCTTCCTTGATGGAAACCCAATCAACACCATTTACGTAACTATATATAAAACAAAGAATAAAACACTTTTTATTAAGATGAAAATTTTTAGGATGACGCTTTCAAGGACGCAAGAATTCGTGACCTGTCGATGCGCGACTGTGGAATTTCTTCCATGCCACCTAATGTATTTGGCGGACTTGAGCAGAGTTTGCACTACCTCGACCTGAGCTCCAACAATCTCAGTGAGCTCCCCCACGGAGTACTCGCCCGTTTACCTAACCTTCGAGGGCTTAACCTGAGAGACAATCGCATGAAAATTGAGCCCTCTATGTTTGACCACGATTACTCTGGAGGACTGCCATCTTCAGCTAACGTGAGGCAGAGCAACAGAAATGCAGACGCCAACAAAAAGTCTGTGCACGGAAATGCCCAAAATCTGCACCACCTAGACGTTTCCGGACGCGAAATGGACATGTACTCCTCGGTTCCGGAGATGATGTTGCCCTGGAGTGGCCTTCGTGAGCTTTCCTTTGGCCGTTTCAAGGGAGGAAAAAAACTTTCCTCTGACGACTTCACTGAGTTGAGCCCTGATGTTGAAGAGCTAAACTTCATCAACTCTGGCCTGACCGGAATTGAGCCTCACGCCTTCCGCAACGCCCGTGGTGTCAGACGCCTTGACGTGTCTGAGAATTCAATCAAGAACATTGACAATGACGCCTTCGTGGAAATCGGCCACTCCCTGGATGAGTTGCGAATGCATCGTGCCCTGAAGATGGACTCCATTCCCCACAAAGCCTTTATGCATCTGACTGGCACCAAGGAAATGGATCTCAGCGCCAACGGTCTGAAGAACATACCCGAAGGTGCATTCCAGACCCTGAAAGGACTCAGGCGCTTGAGACTGCACGACAATCAAATCGGTCGCATTCCTAAAGGATCCTTCCTCTCCGAAACTCATTCCTATCTGGAAGACGTTGACTTTTCCTTTAACAGCATTGACCATGTGTATGTAGATACTTTCAAGGATCTGACTTCTCTGCGCGAAATTCATCTTGACGACAACAAAATCGCTTCACTAGAGCCAAAATCCTTCACAGACTTGCCACGTCTCCGCATCTTGGATCTGCAAGGAAATCGTCTTCCTGAACTGAACACAGACACTTTCCAAAATCTTCCCGAGCTTGAAGAACTTGATATTTCTTACAATCACCTTAAACAGCTCAACTTTGCTGCTCTAGATCAGGTAAATATTTTTTAAAATTATATTTTAAGATAAAAATTTGAAAATTAACTCATTTTAATTAAACAGGTGGGAACACTTGCTTCTCTACGATTTAACGTTAGCCACAACAAACTTAAAGAACTCAAACCAGTTAATAACTTGATGGTCTCCAATAGCAACAATAACCAACAAGGAAATTATCACGTTAACGTGAAAATTATGGATATGAGCTTCAACAACATTACGGAGGTATTTTTTCCTTAGCAAAATTTCGTAAATTCCTATTTTTTTATTATTATAATTACTTTTTTTTCAGATCACTGGCGGATTCTTTAGGCCAATCGAGAGTGCTTTGACTTATCTAATGTTGAGCCACAACAGCATGACAAACGCAACCCGCGAAGCATTTGGTAACATGCCCCATCTTCAGTGGCTCGACCTTTCTTACAACAACCTGAAGGAGGTGGATTTTGATGCCTTCCGCCACACTCGCCGACTGCAGGTTAAAACAAAATATATGGAATATACGGAGAGAAATATAACTATTTCAAAATATAGGTATTATACATGCAAAATAACGATTTGTCCGAGATCCCTGCCGAGTCTTTCCACGGCTTGACCGATATGCGAGTGGTCTCATTCGCCAACAATAACTTGCGCCAACTTCCTGATGGTTTGCTCTTTGCCGCCTCCAATCTCGAACGACTGGACGTTTCCAACAATCAGCTCACTCGAGTGCCAATTGGAGTGTTCAGCTCTGGCTCCGGCCGCTCGTTATGCGAACTTGATCTCTCTGGCAACCAGATTGCCGCTCTTCAACCAACTGACGCCGTCAACAGGTTCAAGGTGAGAAAATTATTCATTATCTCTATCGAAATAAAGTAATAAAAAAAAATCATTTTAGTCATTGACCTTCCTTGACCTCTCCGACAACCGACTGACGCGCTTGGATGACAGTACTTTCTTGGGAATGTCACAACTGTCGTCTTTGCATCTCAGCCACAACAACTTTGACTCCTTTGGACTCTCCAGCGCTCTTGCTGCTCTCGACTCCAGCCCCAGGCTTGTTGAGCTGAGCCTGGCTGGATTAAATTTGGACACCCTGCCGTCGCTTCCACCCCTCCCTGCTCTCAGGGAGTTGGACGCACGCGAAAACATTTTGCCCGCTCTGCCCTCTGACCTGGCAGCCAATCTTACTGGTCTACGTATGCTGGATGTTCGACACAACTCCCTAAATACCTTGGGACAGGTAATTTTATAAAATTTTACTTAAAAATGTTTAAAATTATTACAAAGATACCATAGTAATTTTTTTTTAATTAATTTAATTAAAATTTGCTGTTAAGTTAATATTTAATTGACTAATTAATAAATTTTATTTAAAATGTGATTTTCATTAAATTTATTAAAAACTTAATTTTTTTATTTACAATTTATTTCCATTTTTAGTATCAATAAAAATGTATAGGTATTACTTAAGTTCAAAAAAATTTCATATTTTATTCAATTAGGTTGGTCTCGGTGGAGGTTTGATCCTTCCTCAGCTGCGAAGCCTCAAGATCGCTCACAATCCTCTCGGTTTGATCACCGATGCTTGCTTGGCCACAGCCACCCGCCTAGGAGAACTGGACATTCGCAACCTAACCCAACTGACCGCCATCGAGAACGGCGCCCTGTCAAAAATGAACCATCTGCGCACCCTGAAGATTGGAACTTTCAACATGGCTCGCGACTTCAATATTCCGCGCATCGTCAAGCATAACATTGCTCTGAAGAATTTGTACATTGAAGTTGATTCACGAGAAAAGGATCTAAACGACAAGATGAACGGAGTTTTCCCCACAAAGCTGTCAGCCGTTTACTTCAGTGGCAACTCTCTGAAGTCAATTGGAACTAGTGTTCTCCAGGTAAATTTTGAATTATATTATATTTTTAATAATTCAAAGCGTGTACAAATTATTTAAATTTTTTATTTATATTTTTTATTTATATTTTTTATTTATATTTTTTATTATTTTCAATTAATTTTAATTAAATTATGAAATTGTTGTCTAATCAACGACAAGACATATTAATATTTAAATTAAATTTTAAGGGAATTCGCAATCCTCGTCTCCACATTGGCATCCACAACACAAGTGTTGAGGCGATCCCCAAGGCCTTCTTCAATCAGCTTGGCCGCGCTCGAAACCTGACTCTGGACGTGCGCAACAACACCCTGAAAAGCATGGCCAATCCCAACAGTGGTGAACGTCCTGGTGCACCAAAGTCCGTTTTCCTGACTAGTCTGAAGATGTCCGGCAACAAGTGGAACTGCGACTGCGAACTTGGGTAAGAACTTAAAATCACCATATTTTGAAAGAAAATTAAAATTTTTAATTTAATTAGATGGGTCGAGGTGTGGCAGCGCAAGAAGAGGCAATTCCTGTGCCCGGACGGCGACCGATACGATTGCGAGTACGGCGCGGAGGACGACCTGCGCAACTCGCAGTGCGAAAACAAGCAGAAAAATTCACTCATCGAGATCCTGAAGACCGACCTGGAGTGCGGGTGGTCTTCGGGCAGCGTGCCCTTGGCGGCCCAGAAGGCCGTGGTCATCATTCCAGCGATTGCCCTAGTCATTATGTCCGTCCTGTATTAGAAAAAACATAGTCTGCTCGCACTTTTTGCTGGACGTCGATGCAAAATTAAAAAACCTAATATGTCGAAGTCTTCTAAAAAAAGTGTAGCTCAGCATTTTTCCCAAGTGTGCAAATTATATATAAAATCAATTTATTCAAAATTCTGGTCACCTTTTGTATGTTTGATAATGTTTAAAAATCAATTTTTTTCTTGTTTCGCGCTTATTTGAGGTTTTTATTTTTATAGAGCATATTTGTAATATTATTCGAGTCTGACACTTTCAGGCAGCTGCCCCCCATCGCCCTTCGACCCCATATAGCGGATCCGTTCATTAATCATCATTTTTTGCTCACATTTTAATCTAATTTTTATTGAAATGAGCGCCCTCAAGAGTGTGAATTAGCAATTTTCACCGTTAATTAGATGGAGAAAAAAATCTTTATTGGCCACTTTTCAACCATCTCAACTGTTCGCATTCTTTTGTTGGTGGTTATTAATAAAAATTTATGTGATTTGATCCACCAGTTTTTTTATTATATTTGCCTTTACGAAATAAACAAATTTTATCATGCATAAAATATGACGAATAATATGGTTATTATTTTTATTAAATATTTTTAATACACATCAGCCAGAAGTTATTGGCACTAAAAAAGAAAATTGCCTTGGAAAATAATACTAAGCAGTCTCAAAACTCATAACTTGCATATTACGATGCAATTTTAAATCAATATTGCAAATACGAAGTGAGATCACATTTTCCATGTATTTTGTGCTCATTTTGAAGAAATTGAACAAAACAATATGATAAAGAGCACGTCAAGACAGTTTTATGGCGATTGCTCTTTGTTTGGAGGCTGCATCGCGTTATCATAAATTATTGTGCCATGCACGCGACGAGAGCGAAATCTTACGCATTTCCATAAAAACAGCGGCGAGATGACCCAGCAGAAAAACGGTGTTTCGCTTGAGCAGAAAAAGACCAAAATGGTTACGTTCGAGGAAGCAATTACTTTGGCAGGTGCGAAATTTTTCATAAAAAAAGAGTTCTCATTTGCGCGTGCTTTTGTAGCTCAAAATTATGTAAAAACTCCCATGACATTTCAACTCTGATGCGGAATGTTTCTTCTTTCCAATTCATTTGCTGAATCAGCACGGGAGCGTGTCGTGTTTTTAATTTCTGAAATGGATCTTTTGAAAGGGTTTGAAATACTAACAAGCGTTAAAATAATATTTTTAGACTGGATATAGATCGATATCGCAGTGAAGTTTTTATATATTTCAACGAGTTCTGATCATCGAATAACTTGTTTTTTTTTTTTAATTTTTTGGTATTTAAAAATATAATTAATTTCCCATTGGAACTTCGGCAAAATTTTATTTCCAATAAATTGACATTCCTGTCAATCCGGATATTTAAATTAATGCCATCTTAAATCTGTATGATGTTTATCAGCCAATAAAAAATGTTAGAGCTTGTCAATGACCCCTGATGTGTTGATTTAACATAATTTAAAAAAAAGCTGAAAATTACAGAGCTAAATATCGCATATGACAAAACATTTTTCTGAGGGAAATTGTTAAATTTTTTTCTTCAAACATTGAAGAAATTTTAAATTAATTGCAAGTATCAACGTATGGAAGTTTTCATTAGTAAAAAGAAAATTATTTTAGCATCAACTTTAAAAAGATGAAAAAAAAAATGAAAATAAGTAAAAATTTTAATTTTGTCTTTTGCAATATTTTCCTTTTTTGCTTTGCAATTCCGTTATCTGTTTTTCCTGTATATTTTGTTTTGATTTGGATCTCATTTGCTTCTGATCATCGCAGGCAACGGGAAATTCCAATTACGAGCGGTCGTGTGCGCCGGGCTGTGTTTGTTCGCAGTTTTGACGGAGGCAACGATGGCGTCGTATTTGCTGCCGGCGGCCAACTGCGATCTCAATTTGTCCCTGCAGGAGAAGGGCCTGCTCGGCTCCTCTGTGTTTGTGGGTAAAGTATTTATAGTTCCTGCACAAATTACACACCCGACGGACAGGGAAAAAAATAATAATACTGATATATTAAAGGATTTGCGAGCAGCGCTCTGCTGTGGGGCGCCGTCGGCGACGTTTGCGGCCGCAGGAAGACTATGATGACCACCCTCTTTGTGTGCGCCTTTTCCACGCTACTCTCGTCTCTAGCACCCTCTTTTTTGCCATTGCTCGTCTTCAGATTTTTCTCGGGCTTCTTGTGAGTAAAATAGCACATTTTTTTATGCAAATTTAATTAATTAATTTATATAAAATACTATAATTTAACTTTTTATCAATGAAAAGTCACATGTATTGTATTTTAAATCAGCTCAAATATTACTTTGGGGAACTTTCTAAGAAAATTAAGGCTTCTGGAAATCATAATAATAATAAATTTTATTTAGAGATTTTATTTTTAACTCTCAAATTTTGTTAATCAAATTCCACGATGGAACAAAAATTGTAAATTCTTCAAATAAATTATTGTTTTATTTAAACTTTAAACCAGCCAAATAGACTCAAATATTATTCCAACCTATGTTGTTCTAATCAACAATTAACCAATTAAATTTAAAAATAAAAACATTTATTTTCATAAAAATTCTTGCTGGATAATTGTATAATTTAAAAAAAAAATAAAATAAACAATAATAATTAAGGACTGAATTGAAAAGATTGAATAACGATTTTGAAGCCTTGTAATGAATCAGGGACAACATTGCATTAATACAAAGAGTTAAAATAGCCCTGGCTTTAAAGCTTGTTTATCTCTGACGTAAAAAATTAATTGCAGCTCTTGCGCCGCCTCCGGACTTTTGTACGTATACGCCGGCGAATTTTGCAACAATGTTGAAAGGCCGAGGGCTGTGCTGGTGGCCGCCTGTTTAGGAGCAGCCGGTGTTATCTGCTTGCCCGGCTTTGCCTGGCTCGTAATCCCTCAACCCTGGATTATTGAAGTAAGAATCAGAGTTGCTAATAATACGACGGTGGAGTTAACCTCCCCGAGAAACTCAAATTAATATAATATAACAGAAGACGAGATTTGAAGTTTCCAATTTGAAAGAAGATCAATTATTTTTTAATCTAAATAAACGTTTTCATGCTCAAGTTTCCAGGCCTGCCTTTGATCACCTCGTGGCGGATTTTCCTTGGCGTTTGCTCCATTCCCAGTTTCACCGCCGCCTTTTATATGCTTTTCTTCCTTCCCGAAAGTCCCAAATACCTGCTGAGCCGAGGCCGCGAAAAAGAGGCGTTGGAAGTGTGCAAAACTATCTTTCACATAAACACAGGAAAGCCAAAATCTGAATATCAAGTAAGTTTATTTTTTATTTTTGAGAAAATATTTAGTGGTTTTTTGGTTTAAATTTTGTAGAGTCACAAAAAGGATTAAAATTATTTCATTCTTATATAAATAAAAATTTTGGTAAGTATTCTTCTATTGTTGTTTTTGTTTACATTCAAATGTAGAAACAATTTATTTAAAAAAAGAAATTTTGGAAAAACGACATCGCCACTATCAAGAATTTTGCTAAAACTTCCGAGATCAAAACGACCCCATCCGCCGCAGTGAGCCTCGGTTGACAGTTTTTTTCTTGTCATTATTAAAGCCAACTTTTTCTAGCACAGTTTTAATAAAACCATGTTGGTACTTTCAAAAATACCAAAATTTTGATTAACAGTGTGAATTTCTTATAAAAATTTTTTGACATTGGAAAAGTGCAAAAGTATAAGTTTTAGTTTATGAACTTAAATATTTCTTTGTCACTGAAAATGACAAAAATAATTCATAGACCTTCTTTCATTTCTATTTCAATCATTCAAATATTCCCTGAACCGATTTTTCAAAATACCCTTTAATATATTTGCGGTAAAAGGGCAAGGGTCGACACAGACGATTTACGAGGGTGCAGGTTTTTTGCAATTTTTCGCTCGCTTCTCGTTCTCACTCGAGTGAATTTATTGTCCGACGGAAAATCGAATATCATGAACTTCGCCCACACTTTTATTTACTGCCCTTTTCGATTAATATCGTTGAATAGAAAAAAGAGGTGGAAAATCTGCTCTTGATTCCCAATGATTTCGTTCGTTTTCATTCAAATCCAAGGCCAAATCGCTTTTGTTGGACGCATTCATTGTACACACAAAGGTGACTCAGAGGAATTCTGGTCCCGAAGGTCTGCGGAGCTAGTCCATTTTATTCCACTAAACGCGGTGAAAACAAACGTGCAAGTCCCGATGGACTCTAAAAGCCGGTAAACATTTGCTTTTTGCAACTCGGCGCACGTTAAGTAAAGAGAAAAATGGAAATTTCCCGTGCGAATATATACAAATGGAACTACTATGCGGCTGCAGTGATTAATTCAAGCTGATTAATCAAGGCTGGATTTCAATATAACAATTATTCTGTTGATTAACTTTTCAATCAACACGCCAGTTAAATCTCAATTATATGTATACAATGATCAATACAAATAAGCGGAAAATTAGCGATATTTTGCAATTATTATAAAAAAAAAATCAAAATGCGGTCAATAATACAAATCTTACTTTTTTTCGTTCCTTCGGCAGGTTGAAATGATCGAGGACGACGGAGGGACACAGCAGACGAACAAGGACAAGTCGATCCTGCGCATCTGCTGGGACCAAATCGCACCCCTCTTCGGCCACGACCTGCTCGGCCTGACCCTGCTGACGTGCACCCTGCAGTTGACCACATTCTTCGGCTTCACGGCCATGATCATGTGGATGCCCGAAATGTTCAACCGGCTCAAGGCAACGCCGGACGGCTCGGCCACCCTTTGCGACGTCATTTCCGTCCAGCAAACCAACATCTTGCTGCTGGACGAGGTGCTCGAGGCCTCGGCAGGTGTCCAAACGAGCGCCGTATACAACAGCACGTGAGTCCTCACACAAATCACACAAAAACTGCGTGAAATGAGCACTCTTAATGTGTTTTGATCAATTTGGTCAAAAACCACATGTAGGGGTAGGAGGAGTCAAAAGGGGAAGGGAGGGGGAGCATTCAGGTGACTGGTATAGGAAAAATGAGTAAGGAGGCTATACGTGGTCGTGTATTGACTTAAAGTTAAAGTTAATTAGTAATCAGTATAATTAAACTTTCCTGAACCAAAAAGTATTATGCCATCTTTTCTACACATTTTATAAATTTTTCTCCCATTTTTTTATTTGATTCGTGAAGAATAAACAATAATAATTATAATAAAACTTTACATTCATTTAACTTGGATTAAAAACTCAAGGAATACTCAAAATTTGGCTATCATAAATATGAGGAGTGTTGAACGGTGTTAATATTAATGCTATTGCATTAATGAGAATTAATCAAATCAGAACAATGGCGAAGACTTATTTACACAAACTTTGCAGTATTATCAGGAAAAAGTGTTAAACTCAAAAAGCCTAGCTCTCCCTAATCTCTAAAACAATTCAATCTCTTTCAACGCCCACGTACACCCTATTGACGGCTGAATTAATTTATCAGGGAGGCGCACACCTGCGACCCGACCGTCGACTATCACGTGTTCCTCTACGGTTTGTTCCTCACCACGGCTGGCGCAGCGGGCAATATCATTGCTGGCATTTTAATCAGCCCTCTCGGAAAACGCAATCTCTTCGGCAAGTATAAACGACGCACTCACCCTTTTTCCGACTTCGTCTCACGTCTGCTCTTTACTACTTGAAAAAGCGCGTGAGCCGTAAATTAAAAAACTAGAGAGCTTCTGGAAGCTTTACATAAGTTCTAGTCGTGAGAATAATTCCAAAATTATTTTAAAAATTCTATTTAAATTTCTGCACATGTCAAATGCTGAACACTTATTTCAATTATTTTTTTATTCCAAAACTCTAACTCTTTTTCATGTTTGACATTTTAGAAGACCTCTTTCAAAAAGCATTATCTCCATTAATTAGAAAAATTTTATTTGAATAAATCAATAATAATTTAAAAAAAATAATAAAATTTAATTGAAATGCCGATACTTTTTCTGTTAAATTGTTCTTGTTGAAATGTTTTTTATTAAACTAATTAATTTTATTAATTACTCCTTAATTTTCCAGTGAGCATGCTTTCCATAGCAGCTTTGCTAATCGCCGTGGTGCCCTACTTAAAACACCATACTCTCTTAATTATTGTCTATTGCTCTTCACTGAGTTTTGCCGGAGCAGGGCCTGGCATCATAGCAGCCGGAACGATTGATCTTTTTCCCACGTCTCTGAGGTATTATTAGACATAACAACTCTTAATATTACTTGTTCATTTATAAACAGGGGCATGGCGACGTGCATGTCAATGATGACCGCTCGAATAGGGGCCGTTCTCACGACAGTCGCTTTCGGCGCCTTGCTCGACTTCAGATGCGAGTTTGCTTTTTTCATGCTGTGCGGCGTTCTATTAGGTGCGACCAAAAGTTAACAATACTTGCATATTTATCAATTTTTTGTTTATAGTTTGCGCTTTGCTTGGAATCCGTCTTCCTGCAAGATGATCTTCCGCTTGAATTTGAATACAAACACTGGTTCAGAATAAATAAAATCACAAAAACGATTATTGCATTAGATTTAATCTTTTATTGACAGAATCTAGAAACATATAACATTGGTATTCTTCACTAATGAATATTCTTTGGTTGGAAAAAGGTAAAATAATTATAAATATGTAAAGCAATGAAATATTTAGAAAAGTAAACTATTTGCTGCATTTGTACACAAAGACGACACATTTGTTAAATAAATTTTTTTGAAGCGAGACAGTGAAAGCCCCAACAAGCATTTTGAATTTTTTCCATTAAAAAAGAAAGCATTTATAAAAAAAGTTCACGAAATATGTATTGAAAAAATAAAATGAAGAATTTTTTGCGTTTTCAAGAACACATTTATCTACATCTGGATTTGCGCGGCAGAAACGAAAATATATATAGTGTTTGACCAACTAGTCCGCTATCGGTGTCGGTTCAAATTTCATTCGCAGATGTACAATTTCGCACGCGGAGAGAGAACAGTGAGAGAGAATAACGTCGTGGTTGCAGAAATTAGAGACCGCACACAACGGCGGCCAAGTCGTCCTCGCTGGCCGGTCGGACGGCCACAGTCACGGCGTTGTCGAAGTCGCCGCTCGAAACCAAGCGGACTGCAGTCACTCCGCACAGCACAGTCTCCTCGGTGCTTCCTAAAACAGGCAATAACATTGTGTTGATAAACTCGAGTGCTTTTCGTGGTTTACAGGATTTTGGTTTTGTTGGTGAATTTCAGTCCAATATCATCTTTGAAAAAATCAACCTAGTTTCACTAAAAAAAAGTCCAAGAGTGCAAAACAAGTTTGAAAGAAAATTGGTGCTGTTTTTAAAATTTTTGGTTCTTTTACATTGTTTTAATAATGTTGATTTATTTTTTTTTAATTTTCATTGTAAAGAACGGATGTTTTGCATTCAAATGAAATTTTCTCACCTGGCTTTGAGTCAAGTCCGCAGATCGAGTCGGCAAGTGCCAAGTGTCGCGTGTCCAAACCCTCGGAGCCTCCAACCTCGACGTAGTCAGGCATTCCGCGCTTGCCGCACTGCAACAAGAATTTTTTTTTATTTAGCAAAATGTAATTATTTTCAATGTGCGAGCGCGCGCCAATTACTCAGCAAAGAAAAGATTGTTAATCTCACTTTGTGAATGGTGCCGGTTTCCAGTTCTAGGTTGCGCTTGATGTTGGTCGCCATTCCGACGCTGAGAGACAGGACGGTCACCCTGGCAGGGAAGAGAGAAGCCAGACTGCAATTGACCGATTTGCCGTAGTTGCGCAAAGTGTAGACGTCAGCGGTGCCTTCCAAAAGGATGTTGCACGCTGCACATAAGCATTACATAATTGGTGAAGAGATTTTTCTATTTGATTTTTATTTTAATTTACTCCCAAATTCATTCTGAGAATAGATCTTGGCAAATTGCGTGTCATTTTAAGAATTCTCTACTCACAAAATTTTGTTTACATTACGAACTGTTTTGCAACATATTTTCATTTCTAGTTGCTTTTTATATTTTAAAAAAAAGTTATAAATGCATCTTGTTTTACTTTGTCTTGTAGCAAAAAGTCCAGGTCTCTAATGAGATTGTAATGGAGTTACGCGCAATAGTGTTTATAATTTGACACAATGCCGCCGGCGAAATCAGCTTAATTGACATTGTCGCTAACGACCTGCTCATCGATGCGTGCAACAAAAGACGACCGCAGCGGGTGGATGTGTCCCGTGTATTAACTACGTTAGCCTCCAGGCATGCAACTAGATCGTCTTGTCTCATTATACGGAATTAATAACCGGCGACATGCTTTCAACTTGAATCTGCGCTCCTGAACGTGCACAATATGCGTCCAACAAGATCAATCTGGAGAACCGCAACGACTGCTCAGTTTTGAATTCTTCATGAATAAAGTGAAATCTGTTGCAAAAGGACAAAAATCAACAATAATGTTTTCAAAAAATTTGTTATTAACGCACAAGCGAGCTTCGTTGAGAAACAAAAACTCCATTTCTATTATTGATGAGCGCTTCAGTTGCAAATTTTGTAAATGACGCGCGTTTGTCTCCCGCTAATCAAACCGCCCGCAACGGTTTTGCTTTTATTGACAGTCAGCAAGAAAATCAAGTGTGATTGAAGCGTTTGTGGTTGCCTCTGACAGAGATAATACTGATGCTCAGCAAAATAATGACGCAAGAGCGGTGATGTGTCGCTGCAACAAGCGAGAGACAAAGCGTTCGTTGCTGGCTTTTCCATTTCACGTAGCACCGAACAATGAAAATTTATGGTGCTTCTCATTGATATCATACAGAGAACGCACTGCACACGTTAGAGTCTTTATCGTGTGTTTCCGTACAATCTTTGAGCGCACAAATGGATGAATTTGTAAGGGTTTGTTGATTCATGGGAACAAATATTATCAGGTTTCCTGTAGCTCCATTGTTAAGCAAGAAATTTGATACAAAATCAATTTAAATTAGTTAAAAAGACTCACACAAAAACAGTTGAATTCCAGTTCACACCACAAATTGATATTGAAATTCTTCTATAAAAATTGTATTCTTGCAACAATATTTTTTCATAAAGTAAATTATTAGAATTTATTTATCAGAGATATAAATAGTGAATTGCTAAGAATGCACTGGATAGTTAAATCAAAGCTGAAGCTGAGGCTAATAAAAGGAAATTAAAAATAAATCCAGAGTCCCAAAGCAAGTATAGCAGCAAAATAAATAAAATAATAATAAGAAATAAATAATAAATTTTGGTACGCATATTTAATTTTTCTCTTCCCAGTAAATTATCATTTTTTCTACTAAAATGTACTTTTGATGTATCACGCTATGAGCGACGATTGCGTTTGTAGTCCATAAATAAACGCTATTAATTGAAACTAAAGTCAAAACACTCACGTGCTGGATTTCGAGGGAAGCGGACGGTCACTGCAAAGCCGCGCGACTTGATCGGCACCCTGAACTGAACCAGGGCTGCATTTTGGTTGCTCATTAGGGTCTTCCTCTGTTGGCCGCCGATCCCGTGGCGCCCGGAAGTAGATTCCTCCGCAGGGGCTCCGTTGCAGGTCTCCATGAATCGCCGGCGCATTGGCAGCGGGTGGTCCTCCTCAGCGGGGAAATACTCACGATTCAACTCCCAGCCATCGAAAAGCTGCAACAGGACAAAGGGGATCGTGCTGCTTTCGTACCATTGCGGCCTAGATTTCATTTCTTTGTGCTCAGAATATTCAATATATTCGCTTTCTAAACATTATTTAACTCTCGGCGAAAATTCGTGAAAGGTACGATGCGTTGGCAAGGGTCATGCGATCTTTACAAAATTTTTGGAACAGAAAGACCATGTCAGGAGGTTTTAAAAAATATTTAGTTTTACCCCAATATCTCAAAATTTACGGGTTTTACGGGACGTTAAAAATTGGGTTTTTTTGAAATTTTCAAACGGCTATTTTTTGGCTTAGATAAAAGCATTAAGAATGGTAAGTTAATTTTGAAAAATTTCTTTGCCGGTGAAAATAAAATTTTACCATTTGTTCCAAGTTCCAAAAACACTATAAAAATCAAATCTTTGCAAGTTGTGTCAGTTCTATATTCTTATTAGGTAGACTGAAAATAATTTTTGTGCTCATTTTGTTTTACAATTTTGAAAATTTATTTATTTAAATATTATTTTGTAAGCCTTTTGATTGGAAGTTATTTCCATTTGGGGCAAGAGTTTTTTTTAATAAATTAAAGCTTGATTGTATTACGTGCAGCCTGAAATTATACAAGCTAGGCAACCTGCTCAGCGTCAGAGTCGAGCAAAATGCCTAGCCCGGCTAATGAAGGCAATCTGCTGGGAGACGCGAATGCAGTTATAATATCCTCATAATCCGCTTAATTAAGTTGAGAATTCCCTGTATAGAAGATAACTTACCGAGACTAGGCCACCCTGGGAGCAGGGGATGTCAGCGTAATCGAGGGTGAGATGCACTCTGCGATCAGGGTCTGTGAGTAGGTACAGGCCACACACTTCGCCGCCAGTGTCTCCTTTGAAGTAGTAATTGCCTTCCTCCGACGCGACAGTCATGCAATCTGCAACATTTTTCGCCCTAATTGGACACACGCCTCTTTTTGCGCTGGGGTTTTGAGGGGTTTTTTGCTGCGTGGGTGTTACGGGAGATATTACACAAACGGATTTGACAGCTTGAGTGCCACCGAGCTGCATGTTTTCACGTGCAGATTCTGATAATTTATTCTGCGCACAATGTTTTGACAGACAGATCGTGCATTATGCTAAAAGAAATCTGCGCTACGTGATTGATTTAACTATTGATGGATTTTGTGAGTGTGGAAACTAACTTTTTTTACTGGAAACGAGCATAAAATAAATGTTTAAGTTTGACTATTTAAAATTTTCTATTAAAAAAAGAAAAATTGTTAAAAGTCATAAACGTTTAACTTCAGGGTTAAAATTTTTGGCATCAATTTTAAAAGATTTCGTAAATGAATTGTTTCGCTTTACAAATTAATATTTTCTTTATGCCAAAACTCTAGAAACTGGAACTTGTCTGATGAAAAAAATCTGAATTTTCAATTATAAAGTTATATTAAATTTCCAGAAATATCGAATTATCTAAGTTAATAAAGCTGCTTTAATTCTGATGCTTTGCTCGTGAAAAATTAAATTTTCAAAATACTCATTTTAGCATCGGTTAGCGTGTGTGCGTGTCTTTATCTGGGTCTCACGGCAAAGGGAACATGGTACTCTCTCCAAATAAATATAGGGTCTCTTGCGAGTATCAATATTTGCTTTCATCACACATCTCCGAGTGCACTATATAGTCTCGATCGTGTCGGTATTTCAGAAAAGGAGAAACCCCACATATATTCGTGTGTCGCCTCGGAAGTTGTGCATTTGCCCAGAGAATTACAAAACGCGGAGCAGAACCAAACATAGAAAGAGGCCGACCTTTTGCTAAGCAAACACAATACCTCCTTTGACAAATAAGCTTGCTCTGGATGGGCGCCAATCAGAGAGTGCGAGAAAATTGGCACGACGGAGCCCCACTTCAATAATTAATCCAACGCAATTAACTAGAAGCTTCTCCATTGTCAAAATTCTGCAAATTTCCAGAACGTTTGAGAGCAAAACGCGTTTCCTATAGTTAAAGCGAGCAAAATGTATTTCTTGCGTAATTTTATCAAGTGCTTGAATTAAATTATATATAATGTGAACTTAAAGAGCAGCAGTGCAAAGAGCTTGAGTGTTTAGTAGCTGCTTTGTTAGTTTGCTTAGAGAGATCTTAACGAGCAAACAGAAACTCTTGCTCAAGTGTCTCTTCCGTACACACCAGCATCGTTGTCGTGTATGCACACAAAATCTAGCAAAACGTGCTAAATAGCTACTTGCCTGTTATTACGTGCTCCGCAGATCTTCTCGCCCGCTTTTCAATAAAACTTCCTGGCAAGGTCAGTCCTCGGAGACCAGTATTGGCAGCTAGCTTTGGATTTAAAGAGCCGGGTGCGACCTGAAATTACCATTATTTCATGCATGTGGTATAAATCAGATTATTTTAGTTAATTTTTTTTCATTCACTTTTAATTAAGTTACATTTTTTTACCAAAGGTTATTTTAACTATATAATTTTTAACCTAATATGTTTGTGATGGAGGCAGTTCATTATTTTGCTTGATAAGCGATTCGCGGCACCTCAAAGCTCAAAGGCATTCCGCTTTGTACACACCCCCCTCGACGGCAGAAAATTAACACATTAATTAAAGAAGGCGCACTTTGTCCTCGACGCCTCTCCGCCAGTGTCAATCTTCTTTTTTATTTTTACACAAACAGCTCAAGAGAGTAGCTCAGGTACAGGATATTTATTTATTGCTTAAATTAAATATTAAATCTTCAAAAAATTTTAAACAATTTTTAATTTTTAATCAGAAGCCGCTACCATTTTAAAAACATTTCAAATCTTTCTATTTTTCTTTATGGGATTTCAAACGTAAATTCTCAGACTTAAAAATCACAAGCAGGATTAAAATCTACAAAAAAGAAACAGAAGAAAATAAGGACGTTGAATTAAAATTTTAAGTAAAAAGCTGAAGCGACGAGATATTTAAATATTCACACTTAAAATTAAGAAATTTTCAAAGAGTGCCTTCCTGGATTAAATTCATCGTCTATAGACCTTTAATCCTAGTCTCGCGTCTATTTCAGATGATCGCGGACAACTGGTGAAATTGAAATTTGATTTTTTTTTAAGCGACGTGAGACAGACAAAAGCACAGGACGAGCTAAAAGCCACTTGTTAAACATAAAACCCATCCCCGTGGAAGCGCTCCACATCAAAAAAGGAGATTTTATATTCTCAACTTCCGCTCCGGAAATTATGCGCTCCGATTGCGTGAATACCAGCGATCGAAAGTTGTTCTTCTGCGCCACAAACTCTGCTCTAAATGCCCGCGAGTTTGACGAGTTTTCCCAAAATTCTTCAACACGTGAGTGCGGTTAAAATTTTTACCACGCTGATTGTAAAAAAGGTTCCACACATTTATCACATAATATTTCCGAGGCCTTACCTTATTTGACTCCACAGGTGCTGCAGGAAGTGCCAAGGAGATGGCGGAGAAAAAGGAAAGGAAGATAGCGAACTGAGGAAAGGAAGTCATTTTTCAACCTGAAAAAGACAACCGACAAATTTGTGTTAATACAGAGAAATAATTATTTTCAAACAAGTTCTCACCTTCGTCCGAAAGGAATGATTTAGAGAGCTATGCCAGCGAGTAGGGTGCGAAAGGGTCGGCGTGGACGCAAATAAGGGAGGCAGCCACTGCGGTCCAGCTCTTATACTTGTGTAGGCAACCAGCGCATGCACCGCATCCATCCTCCCACTCAATTGCCGCTGTCACCACGCACTTGTGCTCATCCCTCAACTTTATTACAATTCCTCCCAATTTCTCCTTCTCGGGGGGCGCCTAACTTATTTTTCATCATCATCCACAATTGTTGATTCTCCATGCATATTTTCCCTTTGCTGGTAAAAGTTGCTGGTGCGTGTCTCATTGGCATGCCGCCATAGTATTTTATTATTTGGGCGAGGGGAAAATTGAATTTTCCAACTTATTAACTGCACAGAAAATTCACCAGAGAAAACAATGTAAATAAAAATTTTGGCTCGAAAAGCAAATAAGAATTGCACACGTAATAAAAAATTTAAACCGTGGCAAAATTGCTACATTTGCTAATGGATCCGTGGGGATTTTCCAACGTTTGAAACAAAAAGAGGACAATTATTATCAGCACTGCGAAACTTCAACGATTTCTTATGCAAATTTTCCGTTTTTGGACACTTTTCTTATTTAGATCGTTTTTAGGGTGTAAATTTACAATACACAACAAGATCTTTTATTCTTTAGCTCTTTCTTATGGCTCAAAAAAATCCATCCAATTGATCCAGACACCATTTCATCTGTAATGCTCAAAATTGAAAAAAAAATGTCGATCGCATGCATTTCACACTCGGAGTTATAATTTATAATTGATCTCAGGGGGCAACAGCACATTGGACAAAAAGGGTAAGAGCAAAACGATTAAACTAAATAAATTTCTTGTTTGACCAATAATAAGTTTTGAAATTTTTTATTAATTATAATTTTTTTGTATGTCGTTGAACTCTTAGACTTCATCATGAATATGATGAATACATTATCAACTTTGCTCAGCGAGGAGGTCACGCGTGTCATTATTTTCGAACTTGTCCACAAAGACCTCAATTAAAACACTGAACCGACGCGGCTTATCCGTGCGTACGACGCCTTTTATATATTTTGTCGGCCTTCTTGCCTTGGGATCAATATCAAGTGGTTTTGTAATTAGAACTTCCATAGATCACTTTGCTGTTTGCGTCGGATGCTCTTTTCTCTTTTCCTTAACCCACCAAGCGAGTAGAAAACAAGAAGAGCAGGGAACACAGAAATCCAACGATTTTGCTGTGTGGTCGGTGAAATGTGAAAGATTGAAGAGCTAGGGAGCGCATATTATCACTCCTGCTCTCCGTGATTGACGGCGAAATTATTATAAAAGTTGAAGAGGGATGGATGTTTCCTGCAGGGGTGCTAGTTCACTCCTCTCTGCGGTATAATATGACTGCTGGCGGAGGGAAATGCGCGAATGAAATTGTATCAATGTCAGCCAAAAATTAACATGAACCAGTGCTCATTTTCAAACTTCAAATTTCAGGTACATGTAGAGTTTTTATTACCATAAAAATTTATTTACCAATTGCATAATTTTTTTTTTATCATAAATCCGATTAAAATTTTGTTCAAGCATGTGAGTTATATTTTCAGTTGAATCAGTTTTTTTTAATTCATTTTACTTCCATAAAATTTGTAAAGAGGGAAAAAATGTCACACAAAATGAATTTTAAATTAAAATTTGAGCCTATAGAAAATACTTTATTTAGAGACCTTTTCACCGGTTTAGCAATAATTAAATTGCTTATTTAATGAAATAAATTTAAATTTTTAGTACATATTTTTAAGAATTTAACAAACTATCAAAATAAATAAATAAACCAGGAAAATTATTATTAAAGATAGTGTTAGAAAATAATTTAAACCTAACACTTGGATTTTTTTAAATCGACTCTCTTTTTGGGTGTTCACAAGAAAAAGTGTTTATGACACCTTGATGTACCTCTCGGCGCGGGCTGCGCGCTTGTAAAAGGAGATCTGCGGGGTTCTGGAAAGGGGTGTCTCCGTTTCGCAAAATTAAATTTCCAATATAAGGCTTTTAACTCGAGCCCTCTCAAAAGTCAGCAGCATTTCACCAAAGCCGTGCAGCTTTTTCCCCTCGATCTCATCTCACCTTTTTATAGCGCCTGCTGCGTGAATCGCCAAGTTTTCGTTTCTAGTCGAGCGACTTGACAAAGAAGGCCCGCCATATCGATAATTCGATTTTGAACGAATAATGTTCACTAATGCCTTTGCTAATGATATCAGTTCTTGAAATTAAAGAAAAGTTATAATCAAATCATCTATTTCTATAAAAAAAATAAGGATTCGAAAAAACTTATGTTTCAGAAGTTTCCAAAATAGCCATTCTTTATTGACTTTTGTCAATCCTCGGTGGTCGTCGGGAAGAAAATCTAATTTGAGTCTAACTTTTTGGCGTTGAGACAAAAGACGACTAAAAGGTCGCAGGTTACAAATTATCTGACATTTTCACTTTGTCCTTGTTTGTGGTTGCAGACACCTGTCAAGAGAATCGCTCCCTTTTGACGCACCTGCTAGCCAAGTAATAAAATTTCCCCACCTCTTTCAAAGTTGTCACTTCAGTCCACCCCGTGCTAAAACATTTTTCGACCAAAGCACCTCAGGCAAGTAAGGCTTTTCTATAGGTAATTAATAAAGATACGCACAAGCTTTAATATGCAGGAGATTTCTGATTTATTAAAATTAAACCTACAGAAAATAATCATGTTGCCATTTATTAAATAAGCTGATAGCTATAAGAGTTAAAAAATAATCAGTATCATGGCCACTTTTACTGTCGCGTAACAATAGTTAAAATTAAACATTTTCACATTTTTTCTCACATCTGCTCCAGAAACGTCAAAATTACCGATCCCAAATTAGTCTTGCAATGAGATGTTCCAAAATTAGCACTTTGACAATACAATTGACCTAGTGGACTCATTTTTGTAAAAATCAATTCAATACAATTCATAAACTTGTTGTCCATTGACCGCCTCTCACACGATATTATACATTTAGGTTGGGTGCAATCTCGCTCTTGTGCTTCTTAAAGCGTGCTGTGGTCTATATATTATATTGCACAATTTTATTCGTGATCATAAAATTTTGTCCCAATTTACAATAAGTGCTGGTTTTTAATATTACTTAACATTTGGTGTACAAGCTGATTGGAAGAGCAATTTTAAATGTCACATCCGCTTACTATAGTTGCCGATTGGCTGAATATCAAATGTGCACATTATTCATTATGTGTTTCAGTTCGAGCCGTCTCACTTCACTATTTCAAGTCAAGGAATAAATTATTTTCGCATCAAATTTATCATTAAAACAACTACCATTTTCTTATATAAAAAAAAAAAATAAATTCACTTGAATGAACTCGTTCATTTAAGCACCTCAATATCAAACTTTTTTTAGCAAAAACCCCAGCATTTGCACAATGGAGGCGATTTAAAGCTAATTTACGATCAGCAGCCCAACCTATAATTTACAAAGCTATTCAAATTTGTCTGATCGCTCACCCGTTAATAAATTGTTTTATAAATATTAGCAAAACTCTTTAACTGGTAGAAATATTAGAGAATATTACTACTAAAAATCACTTGCAGGCCAACAAAATAAATAATTAAATTTTATAACTTGTTCTATCTAGAGTACATACATTCAGGAACAGTAAAAAATGCTCTCAGGAAGCCATCCATCAATCAGGTCGGTAGATTGGAATTTTTGGTACAAATTCCACCAGCAAAACCTAAAATAAAAATGGAAGAAGTAGAAAAGATAATCAAGATTTTAAATTTTGTAGGATTAAAATCATTTTGATAATTTTATCTCTTACATATTCCATCATGGATGATGAGTCGCACCGCCTCTTAGCAAGTCTCCAATGCAGACCTAACTTATTATACAGCCTTGAGTTCTCATAGTCCAGCAACTTGGTTAATGACAGCTGCGCCTGAAATTCAAATAGGTATTTTTTATGACATTGAAAATTTTAATAAGTAATTTTTATGTAATCAAAAGAGAACACAATTAAATTTTATGATTTAGTTTTAAAAATTATTTGATATTAAAAAGTCACTTGAAGTTGTAAAATAATGAGCAAAATACCATTCAAAAATCTTATATTTTTTTTTTACCCTTCGACTGAGGCAAACGACCGGCCACAGGGAGCAGCCAAGGGTGCAGCAACAGCAAACACATCCACACAAAAGCCACCTCACATTCACTGGTAGAGTTTTGCGCAGCTCGCTATTCACCCTGGTGATTGTTGCCTGGAATTCTTCTGGGGCAACTCGAGATACCAGCCCTGATGGAAATTCCGTGTTGAAAACGTTGCTCAGACCAAATCTGCAAAGGAAATTTTAATTTAGCATTGGAACTAACGTTTGTTGGTGGTGGTGACAGAAAAAAATATTAAGAAGCGCAGTAAGGGTGAAGTGTTTTGAAACTTACATTGTCATATTCCCAGCACCCCGAACGACCACCGGATCGGGGGCAGTCATCGCATGGTAATTTTCATCAAAGTTCGTTTCCTCCTCTTCTTCGTAAATCGCATCAAAATCTGCCATGTTTCCCTTCCAAAAGGTGGCACTTTTTGCTTAGAGGATCAAATCAGCCTGTGTATTTTTCTTCTCCGCTGGCTCTTCTCCTTGGTTTGAGAAATTTCTTACATTTTGAAGAATAACAATGATCTTCCGAGTTTCCTTTCCGAGTAATAAAATCTTCCAAATTTGCCGATGTACGACTTTCTAACTTCTTGTAAAAGCAACAATAACTTTTTGTCATGAAAATGAACGAGAACAGCTGCGACAGCTCGTGGGATTTAAATTTGTCAGAGGGATTCGCTTCGTTCCGCCATCATGACCCCTATGCCCGCAATGGAAATTTGAATTTGGCGCGTTCGCAACCTCAGAAAGCATGGCTCCTTTCACGCTCGATGCGATGAGCTTGGTCGGCCAATCAGAGAGCGCGATTTTTAATCGACGCCCAACAAAGAAAAAAAAAAACACAAAACCAACTTTTTCACCATTTCACCCTCGCTCGTCTCGTTTTGCGAATCGGATGTTTTGATAGGGCGTGGAATTAGTTATTCCTAAGCTTTTTCCAGCCAATATAGCGGAAAGTCTTGGGAATTTTGGTCTTTGATCAAAACGAAGACTGAAAGACGATAATCTACTCGGGGCACGTGAGCTTCGAACTCGTATCAAAGGAAGACCGCTTTTACATAAAATACATACGTGCAAAGGTGAGAGTGTACAATGGTTCGATATCACAAAGCCGGTCTCGTGGTATTACAGCTTAGGAAATAATTTAGCAGTTTTTGTTTCATATAATTAAATTGACTTAAGCGTCATTTTTAAACGAATTAAAGCTTTTTTTTAATCGGAACATATGTATGAATTTATTCATAATTCATTATTAATTCATAAAGAAAATAGCTTGTGAATTTTTTAAATCATCCTAATTTTTCAAAAGGTTTAGACTTTTCTGATATATGTATTTTTTTCTTAATTCTCCTAGGATAAAAATGAAGCGGACTAATAATTCGAGTAATTTTGGATACACGAGGCTGAGTCGGACGGTGAAGAGAACTCCAACAAGGCAAGAAGTTTTAGGTGGAAGTCCTAGTCCAGGTGGTGGAGGCCAAGTTGCTAAGAAAAAAATTTCAGTAATCAAGGTTGGCGACAAATTTTAATTTAAGAAGCAAAATTCTAAAATCTTCTATTCTTCCAGCCGACTTTGTCAGAGGAAGGAATTGACAAAATGGTGAAGGAGCGACTTTATAAGAGGTGCGGAAACCAAATTCCTCTGCAAATGCCCGCTGGCCTAAATCTCGAATTGGCTCCTTTGCACAAATGCGAAGACTGTGGAGACTCGTAAGTGGTTAATCTGTTTGAAAAACTGGAAAGTAATTTTTGATTTGCATAAACAATTTAGATTTGTGAATGAGATGACGTACAAGCAGCACATCACAAGACGGACGATGAAAATCACAGTTCGAGACGCAGGGAAAGAGCCAGAGGTCTATTTCAACCGGTGCAACTTCCTGAGTGGCATGAGAAAGAACGGCCGCTCTCAGCAAATGGTTGAGAAACTAAGTGTCAAGGTGGAGCCTCTGATAAGAGAACTGTCCCATCTGCTGCATGGCGGAGATCTGGACCTGTGGGTTAATTACTGCAGATTGAAAATAAAATGCTCATATTTTCCACTTTCAGGGGGGAGTTGAACAAGTGCTCGCAGGAATTTTACGAAAGAGTTCAGTCTAGTGGCCGACTGAGAAGGACCAAAGTGACAAGTGGTGAGATCACAGACCACTTCAAAGTTCGGGTCTCGCAACCGGGAGGAACGGCCAAAGCTGCTGACAAATCGGAGCCCTACCTGATCGCCCCATTCGGTATGAAATGCCCCGAGTGCGAGTCTCACATGGCCACCAGGCTGAGACTCAAACAGCACCTGGACTTTGAAGGGCCAGTCGTCAAAATTTGCTCCATTTGCCACTTGCCGATGCCGAACGAGTGCAGCCTCAAGGCCCACGAGAGGCTGCACACTGCGGCTGCGGCCGGCAACTCTTTGATGTGCCCCGACTGTGGCATCCAGTTTCTGTCCCGGGAAATGCTCTTGGTGCACATCCATCAAGATTGCATGCACGGCTTTCTGAGTGCCACCTTCCAGTGTCCTCAGTGCTGCAAACTGCTCTCCTCGTCTATTAGTTTAGAGGCTCATTTACTCAACGAGCACACTGTAAAGGTCTACAAGTGCAGCTTATGTCACTTGGTCGAGTCAACTCCCGATGATATGAACAAGCACATTTTTCACAATCACATTGATAGTGGCAGGGTAAGAAAACAAAAATTTCTCGCGCTTCTCTCCCTTTGCTCAATCAAATCAGCGCCCTGACCAAATCCCATCCTTAATCTAAAAAATAAAAAAAATCCAAATTAAACTTTTCAAAAGTCAGATTCAAACTTAATTCCTTGATGAGGCAGTTATGCAGAGCTGCAGCTTGCATGTTCTTTACATGAGGTTTACGTTTGCTAATATACTAATATTTCTAATACCTTAGATCAGAATTTGAAAACTTTAATCTCTCTTGAGACTTAATAATTTTTTCATTTATGAAATAGATTAAAGGTTTTAATGCTTGAGAAATGAGAATCTTAAGTTATTTATATAAATTGGTGGAAGTTGCTAGATTCTTCTTACTATTCTATCCTTCCTATTTCTCTGAAGAATTAAAATTCCCGGGACTTAAATAGATCTGCATGAAAATATAATAAAAACATAAAGTAAAATAGACCAATCCCTTTTGTATATTCAATTCAATTTGTTTATTCTCTCACAACTTATTTATTTTATTCTTTTTTTGATCATGATCCTCCGTTTTATTTCCAGATGAGCGCCAAAAAGGTGGTTTTCAACAATTGTGAGCTCTGTCCAGGACGGTACATCAAAAGCAACGATATCCTCTTCCACATTCACCGACACGCTGAAGAAGCCGACTCCCTCGTTTGCTACGTCTGCGCTCCCTGCAACGTTTACGTCGAAACCAAAGACGAGTTCCGGGAGCACAAAACCATTTGCAAGCAGACCGTCTCCAAATTCTGCATTGTCGACACCTCGGTTGCTGACAAACCAAAGAGCAAACAAAGCAGTCCCGACCGAACCGAGGAGGCCGACTCGCCAAAACCAAAAATCAGCAAGCAGGAATCGACACCAGATAAAAAACTATCCCCAAAATCGGAACTGTCCCAAAGACGCAAGTCAGACGAAGACCTGCCCCCTGCCAAAAAACACTGTGTCAGGTGCGGGCAGCCGACCAAAGCGACCAAGAACACCGTCTGCATTCAGTGCCGCACAAACCGAGTCAGCGTCCTTTCTGATGATAGTCCTTTCAAGCAGCGCCTAACCATAACGCAGAGAGGCGTAGCCGTCGAGGAAATAGACACGGACGCTTTCGAGGACGCCGTCATGGGCAAGAAGAAAGTCGACAACATTTACAACTGCTACATCTGCAAGGAAAAGTTGGTGAGCAAATTTGGCGACGTCGAGCACCACTTCCAGGAGAAGCACCGAATAAACTTCACGAGCAAGAAGATCAACACGAAGAATTTCCGAGCCCAGTTGGAGTTGATGAAAAACGCGTATCAGGAGACAAATGACTCAAAGTTCAGCTGCAAGCTGTGTCTCTTCAAGACGGACAACGAGTCCGAGTTCAATCGCCACCTGCTCGAACACAAACCCCTGAAACCAATTTCGTATATTTGCAAAAGATGTCAGATCAGTTTTGCGATGAAATCGTGTCTTTCGGAACATCTGCAAAAGAGGCACGGCGTGTCAAACACGGACGCCTACTTGAAGGAGACGGGCCAGATGATGAACCGGAAAGAGTCACCTGCTATGAAGGAGAACCAGTGCAGGGTGTGCTACAAGGAGTTCGCCACCAACCTGGAGCTCAACACCCACTTCAGGATGCACGGGATGGCCTTCCTGATGAACAAAACGCGCTTTGCCTAGCAGAGTAACAGTGCCCAAGGGACGCACTAGATTCTAAAACTGATCAAATCCGAATAGTCTCTTTCATCTTTTACCCCCAAAAGTTTTAAATTTCAGTTTCTTTTGATGTACCCCCATCGATAAGTTTTTAATATTGATTGAAACCTGGACAATGAAGTGTGCCATAATGTTATTTAGAATTAATATAGATCAACATAACAGCCTGGGAGGCTTTAATCTGACTTAGGTAAAAAAAATCATTAAAGTATGTAATATATTGAATGTAATTCTGTAATTGTCACTTGACGCTAATTGTCAAAAATATTTAGTGTGTAATATAGTGGCTGTCATTTAATGCTTATAGAATTTCCACTATAATTAATGTGATCATTTCTCCTGTTGCATATTTAAATCTATAGAAACATATATATGGATATTAAATAATCCAAATAATCGTGTAACTTCCTATTTAACGTTGCGCAAATAAACCGTTTTCGTGCATTGAAATCTAATTGATTCTTTTGATTTTAGCATTTATCGAACTATTATAATTCATAAAATTAAATTAATCGATCAAGTGAAATTAGGTCTGACTGGCGTCTTAAATCCAACCTCCCCAGACGTCGGTTTGCTTTTTTGTGTCGCTCCACTGGCCACAGCCGGCATATCAAATATCAGCATAATGCAAGAGAAGTTATTGTTCTCCTGCCCTGCACGTTCCCATCCTCTCATTCTCATTATAGTTCCCAGTGACTCTGTTAGGTTGCATCCCTGCTCGTAGTACACGGTTGACTTCTCGCCGTTCTCCCCCTTCTCGACTTGTGAGATTCGAGCTTCAGTGCGATCTAGATAGAGTTCGCTGAGTGGAGCGAGCGAGCCGACGGAGAGGTGCACGAACAGGTGTCGGGTCGGCCGACGGTCAGCTCCTTTTTTTAACACACGTCAGGTGAATCATCCACTGCAGTTTTCGCGTCATTATTTATTCACGACGAGGGCAGCAACCCCTTCTTCCTGCATCCCTTCAGTAGAAGTGCGAACGGAAGAGGGACGGCGGCGGCCTCGCAGCGCTATCATCATTAACTCTGCGAAAGAGGAACGAACGCGGAGGCGCGCTCTCCTAATGCGAAGGTGCAATTAAACTGAATGCACGGGTTCACGGCAGGAGAATTTTCGACTCTGACAGCAGGTAAGGAAGAATGATTTGTGACGTCATAATATACACCGTACGGTATATTCAGATATGATCCATCGCTTCCTTTCTTAAATATAATTCCGCATGCAATTAAGCAGGTTGCAATTATATTTTTTCACGAAGTAGATTAAAATGAAAAAATTTGTTGATCGTGCTCCGGAGTTTATTGCTCTTTCAATAATTAAGCTGTGCATTTAAATCTCCAAAAAGATCCTAATTATAGAATATATTAATGAATGCGCGGTTATAATTTTCTTTTTTATCTCTAAATTATTATTTTGGCTTTCATTAAACTTTTAATCAGTTTGCTAAAAAGAAGGCCACTAAATTTATTCAATCTTTTGCGTACTCCCCATTATTTTCATGCGTGGGAGTTGAACTATTAATCTGATCCCTGAAAATTCCGTGTATTAATTAAACATTTTATTGATTCATTCTCCATTTATTAATTACAAATCATGTGAACATGAACAACTAATTTCAAATGAAATAAAATTAAAAACTGTTAAAAAGTATTAAAATGAATAAAGTAAATTAATTTATTCTCATTCTACATTTACTTAATTCTAATTTAACTTTTAATTAAATTAAGTTTTTAAATAATAAATATTTACATTAGAAATAAATTAATTTTGTGTCTTTGTAGACATAATTCAGATAGTATTTGGGAATTTGAATTATTACATTAAATTTTCAAATACAGTCAATCGTTTTAAAACCGAATTTGCTTAACCAATTAGCCTGAAATCAGAGTGGAGATTTTAAAATTTTACAACCTAATTGAAATGGTCCTCATAAATTTTAGTAACTGAAATTATAGCGCAAGAAAATGTTGCATGATTCTCTCATTTTTGTTATTTAGAGTTTCGACCGTGAATATTAATTGCCAGGGCGAAAAACGCTAATCCGTCTTCGGAGTCCAACATAATAATTTTCCTGGTAGAGGAACGTTAATTATATTTACGAAATTTCTCTACAAAGGATGGACCGCGCGCCGTTTGCAGCAGGTCGGCCGAAGGTGGGAGCCGCGCGGACAAGGAACCACCTTACGTTTGCCTCTGGTGGAATCCTCATGAGATCGAGTTTGTTTTAATTATATTTCTACCGATCGTCTGCTTGCGTGCGTCTCGTTATTATTATGTATTTTTATATACCTGCCGTAAACTGCGCTGCTTTTTTCCTTTAACGCCACTCGAAGGCCTGCGCCTGAGAAAAAGGTATGTGCCCTAGGGGGTAAGCGGAGCAGTCCGTGAGAATTCCCGCTCTGGACACGGTCTGCCCACAACACACCAATTCGAAAATTCCCCGACGAGGGCACAAATACACACCATTGCATCTCCATATAATTTAACGCACACACACACACACTCGAATTAGTGCAGCCGCAGCGCACCTTTTTTTTCGAGCGGCGGCCGATAAATTACTAACATTAATATTTTGCATCCAGAGCGTTTATTTTTATACCTGAAAGTGTCGGGAGATTCTTTCAATCCACAACAAGGGCTTCTTTTTATTATTACCAAGAGTTGATTTCGTTTTCCTCAATTAACATCGGGGATTAACTCTTCACCTGAACATAAAATTGCTGTTCAAAATTCTTTTTAAATGCTAATATGGTTTTAAGTCGGATTGAGAATACTTACAAGCCAAGGTTTTGATGAAACTGGCAATACCCTTAGGGACTAGAATGGATATTAATTTTTGCCCAAATTTCCCTGGGATACTAATTAAAATTACTAAACTATTAAAATGTAGACAAAAAAAGCATCCACTTGCAACTTTCAAGTTTTACGGCAAAAATTTAAGAAAGAAAGTTTTACAAAAATTATTGGCCGTTCTGAAGTAATTAAGGGTAGAAGAACATTAATTTGCACACGACTTTTTATATTTATTCCAACATTTTCCTTGCAGTTAAATTTAAAAATTTATCTAGGCCAACGTTTTCCGCACAAATATTTTCAAATTGCTATAATTATCTTTTTAATCACATTTAATTTTTTATTCTATTAACTATTGGAAAAAATCATCACAGATTATATTCATGCTTCATTGGCATATTAAAATTTAAAATTCATAGAACGAATATTTGATTTTTTTTTTTCATTAAATATATTGACAAATCAAATTCACCCAAATATTGTCTTACTTTAATTTTAAAATTATCAAGGGAATCTGTGATTTTTGCACCTTTTACCCCACTTGTTTCTTGATGCATTCATCCGACTCTAATTTCAAAAGGCTACTCGCCAAGCCATACCGTGTTTATTGTTCATACCTGCGCATACCAATATATAATGCATACGCGCGTTTCAATGAGGATTACAAAAAGTAAATAACAAAAAAAAAAGTTTAAAAGAACCTATTCCATCGCGGCGCACGCTGTTTTCCCAGAAAATAGAAAGGTTTTATTGTCTTCTGCTCTCCGCGTGCACTCAGCCTCCAAGTAAAAATTAAAGCGTGTTGCGTTTTGCATTGTAAAAAGAAGTACACAAAGCTCTAGCTTGGCTGGTTTTCTTCTAAGAAACATTTTGAAGAGAGAAAGAAAAAAAATATCTATGTGCCCTTTTTGTGTCGAGTTGTATATTCTACTCTGGTGTAATGACAGAGAACAAACACGGCAGTGCTGTTTGTTCGCCCGCTGTGAATGACAAAAAAGAAGTTCATCATGCAAAAAGTTTTCATGCCGCGGAAAATTATTCCGTGTGCTAATGGAATTCTGTTAATTAGAGACGCAATCGAATTCCCGCGGGAGTGTCACACGAACATCACGAGAGTGGAATATAATAATTTGGGCAAAAAAAAACAAGATTTTTATTGCGGCGGGGCAATTATTATAACTTCGGAGAGGAGAGCACTTCTTCTTTTTTTGGGCGTTTAAAAGGGGAAATATGTACAAAAATTTTATGGCGTATCATTCGAGTGCTGAGTCACGAACCATTCAACAACACCTATAAAGCAAGACCGGTTTCACCGGGACGGCAGATAAAAATGAAATATGCACACGCATACACAGTAGCTCATTACGTGCATGCATATGATGTGAAAAACGGAAATCCAGATTTTCAAACGACCGGTTCGATTTTAAAATTTGATGCTGATCATTCATTTAACAACAAAAGAACTTCTCGGACCTCGAACAAAAAAAATTAATAGTGCTAGTTTTCAAAAAGTTAAATTTAAATCATTATTATTGTTTATTTGTCCAAATTTTACAATACATTGCTTAATTCAAATGTTGAAGACAGTTCATTAATAAAGTAATTTTTGGACAAAACGACACCACCACTAGCAAGAATTTTGCTAAAACTTCAGAGGTCAAAAAGACCCAACCGCCGCAGTCACCCTCGGTTGACTAATTTTTGTTTTTATTGCTAGAAAGATTTAATAATTTTCATAGAAGGAAAAAAATGAAATTTGATTTTTAAAAATGCTCGCATCTTCTTATACATATTGCATCATAGATTTTAACAATTTCAAAATTTCACGGAAAATACAAATTTGAAATAAATGTAAATCACTCATTTGTAAATTTGACGTAAAAAGGAAAAAAATGTCAGGTTTTTACTCGAGCTGCTGCATTTGCTAATTATGACTCAATTTACGCATGACTTATTCCAACTGAAGTATTGTTCATTACACGCAGGTTGAATATTACACTTAGCAAAAAATTCAAGCGTGAATTCAGTATTGTAATTTTGCGTTCCCAAGAATTAGTGGCTGGGGCACCGTGTTTTTTTTTCTCATTCAAAGGAGTAAGTTACGCTGTTCGCTGTGAGGTACAATAATGTTGTTATGGATTAAAGATTTAATTTTTAGTTGTTATTAAAAAATTGTTGATTTTTGAACAATTCATAGCAATTTAAGGAAATATTTATCAAAAGTTAGAATCACATCAGAGAGGTTTTGATGGATGCTTTTGCTTAAAAATTTGCTTTAGAGTATTTTAATACATAAATCATTCAATTTTATTATATAAAAGCAGATAATGAAATCAAATGAAAAAAAAATTAATTTAGGACCGAGCACGGTCAGATCAGAACGGCCACTTTTCCTCAAAATTGCAGAAAATATCAAATCTTCATCAAGACCATTACTTTTTGACCAATCAAGTACAAACTTTCAAATTAAAAATGTACGCTTGCAGTTTAAAAAAGTAACTGCTTTTATTTGTCATTGAAAAAATGCAGCATCAAATTAAGAAATTTCGATACATGATTTTTATTTAAATAATAATTTTTATAATTTGTTCTCAATATTTTTAACCCTCCTAGAGTTTGTGAAGCTGTGGAATGGAAATTTTTCTTTCAAGTATCATGTGAACCGTAAATTTTAATTTACTTCATTTTTTTTACATGTATTTTATTTTGATTTATTTTCATTTTCTCTTGGCGAGAGGCAGGATTTTATTTTTCCAGTTTAAAAAACAAAATTGCGCAACACCCATTTATTTTTTTACTGCAAACCGTATCCTTTTTGCAAGGCAAATCCTGTTGACGCAAGAATTATTTTCATTTAGCCCTTTTAAAGCCAGGAAAGGAGACTGACTTTATTACGACACGACACTTCATAATAACTTTTAATTGCTTGACAACTTATAAAGGGGGACAGGAAGTGCGGCTGGACCGGTCGTTGCCGTCTCATCGTTTTTTAGGTGCCTCCTCCGAGGAACTCGTTTTCAGCTGCACAACGCGCGCGGCGCGGCTTCTGCTGGTCCAATTTGCGAATAATTTTTTTTTTCACTTCCCAAGCTGAATAAAATACGCGCGCGCCTCTCGCCGCGTGCTTAAGAGTTGGTTGAAGGTCAAGGGCCTGTCGGTGACCCCGCGCGACATTAAAAATGAAATATAGAGTGGAAAATAAATTTCCTCGTTGACGTGGTGCGCTTGCCACGAGTTTTTCAATTTGGTTCATTTGCATATTTATCGGAGAGAAACGTTTCCAACGGAGATCATTACTCGTTCGAGAGTAAAAGTGTCACTTTTGAATATTATTTTTACATTTGAAAACTCAAGAAAAACGTAAAAAGGAAAAAATTATAGTAAAATGTGCAGTATTTCTATTTCTTTGTAGTTTTATCTAAAATGTGTTCATTTAATTTTGTTAATTTGAAAATTTGGTAATCAAGTGCGTGAAATTGTCCCTCTTTTTTGAAATTTTCTTTAAAAACCGCACCGCAGAATTGGGCCACTTTAGCAATTATGAAAATATGCAGGATTCTCCTCCTGTACCCTTTTATGGAAATATGACAATAGAAATTGATGGCGCGGTTTGCTCGACAATGGGATAACTTTTCGGAAAAAAAAAATAATAAATATGCTGCGTGTTGAGAGCGAAAATGGCAAGGAGAGGAGACAGAAGACCTGTGCGCATGATGGTGAAGGAATAGAATTGTGTTGTTGGTTCTCAGCGTTTACGAAGGTGCGCGCGTTCATATGAATGCACGCGAGTGTTCAGAGTCCGTTTGGCCAGGGTCCAGGGAGCGTGGAGTCGCTCTCGTACATATTAAACACTTTACGATCGCGAGGGAATAAGGGAAGGGGCACGCAATCTGAGAGAAAAATCCGCCAACTTTGCTTGAATTTCGGCACACACGCGTATATATTCCTTGACGACAAGATCAGTCGCGCTCAATAATCGCCTCAATTTGGGCTTCGGTGCGACAAAATAATTTAATTCATTTTAATAATCGAATTCCTTTCCATTGTTAATGATTGGAATTTCGACAGCCTTATAATTGTTATTCTTCCCTCTTCCTTTGTCTCATCTTGCGAAATATCTAATTTGGTTTCAGATCACCTTTCTCCGCGCGCAGGAATGACTCATAACGTTCGCCGGGCGCCGACGTAGAAAGAGACAGGCAGACAATATGCGGTGCTTCGCGTGGAAGAAGTCGCACAGCTTCCTCTGCAAAATCGTGCTGCTCGACGAGCAGGAGCTGATACAAGAGATCAACGTGAGAAATCGATTCAATACTTCAGCTCATCCTAAAATAAAATATAAAAAAAATTCGCAGGATTCGACTTCGGGTCAAGAAGTGCTCGACACGGTCTTTCGACACCTCAACCTCTTAGAGACTGCGTATTTCGGTCTGCGTTACCTGGACCCCTCGAACCAGCCGGTGAGTGAAAATGAGAATTGATTTTCACCCTTTCTCGCTTTTCTCGCGCGCCGCGAACGAATAATATCTCTCTCTCCAGTGTGCAAAAACCTTTTACGCTGATTGCTGCTAACAAAGACATGTACGTGATGTTTGATTTCAGCACTGGTTGGACGTGAACAAGAAAGTAGCGAAGCAGTTGAAAGGTACCCATTAATTTCTTCTTTTCTTTTTCTCGGCAGAAAATTCAATTAAAGAAATTGCTTCTAACCCTGGATAAATTTTTTGTGACTTCAGGCTCGGATCTCTTCACCCTTTACTTCGGCGTTAAGTTTTATGCAGTCGACCCTTGCAAGCTGTTAGAAGAAATCACTAGGTAATTCTCAATAGGCACCGTGAGAGTGGCTCGTAAATGTTTTATGAAATTTATCACCAGTGATTCGGTAGCTCTATAGAGATGTTGAAGGGAGATACGCCCTCAGGAAATGCTCTAGACGTGATTATTTTTTTTCTTGCTCGACAACAATGTAATGTTTGAATAATTATTTTTGAGAAATACTAGATTACTTACAATTTATGGTGATTTGAATTTTAAGTCGGCTCTTCCTCGACGGGTTTTGTGGGTTGTTTATTGTTTAAGAAAAAAACAATAACCTGTTCTACATGTTTTGGCTGCAGCCATAATTCATGACATATGCTGTGAAAAAAGAATTAGAACAGAAACCAATTTTTTTATAAATATTTTTCTTTCAAATTAACACTTTTTTCGGGAAAAAAATTATTTAAATTTACATTTTTAACACAAAATTTGACATTGAATTCATTTTTTTTAAGCAACACAGCCAAAACATGTAGAGCAGGATATTGTTTTTTCTCAAACAATAAACAACTCACTAAACCCATCGAGGAAAATCCGACTTTAAATTCTAATCACCATGAATCAACCTTCGATCGTGAAATTCTACCACAAATAAATATACTTTTTTATTTATTTCTAAATAGAAAACCGGTTTAATTTTATTAATCTGTTTTTCATTTTTCTCTTTTTTAGCCCCAATTCTCTGCAAATTCAGAATAAATAGTTTTGGGAAATATTTAATAAGTTGACGAAAATTCCTTGTTATTAACTTTGTTTTCAATTTAATTATTACTCTCTTCAAAACTTGAAAGTATAGATAATATTTTTATTTTTAATATCCAGCAATCGCCACAAACCAACAAGTAGCGTTGAAGCAATTTAAGATCGTGCTTATTTCTTTTGTTACAGATATCAATTCTTCCTTCAGGTAAAACAAGACATCCTCCAAGGTAGATTGCCGGTGACGTTTGACTTGGCCGCCGAGCTCGGCTCGTACGTCATCCAATGTGAGTGTTATTTAAATTTCCGATCAAATTATTTTGGCACGCGAATTTAGTCTGACTTCTCTCACGTTGAAAAATTCCCATGTTAAAATTTGATTTGTAAATGTAGCCGAGCTGGGTGATTTCGATCCGCGGCGGCATTCGCATGGATACGCGTCGGAATTTCAATTCGTGTCCAATCAAACCCTCGACCTGGAAAACCGTATCGCCGATCTGCACAAGGGCTTAATGTAAGCGGTGCTTTACTTTTATATTCGAGTGGAGTTGTGAAAAGCTCAATGAATACAATTTGCAGAGGGCAAATTCCGGCCGTGGCAGAGCTGAATTATTTAGAAAAAGTCAAGTGCTTGGATATGTATGGAGTTGATCTTCATCCCGTGCTGGTAACTTATTCACCACTCATTTTTTTAATGAGGTTCATGACGATAATTTTATTTTATCAGGGTGAGGACAATGTGGAATATTTCCTCGGACTCACCCCTAGTGGAATAATAGTGCTTAGGAACAAAACCAAAGTGGGCAATTATTTGTGGTGAGTGACTATTTCCGACTCTCTCGTTTGCTTGATTATTTATCTTTTCCCTCTCTCACTAGGCCCAGGATTACCAAAGTTTACTTCAAAGTGAGATACTTTATGCTGCGGGTGTGCGATAAAAATGTTAGTCACACAGATAATCACCAAAGTTTGGTCAATAAAGCAAGCACAAATAAACTCACTTTTCAGAGCGAGGAAACCACGTACGGTTTCGAGACGCCTTCAAAGCAAGCATGCAAACATTTGTGGAAGTGCTGTGTCGAGCACCATGCCTTCTTTAGACTGCTGCAAGTGACGCCAGCCTCTTCAGATAATTTATTCTCTTCCAGATTTAGATACAGGTATGTGCGGCCGTATATTGATTAACCAAGAGTGTTGTTTTAAAAATTAAAAACCTCATCAGCGGTCGGACTGAAAAGCAGGCCCAGATAGACGCCCAAATGAGAATTAGGAGTCCTCCCCAATTTTCGAGAACCCCCAGTCGGAGACTTCAAAGGAGAATCGTCGAGGGAGCGCAAGATTGTATGTCGTTATCTCGGAGTGTTTTTTTTTTTATTCACACCAATCTACTTGCAGCGCCAAAATACATGGACGAAAATCTCAAGCAGGAAATGATGCTCCTCAACACGAAGATCATTTCCATTCCGCAACCTGTTTGGTAGTTTCATTTTCATATCTAAAAGAAAAATGCATATTTGATTTAATCTCTTGCTTTGAATGCAGCGCGCCTGAAATGCATAGCACGTCGATGCCAGCGGGCGGCGACTCTCCCAGGTCAACGAGGAGCGCGCCGTGGGTGAAACCCAGGGGCCTTTACACAGGGTCTGCGAGTCCAAGGTCGGTGCGCTCAGCAGGCCATCGACCCATTTTCCAAAACTACCACAGGCGGTCGGACAGCGTCGAGAGTCAGACGTCGGCCGACAGGGAAGTGAAAAGGTGCATAATTATTCATTCTGAACTGCCATTTAAATATTTATTTCTTCCTCTAAAAGAATATAATGGTCCAATTAAGATTTAGGAAATGGGCGATTATTTGGTTGACTGCTTCCTTGTTGGAATTTATTGCCCCTTTCCAGGAAATTCCTCTGCCTTAAAAGCGGCTAATTGCTGACGAAAATTTAATTTTTTTCTTTTTCAGGCACAGGAGACGGAGTAAAAGGGGCTCTGACAACGAGAGTGAGCATTCGAGCCGTTCCCATCGACACCACCGGCACAAGCGAGAGTCTGACGTGGAAAACGACGGTCACAGGCACTCGCGCCGGCGAAGCAGCAGTCGGCAGAGGTGCAGTTTGCCTCTCAATAAAAATTGACAATTTTACAGTTTTTTATGACCGTGTTCCAGGCACGGCAGCAATTACGAGCTGGTCGACTCTGAGGAAATGTGGCGGAAGGTGCAGCGAAAGCAGGATGAGGGCCGAGTACAAATTCACCAGGCCACTGTCATCAGAGACCTGGGAAACAACAGACTTTCCACTCATTCAAATGCAATTGACACAACTTCCGAGCCGGCTTACAACCTGCACAAGCGGAAGCACAGAAAGCACAGGTATTAAAAAAAAAATTATTTTCAAGAAAAGTTGAAATTTTCTGATTAATCAACTTTTATAATTTTAGAATTTAATTAATTTTTTTTAATTATTTTAATTAAAAAATTATAAGAAATCTAAATATTTTTATGATTTATTGTTTTTAATTGATAATAATTTCAATACTTTTTAAGCAGGTCTAGATCTCCGTCGGGAAGAAATCCTACTCTGCCCGAAGAAATAAAAAGGCAGCTGGAGTTTGACTTGGTGGACACAGAAGGCATTCCCGAGGACCGATTGCGAGAGATCGATTACAAAGTGGTGGAGACCAAAGCGAAACCCGTAAAAGCAAAAATCGCTTCAGCGGCCAAGCACCGGCACCGTTCTCCTCGGAGCGTCAATGGGTAAATCAAAGCTGTGGATCTTTGTTTTGTGCTAGGCCTGTGTTTTTTCGTGTTTTATAGCAGCATGAGCAAAGAGCAGCCACCCGACAATGGTGACAGTCCTCCTCCCCCATACTCTCCCCCTCAGAATGCAAAAAGCAATGGGTCGGAGGAGCATTTAAAAAGCGGTCTTTCCTTCTCTCTGGCATGCGATTCTACTATTAACAACAATTCCGCTCCAAGGTCAGGCGGCGTCTTTAATACTTTATGTGTGTCTGTTATGTGTCTCGAACTGAAATGGCTCAAGTACCATTTAACACTTGTTAACCACTTGCAGTGCCGAGTTTGACCTCTCGCGTGGGATGCAGACGTACGACAATTCGTACCAAAGTCCGTACGCCAACTCAACGAGTAATTACAACGGCCCCAGTTCACTCAGCTTGCCCAATGGCAACTTGAAATTAGGAGCAAGACCCAATTATAGTTTGGACAGCAATTTTAATCCAACCGGAGATTTGAGCGGCTCTTATAGGTGAATATCATTTAATTATTAAATCAAAAATGAATTTAAATTTAAAATCAAATTGCAGGAAAATTTCATAAATTTAAATTTAACCTTAAGAAGAAATAATAAATAACAAACCTTTTTATATTAAATTAAAAATTACCATGTTTTTTTCTGAATATTTCATATATTGCACATTTTTTGTTTTGTTTTATAATACCTATAATAGAAATTTAAAAAAAAAATATATAATTTTTTTACAAATATCTTTGCTCTCTTTTAATTTAGAAAATAATTATTTTATATTAAGTTTTCCAATATAATGGACGAGATTTAAGCAAAATATATACAACAATAATTAATAAATTTGAACCCTGTTTTAATTGCAGACTCGATGACAATGCGAGATATTCACAGAGCCCCATGTCGCTGAAGCCGGCCGGTGGCGCTCAGCAGCCGACGTCACAGCACTCGCGGTTGAACATGCTTCGCACCCGAGCTGCAAATTCCCCATCATTTTTGCCGTCACCTGTTGGCCCGTACCTCCCTCATGTCTCTCTGTTTGAAAAAAATCAATATGCGAAACCTGCCCGCAGTCCAGAGAGCGTACGCAGCACTCGGTCCACCCCTGCATCTGTTTGGATGCGCCCCAAACAACACGTGAGGGAGCCGACGTATGCTAAGGTTGGTTTAAAAATTTATGCTGTGCGGCACACATGCTTTTTTATTGATTCAAGTCACACTTCCCAGAAACTTTTAGAAAAAGAAAACCACCAAATGCTGCAGCTCTTACAAAATAAATTCTAATGAATCTTAAAAAATTATTTATGATATTGAAATAAGTTATTTAAAATAAAACTTATATATTTTTCAATTATAGGCTGTTGACCCCAAATTGAGATCTGACAACAGAAGTCCGTCTCTCGATAGATGTGCCAGGAATCGCTCGTCCAGTCTGGAGCTGGTCCTCTCACCACTCATACAGAGTACCAAAGATAATTACAGCAATCACCAGTAAGTGTTTGAATCAGCTTCTTATTAACGTAGTTAGATTTTTAGACAAAAAGTAGAATCTCTTATTTTGCATGCCATTCAAGTAGTTTCTTAACGTGAGGCAATTTTATTAACTTGGATAGGGATTTTTGTTTTTAGTTTAGAAAATTTACTTTACTAGCCATTCACGTTATGATGGGTTAAGCTAATGGACGATTTCGAAATACTGGTTTGATTCGCAGCCTTCCAATCGACATTTGAAAGAGACGGGACCCGATTTGCCGTCTCGGCCCACCGAAGGCCCACACAGCATCTCGACCCAACCCACACCAAAACGTATCAAGCCTGACTTAATGCACGAAATGAGTACAGAACTCTAAAAAACCAATCTTACAGTCGACCTATATCATTCCAACAATCAAATTTTACCAATCTTTACATGCAACATCTCTTTAGATCAAATTTCTAAAATGAAAAGCAATTCATGTGTGATTTTTATACTCTAACGTATTAATTGTTTTAAGATTATACACATCCCTCAATTGCTATTTTTAGCAATGAAGTCTTGAGCGTATATAAATATTATATATTATTTATTGAAGTGTTTAGCAAATCTCTCTAAATGTTATGCTGTGTAGATGGAATATTTTTAAAGAAATTCTATTTGTAAACCTAAAAATGAATCTTTCCGGCACAAAATTGTCTAGAATCTTTTTGCACAGAATTAAAATTGTTGACGATTTTGAATGCAAACGAGACATTTTTTATTGTGTTCAAGCGATGTACGAGCATAATTATATAATATAAAAGTGGGGTTGATAATAATAAAGACAGCCGCATTTAAAGCAACATTTCATAATTTTTATACTTTTATTTAAACCTCCATTCTGATAACTTAACGTTAGATAATCTTTAGATCTAATTCATGAAAATCTTAGCCCCCTTTCTTTTATTTTTTAATGCCAAGGCTAAAATTAGAAACAGTGCATATATCGTTTAAAGCTCAGTTATTTGAATTAAATATAACCCTTTAATTTGTCAGCCCATCGTAATTTCTGGAACGAAATTCTTGATAGAGCAGAGAGCTGCTAGTGTTCTTTTTTTTTCGTGTTCCTTTTGCAATCACACAGGAGAGCTGCAACGGACCGTGCGGAAGGCGGTGGAATTGTCAATGTCCATCGAATGGGTCCAAGTGTGTGTGAACGTGTGGATCTTAAAAGGAGAGATAATTACGTTAAGGAATCTTCGCTACCACAAAATTGACACTCGATCAAAAGTTATAGTTTTCGCTAATGTGAAAATGTTTTTCCAATCAATTTTCGCGGAGAGTTTGTGAGAGGCGTCTGAAAAATTGTTATTTATATATTCCTTATTTTAATTTACGTGTCTGATTGATTTTTTTGTTCAATTTTTTCACACAAACACACAAATCTCTCTCTGATAAATTTTTATTTTCCATCAGTGTAGCACGATGACAAATTCACTGTAGCAGAAATTCCTCCTCTTACAAATTGGGAATTGGGATTGACAAATCATTGGATCGAGGCAGTGACCGTGCTCAAGAGGACCGAGGGGAAGAGTGGACCGGTCGCCCTCGACAGTGGGGAACTGCGCCGAGGGTGCTCGAACCGATCCGGTTCGGTCCCCTTTCGCCGGTCACAGCCTTCCTCGTTTTCGATTCGTTGAATTCCAATAGAAGCGTGTTCGCTTGCGAACAAAGGGAGCGTGGAATCGCCGCCTTCCGCGAATTACATTATCGCTTGCTTTCTCTAAGACAAATCAACAAAATGCATACTCTCCAAGCAGCATTATATAAGGATCCATAATTTGATGCTTTGATTTACGCGCTATAATTCGTGTCAGATCCATAGCAAGCAAGCAAGACTTTTTCTTGTTTCTCACAACAATTCTCTTTTTTTTTTGCAAAAGTTCTTTGTCAAAATTGGGGAAGTGATAATTTTGGCAAAGAGTCCAGCAGCATTTTTCAGCCGAAAACGAATCTCTTTCTATTCTGCTATGGAAATGCCGAATTTCTACACTGGCCAAGAAAACAAATTCGTAGCCGTACATTATAGCAAAAGAACAGTGCGAGTTTTTCCATACATCGTCAATGGGTTTGATTCGTTATTTCTTCCTTGAAACTTCAGCCAAGCACATAATAGGTTTTATTTCATTAAACGCTTGTTAAAAATTTTGTTGCGTGTGTGTATGTGTGTTTTTTTGTTTGTTTTTCTCACATAAAGTTTTGAGTTGTTGTCGTGTAAGTGTGTTACTCTTGCGTCATATTCGTGATTTTTTTTGTCACACTGTTACAGTTCTTTAGTTAGCCGTTGTTCTTTTTCTTTTGTCCTTCACACTGCATTTACTTTTTTATGCTTTTTTCTTGTAAAATCAATTGTTGCAATTTATTTAGAAAAATAACAAGTGAAAAAGAGCATGCAAAAACAACAACATATTCTACTGCAAAAAGTTTTCACCGTCACGACGTTAATTCAGTTCGAATAAAGAACTTTTTCTTGTAATGTGTTTGTTTTTCTTATGTTTTGTGAGTCTTGTTTAATTATATTTATTGTGTGTAGTCAAATTAATTAATTTCTGCGTGTGTTGCATGATTAGTTTTTTTTCTTCGTTCGCTCTTACTTAAATACATTATTTTTTTTTTTTAATTTTCGCCGTCGTGTGTAATGCATCGTAATTTTTGCTTCGCTTGCGCTTATTATGAAATTGGATCAAAGACTCGTTCAATAATTTGAAGATACGAAACAACGCAATCAATGCTGTCGGGTGTGTTTTCCACGTACGTTATTATAAAGTACCATAGTGGAACGTAATATAAAAATAAGGCGTTCGGAACTCCATGCACACAAACACGCGCGCACTCAAGAGTCTTATATCGTTAGTCTATGTCATAATAGTACTTTATGCTTTTTATTTTTGTGTGCTGAGGAGGCAGGGGCGCCGGCCTGCGCTGCGCCAGCGTGTCCGGGGAAGAATCTGCTGTTCGCACGGCGCGCACGCTCGCGCCCCCTCAGCTTTTATACTGTTGCAAGCTGGAGTTCCATTTTTTGTGTTAATTATTTATTTTTAAAAAGTAGCAAATTTTAATAGCTCGCGCTAAGCACACTTTTTCATGCACCACTTTCCATCGCACCACTTTTCACTGAATGCAACCAGTGCGTCCTGATTGTGACTGGGAGGGACACGCGTCTGTTCGTCCGTCCTGGCGGCCCCTCCCGCACCCGAGAATTTCACGTCGCGCACACCACATTATTATAATTTTTTGCAATTATTTTTTGACAAAGTGCGTGGTCAACTTTCTTCTTCTTGAGAGGTGGTGTATTATAGTTGTACGAGCTACGTGGTTGTTCTGAATAATTTTTTTTTTGCGAAAATTGTTATCAATTGGTCTGTCTGCAGCACCTCTGGAAGCAGCAAATGTTGTACAAAGTGTCTATTCAATAAATGGCATTTATTGTAAAAGAATCAAACTCCCGTACGCCTTAGTTGAAACATTTTCTCAATCAAAGCCGAAACGCTGAGAAGATTGTAAACTGGTTGTGAAATCAAAGGTGGCGCAAGTTGGGGGGTGAGTATAGTTGAGAGTGAGAGAGAAGAGCATCGGTGAGAGAACACAAAAGTTGATCAGCAGCGTTATACTTGTTGTTGCGCTCCTCGGAGGGAAATTCGTAGCGGAGGTCGAATACATCTTATATAAGAGAGTCGGGCAAAATCACGATTTCGCGTTGAGAGTGAGAAGAGAGAGATAGTGAGTGAGTTATATACTTTATATAATCTTTAAATAGGCAGCGGAGATCAAAAGCAGCGAGCGTGTGTTTGTCTGTATTTCAGAGTGTTGAGGTTTTCCATATTTTTTTTGTATTAATCTTTTTTTACTGTAATAATTTCTCATCTCGTCTCGTTCGTCGCGTATTTTTTTTTTTTTTGATTCATTGGTCAAACAAAAAGAGGGAGGAAACCGAGGAAGAAAACGGGATCAAAACGAGTAGTCCTCTCTCGCCAGCTAGCTGGATCCTTCCGTCTGGTGATTGTGCGAGAGCCCGAACTCACGCCAGTTGTGTTTGGTTCAGCAGCGTTCTTTGGCCCGACACGCACCGCACCTACTCGGGGGTGGTGTCCAGCGCACGGGGTGGCCTGTCTCAGACATCGGTCGAGCGCGACGTCACGCTCGGCGAGCGCGAGTGCTGCAGCACGACGCGGTGTCCGTTCTTGGTGGAGAAGCCGTCGCTCTCGACGACTACGGAGGTCTGGGCGGCGCCGCCGTCGCCGCCGTCGGCCGCCTGCGAGTCGGACACGTCGCCGGCGTCGCTCGACGGCTTGTTGCGCGCGTTGTTTTTGTGCTTGCGCCACGCGTTCTGGATCAGCCGCGCGCAGTACTCCTCGCGTTGGCGCCACAGCGTCGACGAGACCGGGTCGTAGCCGACCTCGCCGGGGCGCGTGTTGACCTCGCCCAGCTCGGCCGTCTCCTCGATTGGGCTGCCCTTGCGCGCGAAGAAGTCCTTGGTGAGCGCATCCAGAATGTCCACGCAGAACATGAGGTCGCCCTTGCAGATGGGGATGTCCATCGAGACGATTTTGTACTTGTTTGGCTTGTGGATCTGCAGCGGCGGCTCCAGCACGTCCAGGAAGTCGGACAGCTGGTCGTAGCGGATGTACTGCGTGCCGTCCGGGTCAAAGTTCTGCCAGATCTCGTAGTACATGTCGTAGTCATCGTCGGTCAGACCGTCCTGCACGTCCTCCGTGGCCTGCGAGTAGTTCTCGAGGATCACGGCGATGTACATGTTGATGACGATCAAGAAGCTGATGACCAGGTAGGACAGCAGGAAGGTGATGCCGACGGTGCTGCTGCCGCAGTTGCCCGGGTTGCCTATCTCCGGGTTGGGCTCTTCGCAGTCCTCCTCGTTGATGATGCCGTCGAGCACGCTGTCCCAGCCGGCCGAGGTGGACATCTGGAAGAGCAGGATCATGGACTGGCCGAACGTCTTGAAGTTGTACACGTCGTCCAGCCCGCTCTTGTCCTTGACGTGCATGAAGAAGGACATGCCGAAGATGGCGAAGATGAACATCACCAAGAAAAGCAGCAGGCAGATGTTGAACAGCGCCGGCAGCGACATCGCCAAGGCAAAGAGCAACGTCCTAATGCCCTTTGCACCCTTCACTAAGCGCAGCACACGACCCACTTTGGCCACTCGCACCACTCGAAGCAGCGTGGGCGACACAAAGTACTTCTCAATCAAGTCGCTCAGTACCAGACCTGTGAAGCAAAACGCAGTTTTTATTATTCCAAATTTGCTCGCCGCTCCGATGCTATGCAACCTGCCCAACAATTATTCAATCTTTTATTTTAATTCATTTCCCACCGAAAAAATTGGCAAAAAAGGGGAGTAGTTAAAAGTTAAATTTGAATTACTTTTTTTAAATTGAAGAGTTTTTTTAACTTGCAGAATAACGTTAAAACAAAAAAATTCAGCACAACCAATCAATAGCTATTTAATTTAGTTCAATATGGAAAGGGCGATTCTAAACTTTTTAATTTTTATATTAAAAATAAAAAAAAATCAAATAACAAAACTTGTTACGGCCGCTAACTGAAAAATGATGAATTATGCAACCTGCGCGACACGATTCTATCAACGTCTAGATTTTCCCCTCATAATTTGTGTTTAACGCAAAATCATTTTTACCTAAGATTGAGAGAATCACAACCACGAAATCGAAAAGATTCCACGGCTCCTTGAAGTAGTGGTAGCGCAGGGCGAAAATCTTCATCAAACACTCGGAGCTGAAAATCACAATAAATATTGTGTTGAGGACGTCCAGCATCAGAGTGAAATTGTTTGATTGTTGGTAGTGATCCATGGTCATGGTCAACATGTTGAAGCCGATGAACAACATGATTATCATGTCGAATTTCTTGTTCGTCACGATTTCGAAAACAATTGCTTGCGGTCGCCACTGCAAAAAAAGAATTTGAGAAGTTTCCTTTTTTTATTAATTTTCTTTACTCTCGGTCGAGGTGTGGCCTTCAGCGGCTTTTTCGAGCCCATCTTCTTCATGGCATTGTAGTACTTTTTCTGGTCATCTGTCATGAACATCTCAAGTGATCCCCCTGCGTGCATAGAAAAATGATATAAAATTTCTCGCTCATCTTAGAAGTTGAATGTTCTTTTTTGTCGTGAAATGCAAAATTTTTCTGCATAGAGGAACAACTTTTATATACTAGCAAGTGTTTTTTGAGTGCAATTAATTATACTAAGAGATGCACCAATTTGCAATTTGATCGTTCCAATGTTATCCCTCTATGCTTAAAATAATTTGTTTTCCATTATCGTGTTGAGAAGATTAATAATTTAAAATGAAATATAGATGCACAGAAACGTTCCATGTGCTCATAAACTATAAAGAGTTCTCCTATGCAAAATAGTAATATATGTGAAAAATTACATACCTCGCACTTATAATACCTGTATATTATTATTACATACCACAAAGTTATGATTCTTTTTTTTATCACGTTTAGAAGTCATTTAAGAAATTTTAAATGACTTTTAAAATGTTTCTACTTTTTTTATCATTTTTATTTTCAAATAGCGTTTTTGTAACCTCTTTTTATATAATATATTTGTTTGTTTTAAATATGGTACTGCCTTTCATCTCATAATATACAGAATATCATCCGTCTGAAAGAGTTGATCATGGTTTAACGGAGATGCAGGATATAATAATATGTTTAAATTGCAAACAAGCAATAGAGAGCCCGCAACTACTTGGTAGGAGATTATAATAATATGATGCACAAGAAAAATAGTATAATATGGTACAAGAGTGTCGACAACTGCCAATTCACAAGGGGCCGAGAATTATTGCAGGCTCTGGTGAGATTTTCATCGATCATGAAGATAGGGTAGTTAATAAAGGGTTTTCAAGTGCATTCCGTGCAAAATTCCGTGCAGATAATAATATTGTCAGATCGCAAGTCAACTAAAGTCGGAGTAGCTCCAACACTATGGGTATAAAGTACTATTCTCAGGAATATATAATAATCAGATCATAATAAATAATGTTGACTGTATATATATCTCAGAGTTTGGTTAGTCGATTTACACAATGTGAACATTGAACAAAGTATATGTTTATAAGGAAACAATATATTTGTAAAAATATGTACATCATGTCACATCAGGTGCAAGTATTGTATATTCACAAGTGTTCACTAAAAAGAGAGTCAATTAGCGGTGTGAGAGTTTTGAAATAGATTTGGTTGATGGAAAAAAGAGACAAAGAGAGAAAGAAATATGTATGTTTTGGTGGTTTTGTAGTGGAGGATGGATGAGATGGATAACAGGGGTTGGTCTAAAGAAGAGATTTGGCCAAAAGTATAATTTTTGTTGCCAAAAGAGTTTGGCGTGCTGATTTTGTATCAAACGCATTCCGTTAATTAATAGAGCCAGCTGGCACCCTAGGTCAACTTCAATCCATTCTCTTGCGCATTCTCAATAGTTTTTGTCCAAAGATGCACGGTGTCAGTAAAAAAGAAAATGTTAATAAAAATTACGGGTTTGGTTAATTAAAAGTCTGCAGACTTCTAATATTGAGTTGCATAAGCTTTAGATAATAATCAGAAATCAACAAAAACATAACAACAGAACGAGTATATATAAAAAATATAATATTATATATATTAAATTTCAAACCAGATAGGAGAGAAGAATGATATGCTTGCTCAGGTTCACTTGTCCTAGTCCGATTTAATAGAAAAGAACTTACCTTTGACAGCCGAAAAACGAAAGAGAACCAAAAGAAAAAAAATTATAATCGATCTACTATAAGAAATTATAAAAATAAATATATTTCATTTCCAAATAGATTGTATATGAAAAAATAATAATGAAAAAAGGTAATCTGTGACTAGTAAGAGAAAGACTAAAAGAGTCGTAGAATATAATAAAAATGGGTAGTTGTACCAACCAAAAGTCGTACGATTTAATTACCTTAAAAATAGATAGAAGATTAACTTTCCCAGCTGATCCGGCATCTAATAATAATTAGGTATTTTAATTCAATTCTTAATGCAGATAATTTGGGGAGGCACTTCAGTGGAAAAATAATAGTAAAAAACCTCGCAAGTCTAATGAGTAATGAAAAAATGCACAACAAATACACCTCCTTGCACATACTATAATATGATAGGCAACAACTGTATATATACTGATCTGTACTCTGAGGTTTCGTGATCAGATTTATTTATATGTATATAATAATTATTCTAAAAGGACTCGTATAAGAGCAAACACGACACAAAAGTAAAATGCAGTCAAGTCAGCAGCAGAGTATTTACAACATTGAGGTTGGTGCCTTGGAAAAACACTCAGCAACAACAACAGGGTTAGAAGATGAAGAGAGTCTTATAGGAATCTTTTTAGAATTCGAAGACCGGGGTCCACAACATTGGTCACCTAAATGTCTATCAATCTATCACTGCTCAACTCCAAATTGGCGCGACGTGTGTAACATTTGGGGCTCAACATTTATATATAAATAATCTTGAATCTTCATCAAATTATTACGTCAAGGCAGTTGTAAATGTGGTGATATAGAAATCGAGGTTACGAGTTATAATTTTCATGAATTTGTTTATAATTTTTTATGATATATAATGAAAGTTAACACTCAAGGTGAATTTTATGAAAAACTGAAACCAGGCATAATTTCGCTGTAAAAAATTTTTTAAAAAGGACAGCTGACCCTGAAGGGTGACCTGCGGTCTGCTGGCACTTTAAAAACGAGATTATTCCTGGCTTAAATTTTTCATGATAAATTAATGATTTCATGAATATAAATATAATTTGTCTCAAAGTTTATAAATATTAATTACTTTTTTCAAAATTTACGTTTTTAAATTAAAAGCAAATGTTGGCGGATCACGCGTGGGATACTTATCTTCTTTTTCTGCTCATTGAAGTTGTCGATGATGACACCAATGAACAGATTCAAAGTGAAGAAGGACCCGAAGATGATGAAAAACACGAAGTATAAGTACATGTAGATGTTTGTCTCTCGAATCGGTTGCTTGTCCACCTGAAGCCGAGTAAAAATTAAATGTGCTCTCGTACATATATTTTTTTCTTTCTAATTCCGTTAAAAACGCTACGAAATTTACCTCTCTTGAGTCTATCGCGTCGTTCATGATTTGAATCCAACCCTTGAAGGTGGCGACCTGGAAAAGCGACAGGTAGGCTTTTCCGACGTGGTCAAAGTTCATGGGCGAGTTTTCCCACGTGTAGTTTTCAGCGATGCACGCGTTTCTGTCTGGAATGATTTCGTGGCTGATGGTGGTTTTGTTGGCGTCCACGCACTATATATACATTTGCGAAAAGATTATTTTCCGTAAAACTGGTTAATTTTAATTTTTACCTTGAAATATTTGCCAGCAAACAGTTGAACGCCCATGATGGCGAAAATGAGCCAGAAGATCAGACACACGAGCAACACGTTGAAAATGGACGGGATGGCTTGCACCAAAGCGTTCACTACGACCTGTCCAGAAAACAAAACTTTAGTCCTTATTCAAAATTTCACCTGATTTTCAAAAATAAATTGAATACAACTTTACAATATCTAAAGCAAGTCACTCTGACATTCAAATGGAATATTAATCGGAAGCATTATGAATTTCTGAAAGCATGCAGCAAGCTATACAAATATCACTGATTTTTTTTCTTTCTACTGAAAATAACTTTGAATCTCGATTTATGTATTTTCCTGAGTGCTACAGGGAGTAAAGAGGGCGGTACGTACCCTCATTCCCTGCATACGAGACATGGCTCTGAGAGGTCTCAGCGCTCGCAGGGTCCTCATAGTTTTGAAGGCTTGAATGCCTCCAGCACCAACCAGTGACGCTATGAAGTTAATTAGGGACACCTGAAGTCAAGAGCGAAGCCACAAAATAGAGAGAGACATTCAAGGCATGTGAGGAGAAGAGTAAAAGATAAGAGAGATCGGTAAGAAAAGAGGAAATGGTTTTTCTGTCCAAGTTTCTGGACAAAAGAGTAATTAAAAAAAAAAAATAATGCCCACTTTGTTTCAAGTCGGTCGAAGAACGGCTGCGGAAGGAGAAGAGATTGCACAGCTTTGAGTAAAGTTTTCCACTCTCAAAATTAAACACAAAGAAATTTGATTAATTTAATCATATTTACTAAAGGAAATTAAGTTCTTCAAATTCAAATTCATTTAAATTCAATTAATTTTTGACCAAAAAACAGCTTTGACTTTTTATTTATTTTTTTTTTTAATGCGGAACTTTTTTTATATCTCTAAAAACTTGATTTTAGGCAGACCGATTTGATAAAAATACAATTTGGAAGTGGAAAACTTATTAATATAGCTCTTGCCATGGGAGTTAAAGTTAGCACTGCACAATTATTGGCACATCAAGACCCTTCGAGGGGGAAATTCAGGTGTGAAAATACTACTCTTGTTATATGAAATTGTTTGATAAAAATTTCAAATCCCAAAAAAGTGATCAAAGCTCACGAGTTTGGCAACACACAATGAATAATTGCAATGAAAGCTGCACCAACATCGATAACACCAAGTACGACGACAATTGTTGGCTGCGCTGCTAAACTTACGCGCATCCCTTCCCAGCGCGACACGGCTCTAAGCGGGCGCAATGCTCGCAGGGTCCTCATGGACCTGAACGCAGGTATGTCGGCAGCGCCGGCCCAGATTGCAGCCATATTTATTATAGATAACTGCGATTTGCGAAATATTTTTTCGTTTGATTAATTTATAATTATTATTTTTTTTAAAAAAAACCACCCCTTCTCATATATAAATTTATCGAGTTCTCTATAAAACAATATTTTAAAACTCACCATGACAATAACGAAATCGAGCCAGCACCAAGCGTTGGTGAAGTACTTGGCAAAACCGAGGGCGAGGAACTTGATCAACATCTCGATGAAAAAGATCACTGTGAAAATTCTGTCCATGTAGTACAAAATGTCTTGCAAGATTGGTCGGTGTTGCAGATGGACGTCCTCCAAAGCCTGAAAGTTTTGAAATAAAAATTATAAATATAAATTTAAAAAAATCTCTAATATATTGGAGGATCTTGTGATTGTGACATTGTAGTGATTAAAAAATCTTGTTGGAAACTACTTTCTGTACAGAATTACATTTTATTTAAATTTTCTTTTAAAAAATAACATTTTAATACTTTTGTCTCTACCAATTCTAATTTATATACAGTTTGTAAAGAACCAAATAATTTAAAATAATTTTTAAAATTATATTTTAATCAAAAATTTTAATTTATTATAAAAAATATTAAAAATTTGTTAATTATTTAATTATTAATGCAAAGTCAAAGCTTTGTTTTAAATTTATTTTATTACTATTCAAATAAAATTTAGTGCAGATTCTTAGTTTCTATAAATTTTAGTACCAGATTATAAATATGGAATTTTAAGTTCCTGAACTTCCTGAATAAATGTCAATTTACCAGTGCCAGACTGCTGAGGAGAATCATAGTAATGACCGCAGTTTCAAAGTATTTGTTTTCGATCAGTTGAAAGGTCTTGAGGCGAAGGTGAGCCCACCCCTGCCAGAAGGGTGCGTCGTCGTCGCCCGCCAGGAAGGGGAACCGCTTGTACCAGATTTCCGGAAAGCAATCCGACGGGTATTCTTGCAGGAGGACGTCGTCGGCGTTGGCGTCCAGCACGATGTGCTGCTCCTCCTCTCCTTCCTCTTCGCAATCCTCCTCCATTTCTGCAACAGCGAATTTCAATAAAAGTTTTGATATAAAAGTTTGTTCCGAACCATCTTGATCGAGATCTTCTTTGCTTGCGTCTCTTTTCTCCTCACCGTCGGTGTCTTCGTCCTCGATGGTTTCCACGCTTCCTTTATGGCTATCGTTTCTGTATGGATGGTTTTTATGGCTCCCGTATGATTTAGTACTGGAAAATTTGAATTAAGATAATTATTATTGAATATCCTTAAATTGAAACCGTCAAAACAATTCGTTAAATTTTAAAATAATTAATAACATTAAATTTAAAAAAAAAATTAAAATACATCTCGCGTCTCATTATGACCATTTTTATTATAATATTTCAATTACTAATTAATTAGGTTTTTGAGTGCAAAGATAATCAGTAAATTAAATTGAATTATAAATTTATGAATCAGCTTAATTAAAACCCGTACATCACACAAAATTGAATGCGAGGTTGCTGATAAAATATAATTGAAGTTTCACAGGTTGCATACTTTTCAGTTAAGCTTAATTATTAAATTTGTTGCAAATATTGATTTACCTTAAGGCATCGTCGTCTCTATGAATCACAGAATTGTCAAATCTGTTGTCGTGGTTTTCCTTTATTGAATTTCCAGTGCCAGCCTTGATGTTGTTCAACATCCTGCCCTTTTTGATTTTATTTTTCAGGTCTCCTGCGGGTGGAAAAATCACAGTCAGCACCGCGGCGGCAGTTTGCAACGAAAAGCATGCAAAACACCGATCACAAAAAGGCAACTGAGCTCCCAGTTTCCGACTCAGTTTGTGTTTTGTGACGCAGACCTAGCTCACCGTGAATGGTAAACTCCATTCCGTCCCCGATGGCCACCTCGAGCTGCGTCTGGTCCTTGGGACTCTTCTTGTCTTTGTAGACGATGCCGTCGGCCAAAATGTCGTCGGCATTGAGGTCGTTGTCTGTGTCGCCTATGTGAGCATCTGGAAACACGTGAAAACTTATTCGTGCCAACGAGAACCAACCATTAAGCTAGGCATGTCTAATTAACCTCCCGCGCAAGTATTTACACGATTAATATATTATTTTGACAAGGAGCTAGCATTTGGATAATTATTTATTTTGAATGGTTGGTTGGTTTCAGTACTTTGAGTCATTGCCCAAAAAGCAAGGAAAGAAGGCGATTGTTCAGGGTAGGGTTGGTGTTTGATTAATGTACTCGGTTCTCTGCTGTCTCTTTGCGTCAACTCTCTCAAAAAAATTTTCTTCCAGACACACCCGACACGCAAACACGCACGCAGGCATATATCAAATGCTTTCTTTTAAAATCTGGGTTGTGTGTGTGTGTTGCGGTTAACAAAATCAGAGGGCAGAGTTTGAAACCAAAGATACGTCCAAAAAACAAGTACAGTCTCAATTAACTACGCACACTGATTTCTGTGTTATGTACAAACTGCAAAATAAGTCAAAACCAAAACTGAAAGTAACTAAAAACACGAAAGTATAAAATGATAATAAAAATTAGTGGGATTTAACAATACCATTTAATCAAAGAGTAGACCAAATGAGTACACTACACAAAAGGACAATGTGATTGGATATAAACCTTCTTTCCAACTTGAAGAGGGGCCCTCACCTGGCGTCTGATCTGATATCTGATTTGTTAATTTGGCTCTCAGTGCTTTGGCCATGTTAACAATCGATCTTTTGACCCAAGCTTTGAATCTGCCGATTCGGTTGAAGGCTTCAGCGATCTTGTTGGTCTCGTTGTCAGCAGTGGGCGCTGACAAGTTCGACGAACCAAAGTTGGACAAGAGCAAGGCCAAGAAGAGGTTTAATACCTAAAATTTCAACAATTTTTCCTTTGTAGAGAAACTAGTGACGAAAAAAAAGAGGCGCAAACATTCTAAAGATTAAAAAAAAAAATAGCATTGCAGTTACCAATTTTACAATTTGAATCTGCTAATTTTTAATTATTTTTTTTTTTAAATTTTGGCAAATAAAATTCAATTGATACTCACAACCAAGTTGCCGATGACAACCGTGGCGAGGAAAAATGGAATGCACGACCAGTCGCCGACGTGCATGCAGTCCCACATTGATTCGATCCATTCTCCGCACAACACTCGGAAAACGATCATGAAGGAATGCATGAAGTCTGTGAAATTCCATCTTGGCAGGTCCCCGTCAGGAAATCTGCTCACGTTGTCTGGAATGATATTTTTTTTTTTTTTTTAATTTTTTCTTTTAAATAAGTCCATTTTACGTACCGACGTAATTCTTGCCAAAAAGTTGCATCCCCATGACGGCGAAGATGAAGATGATAATGCACAATACAAATGTTAAGTTACCCAGGGCACCTACTGTTCGGCCCATGATAGATATGAGCAAGTTGAGAGTGGGCCACGACTTGGCCAGTTTGAACACTCGCAACTGAAAGCAGAATTTATTGAATTTAGTTTCAATGATCGGAGGGAAAAATGTTCTTGCTTACCAATCTGAAAGACCTTAACACGGAGAGACCTTGTACTCCCTCAAGTCCTAACTCTAACAATGATAACGCTACGATTATAAAATCAAATATGTTCCAGCCTTCTTGAAAATAATATTTTGGACTCATGGCTATCAACTTCATGGTCGCCTCAATCGCGAAAGTTGCTGTAAAAAACTGAAACACACCATTCAAAATTTTTATAAATTTGTTTAAAAAATTATGAATATTAATTAGGTAATAAAAATAATATGTAGAGTAACAAAATAAATAATAATTATTGTAATTTAATTAAATGTAATATATTAAAATTATAAATTATTTTTAAAATTAAATTCCACAAAACTTATTCTTTTCTTAACAATAATTACTTAGTTTTTACTATACAAAAAATTAAATTGTTTTAAATTTTTAATAATTTTGGAAGTAAATCAGAATTTTATTTAATAATTATATTGATAAACTTACGTAGTTTCCGCTCTTGAGCGCTTTCTCCATGTTTTTGTCCATGTCGTGGTGGTCGAGGGCCATGAACAGTGTGTTCACCACGATGCACAGGGTGATGAAGAGCTCGACGAACGGATCAAACACTATGAAGTTGACGAACTCTGTGAGCTTCAGCCACGGCCAGCAGCAGTCCCACACGCAGAAGACGTCGATGCCCTTCGTGCAGGCTGCGATCGCCTTCTCCTTGAATTTAGGACCTTCTTCGTCGTCGTCTGTGGGGAAATAATATATGGACACTGGGCAATGCACCAGGCCAAACACGCCAGGTTAGTCATGACCTAAACCCTGAACCTCAGGTTACACCCAGCATCGATAAGGCTGATGACATTTTCTCCGAGTTAGTTATTCTCCAAATTTGGATTGGTTTTTTTTTTTTTAATTATTTTTCTTTTAAAAAACAGCTTTCCTATATCTATCCCTCCTAAGAATGATTGGTGTGTGACTAAAATGCTACTCCACGCGTGGCGTGTGTTGTTCTTTCTCAAGTTGCCACGCGTGAAGACGTGATTTTTTTATATAAGTTTTCAGTGTATTTCAGCAAACGTGATTATTTGATTTGTCATGTAAATTCGTGAAACTCAAAATATGTTTTGTCAACTGTTTGGTGTAAGCGATTAATTTTTTAAGTTTCCAATCAGACAGAGAATTTTCTCTGCGTTAAAAGCAGGGTGCAAGATGATCGACGTGATTTTTCAGGTGTTATGAAGAATTGAAATGAAAATTTAAAAGAGCATGTAAAGGCTGTGCTGAAATGATTTACTGTCAACACGGCAAGATGATTTTTGTTTTAACATTTTAGAGCTGCAGATTAAAAAACAACCATGGGGAATTTAACAGATGAAATCGGAAGTTATTAGAGATCACACTTCTGGTATTTAAATTGTTTGTTTTAGCAAATTGATCATGTGACCAGCCTTAAACGTACTGAGATAGCTGATAAAGAGAACAGTAATTAATAATTAATGTGTATACACAAAAGGTTTTTACTATGTACTATAATATGCAGTTATTATTTTTTTTTTTATCTTTTGCATTCTATGGTCTATATATATAAATACTGCAGCTGTACACAAATTTTTATTCAACATTCACAGAGAAATAGGACAGGCTTTTTCAGCATCCATTTTCAGCACTTTTAATTCAAATATTGCGAAAAATTAGTCTTTCAAATTAATCAATCGCGCCTGCAGGTTTAAATTTTGCAACCCGCTCCGCAGGAAAGTCGAGCGGATTGCATACCAAATTTTGATATTTATTTTTTTCAGACTAATTTTTGCAGTGTTTTAAGAGTTTAGATAAGGAAGAGAACGTTTATTGAGAAGATTTAAAATATCGTGCACATACATGCATTTATAATATACAAATAAATATTAGAAATCCAACATGCATCGAAAAATAAGTCAGGCATTAATTTATTTTAATTTTTAAAAATAATGGAAACTATCTACCAATTCAAAGGGAAAAAACTAAATGCATGTCTTACATAATGTCACGAATGCCTGAAAGTTACAAAAAAGGTTGTATAAAGAAAGCATGCATTCCAAGAAGAGACAGGGTCAGGCACAAGCTAGTTATTTTTTTGGAGGAGGGAATTATTAGAGATATAAATTCAATGAGATCTCTGAAAAATTATCACAATTAAAATTTCCAAGAGCCAACAACAATCAGTAAATTCGAGATATCTCTCATTTCTGAGAATGCACAGACACAAAGGATGTACATGTATGTACAGCGAATAATCAAAGGGTACCACAGAGGTCATCAAGGTCTAAAGGTCATGCTGCTGTGGAGAACTTACCTCCATGGTCACTGGTTTGGCTTTGGCGGCCTGCCGCCTGCTCGATAATATCGTTTAACACCATCACATCTGCGCAAGGGAAGAAATGCGTTGAATTTTAATATTCAAACCACTGTCATTAAAATTAAAATTTTTGAACGAAAATTGCCGGAATTATGAACTTCCTAAACGTCATAATTTTCTTGAAATCTTTAATTTTACAACACCAAACGAAAATTTTTGTGGGAAAGTGAGTTCTTTAAAGCAAGCAATCAGGACCTCCAATATGCAAATTAATTTATATTTAAATTAGTACTTCTGGCTAATCGCCTTGACGTGGAATTACGTTCCGAGACGACGAGATATTTGAGACAAAGCCGGTGTAAAAAAGTTAGAAAATTCCTGTTGTGATAATAAAAATTTTTATTGAGGGCGAAATTATTCTTACCTTTCATATCTACAACAGTTTGATGCTGTGCAGGTTCGATAAATGGGTTCTCTTGGTGCTTGCCTTTGGCCGCCCCATCTTCGCTCTCTGCACCCAGCGACTCCTGACGAATGCAACGAGAGGAGGATTAAAATCATGTCTTGTTTCGTGAAAAGGGGGGCAAGCATGCAATTTTATTTTGCTATTCGTATACTACTTAAACATTTTGGTATTTTGGATGCAAGGTGCTTTATTCAGTTTATATTTCCAATAGGCATAGTGAAGATATTTTTTTTTATTGTTAATTTAAATGGTGGGATCGACGCGTGTTCCACTTATTTCAAGGGTATTTAAGTGGAAGTGCGAGATCCTTTATTTTTAAATATAATTTGAAGCGGAATATATTTGGTAGGAAATTTTGGTTCATAGAGTTTCATGCATTTTTGGTTTGGATAGCCATCCTGCGAAAGAGTGAGAAAGTGAAAGAACGTCAAACAAAAGCGCGGAAAAGAGCGCGCGCACTGCGAGAGCAACACCGAACCAACTGTGAGTCAGAGTACAATTGGTGCCGTTGATCGGTCTGTACAACTTGTAATTATTTTAGTTGTCTGTGGTGACTTGGTCCTCTCACCACCTGTCAGAAGAGGATAAATTCTCTGGTAATAAAAATAGTCCGCATGCTTCGCAATAGTAATAACTTGCTCATGCCTCTCCTCATGCACACAAAAATTATAGAAGATTCCGTCGTGCCTTGATCTTTTATCATACAAAAGGTAGCCGAAAATAAATTGGATTCATGCGTTCAAATTATGCCAAAATCCTAGATAAAATTATTGATTAAATAAAAGGCTACCGAGCATGTCCATTATTATTAAGAATAAGATTTAGAAAACTGTGACAGTAATTTTATTAATGTTGGAAAGTTTAAAAGCGCTAGTGTTGTTTCGTTCTGGCGGCGTTTGGTGTTGTCAGCGGTGTTATTATTTTAAAACTTTGGATTTTCTGCCAATAGGGTCCGGCTACTTACACCGTCCTTGTCGATATAATCAAGTTTCACTTCGGGCCCGAAAAGTTCTCTAACAAAGTTATCAATTAGCTCGTCTTGAGTCGACTCGGGACCCCCGTCCTTGCTGCGCTTCTGGAGAATTTGTTTTCCATCCCACTAAACATTATTCCAGGAAACACATTAAATAGCTTTTTGTGAGTTGGAGGGAAGATGATATTTCTGAATCGGCAATTAATTGGTGGATTTTTTGTTTTGTATTTAAATGATTAGTTGCTGCGAGATTGTCTGGTTTTATCTGCAATCATGCGATCGGTATTCAATGTAATTATAAGTGTGAGTTTGTTAATGTGTCTTGAAATTTTAAACCTCTGAAATTTGAAAGACCCTCAACAGAAATGATTTTTAATGGTGAATTCCAATAAATCTAAAAATTACATGACGATAAAAAAAGCGCTTGCTCTAAAGAACAGGTGCTCATAGCAGGTTCACCTTTTCCACTAAATAAGAAAGTCAGCATCATTGGGATCGACTTTTCTAGTTTTTTTTTTTTTTTTATTTATTTTTATTTTTTTAGTGAAATGATGAACCTTTGGAAAGCCCCTAGTTCAACTCTGAAGTAAATAAATGCGAATTTTTCATCGTGATTTGGATTTCAGTATTTCAGGAATAAAAATCATCACTGGAAAGGTCCTTTAAACACTTTTCGGATAGTTTTAGGTGTGCTTGTTGGTTTCAGCTGTTTTAACGGTCGATTCTTAGAACGTTGGTTGATTATTATTAGATATTATAATAAAAGTTTACTTTTCATTACAATAAAAAAAGCATGCGAGGTTTATTTTAGTGGGTGCAGTTGCATGAACCGAATATGTCGTGGAAAAGCCAAAACGAAAAAAGCTGCTTTAAATATATGGAATGTTAGATCAAAATCAAATCCCATGCACGAAGCCAAATCCGAGCTGCCTTGCTGTATATAATAAATTCTACTACTGCAGTACGATGATAAGTCATTCTACGATTAAAAAAGAGCGCAAAATGTTCCAAAGGAAACCAATTCTATTCTATACACAGGAGGGATGACCACAAGAATATATATAAGTATGCGAGATTAATAATAATTGGATGTATATAAATATTGAGTTGTGTTCTTTCACGTTCCACGTAGCAGGATGTTCCAAGGAGTGGGTTGGTTTTGATTTTTGATTTTTTTTGTAACAGAGAGGTAGGTACAGCTACTCACAAAGTCGCGGGCATATTTGTTGTTGCTGTCCATTATTACTTCAGGCACGTATGAACAGGGGTTTCTGGATCTACTTCTTAAGCGTGACTCCTTGGTCATCCCTTTCCCGCAGAGGAGGTCACCATGGGAGGTGTAGGATAATCTCGAGGCGTGCGATGTGTAGGACGAATGCCTCGAGCCTAATGTGGTATAGACGGGTACGATAATGGCTCCGTTCTCCTCAGACATGGGGGTAACCGCATTCGAATCATCAGCATACGGCAAATGTTCTTGTGCATCTAAGTACGTTGATAACACTAATGGCTTTTTATCACCGAAACGTCTACCATTTCTTAATGTAAACTGATGACTTCCTCGAGAGCCTCTTCTGATGTTAAACGGAGAACCGGGAAGGCTGAGACTCGCCTGCAAATTGGGTGATTGCTACAATCGCGGTGGACGGGGCTCAGACAGCAGTAAGTTGGTAAAAAAAAAATATAGAGATAGAGAGATAGATCTTGTTGTGTGTAAGTATGATTCGAACAGATATTTCGACGCACGGCTGCGGAACATGGTTAATTTTTGCCGAATGTTAAAGATTTGACTTGAAAATTTTTTAAACAGGCCAAAAATTCTAATTTTAAGCTCAATCATATTCGTAAATTATTATGACGTAGAAAACAATTTCATATTTTTAAAATTTTGTTATAAAAATTTTTATTTGGTGAAAAATATTATTTAATTTTTACAACATATGATAATTTCTATAAATGCATTCATTTTGGTCAAAAATGTAGAGTAGAGTATGATTTTTTTAATTTTTATTTTCAACCACTTTTAAAAATCATCAGTAAACAACAATTAAGACTCATAAAACTCATCAAGAGCTAACGTAGTCAAATCTAGACTCATTTTTTTAAACATATATTGAACTACTATTTTATGGAAAACTTTAAATAAAGCAAATTTAGTGTCTATTTTAAATAAATTTCAAGCCTAAAAATGCTTATTAAAATACAAAAGTCAGTCATAAAATTTCTTATAAATCATTAAAATTTCGCAAATCCGCACTCGTGCGTTTAAATTCTGCACGAACCTCTGCCTTCTTTTACGCAGGGCTTTTACAATTCATTATTTTTATCTGATTTTGTCTTATAATATATGATTCTCCTGAACGGGTCTTGCGCTCTTATTCGAATTTGCCGCAGTAGATAAATGGTCGCTTTTTTATTTTAATAATTTGTTCAATGAATGTGCGAAAGCGGCTGCTATAAAACAAAACGAAAAGCCAATCGGGTGACAAGGCATTATTTCCATGTGTTGCTTTGGTGATCAGAAATTGATTTGGTGCGCGACGAAAAAAAAATGGATGTACATCGGCAGAAGCTGGTCGCTTTGATGTTCTTTTTTTCAAATGCCATGCAACCTAAAAATGTTTCCCCAAAAACACAATTCATGGAAATTTGATGCCTTTGAAGAAGGCAGAGGGTTGAGTTTAGATGATATTGTTGTATTTAGGAGGCGCAAAACAAACAAAACATGGCGATCAGGTATTTTTTTTTAAGATATGGTATAAATAATTATTTGATTACTTTTATGATGATGATGTTTGCAAAAATTAAGAACTAATTTTGGACCGTGGGGGTTACAGTTATTATTTTATATTCAAAAGAATGGTGCAATTTAGAGAGTACAAATTATGTTTCCTGGCGCAACAAAACCACCAATATTTTGATGATTTTCCATGCATATTTCACTAAGAGGGACATTCACTAAAACAGCTACTGGAGTTTGTAACTCTGGTAACCACGAAAAAACCAACTGATGCATTCATAAAAAGAGGAGCCAAAATACAGAAATTCTTTGCGGTGAAGGCTAGGTATTTTTTTTTCTATACGCATCAAGAGGTATATAATTCACCAGTAGAAATGGAACTCTGCAGAATTTTACAAAATTTGACTAATCAGGCGCAGAGTTTCATTCGGGTGAAATATATGAAGGCATTCAGGGCGCACTACTTATACCGGTATTCAATTGACAATATTTTGTGACACGTTTACTGCTCTTTTGTACAGGGTCATGTCATTAAAACGCTCATTAAAAAACATATGTCGAGAAATAGAGAGAGATAATTGGGCAAATCTAAAAATAGAAATAAGCGGTTCAATTAATCAATAAAAACAGACCAGCCCGACGCAGGCAAATGCCCGGCCGAGAGGAAAACAAAATAATAACGATGTTGGAGCAGAGAAACAACTCCACTGTGGGTTACACAGGTGACATACCTTCATTAAGCTCTCCTGGTAAGCGCTAGTATACTGACTTTTAGCCGGGTAATTATCGCGCATCTGACTCGAAACCTTTGGGGAAAAACACCAGCGAGTATTCATTAATGTGTCACAATATTTGCAAACTGAACAATCGATTTGTTCTAAATTAACGGGAGACTTGTTATCATTTTTAAATTTTGGCCGCGTCGACTCTCGTCCGTCCTGTGACGGACAAAGTCTCTCCGGCGATGGAAGAAGAAGAAGAATCTCCCATCAATAAATTACAGACTCTTGTTCGATTAATTAAATAATTTTCAAGATAAAATAACACTGCCTATATTTAGAAGATTAAATTCTCTACCATTGACATGCAACACCAAGTTAATTAACTCGTCGGACGGAAAGACGCGCATGCAAGAAATTAGCTACTACAAAAAAGAAGAAGTTTTCCATCATTACAGGCAACGTTTAGTATGCACCATTCTTTTGAAAACAATGACCATCTTTAACAGTAGCTCTATAGAAGTGAGCAACCAAAATAATGGGGCGGAATGTAGCAACTAATTGTAATACACAGTCCAGCAAAATAAAATTTTACCAAAATTATGAGACAAATTTAGCTCAAACAAAGCTTTGTGTCTTTGAATTTTTAAACTTTCAATACAAACTGCCAAAGTTATATTCGATTTTAGTCAAACTTTAATTTCCATTTAGGTAAAAGTGAGCTTTCGCGTGTGAAATGAAAGCTAACAACAAAAGCAGGGCAGATATGGATTGAACATATTTGTGGTTGTTTCTCGAATATCTGAGCGTTTTCAAGCACCGTGTATTTGCTTAAAAACCATGAGAATTTTTTTAAAATATAGCGTCTAATCGACAAAAAGAACATTTATAGACCTAGAGAAATAAATTAAGGCAGCAGAGTAGTGAAATCAAAAGGGTTGTCAAAAATTGTGTATTGGAACAACACTCCAAACGTGTTGGGCAAACCTGAGCAACTGCCAGTGAAATGTCAACTAATATACACACAACAAGCAAAATTGTTGACGAAAAACATTTTGAAAGAAGCTCACATCGAAATTTGTATGGTTGAAGCAAGGTTGACGAACTTAAAATTTTACACTGCAAACATATTTTCCAATTTATTTCATTTCAGTATGAATTTTGCGGAAAAGTTAGAGTTTTGTTCATCAACCCTGATTGTTGTAATAAATATGTTATATAGCAAGTGGCGCAGAAATTAAAAGATTTTCTTTTTGTTAAAAACTTGAGATAATGAGATTTGCATCAGGAACAAATTTAAAGGTACATACCTTGCGGACCTTGCCATTGGCGCGGCTGTGGTGCTCACTTATCGAGTCTCCTCCCTCCGATTTGATGCTCATTTTCTCCTTGTTATTGTCATCGTTACCTTTCTCCTGCCCAACAAACAGTTCGTAGCTGTGACAGGAGAAGTCAGATGGCGACTTGACGACCCCTTCGTTTGCGACGGCGGCTGCAGCGGCTGCAGCCGCCGCTGCCGCGTCATCGATTTTCTTCTGCTTTGCCATTGCAGCCTCTTCCGCTTCCTGAAATAACAAGTTTACCAAAAATTTAAAGTTTTTCCAATATATTTTAAATAAATTATCAATTTAAATTTGCAGCATTTAAAAATTGTAATAATAATTTGCTGGAAAATATTATTTAGGAATTTTTGCAATAAATTTAAGTTATATAGGCCAAAAAATATTTGTAAGGCCAATAAGTTTAGGGCAAAATAATAAATTACATTATCTTTGTATGATTATTTCCAGCAAATTTTGTAATACAATTTTTATTTTTAATATTTGTATTTTTCCCTTAATTAAAATGAAAATTGGAACAAAATCAATGATTAAAAGTGGTTTCTCACTCTCATAGCCTCTTCTTCGGCGGCTTCTTCCTCTTCAGCCTTTTTCTGCAACTCGTCGTATGACATGGCGACGATGGCCAAAATCAAGTTCACGAGATAAAACGAACCCAAGAAAATGATCACGATGAAGAAAAGCATGTGCCATGGCCCTGCTGATCGCAGCACCTGGACAAAAGAAGTCGTTCAGTTAAATTCTAATTTAAATTATTTTGAACAAACCAATTGGTAAAGATTCTCCCAATAATCCTGGGTCATGAGACGGAACGCTGACAGGAAGGCCCAGCCGAAGGTGTCGAAGCTTGTGTAGCCGTAGTTTGGATTCGGCCCAAAGCCTTGCAGACACGTGTAGTCTGGTGGGCACATTCTGGAAATTTACCAAAGGTCAGACAAAATTTAACTTTTTTAAGTTCAAAAATTACCCTGATCCGGACGAATTGCCACACAGAGGCGGGTCAGCGGTAGGGGGGTCGCCGTAGTGCCAGTTGGCTGAAACGTATTTGTATTAATTACCTGAAAGAATTGATTTTTTTTCAAACTCACAATCATTGCTCATGAATTTGTGCCAGGTTTCGTGTGAAAGGTTCCCCCAAGACCCGTCGGCGGAGAAGTTTTTTATGCACTTTTGGGTTAGGACACCCATATAAATTTGGAGTCCAAGTAAGGCAAATACAGAAAGTGAAAACAGGGTGAGAATGATTACGTCCCGCAGGTTCTTGACAGACTCTATCACGGCACCCACGATCGTCTTCAAGCCTGAATTTGTAGAATTTTGTCAGTAATTTGTATAATTCTCGTTTCATATTACACGTGCCAGCATATGAAACCATATCTATTACTAATTTCAACCAAATTTGAAAAAATTGGACTGGTACAGGTACCAAGAATTTCCTTCTAAAAATCACACCTTTAATTAATAGAGCGCTTATAGGTGAGAATATGAGTTTATAATAATTTTTTTACTGTAAACTTGCTTTAAATTTATAAAATATTTTGAAAATAATTGCAATTAAATCATTTGAATACATTCCTAATAAATAACATTAATTATGTAATTGGTAATATTACTTTTAAAAACAAAATTTATTTTTAAATTTTAATAAATAATGTAAAAAATAATAATTTTAAATATTATTTTCATTTTTTAACTTGATCCCTGTCCCTTTATTAAAATTGTGGAAAAATATCCTTTTGTTGAATGATTACCATTTTTAATTTATGCATATTTAATCCATATTTAAAAAATTAAGACTATGAGTTTTTGTACCTGGCACGATGGCCACAGTCTTCAACGCCCGAAGAACCCTGAATGTTCTCAAGGCAGCAAGGTTGCCCAAATCTATTCCCATAGTTACATAGCTGCAAGGAAGGTCATGGAAAATTATATCATTAGACATTGAATACAGTCCGAGACTGAATCTCGTCGGTATAGTAAACTAAAGAACTACTAAAAATTAAAAGAAAGGATTATTAAAGTTTATATGTCTAGAGTGTAATTAATCTATTTAGAAAACTAATAAAAACAAAGTTTATTACTATATGAGAAAATATATAGTAAATAGATAGAGTATTATAATCGTCTATGTAAAATCTAGCTAGCTAATTGTTTTCTAGATAACTCACGCTAAAGCTATAACTACGAAGTCCAACCAGTTCCATGCATCTCTAAGGTAGGTAAACGGCTGCAATATGAACCCGCGAGCCATCACTTTGACTGCAGATTCAAATGTGTAGATGCCAGTAAATATTACTCTGGAAAAATTACATTGCGTTTAAGTTTAAATTCTGTTGCCAAGTAACAAATTCACTTGGTTTCTAAAGGGGATCAATGTATAAATATATATGAAACTAGATTTCTACCACATTTATTTTGCTACGCTAGGCGCGGACTGGAGCCAAATATACTGGGAGCTACGTTACTCTTATTTTTCTGCAAAACTCTTCCAATATAGTTAGATTAAATAAATTAGCCAATGAACCAGTCCGCACCTGCTCTACAAAAGGTAATTATGAAAAGTTTAGATCCTAGGCGATAATATAAATGGTTTTGTTTTTAGTATAGGAGACACTCATTAAACACTTAGTAATTAATAGAAATAATTGTATGTAAACAACAATAATGCAGAATAAGTGGGTTTGTAAAAAAAATCAATAATGTAAATAGAAAGGATTTTTTTTAAACTGTTTCCCAATTAAGAATCAAATGCCTGGAGCTTTTCTTGAAAGAGAATTTTTTTTAAATAATTTTGATTTTTGGTTTTTGCATAGGGGGGAGATATTTGAATTTTTTTTTATTATCTGCCGAAATCTTACTCTGTGGACTCGACGGTGGGCGTTGTGGGCATGATCATGAGGATGCAGTTGGTCAGGATGGTAGTGATGATGAACAGCGAGAACAACGGGTGAACCAAGATACAAATAGCCACACGACGTATGGGGTTAAATGGGTCCAACAGCCACATGGCGTCGGTTGCGTTGAAGCGGAAGATGTCTTTTCCTTTGCTTATCACCACAAATGTCTGCAGCAGAGAGAAGCGTGAGACGAAAATTGTAAAAAAAATTACACAAAATTCATTCTCGAATTAAAAAAAAAAATCTTGAATTGAATCCAGAACAGATTGAAATCACAAGATTTGAACTGTTTAAGGATAAAAGAGGGATTCAAAGTCCACCTTTTCCTGTCTTCATTGCTAATTCACTAAATTGAACCAAGTAAGCAAATTTTAAGACTTTCTTAAAGTTCAAATTGTATTTTTTGAGATTTAAAAGGTGAATCTTCAAAATCCTGGTTTTCATCCCTTACAAATTCAAATTTTTTCATCTTGATTTTAGTCATGAAATTTTTTCTTTCGACTTTCGAGTCCAAGAATTTAAGAATATAAAGCAAACAACTCACTCTTTGGTTATGATAAAAACTATCAATATCTTCTAGAGGGGTGGATGCAAGCTCTGGAGGGAAGCCACCCTGCAGACGCACTGGGATTGGTGCGCCCTGCTCCAAGGTAGGGTCCGGTTGGGGGCCTTCATCTTCGTCCTCGTCCTCATACCGAACCTGCCGAGGAAACAAAATAAGAACAATCTGCCCTGCGGAGACGGACCGGGGACGCCAGATTCGAATTGAATAAAAATTGTTCCAAATCCAAATTCACCTACGCAAACACGTTCTCAATTGTAAACACATACTTAAGTGGCTCTAGGCAAAAGCAGTCCTTTAACTCGTCAATTATCAAAGCTTCATTCATTGAAATCCTAATTCATTCTATAACTCATCAGTGCACTAAAGTTCCATACTAGAGCCATGAAATTGAATGTATATGTTTCTTTTAATATTTATATAATAATCTAACGATTTCGTCTACAAATGGAGAATGAGCAAATATTGACAGATGTAATATGGGAATGTATTAAAAGCATCTGGTAACTCCAAAAATTAACTTCATGCTTTTTTTTCAAATATTTTCTAAATCCAACTAGGCCAATCAAGGATCTCGATGAAGCTCTTTTTTCCAATTTGAATATTATAAATAAATTTTTAATATAATCTTTTCGACATGCTGTATTATAATTTATCTGCGGCTTGAAATATTTAGAGAAAATAAAAGTGCTGGATTTTAAAGAGACATATTAAAAGTTGCGACACATATATAGCAGAATTCCTGATAATTTTTAACGAGACGGAAATTCTTGAAAGCTTGTGAATCGTGATTGTCAAAAAAATATTATAATAGCTTGCGACCACATTGAGAGTTATTTACGCTCGTAGCAATGGGCACATTTAGTGAGAAAGATTCAATTGCAAAATCAGGGTGCATTACAGGTTGAATAGCGCGGCGATTGAATAGCGTGGCGACACTTTTTATTCCACCACAGCTCTCCCTTTTAAATAAATAAATTCGTGTAAAGAAGTTAGTCGCATTTGAACGTTGGTGGCCGGATGAACAGGGACGAAAACATAAAAAGGTCATGCACACGTCGGGGAATGTCAACACGGGAAGCTGAAAATCAGAATTTCACCTTTTAGCATTTATACTGATTTTCACCAGTTCGGGAATTAAACATTTTCTTTTTTCTCAAAAGGGATAATAATAATAACATTTTAATGTATCCTTTGGCTAGAGAGCAAAGCAAACACAGAACAGCAAGAGCAGCACACACCAAGGAGTTGAATATATTTCAACACACGCATCAAATTTCCGTGCAGATGCAATGCGGCGCAGTTTGCAAAACAGCAGCAGGGGTTCGTTCACGCGCATAGCAGCAATTTTAATGCAGAGGTGTGGTGTTTCGTGAGGAGGCGGATCTTTTGTTTGAATTATTATTACATGTTTGCGAGGTGGAAATAATTATTTTTTTCATAGAAAAGCAGGATAATTCTTTTTAGATGGTGTAATTATTTAAAATTATATGTTATTTAGAATATTTCCACCTTAACAACCATATTGGATGAAATAGAGAAGAGGAAATTAAAGTTTTAAATTATTTAATAATTAGTAAATATGTACGCCAAAGAAATAAAAAAAAGACGTCCGTGAAGTTATAAATCTTAATTTAAGGTTATTTGCATTCTTGATGTAAATTAAATTTGTCATGATTTAGCTTGAGAACTTCGGACGCCTTTGAGAATTTCTCTGCAATCAATTTGGATTTATTTATTCTCTCGTTTAGTTAGTTTAAAAGCGCGAGGAAGAGAAATCTAGGAGAAGAGGAAATGGAGCGAAATCAAGCAAAAAAGAGAACGCAATTTAAAGAGAAAGAGAGAGAATGAAAGAAACCATAGAGGCTAAATGTATGACGTAACGAATAATTGCATAAATATATAGTGTCAGTTAGAAAATCTTACTTCTTTTTTCTTTTTCTTCCGCCCAAAATCCTGCAATCGAAAGAAAAGACGGCAGAACATTGAGAACACACACCAGGAAAGAGAGAAGGAGGAGAAAAGAAATCATATGTTTTTTTTTCTCTACAAGTTTTTCTACATCATATGTAAAATATGACAGAGATAGAGAGGAGCATAGAGAAGTGTTCTGCACCACTAATTGCTGCAGAAAGAGATTTTTTGGAAATCAAAACACACGCTCGCACACGCACTTTGTATAAAATGTTGGTTTTTTGGGAAATAAATCATGGAAAAAGCGTCAAGGCGCCGGCGTTTCAACACACCGGCTCAAATCGCTTCAAATAAAAAAATCTGGAAAATGTAATATAAAAATTTGGTACACGTCAAAGCATAGCGCTTAATACACATGAAACATTCTTTGTAACATCAGGGACTCTTTCCAATTATAGGCAACAGAGAGACTTGACAGAATTTGAAGCTTTTTCGCATGCAACCGTCTACAGAAAATCAAACTCGTGGATTCGAATGGGAATTTTCTGAGATTGATTTTAAATAGAGTTGCTAAGGCTTGGGGAGAAACACAAGTTTTGTTCGTGATTTTGCCAAGAATACCAAAATCACGAACGCAACCAGACAGTTTTGGTGGTTTGTACGCTGCAAACGGATGCAAAAGTCACACGGCACACATGTACGTACGACAACACTGAAAATGCATTATGCGCCTAATCATGAATAACACACGAATTGGTTGGTTCAGCATGAAGTATACCGAAAGGGGTAAAACTCGTCTTGGACACTCAAAACATATTTCATGCAGAATGGGTGGTTAATTATTTTTCTACTCACACACACAGCGAAAACCACAACTCTTGTGGTATGAAATTAACAAATAATAAAAATTGGAACTGTTTTTTTTTTCGTATTCGCTTTTGTTTGCTACTGCAATTGGCACCCTCATTCGTTATTTCCGATCTAGTGATTGATGACACACACACGGCGTTCCTGATACATCCTAACAATGGCAAATCAATTGCTCTCCGGAGGGAGATAACCTAATCTGATTTGACTTCGTGTCAATTGATTGGCCAATTCAAAGGAAATGTTTAGAATCATTCGATGAAAAACTGAAGGTATGTGTCAAAGTTTTATGTTAGTCGTGGTTATGGATTTGGAAGTATGGAAAATACATCTCCAGTCATTGTTAGGCAGAGAGGAACTGATTTATTTTAATTACTTTGAATTTCGGACTTGTTAAAGAAATCGTTTTATATAAAAAAAATTATTGTTTGAAAAACAAAAATTATCAAAATTAACTCCTAACCTCAAAAGAGAAAAAGAGCTTAACTTCTTTGCTCATGAAAAAGACCATACATTTGCAGATTTTTTATAATAAAATGATTTCTGCAACAAGCCCGGCTTTCACTTTTTGAAAGTCTGATCTAAAATTCTTATACATTTTCTTCTGCCCAATGAATGGAGTTTGGAACTGTTTCATTCCTCTGATATGATGAATGTTTTGCTGATCGACTGCGCATTTCTTTTGCAAACCTCGAGGGTAATCGGAAATGCGCAGCGACCACTTTGCAGATATATTTATGAAAAAAATGGAAATGCGATTCCGCAGCACTGGTCACTTCCCTGAAGTGGCTGAAAGTGGTGGGCCGAAAACGCATAAATACGAAAGGTTTGAAAGGGCCTTTTTGACTCACCTCTCCTTCCGCTCTCTTCTTTTCAAGCTCCTTCTGCTTGGCATATTCCTCGGCAATGCGCGCCTCGATAGCTGCAAGAGATTCTCGCGTGAAAGGACGGAACAAGCTGCGTTCTTCCTCAGAGACGCTTTCCGAGTCTTCAGACATTGTCTGGGGGTACAGACAATGGGCTGAGAAGGTAATGGGCTAGCAGCTAGCTTCGGGATGCCGGCTGGTTCGCTCAAGCAGTACTTCGGCGGCGACAGGTCTCCAAGGGGGTGGAACTTGCAGCTGCGATTCTCTCAGCGGCAAGTGGGGCAGCGCTCCTCCGGGCGGGGGCCTCGCAGCAACCTGAGGCGATAGCATAGCGCATCATCCTCTCTGACCTATCGCTACCTTGACACCTGAAACCCATACAATCACCATTAGTTAAAAAAAAAACATTGCGCTGAAATTTTAAAAACAAGTTGAAAATCGTCAGCAGCACATGAAATTTTCTATCTTAATCAGTTAAAAATAATTGACGTTTTACAGTTTTAAATTATAACGATAAAATATTCTAAAAAATATACAGTAATGCATTTCCATTTCTGTAAAAGTAGGCAACCGTCTCGCATCCACGTCACACCGGTTGCATACATTCCCCTTCCTCGAGATTCGCTTTGAAGTACGCAATTGAATTTTAAATCAATAATCAATAAAAAAAAAAAAACAATTCTTACTCTTCTGGCAGACTTAAGATAGGATACAATAATAAGTACAAAGAGAACCACAATACCTTGAGTTATTTTATATAATCCAGTATAATTGGTTTTCTCTACTTTTTGTAATATCTTTTTCAAAAATGGTATTCGATAACGTGTATTTATATTAATTAAAATTAATAAATTAATCTGGACTAAGAAAATAAATATCATCTCCTGTGAATAAATTTATGAATAATAAGAAAAAATAATAAAAATTAGTCGTTAAAGTGAAAAATTGAGATACGGCTCACCCCTTGACTATGCTAACAGTGAGAAGATCTTGACTTTATTATTATTTTTTTTTACAGATTTTTTCATGTTTTAATTATCAATGCATGGGAGGAGTTAAATTTTTATTATCAAATTGAGTTTTACTTTTCAAAATATCGATCACGGGAAGGGAACTGAATAATTAATGCACCTTTAATTCAATCAATTTCATCCAACAAAAACGCAATTATTTCGTTTTTGTGTGACTGTAAAAGAGACCACATCAAATAATTGATTGCTGGTGTTCTCCACCCAAAATATAAATAAGAGAAAGCACCAGGGATGTCTGTATATATATTGAACGTGTATTCCCAGAATACGTTTGCCACAGCCGGCCACCGACGAAATACATGGGGCGTGTCTGCGAAATTTTATGGCAGGTGCACGCTGCGCTGGTGGATCTCATTCGCCGTGCACTAAACCGGAATTATACCCCGTGAAATACGACGCCACAAAAACTCAAAATCCATCGCATTTCGAGAGCAGAGATGTCGCGCGGACCGAACGAGAATCGATAAATAAATGTTCGCAACCGTCATTATCGCAAATTGAATGATATTCCATTGATATATTGGCTCAGCCGCTTGATCAAACAAATAACACATCAAAAGAGGAGGCGATGAAGTGCTGCTGATCGATAAGAGATAATAATAATGGAATCGGGCGTGTGTTTACTCACCACCCTCCTAATGAGGGATGTTTCACGCGTGCAGTCCAGCTTGGCTCACGAAAACGGCGTATTCCATGACGTCATATTGTTACTCGGAGTCACGTTTCCTGGAACAAGACACAGTCGTTCCGGTTAAAATACTCTCCGAAAAAAAGGACAAAAAGCAAAAATATCTCAATCGAGACGAGCGTGCCTCGGAAGTTTGGACTATTTATTCTGCAATTTTTCTTTCCGATTGTCAAACGCAGGGCGAGGATTTGTCTTGGGGTCAGCCGGGGTGTGTTCTCGACCGGGCGCCCTCTCGACCTTCTCTCCAACCACCGCTCGCCAGCGCGCTCTCTCGTTCGTTCGTTCGCTCGCTCGCGAGCGAGCAAAAAATAATGCAGCTGAAACCCGGCAGCCAGGGAATTCCCTCCCATCCGAGTTGAAAGGTTAATCGCGCGGCGACTGTCGGGTGTTTATGGAAGTTGCAGTGTGACCGATTCCGGCGCCCAAAACGACTTTGCGCCGTTTACCGCCGCGGCCTCGAGGGGCCTGTCGGAGGAGCCGATCGCTCGGCCACACCCGAAATGGGCTTCTACGGGCTCACGCCACACTGTTTTACCCTCGTTTTGGTTTCACACTTTCGCAAAGGGTGCAAAATTAAATAAAAATCACCCTTTTGTTAAAAAATAAAATTCAATTTTCTATTTCAAAATACCTTACAAATATTTTAAGAGCCCTGAGAGTCACGGTTGTTAAATTTGTTTGAAAATAAAATTCGAAATGTGAGAGGATTTTATAAAATAAAAAGCAACTGGAAAATTCAAATTGCTTTTGAAAATTTTAGAAGTAAAGACTTGTACAAATAATATGAACTCCTTATTGGTCTATCTCAACAATGGGGTTTAAAATTTCCAACAATCGTCGCAGAAATTTGCTTCAAAGATTTAATTTGACAAGTCTTTAAGCAAACAATAATTATTGTGCTGAAAAATGAAATTGATTGCATGTGTTTTGCAGAAATTTTCCGACAGCTTTGAAGAGTAAACTATTTTTGAATACTAATTTTATAATTCGTTTTGGGTAATTAAAATTGAGGGTAGTAACACCTTGCTTGAGCCAGGCTTAAGTCGGATTTGGAATTTGGGCGGTGGAATCAGGTGAAACAATCGCGATCGTCATCACGTGCGTTTATTTGGTGCCCGTGTAGCGCTGCCGAGTCTGTGCGAAGGCTCGTGATGACGCAATGCGGCAGACATAGTGAGAGTGCACATACTGCCTACTAAAGGGTTCGCCTAAGGGGTGCTGGGGAGTGAGCCAGCGAGCGGGCGAGCGCACCTCCCTCCCTGCCGGTTCCGTTCTTTTTATTTTTCACTTTCCGAGCAGGTCGCCTTTATTTATTGAAATTGCCGGGCCAATTTGAAACTGCGGCAATTAAGTCGGTGGGAATTTAAAGAGGGAGAAACGGAATCTCAGAAATTGGAATTGGAAAAAGGGGAACTCGGCTGCTGCTGAATTAGGGTCTCGATAGTGGAAAATTTAATGCTAGAGCTGCCTGCTAGCAACCGCGTTTTCAGTGAGATGGCAAAACAAGGTCAGTCGGGGTCAATCCAATAATACGGCGACTTTGTTAAACAGCACCAGGCTAACTGCTTCAAACTTTGCTAAACATTGTCAATCTCGGTGGTTTTTGAGCATTTTTCCCTTCCATTTGAAATTTTTATTTATTTAATCCAAATCTTTCTCAAAATCAATTAAAAATTTGCAAAGAATTTAAGAGAAATCTTCAATAATCCGTTCGTTTCTGTTAAGAAAAGTTACATTTTGCTCCTGAAATTCTGAGACTCACTGCCTTGAACTTTGCCGCATTAAATCTCTAGGTTATTGCTCCGCAACTTGTTACCAAGACGGAACTCGAGCAGGAACTGGGTGTTTGTACTCCGACTATGCATCAAATTATGATCCAAGCTAGTTAAGCCGTGCCACATTCATTTCACACGCGGGCAGGTCATACTGGTTCACAAATTTTAACGAGCATAAAAGCAAAAAAATGCACTCATTTACTCAAATCCGAGTTTTTTTGAGGCGGAAAAATAATTGCAAAGGGCGGACGTTGACAAGGAAGGGGTGAAATTATTTGACCCCCGCGCGCGCGTGTCGCGGCCGCAGGAAGCGAAATTAGTTTAGGAAAATAGTGAGACGCAAACACGCACCGGATCACGCATTGCTTGTGGCGTGTTTGCTCAAAAACAGGACTGTAATTACGAGCCATAAATCGAAATTACACAATTTTCATTCCGACTGCGCTGTTTAATTAATTTGCTTTCAAATATTAGCCAATCACATTATTTTTTTAATTCATCTATAGAGACTTTTCAGTTATCTCGACAAAAAAAGGGTAATTTTATTCTCCAAATTAATTATATATAAATGAAAATTTTAATTAAAAAAATTTAATATTTTTAATTGAATTGGTATTCCAATCAACAAAACGCAGATATTAAGAAATCATTGTCAACATAAAAAGTTTGTTTTTACCCTCGAAAACAGAGTGGAGGAAGTATAAAAGGCACGTTGATTCTATTTTTGCTCCCCCACAACGTTCTCTGCCGGCAAACAGAATAATTTATACTGCCATTTATGTATCTAGTATGTTTTCCCACAAAAGTTCGCCCACGCTCGAGATTCGTACGATGTCGCGGCCATAAAAAATCCATCCGATTCATCGGAATTTCCGCGTTGCGGTCCAAACCTTCCTTGGCAGGCAAAACTCCTCTCGGCAGATTCTCGGAAAAATCTTGTTGACCCACAAAACGAGAGGGAAAGGCGGGCCGCACCGAATAGCAAGCACCACATTTCGTCCCCCCTTTACACGGCGAGGCTGAAAACGATGCCAGCAATGGAAATGCAGCCGCGGTCTAATGACCTACTCTGCTCTCCTTCAATAAGGGACCAACTGCAAAGCAGCAGGCAAGCGCCGTCTGACGCGCTCCTCCTGCGCTGACCCCCACACAGGTTACGCTGAAAATATACGAATACACGCGCATTGCGTGCCGCAGCCAAAGGGTTGGCCCGCCAGCTACGTCTTAATAAATAAATTGAAATGTGGACTGCGAAGCCTCAAACTTGTCATGCAATCGCATTTGACAGTTTATTTAAATCAAGATGATTATTTGTTTTTATTTTAAGAATTTGGTGTGAAAAAGTTATTAAGATTTAGTCTGCTTTTATCTTTAAATATAGTTTAATAACTATAATTTATTCAATATTTAATTTGAAGATTATAATCAATAATTAGAATATTGCAATTTAATTTTTATTTACAATTGGGAACAAATTTATAGAAATTTTTAAACAAAATGCATTTTATTGCCTTCAGAGAGTATAAGTTTTGATTTTTTTTTTTATATTCTAGCTTATTTTGAGCTGGATAGGAAGGACTTAAAATAAATTTTCAATATTAAAATTCCTTGATTGTTGATTTAAAATTTAAAGCTGAGATTTTATAACTCTAAATGATTTTATTTATTTATTTATTCTCCATTTAAACTTGCTATCTTCAAATTAAAATTTCGCAATATTAATAGTCACAGATCACAAACGTTTCCGTGAAAAAAATGGAAATTTCGATTTCAGCTTCACTCTCACAATCAGCTGTTTTCTCCCACAAAAGAGAACCACTTCTTCAAATATTAGATTAGATTAAATATTTTTTTTTCGGCTTTAAAGAAAAAAGTGGTGAAAACCTCTTTTTAATTTGATTTTGTGCATATATTGAAATAAAGTAATTTAAGAAAAACTTCCTAGTTTTTATTACTGTTCAAAAACACTCTAAGGAAAGTCCGAAAACGGAGAAAAAATTTCATCAAAATGTTTAAATATATTTCATTCTTGTGTATATTTCAAAAATTCCTTTCTCAAAGATTCGTAACATAATTATTTCTTAGGTATTTAAATTTTCTGCTGGTTTAAAGATTATCCACTAATAAAATGTAGCCAGTAATACTTTCAGCAGGGTGTTTTCATGACTGTAGATAGTTTTTTATAGAAGAAAGAGCGAGTGGCTAGAGCTAGCGAGCGTGGTGCCAGTGGCTTAAAGTCAAAAGTGCGGCGGCTAGTGGAGAACAAGCAGCAGCCTGAATCCGTCCTTCGCCGGCACGGTTAGGGAGTTGCTTGCTGGTTGGTGATATCGATTGAGCTACAGCTCTGCTGGTACTTTGCCACATTCACAGGCCACCTCCATTATGAATGAAAGGGGAGCAAGTGCCGCGTAAAAACGCCGAGAGGCCAGTCTGCTGTCGATGCTCGGAATAAATAAGCCCGACTAGAGCATGTGTCCGTGCCACTTTAACTACTCGCCGCGGCTAATCCGGTGCCACCGCGAGCGGGCGAGAGAGAGATGCGTGGGTGCGGACGACGCATCGCGCGCGCTGGCGTGCGCGCGAACGAGACCTTTGGCCCCAATTTCGCGTCTACATCCCACTTGGCATGACCCCCTACTCATTTAAATGGCGATTGGATCATAAATTTTGGCTCGGTGCGCCACCCCGCGTTTTATGCTCGTTCTTGAGAGATAAGCAGTGAGTAAATAGTGCGACACCCTTTGGCATTTGCGCTCTTTTTAGCTCTGCAGAATTTCTCAAAGTTATACTTAAAGAGTGGTAGGCAACCTGCGCGACCCAGCTGTATTGGGGTTGCATAACTTCGTTTTTTATATCTCGTCAGCTAGGAATGCGGCTAACAAGACCGGGCAGTTGTTGGAACTTTAATAAGTCCCAATAAAAGAGAATGGAGCTATTGACGGTCAGTTTCAAATGAATTAATTGAATCAGATAAACAATTATTATTCTTCTTCATTTAAATTTTTTCCTGCTACGATGGGTAGTTAACTAAATAAATCAATTTATGTCATAAAAATTTTAACTTGAGCACTCTGTTGGAAATTCTACAAAATTTTGATATCTTTTGTTCGCACGACTTGTTTTGATTATTTCTTAAATTTTTCAAATTTTAAATGAGGTGACTATGAATTTTTTGAGGGTCGTTAGCACAGTTTGCTTTTTCTCTCGCAAGTCTTTCCAACCGTGTTTTGTTTCGGTGCTTTTAAATAAGTAGATACTCATACTCACCATATCCGACTACAACACATAATCCTTTTACGAGTCCTGCAACAAAGAAAATAAAAGGTCAATGACGTCCATTACTGCCGTCTCGTTAATTACTATGTGCCAAAAAGGGTAACAATTATCGAGGTGTCGCGAGCTCCACCGATTTAGTCGCAACAAAATTAAATAGAAAATTCATTAAATTTAGACGTTTGAAATTTTTTATAATACTTCACTTCAATAGGAATTTTTTTTCCCACACAGTGTGCTTTCATTTAAACGTTTCAACTTGCACGCTCCCCTAACCACTCCTAGCAGGTATTTACTAATTAACACGGCGAGGTTTAAATTTTACGGCGCGCTTGTTACACCAGAGGATGGGAGACCATTCCTCGTCATTAACACAGGCAGCAGCTGGGAATTTCGAGCTGTGCGGAAAGCAGCATGTCGGGGGCATGTCCGTTTGCGTTTCGTGGAAAAACCACTTCTCGCCAAATTCTCTCGTTTTCCGAAACTTTCCCAACTCGTCGGCAGTTATATCGCGACGGATTAGCAACCGCCCGCGCACATAGTGCCCGAGGGGGAAAATAGACGACCTTATTCACGATGCAAATTGAGCAAAGCGTGACTCGGGACGACGTCCGTTATTAACTTCTGTGTGAGAGAGTTCCAAGAAGAAAACCCGCGGCAATCATTGCACGACACCAGGCCGAGGCTAAATACAAAAGCAATGCAGTTTCCAACGCACTGCGCACGGCCTTCTTTTGTTTTAAAGTCTTTCAAAAAAATTTGCATGATTATTTAATTGCTTTTTAATTTGTTTAAAATAAGTTTTATTCTGCGTTACAGCAACTTCTGAGAATTAATTTTCTTTAATTTAGCAGAACTACTGTGAAGTTTATTAACCTTTTCTGAAACTTTCAAGAAATCCTTAAATGAAGTAAATTTGTATTCAAATAAAAAAAAACTAAAATTTGCTACAATTTGCAATCAAAAGACAAAATAAAGACAGAATATTTCAATAACAAAATGTTTCAAAGGGAGGCCAGAAAAAATTTTAATATGCTTTAAATTTTTAACAAAACGTCAACCGAGGCTCACTCCAGGATCTTTTTTATTTCTGATGTTTTAGCAAAATTCTTGCTAATGGTGGTGCCTATTTGTCCAACAATTCTTATTTTAATAAAGTTTTCAACAAACAATGTATTGTAAAAACATGAAGAAACAAATAACAATAACACAAATCATTATGCTTAAATATCTTTAAATGCTGTACTTTTATTTTTGTTATTTCTTTTTTATTTCTTTTAGCTTTTTTTATTATTTCATTTATTTTATTTAATGCAAATTTAAAATCAAATTTGATCAAATTATCGCAAGATTTTTTGATTAATTTTTTTCCAATAACTTCTATGATTATTTTATTAAATATTTAATTTGATATATCGAATTTAAAAGAACGTAATAAACTAAATATGTAGATAAGTGAAATGTTTAAAAAAAAAACTTTATCAGTCTTAATTAATTTTAATTCTCGGTGTCATAAATCAGCTTTTTCAATTAGCTAAGCAACGTTGACATTTGCCGTTTGGCCGCGCTCTCTGCAAAGCCACTTTGGTGGCAAAAACCGTGCAAATCCCGGCTGAAGTGGAACGACAGCGTGTGGCCCGACCGCGCGCGTATTGTCGTTTTTGCGCGAATTATAAATACATGTCCTCGTTAATAATCCTGATTGGCATCGGCGCGTGTGCGTTTCGCCGATGCATAGCAAAAAAGGCGAGACGCGCGGCTCTTTAAACTGCGAAATTTCATACATATATATTTAAATGTAAATCAATACACACGCGGCGCTACGTCACGGCCTTGCCGATCAATACGCCCAACTACATCGCCTACTCACAACACACACACAGAAAGTCGGCTATCGAGCTTTAAATGCCGACTTCAGGTAGCCAGCAGCGGCCGGAACCCATCTAGCTAAGCAAGCACGTCCGGGATATTACGGAAAAAGAGAAGACGCAGTGCCAAAAGATTGAGAACTGGGCCACTAATAGGCCACAGTGTCGATTTTTGATAGGTTAAATTTCTGGCTAGCAAACTGCAAATATTAATTTTTACAGAAACACGCGCAATTGAAATTCAAATTGGTTCAGGGTGACTAGTTGAAAATTATTTTAAATATGAAGCAATTAATATAGGAAAAACCGTTCAATGAGGTTTTGTAAAATTTTAAAGTATTTTTTTTAATCAGACATGATATGATGATATGCGTTTTTTAATTTAATTCGTCAACTATTTAATTTTTTAACTGAATTATATACATGTTTAAGATTAATGATGTTCAATGTTGGGCAGAAAAATTCTGATATTGAACAGTTTTAAAATATTTTGCCATTAATCTTTGTGATGTATCAATTTGGACGAATAAACAACAATAATAATATTTACAAGTTTGCATCAAGTTTACTTTTAAAATGTTGAAAACTGAAAATCTGTTTTTTTTTAATTGTGATTAATTCAGGATTTTTATTTATTTAAAGTTTGAGGCGATTCATTAATTATCTGCAATTAATTAATAAAGTTGCTAAATTGTTAACATCAGCCATATTTATGTTTATAAACAAGTAAATGGAACTTAATTCAATATTAAATGAACTGAAGACAAATTCATTTGATCTTTTTTTCCTTTGTGTCAGATTTTTACTGGAACGATTTAAGCTGGCACTTTTTTTAACACCACCACAAAAGCCATTCTTTTTCTTCTTTCCCTCTTTTTTTTTGTTAAAATTAGCAGTCAATGACGGAGTGAAGCTCCGAATTTTCCCTTATTTTTCTTCTTCAAAACGAAAGAACCTTTTGCCCCATGTTCGCTCGCACAGATACGGCAACTGAAATTTGAATCGGTCGACCTGTCTGTGATTACAAGTGTGTGTGTATTTTTTGCTTCAAGGTGCGTTGTCATGGCAACTGGGCTTTTTCCGCAGTAGCGTTTCAGTCTCCGGCTACGTCACCCCGACCGACCGCTTACGTCACCATCAAACGCTAGGAATATTCTGTGTCCTCGTTACCCCATAATCAAGATCGCATTGTGCATTCTCAAATTGACGACGCAGAGGCCGGACGCTCGGTAGCCCAGTTGGAAAAAAATTAAACAAAAATAAAATGATTCCAGACGGAGAGACGCGATGCACTTTGAGTGGCGTCAGATTAGTGGGTTGGATTTTCAATAATTCATCTGAAAGGAGAAAAGCGCCGTCATCCGTGCATAAATGACGAGGACTGCAAAAATAGAACGCATGTGCGCTTAATTTGTTTACTCAGGGATATAAGGAAATAATGAACCGGTTAAGCCTGACACTTTCCTTTGAGTGATTACAGAACTTCTTGCATGCTCTTTATCAATTATTTCAATTATCAATTTCACAGCTCCCACCAATCCGTCAGCAAGATAAAATTAATACCCGTGATAAAATACAAATAAAAATATGATATAAAATTGGGGTTTTTTATAGATGCTTATTAAATTTATTAATAGCAAAGTGAAAAAAAATAAGGACAAATTAGAATGATACAAATGATAGAGAAATGGTGGAAAATGTTCTTGAAAATGAGATTCAATTACTACATATTTTCTTTTCGTGCAATCCGTTTTCAAATTTTTCATGACGACTTGAGAGGATTAAGCAAACTATATCAATTTTTCAATAATTTGGTCCTAAATTGAAATTTCAAACTGATTAAGCAGGAGTATGAATTAAATTTGGGAAATGGTTTGAAAATTTTGAAAATATCAAATCAAATCCATTCAGTCAAAATTTATTGTCAGGTTTTGCAACGCTGCAATCTTAACTAATTTAAACTCAGAAAATAATATTAGTGGTATTATTATTAAATCAATTGTGCTGGAATAAAACTGAATTTTAAGCTGAAATTTTTTATAAAACACATTAAATAAAAGTTTAACCCAAATAAATTCAACAAATTCAATATTTTCTTTGGAACGTTTTAAATTGAATAAAATCAGTTAATATATTACAATAACAGTAACAATTTTGTAGATGCGCAAAGCTTCTACTCTTCTATCCTTTAATTATTTTTATTATTTTGAACAAAATTGAGATTTTCTGAATAAATGATTACTATTTGAGTAGTATATTTTAGTCAAAAAGAGAAGCTCTTTTCCTTGAATGATAAAATTTTTACTCTCTATATTAAAGCAAAAACAGCAATTTATGTTTTAATGAATATCATATTTTTAACAGGAAATTTCCTTAAAAATGCATATATAGAAGAGCTAATGTAGAGTTTGTGTAAACAAAGTAATAAAAGCTTAATCTATGAAATCTTGATTACGTGGTTAACGTTTAATTGTTGCTAATATCGATCATTTTTCCACGGAAAAACAAGACGAACGAGTGAGAACTCACGTGATTGATGCTCGTCAGCACCTTGAGAAGGATAAAAAAACGCAAATTCATCGTCGAACGTTCTGAATTCGGTTTAACCCTTGCAAACTATATAGAATGTGAATAAGGGTGGAACACGCCTCCTTTCTAACAACACCACGGCGCGAATCTAATTTTTACTCCATTGAACTCGTTAGTATTTGGTAGTGGAACAAAAAATGTGAAATAAAATTTCAGATCACTGTGCGGAATTTGAATGGTTTTCGCAATTGTTTGATCTCTTTCAAGTTCAAATGCTCAAAGGGAGCTGGTTGGAGAGCGAGAGGCCATAGATTGTGCACCGCAGGGCAAAAACGCGGATCTACGAATTTTCTCGATATTTCCGTCTTGAGAGAATTCCAGACGCCCTAGGTCAAACTTTTTACTTCTTTCTAGGAGTTTTGAATTTTTATTTTTGCTCGCACTTTTGATATTTAACAAATATTATTTTGCCAATCCACTGGAGGCCGCACCGATTTTTGTCAGGAAATATTGAAACCTCGACAAAAATGAATTTTTTATTATTTTAAACGGAGACTTTTAGAATGAGCTACAAAAAATATTTTAAAGCAGAAACTGTAAAAAATATGCATTAAAATATAATTAAAACAAATACACTATAATCTGTAATATTTTGGGAAAAATTTTCTTTATTATTCTAAACTTTTCAAGTATGAAAAAATAATATTAAGTGGTTTACCGCGGCGGCCGAGTTTCTTTTGATATTGGACGTTTTAGCAGACATCTGGTAGTTGTAAACCCTTTCTTCTCTTTTTCAAATTTTCAAATTTTTATATATTGACTAAAAAGAATAAATAATAAAAAAAATTATCGACATATTATGAGGCATTCTCTGCCCTAATACACCATTAACAGTTATTACTGCAATTAATTTTTTTAAAGAATCAAGCTCTGCATTTCTTGTGGTTAACTTAACAATGCAAGTTTAATTTCAATTGCATTGTAGGAAAAGAATGTAGCTTAGGCAGTTTAAATTATTGCATTTCATTTTCATTGAGTAAAAATTGTGCATCGTCAAACAAAAAGAAACAAATTTCGTTGCTTCTATTAAATTTCTCATGAAATAAAACATGAATGAAATTTGGAACTATTGATAGCACACTACCAATATGATTTGCTCCTTCAGAATGATTTTTAATACTTTTGGTTTTAAATTATTTAAATGCATCAAGAAAGGCCTCAGTGATTTTGATCTGACAATTTATTTCTGTATTAAATATTTGATGAGGCCATTTCAATTAAGACTCTAAATTATCTCTAGAATCAAATGTTAGACAAAAAAATTTGCATCATACCAATTAAATTATAGAATAGCTGGACCATAAAATTAACTTATTAATAATAATTAAAACTATTTGCTGTGAATGTATATGATGAGCCGCCTTAATGAAAATTTATTTCTCGAGAAAATATTTATAAAGTTTTGACTATTATTTTAATTATAAAACAAATAGCGCATGTAAGGGCAGTTTATAAGTTTTCGCACAGAACACTCGTTCTAAATTAATGAGTCGATAAGATTGGCAGGAGGCAATGTGGTCGAGCTCCACTCGTCGTTTGCAGCATGAAATATTTTGTGATTGCCGTATTGATTTGCGGCAAACTGAGTGAGTGCGCGCGGCCGTAAAATAGACAGACACGAATAATAAAACCGCTTTTAAGGAAATTGACCGGGCGGCCGGCTGGGCCACAGTCGTAATCATTTTGTGGTTTTGCCTGTTCGTCTCTGAAAGAGTCTCCGGAATTTTCAGTGATTTCGAGGGACCAATTAAACCGCTTTTTGATTGGCCAACGAGTGACGTCACGCGGTCCCAACTGATTGTGGGCGACACGCGAGAAAGTCTTCTTAATCAATACGCGCGGCCTTGCTTGTATGCACCGCCGAAAAACGGGCCGGCGACTTTTTCTCCGTCCGCTTCAGCGAGCCGCCAATTTCTTTTCCGAGATGAATAAAGAAGTGAAAAATGGCGACGCCACTCAAAAGATCAAGCGGAAGGGCAGTTTTGTTTGTCCTAATTTGGCCGTCGCGCCGCCGTTAGTGCATTTAATTAATCAAATTTAATTCGCAGATCTGCCGGTTTACAGCCGGTTTAACATTTTAACTGCCTGCAATTGTAATGAAGTCGTTACTTTTTACGATTTTAATTACTGCTGCAATTGCGGTGGTTGTAACAAAGACCTGTAAATCGGTAATATTTTCTTTGAATAACTATCAGAAAGTAAAACACTGAAATTGTATACAAATTTTAAATTACAAATGTTTCAATTAAAGATTCATATTGAAATGTGTAACAAATGCAATAACAAAAATACAATCAAAAAAAATTTTTTTTTTTAATTAGATTTATATTTTGTATTTGATTTACATTAACATATAAAATAAATTGAAAACTAAATGAATAAAAATTATAAATTTTATTACTTAAATAATTTTTTTAAGATTTATTTTAAACATTTGACAAATTTTTGTGATAGAGTAGGTTTACTGCTGCGATGTTGGGTGTTTTTTTTTTAGCAGACTTTTACAAAATAATTTAAAATAATAAAATAATAAATTTTTTTCTCATTTCACAATTTTAGAGTTTTATACTGACTGAAAAGAATAAGTATTGATAATATTAAAAATAAATTGAAAATTATAATTTAAAATTTTGCAAATGGAATTCGTCAAAGCTTTATGATGGGCTCTGAGCAGTTGAAATTTTGACATTCCCGGACAGCTTTTGACATTAAAGAGGTACACCCTTCTGTGATTTCTTCCTCGCATTCCACTCCACATTCATTTACTCTGCATGGCATACACGAGAGCTGCCCGCATTTAATTAAAATAACAACCGCGCTCTTCGTCTGAAATGTGACTTTTTTACTCCTCTCAACTTTTTATAAAACAACTGCGGCAGGGGTTAAATTTAGAATTTTCCTTCAATGGAACAAACAAGTTATGAAGTTGTACAACGATACTTTAAAGTTTTTGATCATTTTGCATGTTTGGACGCAATCGTGCCTATGCAGCGCTTGAAAATCAGTATAAACAGTCTAGACACCCACAATTTGATTTCACACAGAGATAGTGCGTTATCAAGAAATCAACATCAATCTGCTCTCAACAGTTTTAAGACTCGATATCGATTTTCAATTTTCCTGACACTTGAGCTCGAGAGGCTCGCAACAAGTTCGAGGATCAATATTGAGAGACTTTCCCGCAACACAAAACATGCTTTCCTCAATTCATTAAACCAAAAAACTCTTCCTCCGGTAAAATGGCTAGAAATAATACTGAAAGGAATTATTGACCCGTGAAAAATTACACTTTCTTCCTTTCTTTCCCGCGGTGAAACAAATTGAGGAGCGAATAATGTTTGCTTTGCGTTCATTATTGATGTTCCGAACCCGGACAATCCAGCCATGTACTTTCGTTTCGCGGTCACGTGCCTTCGCAATCGAAGCCGTGCTTTTCTCTCTCGCGCCTGTTTTGAACAATCGCCATGACTACTAAAAGTGAAATATGACTTTGTGCCAATTCCCAGCTCTGAGTTGGAATAAAAATTGTGGAAATTTGCACAATTGCTCGGATGTAAATGTTTAAAAATAAAGAGACAAAAAAGATCGATCGGAGCAGCCAGGGGGGGAAAACGTCGATACGTTTAATTGTGGAAGCTTATCGGTCGCGCTGAATCGCAATTGCGTGGCCGTGCGCATTACACCTGCGAGATAACGATTTTAAGCACCGATTTAAGTGTAAAAATGTCATGGAATATTTTGAAAGTCGTAAATTGTGAGTCTCGGCTGAAGTGAAATCATTCCGAGGCTAATTATTGACTTGATTTGCTCCTCTCGCGACCCGGCCGGAGAACGCTTGCTCGCTCGAGGCGCGCTGCCGAGCCGATTCACAGTTCTAGCCACGTTCTCAAGCAGAAAAATGGATCGCGCCGCAGACAAATCCCTTCCGTCAACGTCGCGCGATGGTGTCGCGTTTCAATGAGAGTTTTATTGCCGAAGAAACCTTTCCAGCACATCCATGCTTTCATCGATAAATTTCAATTTTGGAGACGGCTGAAGCGGCTGAAAGCGCTTTTCACAATCAGATCAAAATCTGATATATTATCCTTTTTTACGTATCGTGAAAACAAATTTAAAAAAAAAACTTGCAATCATATTATCTGAAACAGCAAACAATTAAGCTAAATTTTAATTTCTTTCCCAATTAACTGAAGTTGAATTGAAAGTGTTCTCTGAGTTTGCAAAAATTGTAAAGAAAAAAATTTAAAAATAAAAAAAATAAAAAATTTTTTCATTCCCATTATGTGAACTCCATCTTTTTTTACTTAATTAAATCACACGCGTGTAAAAAAACCATTCAGAATATTTGTAAAATAACAATTTATAACGAAATATTTAGGGGCAGAGGCGATGTATGCACGAATACATCAAGTGTTTGCAAAGCGTTGCCCATTCATTCTGCACCCATCAATGAGGCAGCTGCTGGCCAGTTTCGGCCTGACTATTATGTTCCTTTCACCTAGTTTCTCGGGTCTGCCTAGCTTGTCGACCGATTGGGCATACTCGCGACGCGCTTGTTGCCAAAGGAGTGTACTGAAAAATCGTTACCGGCGGGCGTTTTCTGGCAAACGCCACCCCGCGGCTCACTTTTTGTTTGTCAGAGGGCAATCAGCATTAGCCCGCTGATAAAGGAAAAACGGCGGCTTTTGCATGCGAAACGAGCTTTTTGTTTCGAGTTTATGCAAAGTCTTTCATCGAGACCGATTTATTTTCATTATACGCCGGCAGACACACAAATGCAATGAGAGGCCTTCAAATTGAATCTTTTAGTGTTTAAAATTGACAGAGATAATTTTTTTTTTTAAAAAATCCCTCAAACGCTTTAATTAAAACTTAAAATGGTGATATTTACATGAAACCAATTTTGTAATAAATTAATCAATTAAATAAAATATAAAATGTTACAATTTTGCAAGCATTTTCTGTCTGGTTGTAAAACTTCGTCGTTGAATGGAGAATGCAATAATTTTGGCACCAGTTTTATTTTTTTACTGATAAAATGATCGTTTAACTTGGAACATTTTGCAAAACGTTCTCTGATGAATGGAACGCCCATTGTTCTTTTGTCAGATGTCGGGCAACGTGAGTCTTTTGTGTCAGAGAATTAACAACACAAGTGGATGAATGTGATCCCATTGAAATCAAAAAGCATTTCCACGGCCGTGTCTCAATTACGAGCAGACGGAAAAACTGGAGCACTCAAATCGAACATCACGAGATGACTATTTCGATTCCCCACTCGGGGCGCGCAATGTAAAATTCTCCAAACAAGGTCACTCGCGGGCTTATCTAAAATTGAAATAATATATACGCGGCGGGGCGAGAGGGCCTACAAAATTTTGTACCTTGATATTGAGCGTGTCACTCGGTCTGCGCGTCTCGTGTCCTCCGAGCACGAACAAGCCGATTGTTTTTCGGGCGACGATTTAAAATTTATTTTTCGCCGTTCCTTTTAAACTGTTTGTGCCATTTCACAATACTCGGCATCGTTTCTTGGCGGTGGCGCTCGGAGAGGGGGAGGCGGAGGCGGTTTTGCGGGTGGCCGAGCTGCTGGAGCCTTGCATGTCGCACACCAATTGTGCACCGCACTGCAGTAGTGTAGACGGCGGCCCTCAAGGTTAAATGGCAAGAACCGACGGTCCGCCGCGCGACTCACGAATCGCAGCAATAGGAAGGCCGCCGCCGCCGCCGTGCTGAGGATTCAATTAACCCGAGCCACCCCCCACCCCCTCATTAGGATTGCGGCAAACGCATACACACGCTTTTTTTTAAAAAAAACTCAATTTTCACTTCAAGACGCGAATCCTGAAAAGTTTTTTAAAAAAATCGTCTATTGCAAAAAGATATGCCATTGGGATTAATCGATAATTTGAATTTTATCAGGAGGGCTTTGAAAGTGATTTTTTTCTACCAGGCTTTTAATTAAATTGCCTGCCGAGACATTAGAGTTATGTAATGGTGCGTGATTAACGCAGGCAATGAGTCATCTGCATAATTGGCCTGTGCGCCGTGATAGATAAGCATGCTCTCGTCTTGCAAAGCGTGCTTATTTGGTGCTTAATTTTTGCGAGAAGCAAGTTGAGTGCGTGCCCGGTCGCGCAAGGAAAGAAAATCTGCGCGCACACCACCACTTTTGGTTACAATTTTCGACCAAGAGTTTCGTGATCGAGAGAATGAAAAATTTTCAGATATTGATTCGAGGGTGAAGGGGAAAATAGGTGGTACTCACCTAAATTATGCAGTAGCTGATGATTTTATGGCAAAACGAGGAGCAGTGGCAGATGGAAAAAAACTGTTTTTCTGCTTGCTTTGGAAAGAAATATGCGACAAAAAGAAGGAACACTGGCTTGCTTGCTTGCGTGAGTGAATTTTTGCTTCCTCAATATAATATATGCGTGTGAAAATATACAGCTCGTAGAAATAGAAAAGATTAAAAAACTGACTTGCTTCGTCGGCAATGGCGTTAAAACTAGTGAGTAAGCGATGCACTCCCTTTCTGGACAATTTAGGACGGCAGTTGGTGCTTGCGAATGCGACTTATGAATCTAGATATGAGGTGTGCTGCTTGCCTTGGTATATCCGAGTGTTTCTTGGCCTGTTCTCGGTGTAACTCCAGTCGGGGATTATTCACCAGTTGGCTCGCTTCTTTTCCTTTTCCATCCGAGAATTGGGCAGTGTGAGGTTGATATATTTTCAGCGGACTTTCATCGAGGCCGTGGGTCTCACAGCAGCATCGCGGACTGCAAACCTTGCGTTCAAAGCAAGCAAGCCCTGCCTGTCGCACGGAGCACCAGCAGCAGCAGAACTCTGACAACTGCATCGATCGTTGCGCCGTTGCGGCGCCAACCGGCCTCCATCGAGCAGCCCCGACCGTTCTCCATGATGGAGGCCCCGGCGTCAATACCACACACCAGGCGCCGCCCCTCCCCCTGCCCTGCACCCTTCCCCGCCTCCGTCCCTCGCCCAGCCCTTGCTTTATCCCCGATTATCTGGGCCTTCTTTTTTGGGCTGCTCATTTTTTGGGCGCCGCTGCCAGCTCGTCGCCACTTTTTCTTTATTCCTCTCTCGCGGCGCTGGTCACCGCTGCCGTACCTTTTCCGCCCTATTTGGGTCAATTGTGGACATTTTGGGTGCGGTCATTGCAGAACATTGCACACACGCACGCACACACATGCCGCTTTTTGCAGAAATGATCAATGGATTTTCCTCCTCGTGCGTTCGCGCCGCGCGAGATCTTTTGTCCGACGCCGGCTTGACGTGGGCGCAAACATTTCAATCAAAAGCAGACGCACAATTTTTGTGAATCGTCTATATTTACGACCAAAGTACATATTTATGAATTTCCACCAATGGTGAAAGAAATGAAAAAAAATATATGTATAATATATCAAAGCCTCCTGTTGAGTCTTTTTCATTAGGCCGATTCTTTCTTCCAAGAAGTCGCGTCATTAGCGCGGCTTTTCGCCATTTCGTCTCGCCAATATTGAATTCCCACGTCAGTGAAAGAGAGTTTGCCACTTGTTTAAAGATTTTCTCCGACTACCTGCTTTCCTTGAATGGAAGTTGGGCGTGGCAAAAGTGTTTAGGCTGTTTTCGCAGGAAACGTGGTGATTTTTTGCAGACAGGATGCACAGACGCTTTTGTTTAAAATTGTTAGTTTCAATTATCCTCAAATGGCCCTCCGAAAAAAAATAAAGTAAATCCATAATTAAAAAAAATATTTTGTATTTTTACAAACATAAAATGTAATTAATTGACACGTGAATTCTCATTTTCCAATCCCTCTGCCGCAGTCTGTTTCTTTTGCTTATTGTGTACTCCCTTCTTTTTCTTGTACAAACAATAGATACGGCTGCAGTGGTTAATCGCCGCCTGTCTGCTAAAATACGTGATCCTTTCTGCTTTGAACAAATATAAAGAACAGCGGGGAAAAGGGAAAATATCATGAATTGCAAGAAAAATATACATAAAAAATGCTTTATACGAGAGCAATGCAATTACATAAAGCGCCTGTCGAGAACGGAGTATGCAACCCGCGCGTACTGCGTGCCTATAGCGTTGAATAATAATATTCTAGTAAATATTTTTTAAAGCACGATTTTATAATAATTTTGAAAAAAAAATTAAAAAAAAGTGGTTACCCCTACGTTGTACAGTTGACCCTGCTTCTCTTTTTTCCATTTTTTAAATTTTTTTGTACTAACTAAGAAGTAGAAATTTAATTATAATTTAAACTTAAATTAACAAGTGGAAATTGGAAAAAATGAATTTTTTTGTGTCATCTGACTATGATTAATTACAGTAAATATATTAATAGCGGTCAATAAAAAAGGGCTGCCTGCTTTCTAAAAAAATTATATTATCGAAGTACTTTTTTTTGTAATAATTAAATTTGAGTTAAATGCATGAAAGTTTTAAGTCTTCGCTTTTTTTACCCTTTAAATTTTTATGGACATGTACAAAAGGTGCATATTTTTTCTACACTCGCAGAAAATGTAATTGCTGGAGCCTCCTGCTCTACAGGCAGGTTGGCTGCGTGCCCTCTTATTTGACTCGATGCCGAAAAACTTTTATGACATGATACACGCTAGACATTTTGTCCCATGACCGGGCGAGTCACGCATGTAGAAAGGTAGAGGAGCCTGCTTGTAGAAACTTTGTACGAAAATAGTATTGAGCGCTGCAGTCAGAAACACTGAGAAAAAAATATTTCACATCAATGCGACAAATGCCCACTCACATGTTAGCGTCCACATTTCCAGCAAGCTCATAAATTTTAATTTATTGCATTCAGAAATAAAATGCCGATTGATATAAAATTTTAAATATATTTTGACAACCTATTCAATACAAAAATGCATGCACATAAAAAATATGAAAACAAAAAGTAAAACATTATTTCATGTCAGCAAAGTCATGTGTTTCCAAATTTAACCAATTCTCCGAACTGGAGCCATAGCAGAAAAAAATATCCAATGTGCACATGTATTCTGGCATATTCTTTAAATGAAATTTAAAAATAAGGAACCAAACTACTTTTTAGCGCAGGTGGCAGGGAATATCATTGATAAGCGAAAAACTTTGTCGACTGAGTTCAGTGCACATTTTTCAGATAGTTAATCGGTGCTCTCCGCCAAAACTGTGAATTAAGTTTACAACTTCTTGAAAATAAAACTCAAACTATATCTTCTGTCGTAGAGTTTAAGGGCCTCTATTCTAAAAAATTAAAAATAGTTTTCCCAAACATTAGGACTATTGCGGGAAATTAAATCTATAATTTTTTTTAAATATTAGCGCCTTGTACAACATCTAGTTAAATTAAGCCATGACTACCCCATCTTCCGTAACATTCAGTGGGTAAATGAAGTCTCTCTTGAAGTACTTATTTTCTGCAATTCTAGCTTCGAGCGTTCTTTTGAGTTTTTGACACTTTTTCAAGAAGCTGCGGTCTTCTTGTGTGTCGCTCAATCTTTTGATTCTGTCCCTGATCATTTCACTGAGGATTTGGCGATGAAATGGTCTCACTTGTCTTGCCACCTCTTCCCAGTCCACTCCCAATGGATCATCCCAGTTATTTTCCAGAATAACGTCCACCGCCTTCAGGATAATGGAGTCCCTGAGCACCACGAATTCCAGTCGCAAAGAGTGGTACAGGTGTTGAGTCCACAGTTTGTAAATGCGCTGTTCGCTGATATCAAGTTCATCGGCCACTGTGCGATACGGGATACTTTTGTACTTCGAAAGTTCGTGCACGGTGGACGCATTAACGGACTTCATGATTGCCTTCACAATCAAGGTCAAGTTTTCACGACTCAATAAATGATATGGGGTGGTTTTGTCTGCCTCCCTTTTTGACAGTAGCTTCAGGCAGTGCAATCGGACAGACTGCTTTTCTCGGTCTAAAATTTTTGCCAGCCTGCTGTACTGATCTTTCACCTCACACGTATCTAGGACATGTAGGATGTACTCGTCCTCCTCCCTTGTGAAGGGAATGGCCTTTTTCCTGGAGCCATGAATTTTAATGTGTATAAAGCGCCTGGAAATTGACTGCAATGGTCTGCTTGGCAGGCCCTGTCCAAGAAATCTGGAAAAAGTCAATGTTTACCAAAATGTACATGGATTGAAAACTCATAAAAGAAGCAAAATTTAGTTAATTGAAGTTGATTTTAAATAATTATTAAAAAAAAGAATTAAGTATTGATCAGGGGTTGCAATGTTCAAGGATATGGAATGGAGACTACAAAAAGAGCTTTTTCAGTGCCAAGAAAGTGTGCGATGATATCCATAGAGCCCAATCTTCATTATACTATCAAGGTGTGAGGGGTGGACTTCCCAAAAATTGGTATGGCCTTTTGCAGCAGGCTTTCTATCTGCTTTGGTTTTAATAATAATATGATTACCTGTAAAATGTCAAAATTTCATCTTTTCGCTCTTTTCTGGTCACTTGAAACATTTGCCAATCTTCTTCTTCCAAACCGTAAGTTTTCCTAAAAGTCTCCCAGTTTTTAAGTAGCAATTCATCTTCTGCTTTGATCCATTGCTTTCCATGAGGCATCATGTTATATTTTTTGAATTCCAGCCTCAAAGCCTTATCCAGATACGCTTTAACTACTGGCTCGACAGTGTGCTCCTCGTGAACCTTGAAGTTTGTTGAAATACTGAGACGGTCAAACTTGGCATCTATTTCTCTCTGTGTAAGCTCTTTGTATTTTTTATCCTTTCTGATGAAGTTTGGAACCTCATTTGAATTAAAGTTTCCTCGCAGCATATTGTCAAGTACATCATCGTGCTCTTCCTCTTTGTCACCTTGATTCATTATTTGCTTCTTTCTAACACTGTACTTTTGTTTCTTAGACCCAGAGGATGAAGGTAAAGTACTTGTATTTTTCTTTGGAGTACTGCATTCCATACTAAGTAGAAAAAATTATGCAAAATTCTAAAAACTTAAAAATCAACTTACTTTCCACTGGATTCCAACTTTCCTTCCTGCTCAGTTTTAGATTGGCTTTTTTCACTGAAGTAAAGTAACACATAAAGAAATCAGTTAATAGAAATAATGTCAATAAGAAAATGATTAATTATACCATTTGCTAGCTTGAACCACTTCTTGCTGACAATCCTCATCAGGTATGATATAATCAATGCTAATTTTTTTATGTTTCCCCTTTTTTTGTGTTGATGGGCTTTCCTCCAAATCAATTGTTGAGATCTCACTAAGAAAATATAAAATCATGTTTTTACCAGATCTGAATATATAATTTTGTCCTACCTCTCAGAAGGTCCGGCACAAGTATCGCTCTTATTTTCACCATTAACTGCTGTATTCATTGTCATCTTCTTCCTCTTTTTTTGTTTTGATGGGCTTCCTTCCAAATAAATTGTAGAGACCTCACTAAGAAAATATGAAATTATAATTTTTTGCTGACCTGTGCATAAAATTTTGATCTATACCTCTCAGAAGGCCTGGCACAATTATCGCTTTTATTTTCACCATTAACAAACTGGTCTGCTTTATTTATTTCCCTCTTCTTCTTTTGTTTTGACGGGCTTCCTTCAAAATCAATTGTTGAGACCTCACTAAGAAAATATAAAATCATAATTCTTTGCTGACCTGCACATAAAATTTTGATATATACTTCTCTGAAGGTCCAGCGCAATTATCGCCGTTATTTTCATCAATAACCAACTGGTCGACTTTGTTTGTCTTCCTCTTCTTCTTTGCTGGACTTCCATCAGCAGCACTTATTGAGACATCTGCGGTATTGCTGTGCAAAATAAATTGTTTCCTTTCATAACATTTTTACACAATAGATTTGATTACCTTTGAGACTGCTCAATAATACCACTATCCCCTTCACATTCTTGGACAAGAAGATTTTCCTTGGGATTTTTCTTCTTCGACTTCTTTTTCTCCAATTTTGGTTGGAAATCATATCCACTGCAGTATTTCTTCAGGATTTTAAATTGAGCTTCCTCCAAATTCATTTTCTCTAAATCTCGTTTTTTCTTTTTCTTGTGAGATCTGCATTCCTTGTCCTGGTTTTGAATAGCACTAGAGTGAAAAAGTAAAAATACATACAGGAGTTATCGAGGAATAATAAATTTTACCTGTCTTCTGTGACTTTCTGACCAGCTTGTTTGTCCAAAACCACTTCTGCCTGCTTTTTCTTTTTATGTTTTTTCGGGCTTCCAACATCAGTTATTACTAAAGATGAGACATCACTATAAGCACAAATGTATTTTCAGTTTTCATCTTTAAGCTCTCAATGAAAGTTTTTTTTTACCTTCCAGAGAGTTCATCTGTAGTGGTTCCTGTATGATCAACAATAACAAACTGACCCTCACTTCCCACTTCATTCATCTCATTCTCGTTCTTTTTCTTCTTTGGTTTTACAAAGGCAGCCGCATCAAACACACCGTGTGATGTGCTGTCAAATTTATATTAATATTAGCATTACTTCTTAACATTACATTAACAAAAACTATTTACCTAAATGAAAAATCGCCACTAAATGATGCCTCTAATGATGTTCCTCCTTTTTTGCTCTTTTTCTTCTTTTTTTGCAGGCTGTCACTGCAAATAATAATAATATTTGTTCATTTTGTTCAAATAAAATTCATTGTTAATCTATAGTTACATAAAGTGCGTAATAATGTTTACTCTGATCTGAGATCAAATTTGATCCCAAGCAAATTCCAGAAAAATAGAAGAAAATACCGATTAAATATAATACATACAAAAATTACCTGCTTTCATTGTATCCGTTCATCTTCTAAAATTGTATGGGATTCAGGTTTAAATCTGGAAAGCTTTTTACTTTACGGCCAATAAAATATATACTGCCAAAATTAAAAAAAAATTTAGAGTTCTTCCTTCAGGCTTTGCAGCACACGAGCTCCACAGGCACTCAAGATGACCCAAACACGCGAGCTCAATTTTCAAAACAAGCTCTAGAAGTGGGAGTGGTTTTGGGTAAAAACAAAACACTGATAGTAGTACTTTTGCTTTTGAATGTTTTAAACTTGTTGGTTTTAAATTTTCAATAGTAAAATAATAATCTACGGGATTGGAAACCAAAGTTATAAAAGCAACACTATAAACGAGAGGATTCGCGAAAAAAAAAAATAATAATAATGGCTTGAATTTATCCTTAACATTCAAATCATCCGCCAGCTTAATCAATCATTGCAAGTTGTTTTTTTTTTGCCAGTAAAGGAATATAAAAATTACAACATATTTTTTTTAGCTAAAAATTTATTGACCGCCACCACGCTCCTCAATATAAACTGCACAATAAACCTTTGATCATAAACTATAAAATGTGTTTGAAATTAAAAATTAAAATAATAATAAATAGAGTGCAGTTCCAACAGATCAAAAACCGCAATCAAGTAAAAAGCATTTGTCCATAACAGCAGATGGTATAATACATAATATTATAATGTTATATCTGACCAAATATAAGCCTTATCACAAAGTTTCTAGGCAAAACGACTCTCAAGTAGACTCTGACAGAACACATAATTTCTTTAAATGATGCCCCGCAACTGACTAAATAAATGCAACGCCACTTAACAGCAATTCAAGTCATTAAAATTTGACCAGGTATTAAAAAAAATCAATGCACGGTTTCTTCTGGAGGTAAAAAGAGATCACTGTCAGCCAGTTTTTTTGAGTGATTGACAGTAGGGTTTAGCTGGAGGGGTGATCGGAGACGCTGTCCCTCCACTAAAGGGGTCAAGCCTTCCCCTCTGTAAGACACAAGGGGTGAAATTTCAACAATAGCATCTTCTGGGGATATTGGATGACCATCTTCGTCCACAATAATACCACCCTGAGCTGCAATCAATCTTTGATGGAAGGAGAGGAGGGCCTGTCTTGCAGTTTTGGGGGTGTCGGCACTCTCGCCAGGTCGGTTCTTCAGTGGACTGAACTCATCCTCTCGGCGAACTTCCCAGCAGGCAAATGTTTTGGCCAGGGGAAAGGCATCAAAAACAAATTTTTCAATCTGTAGGATCGGAATTCAGTTAGTAAAAAGTAAATTTTTTATTTTAATTGAAGTAAAAATTACCTTGATACCGTTGGGCTTGCTGGGAGCCTTGGACTCCCCTGTGTCGGGATCGGCAACTGGAATGCTCTTGCGTGCAATATGATATTTCAGTCCATCTTTCTTGCTCCCAGATATTCTCTTCAGGAATGGGACAGAGAATATGTGATTGCAAATGCTGCCTAGGCAGTAAGTAAGGCGACCGTCTGGACCACGCTGCTCTGCCTTTTCTGTCGTCAGTTCACTATATTCCACTACGTTATATTTTCCATCAACCTATGCAGAAGAATATGATTTAATATCTAGACTTATTTAATTCAATTTAAACACTTACTAAGCAAATCACACCGACAGCCTCTCTGGGAAGAGCTTTGTGGACAACTTTAGCTGCACACTCGGCGCCCTTCTCGTCACAATATCCAACAAAAATTGGATCTGCAGGTCTCACTAACACATTATCGACTCCGTACACATGTACGTACTGAAATTAAAACTTGCGTTTAGATTAACTGCAAGAAAATCCACGAGATTTCACATTTAAATAAAAATTAATAGAGCTGGTATAATCTTTGAGCTTGGGCAATAATGCCGCGCTTGCAAATATTTGACTTTGCACTTAAGCGCGTCACGTTAATTGAGCGCAAAAGGACAAGATAATAAGCATTTTTCTTGTTATCAATTTGATAGCAAATGTTAACACACCACAAGGCCTCGTTTCTCCATGTCGTCTATGATACCGCTATCCCTGAGCGCTCGGAAGAGGCCCCCGTTTCCATCGGGTGCTCTGGCTAGTCTGCTTGGCGTTTCCAGCAGGATCTTGCCTTCAGGGGAAAAGCAAACCATCATTCCCTGCTCAAAAACTAACACTTGCATCGGGTCAAGTCCAAAGTAGTTTCGGTCGGAGAGAAATTGTATTGTCGGCTCCCTTGTGTGCTCACTCGTCATAATGTACCTGAAAATTAAAAACTTAATAATAATCCGTGTTTCAAAATGAAGTGAAAAAATACCAAGGGATTGTCGCCTTCTGGCCTGTCAGTTCTTCTGCTAGAATTTGCAGACGAAGAATTCGTTCGGCCTGCAGTTGGTACAGGGACTTGTGGGACGGCAAGCCAATGTCGTACATGCCTTTGGGGTAAACAACCCCTAGTCGAGTGCCCTGACCTCCTGCCAGCAGCAGCGTGGCCACTTTCCCTTCGGCCATCAGTCGAAGGCCTCTGTTCTCCAGGGACTCCAGTTCTTCCGGACTGGATTCGGAAGCCGAGCCGCAGATGTCTTGCGGCACAGGTTCCATCGAGGAGTCAAGGGGCTTGGTGTCATTCTGCGATTCGGCCAGCATAGCCTGCTGGAAGTGCTCGAGACTCTCTTCGACATTGATTTCGGCAATGTCAGCGATCAGGCTGTTCCTTTCCGAGTCGGTGAGTCGGTCCCTGAAGTACAGCAAATGTGCCTGGCCATGGGCCTCGAGTTTTGACTTCAGGGCATCGTAGTCGGAGGGCATTCTGTCGTTCGAGCATCAGCAGGTGGCTGCCGTTCTTCCCAGAATTAAACTCACAGTCGCTTTCCACGTCAGATGGTTTTTCTACATCAACTTGTCAGTCGTCCGGTTTGTCTTGGCAGTGGGAGAGTGGGAGTGTTCTCCGTTCATTCTTGTCTGCTCTTGTTGGTCCTGCCACCTCTTGGACCTGCCAGGCGTTAACCCTGAATTGAATGTGGCTAGTGCGCATGCGTATGTCCACGGAGCCACGGACTTATTGTGCATTTAGACGTTTTTTTTTTTTGCTCAGAAGAAAGATGAGTGTTTATTGGTTAATTTCCTTAAGACGAGATGGGAGCCAACATGGGAGCTTCGAAGTGAAGTGAAAATAAAGAAATTTACGAGAGGAAAGAGGAAGAGGCTGGCGGCCACTGGCGGCTGCAGATGCAGTCAGCAGGGTTGAGTTTCGCGGTTGTAGCCTGTTGGCTGCTGTTGTTGAATTCTTCGCTTGGCGGTCAAATGCTTCTATCACAACAAAGCTTATTTAAATACATTTTTCTGCTTAACTAAGACTGATTTACACATTTTAATATCACAATCAACAAAAGAAATAATTTCCTTTCACGTTTATACTGTGTTTTTGGAGACTTAAAGAGAGGAATTCCCTGATGTGATGAAAGACTCCGTGAATGACTCGTAGGTTCAATGCAATATTTTTTACTTTCTGACTCATTTTTAGCACTATTTAATTGAATTTGTCATAGAAATTCAAAATTTGAACTGTATATTATCTCCACATTTATTTAATTTTTAAATTTGTTTTTAGAACAATCGTGAATGACCGTCGAATGAATATGAATCCAATTCAGCATGATCATTCTCAAATCGATTTAAGGAGGAGGTGCCGAGTTCTCCTTCAGAGGCTGGATGAAGAAACAATCAACCAAATTAAAAACAAAAAGTATTGTGGCTTGTGCAACCGAAGTCCAAGCGACCCTTTACTCTATGGAAAGATTTACGTCCTTGGCTCTGTCACCGTGCACTACTATTGCCTTGTACGATAAATTATAAATTTTCACCAATTTCTTCATCACGTTTTTTCCTTTAGCTATTTGCGTGCGCATTGGCTCAAAAAGGAGAAGACACAGAAGGAATCTTTGGCTTCTTAGAGTCTGACATTAAAAAACAGATTGCAAGTGCCGAGAAAGTGGTATGAAAATAAATTTAGGTCTGCACAATGATCTATGTAATTATGAATCAATCAAAACCATCACATCTTTGCAATTTATTAGAACTCCAAAACTCAAATATTTTGCCACTTTAGATAAATAGGAACTTATTGTAATTATTTTACCTATTATTTTTTTAAACAGAAATGCAGTTATTGCGATGAAGCTGGTGCGTCAATCATTTGTGTTCAAAGGATGTGCAAAAAAGTCTTTCACCTTCCATGTGGAATGGAACATGGTTCTCAGCACAACTATTTCAATAAATTTGAGTGAGCGTTAATGTTCATAATAAAAGTATTATAACTAATTTAAGATAAAATTCCACTAGATCTTTTTGCAAGCAGCACCGACCCAATATCAAAATTCCATCAAACATTTTTTACGAAACTGAACCAGCTATTTGTGCCATCTGCATGGAGGAGGCCAAAAAAGACTTGAAATGCATACACGTCCTCTGGGCGCCTTGCTGCAAAAAGAACGCATGGCTGCACAGATTATGTGTTCAGGTAAATTATTGTGTTACTTGCAATATTTTTATTATTCATGATTTCATTTTAGAAATATGCATTGAGCTCTGGATACTTTTTCAAATGCCCACGGTGCAATGACAAGGATGAATTTAACAAAGCCATGCTCCGATATGGAATTTACGTCCCCGAATCGTAATGACTTAAGCATGCCATGCTTCTTATTATTTAACACTAAATTTTACAGAGATGCCTCTTGGGAGCTTGAAGGAAATCAGTTTCAAGCGTTGTATGAAAGATACAGTCGGTGTGATGCAGAGTTGTGCCTTTGTCCAAGCGGGAGGGAAGAAGACGAGGAAATCGGGTAATTAATATTGAAACCAAAGTTAGCAAACAATTTTTTTATCTTATTTTCAGCAACTGGGAAATTATACTGTGCTCTGCTTGTGGCTCTCAAGGAATTCACGTTGGCTGCACAAAATTTAAGACTGCTCTCAGAAAGTGGTATTGCACAGGATGCAAGCCCATCATTCAAACCCGTAAGCACTTCAATTTATTTTCAGATATTAAAAAAAATATTTATTTCATTAAAATCTAGATAATTTTGCATATTCAATTTAATTACTTTGGATTACGGCATTATAAAAACATTGGAACCAGAAAGACATGGGGGCCTAAATTTAAAAGAGATAATTTGAATATGCCATCATTATTTATACTTAATTAATTTTTTTTCGTGCAATATATTAGCATCAAAATAAATGTTGTAATTTCAGAGTGTCAAGATGCTGAAACAACTGCCTTGATAGACGCCCTCATATCTGATAATGCTCTCCCTGGTCCTTCCTCCATATCTGACCCCATTCCTTGTGTTGCCGAAGTCCCAGAAGAAAGTGCAGCAGTTGTAGAGAGGTATAATTCCCCTGCTGCTGGTTCCACCCCTCTTCAAACAATCTGTAACCAGCAGACTACCAACGGCAGTTCATCGGACAAACCCCAGACAAGATTGTTCCCAATATTCTACAGAAGCGATCGAAATCATGGTGTTGGACGAGGAGGAAGAGGAAATAGACATCGAGATTCTGGACGAGGTGCCAAGACCACTCCAACCAGTAATGGAAGAAATTCAAGAAGTGCGCAGGGTAACAGCGAACACAACATCAGGAGGCACCTCTTCCGCTAAACCAGTTAGAAATGTGGTAATTGAAATTTTATTTCAAGTAAAAATACGCTCAAAAGCCTTTTTTACCATCTTTTTTTAGCCACTTTTTGCCATTATTCTTGACGATGATGATGATGATAATGATGTTGAAACTGAAGATGATTTCGAGCCAGAGATTGTTGAAGATATAGAGGACTTGACTAAATTGAGTGATAGTGAAACAAGGTTACAGCACCTAGGCTAAGTTTTTAGTTATAATTTCCTAAATTTAGGAATTCAGTCTTGTTTCTTCCAAAGTAGTCTAATTTTGGTATTTAAGTTTGTACACATTGAAGTTTGCAAACATTAAAGAAGTTTGGAAATAAATGGTGATTATTATTATTATATTTGTATGAAACTTTTACTTCACTTTCATATGAATTGAATTCAATTTCTCAGCTTCTTTACATAAATATCTTTAGCGATGTACAAAATATAAAAGAAAATAAAATTTGTAAATATTCATGAATTATGTTTATTTCGTTTACTTTTCTTCACAAATTAATACGACTAAATAATGTGGCATTGATTTTCACAAAAATACACAGGAGGTGGATAACGTGGATATCATGAAAAGATTTTACTGGGCGTATCCTCATTGAAAAAATATTTTTTTTCCTCTTTTCAATGAGGTTAAATCAGGTTCTTATTAAAAAAAGCACAATTGCTATACAATACTTTGTGTAATGGATCAATATTATATAATGGTTGCTAGCACTTGCAACAAATTTATGCTAAATTGCCTGTTTCAAATCCTGCAAACCCCAGTAGTTTCTTTTTTGGGCTGGACGGATCAAATTTTAATTTACAGATTTTGCTTCGAGAAAAGTGAATTTTGCTATGAATGGGGCAAGACATGGCAAGCAGTAGGATTTCAACTCAGAAATTTAATAAACTTTATGAACTCTTAATTTGACAACCTGCCGTGAACCTACAACCTACCACTCATTTTTCATACTGATATTAACAACTTTTAAACAGTCAGGTGGGAAAACTGATGGAAATCATTTGTAAAAAAGCAGACAACAAGCCATTTTAACTTATAATAATAATTAATATATTGGTGACTATGTCGTAGAGACGTAACAATTTCTAGGGTGTTTCAGGCGCACACATTCTTAATAATTAGTTTATTCAGACTTAATGTGATCGTCCTCAGTACCATTCTGTAACTTTTTGCTCTTCTTGGGTGACTTCAGCGGATTATTTTTGCTCTCGTTGTAAATGTTATTCAGATCAAAAGCAGCCTTCACATTGTCCTAAAACATTAAGATTTTTAGAAATAAAATTAGTGGCTGGCTGAACTCTTACTTCGGAGAAATAAAATTTGTGCAGCTTGTTGCTGGTGTCAATATCAGGGCGTCTGATGTGCTCCTTAGCATCCTTAAAAAGAATCACAGTGGGCAGCTGGCGACTGAGAGAAGAGTCATCTATTCTAAAGCGCTTGGCTACTTCCGGAAAACGACCAATGTCGACTTTGGCAAACCGAAGATTTTCAAGACCATACTGGTTGGAAAGTTCAGCAAAAATTGGTGCGAAATTTACGCAGCTTGGGTTCCAGGCTGTATAAAAAGTTACGATCCAAGTGATGCGTTTGTCTCTCTTGATCTCTTCCTCCAAGTCAGTGCCTCGGAAATAGGTCACATTTTCTGGGCCTTTATATGTTGGTTCGGGAAGAAGAAGTCCAACCACTAAAATTTGACAATTTTTCATTCGAACATAAAATACATAATAAAGATAAAAATATACAACATTTATATTTTCTGCATAGCTGTAAGAGAAATTATAAAAAACTTTCATGAAAAAAAATGATTTGTTGTTGATAGTATTATTTGTACAGTCTGTTATAATTACTTACGTATGAAAATTGCTCCGTAGGCAATTCCAAGTTTGGTGTCGGAATAGAACCACAGAATAAGGTTTGCCCCTTTGGTGTAGATGAAACTTGAAGAAAGATAGCTAACCATGGACATGCTGCCAGTCTTTCTTGCTCTCATCACGACCACGATGAGCAGGAAAAATAAAATTTCACTTTCTCGCTGTAAAAATGCGCATGGTAAGATCAGCGAACGTCAAAACAAAACTGCAAAAATAGACACCAACCATGTCAATCTCGCCGCACTCAGTCTTGTCTGGGAAGATGAGCTCGCAAATCGGAACAATTTTCTTGCCAAGGATGTAAGAAAATGTGAGCAGCAAATTTACCCAGTAATAGGGCATCGCGAGCCGTTTCAGGTCATTTTTAAACGCCATTTATACAGAGATTGTGTGAACAATCCAAAGGTGTATTTTGCCAATTTAAAGCACTTCGTCTAGGTCCAATTTTGTGCTAAAGTAGACACGGGGCACGGCCTGTTCACTCCTATGCGCAGGTTTGTACCACTGTTCATACTTGTGAACTGGCTGGTCACGTGACCGTTTCATTGGTTGTTATCATTATTTCGTTTTCCAATAGATGGCGCTAGAAGGCGGAAAACGATTGAAAGTACATAAAATAATACCTCATGGGATTGTTTTGATTGATTTGTTATTTATCAAGTTCTAACAAGCTAAATTCTCAGACTGTTCGTAAGTTAAAATAGAATTACTTTGGAGTGGAATTAAAATATAAATCATTAATGATTTATTGTTTTTCAGCTCTAATTGGCTTTTTTTAAATGTAGAAATGTACATAAATATTGCATAATTGTTTTTAGTCGCAGCTACTCGGCTCGGCACTCTCGACAGAATTGAATTACATACTTTTTATTATTTATTGATTCATTTGCAGAATACCGAAAAGTCTCACCCAATTGATTTCAAATTGTACCAGGGATGATTTTGGCTGTATCCAAGAATGATGATGAAGGGAAAAGAAAAATGCCATCGGTGGAAGTTGAAACAGTTAATAAGACGGGAAGATCTCATCTAAACGTTCAAGTTAGGAAGTGCCATTACATTGATTGTGATAGCACTTCATTAAATGGAATTGATCTTAAATGTGCTCCAAAGGCTTCAAGTATAAATAATGCTGAGTGAGTAACATTATTACAAAAATTAATTTTTGAATATTATTAATACTAAGAATTCGATATATTTTTTATAACTATTATTGTATCCATATAATGTGTGTCCGTATTTATGATTTTATTCAGATTTTATTAATTTAGTGAGTTTGCAATTTTCCTTCAATTCAAAATTACATACTAATAAGAGCAATTTTTATAGGCGTAGAAGACAATGGTTGATAAACATGGGCTTGCCTGCTGATGATGAGCGAACAGATATTCGATGTTGTGTCAAACACTTTGACATAAAATTTTTTTACGGAAATGGTAAACTGATCAAAGATGCAGTACCTAAGCCATGGGTAAGAAACTTGAGTATAAGAGATTGCTATGCATTGAAGTTTTATGAAAATAATGTGTAATACTATCAGATGCCAGCTTTACCGACGAGAAATCTAGATCCAGATGTGGAAGATGTCAATCCAATTGGGGAGTCTTTGGATTGTTCAATACGAAAAACATTTGATGCTGTTGACGGTCCATTGCGAGGATTGGTGAATATGGGGAACTCATGCTATATAAATTCACTTTGCCAGGTATATAAAAAAAATAAGAAGTACTTTGTCAATGTATTTCACAGAGGCTACAATTGGCTGCTATTATTTCCATGGTTATTTGTTTTAGGCTTGGTTTGCATGCAGCTGGATTTGGATGCTGCTTAATAATCACAAAGAAGAAAGTTGCCAACTCTTGAAGTCTAAAAGTTGCATTATTTGCTTGCTGAAAGAAGTTGGTCGTGAGGTAACAAAAACTTGTGCTGAGCCTTTCACACCCTTGGACTTGCTTACACAAATTTGGAGTAAGTTAAAAAAGTAACATTTGAACCTTATTGGATTAGACTATTATTCTTATAGGCACAAAAGATTTTGACGAAGGTTTACAGCAGGACTCCATGGAATTGCACAGAATGTTACTCGAAAAGATTGAGTCGTTGGATAAGAAGGGAGTGAGTGAAGTTTTCGAGGGCAAAGAAGTTTTTGAGCGTAAGATTAAAATATATATTTAGAATTACATTGCATCAATATCCTCCAAAACAATATGCAGGTCAATGTTTAGTGTGCGGCAAAACCCGGTATTTAAGTCAGCCCATGTACGACCTTTGCCTACCCATGGCATCTGATTTGAAGGAAGCTCTGCGTATTTACATGAACAGTGACGATAGCTGCGTTCATGAGCCGTATTGCTCACATTGCCACAGAGGAACTCCACAAAAGGAAATAATTTATTTTCAGGAGCTTCCAAAAGTTTTGGTAATTCAACTGAAAAGGTGATTTTGATTCAAATTTTGATGAGCGTTGTGTAACGGGGATTTATTTAATTTATGTTTTTTATTATTTTTTCAATTTATTATTATTTACTCTGTAATTAATTTTGTTTCTGTTTCCAGCAATCCAAATGAAAATGTGCAGACCCATTATGTGACTAACAAAACTGAGAAGAACATAACTTTTATTTTTTCAACTCGTCTTGTTTTTTTTGCAAGCGTTATTTTTATTTGTTATCAGGGAAGTTTTAGAGTTAAAAAAAGAACATTTTACTTTGTGATTTCATTTTGTAGGTACATGGGTGAAGGAATGTTATTGGTGGTGTTGAAAAAGTGATGTCTGTGGTTTTGTGTTGATGTGCCTCATCAGGTGGTGTGTTCATTTCAAAGAATTAATTAATACGGGATCTGGTATGGATTGAATAAGTGATATTATATTCATACTAAATTATTCTCTATTCAACTTCAATAATAAAAATTTAGGTTCAGCAACCAGGCCAACCAGCTTTTGAAAGACTCTGGTGAAATTGTCTTGGACTATGGTTTGACGTTGAAGCAGAGTATCTTTGCGTTAAAAGATGGCCAAATTATAAAAAAAAATGGAACTGAGGAGGTGTCATTTTTTTGCAAAGCCATCATCCATCATGAAGGTGATTTGAGCAAAGGACACTATATTTGTCAAAGTCTAATGCAAGATGGTACGATCAATATTTACAACGATTCGAAAGTAAGCGAAATTCACATATCTTACAATTTTATCAGTACATTTCCCTGCAGGTGTCCTCCTTCACTGTACTGGATGGTGACAGCCAGAAAAGTGACACAGGTTACATATTATTTTATGAGAGAACCACTTCTGATTCTGATACTTCTTTTGAACACTTTCAATCATCATGTAAGAAAAATAATTATGCACAGAAAGCTAATAAAGCATTAAGAAATATGATCTTACATGATTTGTTATGATTATTTTGAAGCTTCGTACAATAATTAATTTTATTTTCAATGTAGGTAATAGAACACCAATGAACAACCCTCGAACCGTCGAGAATCAAAACCTTTCGCCTCAGATGCTGCAGTCATGGACACCATCTTCATCACCAAGGCTACCAGTTAGAAGTTCTCCTCGTACACCACTTCGCCCATTGAACTCGGATTCCAGCTGTGGTCTGATAGGAGAAAACTGTCAGGCTTCACCACAATTTCAGCAAGAAACGCCTTCATCACCCTATCTGCCAGCCAGAGGCCCAAGAACAAGAAAGCTGCAAATTTCTTCGCAAGCAGACAATTATCGATTTTTGAATGATAACTCTGAGCTGGAGCCTGCAACTTCTCCAGGGTCTCCATACAAACCAAGAAAAAAAATTCAGAGACTGAATAGTTCCAGCTTTGGTGGATCTACAGCATACAATCTGCTTCAAGGGTGCCCTTCGTCCAAGAAGAATCTCAAGGCAGAAGTGGTGAAACAATATGTTTTGCCTCATCTGCCTTTAAATCGGTCGAAGCCTTTTGGTCGGAAACCAACAGACGAACAACATAGACAATCATTACCGCAGCATCAACAAACACCATCTCAACAAGAACTACCACCTCCACCACCTACGTACCCACCTCAGACTTTGCCGCAAGTAACCACTACTCTGCAGCAACCACAGCCACCGCATGAACAACAGGTAGCACCGCCATCCGAGAACGATACACCTACGACACCACCACAAGAACAACCTCGTCCAACACCACCTCAACAGCCACAAGTACGACAAATACTACCACCTCCACCACGATCCGGACATGCGTGCCCACCTCGGACTTTGCCGCAAGTAACCGCTACCCTGCAGCAACCACAGCCACCGCATGAACAACAGGTAGCACCGCCATTCGAGAACGATACACCTACGACACCACCACAAGAACAACCTCGTCCAACACCACCTCAACAGCCACAAGTACGACAAATACTACCACCTCCACCACGATCCGGACATGCGTACCCACCTCGGACTTTGCCGCAAGTAACCGCTACCCTGCAGCAACCACAGCCACCACATGAACAACAGGTAGCAGCATCTGAGAACGAGCAAACTCCAACACAACCGCCTCTATCACCGCCTCAACAACCACAAGTAGCATCACCTCAACAAGAATCACCATCACCACCACGTCATGCACAAGAACAGCAACCTCCACGTCAAAAACAACTACCAGCAAATCCATGTAACATAAAAAGATATTAAAAAAAAAAAAAATTACGGAGGACCATACGCTTTATTAAATATTATCTTTTCTTTTTCCAGCCAAGAAAACACTATTTGAAAAGCTTGACAGAAAGAGTTTGATTGCATTTGCAAAGAAGAAGAACAAAGAGGTCAAGAGGTTGAAAAAGATGAGGCTTAAAAGAAAAGCCACCAACCCTGCTTCGAAGGAAGCTGCCATACTCTATTTACGAAAACACCTGCCTACAAAATGCGTCGATTTTATTGATCGACAAATCAAGCTTCAGAAAGTAAGATTTCATATAATAATGATGTTTTAATGAAATAATAACTTAATCTCAATAGGTGAAGCCACAAGGTCGAAGATATGATCGACAAGACCTTATACTCACCATGGGTCTTCAGAAAGGGGGACGAAGAGCAAGAGCGGCTGTCAGTGACATGTTCATTCTTCCATCAAAAAAAACTCTTCTTCGTTTCACGCAAGGGCTAAGCATCGAACCAGGAATAATTGAGCCTATATTGGAGGGTGTTGGAGATTTTACATCAGATTTAGAGGATGAAAGGGACTGTTACGCAGTTCTCTTGTGGGATGAATTATCCATTGATGAGTTTTTGATGTGGTCCTCAAAGTGGAAAAAATTTCAAGGATTTAGCGATTATGGGCCAGGAGAGGAGACCACCAAAGAATTGGCGGATCACGCACTTATTTTTTTCGTTGTTCTGCTCAGAAACAAGAAGGTCAAGGTTGGTTAATTTTTCTTTTTATTTATATTGTTTTTCATTGTGGTTCTAAATTTCAGTTCCCAGTCTCTTACTATTTTTCTACAGGAACCACGCCTTCATCAGTCTTAGCAAATTTGATTGAAAAAAATATTAGGAGGTTGAAAACTTTCGGAGTAAAAATAAAATTTTGCACTTGCGACCAGGCGCCGACAAATTTAAAGGCCCTGGAAATATTGAAGGCTTGCGCAAACAAACCTTATTTTCTAATAGATGGTGAAATATTTCTTTAACTTTATTAAGTGATAAAACAAATACTTTAATTTAGGGGAAGAAATTTGCTGTGGCCCGGATTTCGTGCATATAGGAAAATGTATAGTAAGCATGTTCAGAAAGTATGACCTGGAAATTGGACCTGGACGATATGCCAAAATTAAGCACGTAGAGGAACTTTTAAGTTTAAAAGGCAAGCTCATCGGAACAACATTAGCACCGAAACTAACGGCTGCGCATATTTATGCAAGAGACAAACAGGCCATGAAAGTGAAACTGGCATTCCAGTTGGTCAGCTCCAGTGTTGCGGCTTCTCTCAATACGTTAATTGCGCAAGGTAAGTCAACAATATAGATTAGTTCACAGGGTGGATCTTCAGTTTTTGGAAACAGGTAGATTTTTCCGGCAGAGCCCGCATCACAAAATTTTGATTTCCAGTGTCGTGATTTTTTCCCTGACCTAAAAAACAAGGAAGAGGTCAAAAAAAAAATCCTTTTAATGGTCATATATTAAAAGTAAAAAAATTAAAATGTGTTTTATAAACTTAATATCAAGTATATATTTAATTTCATTATTTTTATTTTTAAATAAAAAGAGCTTATATAATTTACACAATTATCATTTATCTAACTACAATAACTTAAAATACTTCGTAAATAACTGTTAAATAATTAATTGTAATATATTACATGCATCAAAATCATATCACTTAAGAGAATTTTTTTCTTCACAATTTAATAGGTTATCATCTTTTCAAATTTTAATTTAATTTAAAATTTTATAAAAAATGTTATTTAATTTTTTTTTATTAACAAGGATAAAATACCATTTAACTTTCATTAATTGAAAATAAAATGTTATTTTTAATTTCATCATCATTTTATTATTGCAAAATCGATTTTCATGGTCACTGAGGTCAATGACCTTAAGTGAATTGACCTGCATGAGCGTTGCATGGTTCGATAGGTGAGGTCATATAAACACTTTTTTCATTATTACATGTTTTTGCGTATCTCTAACAGAAACAGAGTTATCGCTGTTTGAAAATTAATTTCGTTTGCGGTTCCGTTCTTAGCATTCTCACACACCGCGTACCGCGCCCAAAGTTGATGATAGAGATCTGAGAGTTTCACAACTTAATCTCCATTACTTGAAGGGAACATCCCTAAAATCTCCATTACTTGAAGGGAACATCCCTAAATTTTTATCAAAATATTTTCAAAATAGCGGATTTTACGGGACATTTTGAAAAAACCAAAAACTTCAATTATCTCGGCTTCTCTTGGTCGGAGAACCAACATCCGGGTATGGTTGAACTCGTCTCATTAAATTCTACAACTTTGCTGTTGATTGCAAAATCATAGGTCAAAGGTCAAGGTCACTTCCGATGACCTTGTTTCATTCAAACTGGAATTTGAGCATCAAATGCAAACATTTTTGAAATTCTGAGATGGCCATTCAATTCTTCGTGAAATTTTACATACAATGTGTGAAAATGGCGAAGTGGTTTTTTCTCTAATTTATATTAAAATAAAAAGATTAAAAAACGTGGTTTTTTGGTGCTCGGATCAGCGATTTTTAAGAAAATCGAAAATAGCTCGTTTTCTGTGCGTCTGAGGCAAAAAATGATTATGTTCAAAATTGATCCCCATTAAAAGTTCTATCTAAATATGCAAAGGTCATTGACCTTTTGTAAACTTGGGTCAAAGGTCACCTTGACCCTTGTCCTTCAGTGAAAAGACCCTAATGTGTGATACATGGTTGGAAAGGTTTTATCACTAAAATAACAATGGTCACCATATTTTTGTCTCTGGCTTTATTTTCCACCAATGTAAGCTGATTATTTAATATATAATGAAAGAAAATGCGCTTTTTTCACAATAAAACCATCATAACTAGGTCGAAAATGAAGCCGGAGACAAAAATATGGTGACCATTGGTATCCTAGTGATAAGACTTTTCCAACCATGTATCACACATTAGGGTCTTTTCACTGAAGGATAAGGGTCAAGGTGACCTTTGACCCAAGTTTTCAAAAGGTCAATGACCTTTACATATTTAGATAGAACTTTTAATGGGGATCAATTTTGATCATAATCATTTTTTGCCTCAGACGCACAGAAAACGAGTTATTAAAGTTTTTCTTAAAAATCGCTGATCCGAGCACCAAAAAACCACGTTTTTTATCCTTTTTTTTAAATATAAATTTAAAGAGAAAAAACTACTTCGCCATTTTCACACATTGTATGTAAAATTTCACGAAGAATCGAATGGCTATCTCAGAATTTCAAAAATGTTTGCATTTAATGCTCAAATTCCAGTTTGAATGACACAAGGTCATCGGAAGTGACCTTGACCTTTTACCTAGGATTTTGCTTTCAACGGCAAAGTTGTAGAAAGTGAAAAGAGGAATTCAGCCATACCCGGATTTTTGTTGTGCGATCACGGAAAGCCGAGATACAGCCGTTTGAAATTTTCAAAAACCCAATTTTGAACGTCCCGTAGAACCCGTAAATTTATAGATATTGGGGTAAGACTGGGTAAAACTATATATTTTTGAAAATCTCCTTGCATGGTCTTTCAGGTCCTAAAATTTTGTAAAGATCGCACGACCCTTGCCAACGCATTGTACCTTTCACGAATTTTCGCCGAGCTGTGATATTGATTGAATGCAGAATGTCAAAATTCACTTTTTTTGTCATTACACATTTTGTCGTTTCTGTAACAGAAATAGAGTTATCGCTGGTTGAAAATTAATTTCTATTGCGGGAAACCAATTATTCAGTTTTTATAATATTCAGTTAAAAAGGTAACTTTTCATCAACAATCACACCCAAATCATTCCTGGATCCACCCAAATACAAAATTATTATTAGTGACCTCCGAGGATAGAAACTTCAGAAATTATATTTAATTTATTTTAATTGAAATAGATATCAAATTTTTAAAATTTTAAATAACAATAAAAAAGTATGTTTTAATTTTATTTAAAAGGTAATAAAAAAATTACACTGAAAATTAGTAAATTTAAAATTCAATGTTATTTCGTCTTCAATTATTTGAAATTTTTAATTAATTTTAAATTTTTTTGTAATTGAAATTAAAATTGATGATATTTTAATAAATTATTAAATAGTATATAGTACTTTTCAATTGTTTTCAATATATAAAATACAAGTTATAAAATAATATATTCTATTTTAACAAATAATTAAAATTGGTGTGTGTGTAATTTAAAAAAATTATTCTAATATGAATTAAAAAAATTATATATGATAATTATGACCATGCATTTCGACTATTTCTAGCCAACTTTTTTGTCAAATTGTTTTCCCACACTTCACCCTTAGAACCCTGGCTCACCCTTTGAGGAGTTAATGTTTCTGGCTATCAAATCGAAATGTATATGTCTCCCTTTTAAATAGAATATTTGAGTCCATGGCGATTATAATCAATTAATTTTAATTTCCAAAGTAAAATTTGGTCGTTTCTGCATCTGATATTTTCCATTCGACGATAAAAAAAAATTATTAACAATAATAATAAGGCACGGAATGTTAATTCTCCAGGGGCGAAAATTCACCACGCCGCCTCTGTTACGTGTTCAAGTATTATGATTTTCATGGAATATATATTAGTAACAAAATTTTTGTAGGTCTCCTCCCGTCTGAAGCGTGTCATACCGTAGAATTTATACAATTCATGGACAACTTGGTCGACTCGTTTAATGGAAGCTCGTATTCGCATGCAAAACCTTTGAAAGGCCGGTTAGTATCATCATGATTTTCTAGACGAATTTGATTGAATTTGTCTTTGACAACTGAGCTCATGCATTTGGCTATTGATCGGAGCCAAGTTAAATAATGTCTTGGAATTATTATTATTAAGCCAGAGAGGTTTAAATAATAGGTATCATAATTTTCAATTTTTTAGGCTGCATGAATCCTCTGCCCACTGGGATTTTTGGAATAAAGCTGAATTATTTGTGGGGAAATGGAAGTTCAGAAAAAAAGATGGGACAACAGTCTGGACGCCATCCATACACTCTCTTGTTTGGCTGATTCGATCAATGAAACTATTTTTTCCGATGATGCGTGCAAGAGGGTTTGAGTTTCTCTTAACAAGAAGAATTCAGCAGGACCCTCTAGAGAATTTCAACGGGGAAATACGAGAGCAATGTGGTAGCGGACATTCCCCCACAGTTTTGACTTTCTGCGCTTGCTTGGTTGGAGCTTTTTTTAACCTTTTAATGTATCTAAAACTCCACAATGAAAAGAAAAATTGTGAGGACGATGGATTAAGCTGCCGTGAGCTGGCACCTTATATTTTTGATGCATTTTTTAGAAAGGTACATTTAAAAAATTAAGAATGAAAAAGTAATGAAATTCTTTCCATAAGGTACAACAAAACCCCACCTTGCCTTTGGAGCCTGAACCATGCGAAGACAGTACATCTGATGAGGAGTCTCAAGATGCGGACGATGAACTCATTGACTTGCAGAGCCAAAGTGATTCGTATTTTGGAGGAGTCGCATTGAAAAAGGTGGACAATGTTTTGCATTGTGCTATGTGCATTGAATCTGCGACATCCAGTGAAACACTGCCCAGCCAGGTCTATACCATGTTTAGAGAGTATCGCGATAATCAGTCCAAACTGCTGTACGTTAGCGACAATTTCGCAAACTTTGTTTGTTCAAAACTGAGGAGAATTAAGTCAGAGCTCCATACTAAACAGAGTATGCCAAAAGATGTATTCAGACATATATATGACAAGGTTTTGAATGATGCTTCATGTGAGTTTGGTTGTTCACGTCATTCTGAACAATTTCTTCAAATATTATTTCAATATATTTTTAAATGTGCAGTGCATTGGTACGCCAAAGAAACTTTGAGGAGTAAAAAGAAGTATTCTAAATATTACATTATTTACTTTTAATTTTTTCAAACGGATACCTGTCTGGAATTAAGAGAATATTTTTAATCATTATTATTTCTATTAAAAAACACTTGCTATGCGGCCATACATACGAAATGTAACCCGTTAATTTATTTTTCCGCGTATGACTGCCAATAAATAATATTTGTTTTGTGCGTTGACCGCTGGAGCAAGACCTTGTTGAGCAAGACCACACATTATTTTTATTGTTGATTTTTACCGCCGCAAAAGTACAATCCACAAGCACGCCTTGATTCTGATTGGATGAGAGCTCGATCGCTGCGCCTCTAGCGGATAAAGTATTGTCAAAGAAATTTAACATTGAGTGTCCCATCTCTATTTACATTGTCTCTGACACGGGGGAGTGGTATTTGTTGAGAAGTGAGAAGTGGTAGCCAAGGGGTGGGGGTAGCTCGATCTTTGAAACCTTGCTTTGAAAGGTGCTGCTCAACGGAGAGTACGTGCAAATAGCTTCCCGCTAGAAATGTCGTTACTAATCTATGAAAGAGCCAATGAGAGCGCAAGAAGTGGAGGCCCCCGACCAATCGCGTTGCAGCTTTGCTTGTTTTTGGAGGCAAAACTAAGCGAACGTTAAAAATCAGCCGGCTGGTACTGGAAATACGTCTGCCCTTGAAAAAAGGGCTCATTTTTCAGGGAAGCTGAATGAAGGGTGAGTCGTGACAATTGTTTTTGAAGGTGCTTGTGATATTTTACTTCAAATTTTTATATTTCATGCCTTAGATAGCCTGCGGAGATTGTAATAATTGAAAATTAAATTTCACCTGCTTGAAGAAAATTTGATTTTTGTTTACATTAGCTGCAAACGGATGCAATTCAATTTTTTTCATTTTCATTCGCCAAAAATTTTGCTTGGAGATTTGTTTATGCTACGATTTCATTTATCAAGAATTGATGTATTTAACTTTGACTCGTGCAGATTCCTGAAAAATGGATAAACCGAAGTCGAGCAACGAGTCCGTTGCTACAAGGGTGGCGTGCTTGAACCTTCGATTGCAATCACCTTTTGACAAGGGTGGCAATGAAGTCAACTCCAAAATGAATACGGACGCCTTGCAAGACGCTCTCGTGGCCCTCTACGATGAATGCAAAAAGGAATCCTTGAGAAAGGAACCTGCGATTTCTGAGTTCGTCGAAAAGTGTAAGTGACCGCAAAACAAAAGAAGCAATAATTATTTTTAGCAATCCTCTTTAAGGTTTGAATTATTGATTGTATAATTGCTTTCCAGTTGGAACAACTGTCGAAGATATTAAATTATCTCGCGTCAATACCAGTGACTTTTCCATTGTTTCAATAATTGGCAAGGGAAATTTTGGAAAAATCGAGCTCGTCCGAGAAAAGGAGACTGCTTGTCTCTATGCTATGAAGAAAATGCCAAAACTGTGTCCCAATGGGCATAAAGAGGTACTATTTCAGAAAAACTCTGCCTCTGCATTTGTTAAATTAAAATTAATTTTAAATTGTACTTAGGCTAGTTCATATGAGGAGGAGAGAGACATCTTGGCATTGGCTTCTCGGCCTTGCGCTGCATCGGAGTGGCTGCCGTATCTAAAATATTCCTTCCAGGACACATCGTATTTGTACCTAGTGATGGAATACTTGCCTGGAGGCGACCTGAGTGGAGTCCTTGACAAGTATGAATAATACAAATAATTTTGCATTAAGAAAATCATTTTGGATTTTATATAGTTTCCAAGGATTTCTCTCTGAAGAGATGGCAAAGTTTTACATCGCAGAAACACTGCTAGCCATAATCAGTTTGCATGAATTAGGCTATGCCCACAGGTAAAATAATTTATTTGTGTGTTTTAATGATTAATACAGACCAAAATTCTAGGGATATCAAACCCGACAACATTTTGCTTGATCGCTGTGGTCATGTCAAAATTGCCGACTTCGGATCAGCTGCAAAGCTGAACAAGCATGGAAAGGTTGACAGTCGAATGCCTGTTGGCACTCCAGAGTACATTGCTCCGGAGGTGCTTCAAGCTGCTGCTGGTGAAGGTGGAAAATATGGTGTATGTTTTTCTTGTCTGCTTTAATTATATCTTAGTGTAATTACTATTTTGGCTTTCATAGGTTGAGTGTGACTTCTGGTCTCTTGGCGTAATTGCTTACGAGATGATTTTCGGCGTCACTCCGTTCAGTAATGAAAATCGAACACAACTGTACTGTAACATTCTTGCCCATGAGGTATTGTTTTTATTATTGAATTGTTAAAAAAGCTTAGAAATATCTTTTAGATGGGCTCTGAAAATTTAACATTCCCAAGTGGTTTTGGTGAAAGTAAGGAGATCCGTCAACTGATTGCTGGTCTGCTTTCTCCAGCACCTTCAAGACTAAATGCCATGCAGATCAAGAAGCATTCCTTTTTCATTGGAACACCATGGAACTCCATGAGAGAAAGTAACTTTTGCTGTTTAAATTTTATGCATATTTATGATTTTGGATTAATCCAGCCGTTCCACCTTACATACCTATGATTGAAAGTGAGACAGATGTGTCAAACTTCAACTTGCCAGTGGATGATTCGCCTAGCCCTCTTACAGAGGACTTCATGACCAAGAAGATTTTCTCTGGGCGCCAACTACCGTTTGTTGGATTTTCCCTGAATCCAAACCAGTTGGCAATCCAGTCATCCTTGCCCACATCCATGCCTACCGAATATCTTAGTCCAAGACGCTCTAAGTCCGAACATCCTGACATTGCACGAGCTAGGGAATTAAAAACCATGAAAGATTTGCTGAAGACGAAGGAAAAAATCATTGAGGAGGCCATGACTAGTCGTCGAGAGGCAGAAACTAAGCTAGAGCAAGTGACAAGAAAAGCAAATGTAATTTTACCACTATAAAAAATTATACTTTCTTAAGCCTTTATGTTTAGGAGTACCACAAAACAATTCTGAAGGAGAGGAATGAAAGGCATGAAGTTGAGAGCAAAGCCCTTGAAATGGTGAAGAGCATGAAGGCTAAGTGGCAAACCATGTCCCAGCAACAGGTTTTGAACTTAAATAAACAACTAGAAGAAGCACAGAAAAATCTCAGTGGAAGTGATGCCAAGCTGACAGATCTGGAGAAAAAACTCAAAAATCAAGAAGATCAACTGCAGGCTGAACGAGATGCCAATAGCAGACTTGAAACACTTTTGCAACAGCAAAAGAGCAGCATAACAAGGGTAATATCTTCCTTTATAAATCACAAATTAGATTTAATTCTAAAATAAATAATAATAAATACAAATAGGCAAGGAGGGAAACTATGACGTTTATGGAGGGTGCAGAGAAAATATCAGAATTGAAAAATGAGTCGGCCCGACTGCAAAACTCTCTCTCTGATCTTCAGAACAAATCAGTTTCTTTAGTATATTGAATTTATTTTGAAAAGAAATATCATTTATTTTTATTATCTTTTTAATAGGAAAATACTGTATCAACTTTGAACGACGAAAAGAGTGTACTTGAGAGACGCCTTGTTAAACTGGAGAATGAAAAAAGCAACCTTGCAGTTCAGTTGGAACAGACTAAGCAAACTTTGAAGGAGGCTGATAAGAAACTTCAGTCGGAATGTAGAAAATACGAAAGTCAAATTAAGGTTTATTATTTAGAAATTCATCCTAATCAAAAAGAAACTAAAATATATCTATTTTTTTTTCTTTGCAGAAAATGCAAGCTGAATTAGACTCCTCTGTATTGGAATTGGAAGATAGCAAGAAGAATACACAGAGAGAGAATACTTTAGAAAACAAAGTAGCCGAGCTAGAGAAAGATCTGAGCAAAGTCCGTCGAGAGAAAAGAGAGCTCCAATCTCAACTATCAGCAGCTAAAGACAAAGATGGTAACAATGGAACATTTTGTTTGTTAATGACTCATTGTTGTGTATTTAAATATCAGACGAACAACAGCAAAAACTGGAATCGCTGGAAGAATGTTTGGTTAAAATGGAAGATAGGATTGAAAAACTGGAAGAGGAGAATGAGAACTTGCAGTCCAATGACCTGAACCAATCGAAACGGTAAATTTTTTTAAATTATAGGTATAGATAGATGGAATAATATTTTGTCATTTTCAGATTGTCGATTGCTGCTACTTTCAGCTTATCACCACCTGAAAGCGTTGAAACCCCAGCTGCCTCCCTGAGAGAGCTTGACTGTTTGAAAGCCCAGCTGGAACACGTGGAGACTCAGTTAGAAAAATCTCGAGAAGGTGCTGTTCTTGATAGGCAAGCTTGTCGAACAGCGCAAACTGATCTCTATAAGGTAAGAACAAAATCATTGAGTCTTCTAGGATTTTCATATTTTTTTTTCATTCAACAGAAAGAGAGGGAGCTCTCTGATGTAAAGTTAGATCTTCGCATTACACAACGAGAGTTGAAAACCTCAGAAGCTTTAACCAAATCCTTGGAACAAGATAAAACACAGCTTGAGCAAAAGTTAGCTGAGACTGAAGAAAAGTTGAAGACTGCATCAGAGGAATTGTACAGTCTAAAGAAAAAGCTGGATGTAAATGAATTGACCATGTCAAAGTCAGCTTCTGATATTGTGGTATGCACACTAAAACAAGTTTTATGAAAAACAAAAAAACTGTTTTGCCTTGCAGAATTTGAGGAAGAAGGAGAACGACCTTCATTCAAATCTTATAGAAAAGGTACAAGAGCTCTCGTCTTTGAAGCATCAGTTGGGAGAGAAGACCAATCTTGTAACAAAACTGCAAAACTCTTTAGACATCTTGAAAAAGGAGGCTGAAACTAGCAAGGGCAATGCGCTAAGCGCTACATCTCAAGTCGCTCAACTAAGAGCCCAGATGGAGTCTTTGAAGGAGGTCAGTAAAACTAGTTTTGGGATCTCATTGACATATATAACAGTTTTGTCTTTACTATACAGAATAATGCTGCGCTACGAGAAGTTTGCACTGAACAAGAGCAACAGCTTGATGATTCAGAAGTACTTAGAGCTGCTTACGAAGTTCAAATTGAGCAAGGGAAACAAGAAGTTTTTAGGCTCAAAGAAGAACTGAAACAAATTCGAGCTGATCTCAATGCTAAGATTATAGAGGCTGACGAGCTTAGTGCCGCTAAGAAGGTGCTCGAAGAAACACTGGCCGAAGTGAAGGAGGAAGCTGCAATGCGCGAAACTGACGCTGTGGAAGATATCAAAGAATTAAAAAGCCAGATCACAGAAGCGCGACATCAGAATGAGCAGCTCATACTGCAAATCAACGAGTTTGAAGAGACACTTTGCGAGAGTGATCGCCACACAAGGGAGCAGCGCCAAGTGGTTGAGTCTCTAAAGGAGAAGAATGCTGACTTGCAGGAGGAAATTTCAGAAACTCTGACTGACTTGCAAACAGCCCGAGACAATGCTGACAGAATTGCTGTTAGTGATCAATTTAATTTTAAATATTCTATTTTGCTAATTATTTGCTTGTAGGCTTCCCTGTCTAAATCCAGCCAGTCTTTGAAAGAGAGCAGTGAAAAAATCTCTGACCTGGAGGAGCAAATGAAGAATTTGAAAATTCGCTATGATGAGAAAATTTTAAAAATGGATGCTCAGTTGGCCCAGCAAAACAAACTGATAGTATTTTTGCAATCAAAGAGTGAGGCTGGAAAGAAGAAGAGGGTTTGTTGAAAAATGAAATTATAATCGCAATATTTATTTTGTTTTTAAAATCAGACCTTGGCCGACAAAATTTTTGGAATACACCCTAAAGAGAATGTGGCGCCTTCGCCATTCCCAAACAAGAATCTCGCCACACCAATGAGTGCCAAGGACAAGTCAAAGACCTGGGACGGTCGCCCAACTCCGACTCCTACAAAGACGGGTATTCTGTAGCCAAATTTAAATAAATATATCGATATTAACTAAAAATTTGCAGCCAAAAGGGAACCCGTTGTGGCTCCACCAAAAGCAATCACTGAGCCCCCTAAAAAAGTGGAATTTGAGGAAAATAAACCTTTGTTTCCGTCCAGAAACTGCCCTATCATAATGGAACAGCGCACTCTGCCTGATTACTGCCGAATCACCACGAATTGTGCCGTTTCACTCACTGAGCAGGTCACCCTACTTGGCACCGTAGAAGGGCTTTACAGCTTGCATTCCAAATCTGCTGGCTCTCAGTTGGTGCACATTGCTGGTGTCACTCAAGTGAAGCACATTTCCATTGTTCCCCATCTGGGCATCGCTCTTTTCATCACTGGTAAGCAGACGGAGCTAGAAATATTTTTTGAATCAATTTATTTGTTATTGCAGGCTCTCCGTCTGCGCTGTACCAGTGCGAGTTGCGAGCCCTGACTGTTGCCGCTGAGGCAGCTCAATGCTCCAAGCCTTCGATCTCATTGAAGCCCGTCGACCATGTGCCCGATCAGTGCCACCTTTGTGTTGTCTCACCCCCACTAGCCATTACGAATGAGAAAGAAATGACCTTCCTGTGTGTTGCCAACATTTCTCACACCAGGTAATTAAATAAGTAAAATCAAAAATGGAATTCATAAATTTACAATGCATTCCCTAGTTTCTTGAAGTGGAACTTTGGATCTTCACAGTTTGAGCCAATTCGCCTCCTTGCAACTGCGTTTCCTGCAACCAGTGCCTTATTCACTCCACAGTCCCTTCTCTTAGTCTGTGATGACATTTTTGAAGTTGATCTGAAGGACTTTTCTGTTGAAGGTACTGATGAAAATGTAAAAAAAAAAAAAAATATTTTTAAAACTTTGGCTTTTAGAATTTTTGGACATATCAGACACATCGCTCTCCTCTGTCAGAGTTACTCTGAAGAACACAAAGGGACCGGTCAAACTCGTTGATGTCACCAAGAGCAGTGCAAAGGCTGAGCCCGAGTTCATGCTGTGCATGCCTGAAGTGGCAGTTTTCCTGGACGCATTTGGACACAGATCTCGGCCTGGCGATTTCAAATGGGCTCACAAACCACTCGCATTTGGTGAGTAACTGAAAATATGAAAATAAAATACAAAACTAAATATTACTAAAAATTTTGTAGTCTACAAAGCACCAAGTCTTTTCGTGCAATTCCAATCAGCCATTTATGAGGTGAAGCCAAATGCTGACAAGATCTGCATGAACGTGGAAGACACTGCCAGCATTGTGTCCACAGATGATGGTACACTTTCACTCAACTCCCCAAAGCTTTTGGGTAATTAATAAAACTGACTTTTTTATTTTTTGTGATCATTAATTTTTTCTTTGGTTCAGGTTTTGGATTGAGTCCAGGCACTGCCCTTGCAACATCTCAACAGGCAAGCGGTGCGACGACAGTTATGAAAATCAGCTGCCAAGGTGCGGACGACTTATCTCTTGTGTCTGATAAGTAAGTCTTAACGATTCTAAACATAGTGCGTTTAATCTTAACACAAACAACTATTTACAGCGATCTGCAAACAGACGAGTTCAGTTTCACTTCATCACTGGAAGAGTCGTTGGATGGGGATGAAGTTGTTGAACGTCCAAGAAGGGTTCAGTTTTAGTGGTGATGCATTTCCTGTTCTAAATTATACAAAAACAGCTTTCCTTGTTTACATAGACTCAATCTAGAAATTCTTGCCAACTTTTGTTTAATTTGTTAGTTTTTTTGGATTAGATTATAATGAAAATATTGCACGAATCGATGTACATAAATATTTTATTTTTTTATCATACACATTCAATAAAATTTTAACTTTTCAAAAAAATTATATTCTATTAAGGTACCAATTGAGACTTGTTGATAGAAAATTTATTCTATTTATAATTCCATTCATAGTCTGCAAAGTTGAAATCAATAATTTCACTGCTACAATTTGTGTAGCCAACAAATCTTTTTACTGTTTTAATGCAAACCAAATAATTCCAACAAAAACCATTGATAACCCCAGTAAAGTTATGGTTTTTTTCATAAAAACATTGTCTGCGCCTTGGACAGTTTTGATGATTTCATTGTTTTTCAAGAACAGTGTCCTGCTCTCTTGGATTAGCTTTTGTTTGGTAACCTCATCTAATTCATTAGCAACCTCGTTCATCTTTTTTGCAAATTCCCGTTTGACTTGAGCGATGGTCTTGTTTTGAAAATTAGTGATTGCGTAGCCCTCAGTTTGGGTAGGATTTTTAACTCCAAAGAAAGGGAAAAACTTTTGAGCAAGCTGACGCTTCTTCTGTAGAATTTGCCCTCCAGAGAGCAATCCCATGTACAGGTGATAAATGTAAGCCATCAGAAGGTGAGGGTCAGTTTCCTCCAAGTTTTCCAGGTACTTGACATACGCAGCCACTTCGAGTCGTGGATGGTAGTTCGTCTTCCAGTCTTCCCCCAAATAAAAAGTCAAGTCGCGTTCAAACGCCTCGGTGCGCCTCAGTCCTTCAATGTCCAGCTCACCGACCAGGGAATTACTCATTCGAGTCATGGCACTTTCAAGAAATTTGAAGATTTCATAAAAGATTAGCAATCCCTCTGCCCAAACGGAGTTGTCGGACATTGCTGAAAAAAAGGGTGCACACTATTAAAAAAATAAATTGATAAAAAATTTAATATAATAATATATTTTCTCTGTATTGACATAATCAGCATTGAGAGATGAGCGTGATCTCAAGCGGTTATTCACCACAGAAAATAATGAGAATCATATTATATGCGTCAATCATTAAAAATAGAACTAACCAAACATCAATTTTGCGTTGACGAGTTTGTCGCTCAAATCATGGACATCTCTGGTCGCCTCTCGCATTTCTTGGATGAACGTCTTCATTTTTGTCTGAAAAATTAAACGTGGCAGTCAAACGATTAAGTTACCCTCTGATAATTCAAGTACACTTTGTACATCCTAAAAATAAACGGCCTTCAATTTTGCACTCATCTTATCAGATTTAAAATTTCATGTATCACACAGTTTTTATTAGCTTGATCTAAACATCATTATCAATTATGTTTTTGTTAAATTTAGCTGTGAACAATAAATATCGTCTTGCCTGTTTTGGAGAAGGTGTGCGTTGGTATGTATGAAGTGAATTATAAAAAAAAACTTTTTAATGCGTTTTAACACTAAAATGGAAATAATGACTCCATCAATGTCACTGCGCGTTTATGAACGAAGACGACAGTGTATATTTGCTGAAATGTTGTTATTTTGCTCAATGAACTGAGATTTAATTGAAGAAAGACTGTACCGACCCTCCATATTATTATTTCTCTGTACGCCAAGAGTAGAAAGGGAATAATTGCCGAGTTTCGAAAATTAAATACACCTCTTTTATTAAGCAAAAATTAAGTAAATTTTTTATCATTTGCCGATAATAAATTAATCTAGCTATCATAAAAGATAGCAAATCGGAAATTTCGTTATACCCAAAAGCCATTCGCGTGCGATTCCAGAAACCTCGAATTTCCCCCGTCTCAATCTCCCGCCTCAGGAAAGGACAAACATGGCGGATTTTCGCACGTTTTCCAGTTTATAGCTGCTTCTGCGCGTGCCCATTGTTTCGCCACAGTCGGTGTTGTTTTTCGCCCGCAGTTCTTCGGCGGCCGATGGGTTCGGCCGACCCTTTGGATTTTCGGTTGCAGCACGTTTCCAGCTAGCCGACGATGCGACGAGTGAAGCTTTTGGATCTCAGGTGGGGTGTCTAGCGTAGGACCACTTCTTCTTGGTTTTCGGTTTGCGGCTGTCAGTGAGTGTCACAAAAGGAGAATTGGGCCTTGGGCTGTCAGTCCAGTGAGGAATCCGCGTGATTTCGCGAATATACTGGCCGCCGACTCGCTCTCGCCGACTACGAACTGGCTGCCGACAAGGGGTGGGTGGACCGGTGGTCTGCCCAACGAATATTATGAGCTTGGCTGCCGTTAAAAAGGGGTGAGTAAAGAGTAAAGACACCGAAGAGCGAGTAGAGTCAGTGCGTTTCCAAACGTCAACAAAACAAAACGCAGCAGCAGCAGCACCACGCTCGACCATCGTTATCTTGCGGTGAGATAAGACGAAAATCGCGACTTTATCTTCTTATCATATCGACCGTTGATTTATAATTAATATTTTGCGGATGTTTGGAAAAAATCGTTGAAAATCATAGCCACATCTAAAATTTGTAGGGCACCCGAAAATAACGCTAATCCGTGTTTCAATGCATAGACCAATATAATTCCGAAAGAATTAAAATGAATTTATTTGAATTTTTTTTTACTTCTTATTTGATTTTATTATTTATTTGAAACGCCGTTCGGTGCGTGATTAGTGATGCGTTAATTTGAAACAAGTGTATTGAATATCGACGGGCACGCCTTTTTGGTTTTGAAATTCCACTCGCACGCTCGCTGCGATTTGAGCTCTCCGACGGTGCAGTTATATTTATTTCTCTCCCATCGCTTCCATACCAATATCTTCTATGTATTTATTATTTGTCTCTCTTCAGCTCTTCACACACACGGTATTGATTCGAAATCGAATTCACCTTGCACGTACTGCATTCATTTGCCTGATATTTATTACCATCAAATTTTTAGATTTACTTCTTGGAAAGTGCTCCATTTATTTCGGTTTGTTTTGTGAAAACGTAATAGTTTTGTTTCACGGGGAATAGAGCATGACGAGGAATTTAAATTTCGCGGGACGCAGCCGTTCCGGTTCTGCACTTCGGAGCAGAAGCAGTTTTTTGCCCAAATAATTGGGTCACCTGACGCTCGTTTTTCCATCGCCGCGGTTAAAATAAGGTAAAGCGAATTTATTTCCCTCCTTTTGCATCTTTTTCAAATCGCACAGTTTCAGCACCTTGGTGCAAATTTAAAAAAAAATTGTGATTATGAAACTGCGGCTCGAGTGGCAGAAAACCCTGCCCGAGGCGATGCTCGCCGCATATTTTTGCATTGTGGTCGCCGTTGTTTTCTGGCTTCTCGCCACAGATTCGAGCTCCGTGCAAATGACGAGAAAAAGCAGGAAAATAATACCGTCGATGACGTGCATTCTTTTTTTAAAATCGTATAAAATTGTCTTTTCATTAATGATGTCATTTTCGAAACGAGCCAGTTTAGATTAAGATCGGCAAACACATCGATCGGCGGGCGAGCCAACAGCCGCGATTTCAGGGCGACCCTGAGACGTAGCTTTCGGGTGTCATTTGAGAGCATGTTTGTGTAATGAGCAAAATATACGACTCGATTTTTGCACTCGTCATCGACAATATGTGAACTCGAAGAAAGACGCCAATGATGTTCCAAGGACAAAAAAATTATTTTTCAAATCTTTTTAAGCAGACCGAAGATAAATTATTTTTTTCTTGTTGACTTCATTTTCAACGTCTTAAATATCACTTGAATGTGACGTCAAACCATCGTTTTGTTCCTAAATAAAATAAATTATTTTTAGCCACTGAACAAGGAAAAATCCACAATAATTTATTATATTTACTTAATTTGAGAAATTTATAGAAAAAGTTTAAAGCTATACTGAAGTCTGCTGCAAAAATTAGATGTTTTGAATGCAATAAAAATAGAAAATATTTAAAAAAAAAAATTATTATTCCTAATTCAAAACAGTCAAGTTATGTATCACTATATTTTACTTTATTTTTAATATTAATTAACTTTTGCATTAATTAAAAAAGTCAACAATTTTAACGCGCAGACCCACCACAACGTTCGAGCGAAAAAATTTGATTAATTTATTTTTAGTTTTTCAAAAGTATGCAACCCGCTTGTTACACGTGCCATGAATCAAGAGGCAACGAAGAATAGATTTGTTAAGATCATAAAATATTAAGAAAATTCAGATGGATGAAATTTTGAGATTTTGAGAAAACATCCAAGCAAGTAAAATGAAACCAATCTTTCTTAGCACCTTTCTTTGAATTTCCATGATTTGGACTTAAATTCAAATTACCATGAATCATCGTGGACTTTTACTACAAAAATAAAATCTATCAATTTCCTACCAGCAAAGTTTTTGCTGTTTTCACAAATTTGAACAATTTCTTCAAAAATATAGAAATTAACTGACCATAAAGTAAGAAACCAAATCAACGGCATTTTATTTTTGATTTTTTTGCAAATTTTGTTTTTGGTTGGTACGAATTAAATTAGTCGCAGTGCGACACGACAATCACGCCACTGCGACAATAAGAGATTTGTCGTGCGCTCAAATCTTTCTTTGGCGAAGACATAAACAGACCGAGGTGAAGCCCCATTACTGCTCTTGTTTCAACTCGGCCGGCGTGCACTTGCATTAGCCGATCGAAGCACCAACGACAGGTGCGCGCCAAGAATGAAAATTGCGTACGTATATTTTTGTAAAAGAGAATGTGAGAATGTTGTGTGTCTTTCTCTCTCTCACTCCCCCTGAAACCAGTCGCCCTACTTACACCTCGCACTGTAGTCACAAGTACCGGCGAACGCCTTCTCAGCCCCGATTATTTATTCGGCGTACGAATGTAAATATATCGCGCAGATGGCGTTCCTCTTTTTTCATTCGATTAATTTTTTCGTTCGCTCTCAAGAAGTCGAGAGCCCCTGTTGGACCAAAACCTCTTCAAACCCACGCTCGCAAACTGTGTAATGGCGTATTTAAATCTGGCAGAGGCGATAATTGCAAAATTTTTAAATAAGCAAATGTATTTTTAATTAACAAAATGGTAGCAATTTTTAAATTAGAGATGAAAAGATTTTCTACTGAAAAGCAAAACAAATGTGTAATTTACTCCTTGTTAGCCAAAGCCTGGAAGCTAATTTTAAATTTGCAATGTGGATGTGAGCAAATAATAATACAAATCGGCTGGCAATTTCGAACAATTTATCTTCGATCTTCATTTCTAATCACAAGTCCGTTTTAATTGATGTAATCATCGTCTCCTGAACGTGACTTCATTCCAAACATTCACAGCTCATTACAAGGCTGCGCGCGATAAAATTACTTCCTGTCTTTGTACGCGGCAATTAATTAATTATTCTGGTGCCAAGTAATTAACTCTTTCTTGTTAGTAATTATCTCATAAAAATTGTTTACAAAATTTTCATCTTCACTTCGATAGAAATCAGGCCAAGCTAAATTAATTTTTGTTCATAGTAATTTTCAAAACGAAATAAAATTTTGTTTATATATACGTTTAAAGTTTTTTTTGTTGTATTTTTTCAATTTTTATTTAGGAAATCACCTTAATAAATTGCAATCTTAAGCAGAGATTGATTGCGAATATTGACCGGCTCTAGCGTTTTAGAGAATTAGTTTGTTCGAATGGTGCTGCGGAGTGCGGTGTTATAAAAGAATAAATATTTCCGAGAGAAAAATCGGTAGTGGTGTCTGGGTGTCCTTGATGGATCGAGATCGCGAGAAAAGCACCGCCTGCTGCTGCAGCACAGCATCTCGTTCCCCTCTTTTTGAGCGAGACGCAGAGTTTACAGTTAAGCCTGATGAGTTTTGTATTTCATCTCGGGCCGAGCGAGCGGCCTGCCAACGTTCAGAAGTTTGCCGCGCTGATAACATTAATAAAATTCACGCGGGATCAATCGAAAGGAAAGAAAAACACCTTCGGGGACCTGAGCTCGCTTTCCAGAGGAGATAAAAAATTAATCAGCTGAGTCTAGTGTATCCGGAGTTGTAAATTCAAACGAGAATAGTTTAGGAGATTTTCGCCTCCCCCTCCGTTCTATGCAAAGTGAAGAATTTATTTTCGCGAGCGTCCCGGGTGGATACGCGGAGAAAAATTGCGTTTCGTGCGAGCAATTTTCTCCCTCGACCGTAAATTGCCCAAACACGAGCTCCTCCGAGAAGCGTTTTTGCTAAATTTTTCACGACTTTCCATTTGGCAGCCGAAAAAAAGGCTCGGCTTTTTCACGCAAATTGGCGACGGGAGAGGTTGCAACGAATTGCCGGAATGAGCGAGGCGTCGGTCTCTTCTCCCTTGACGCCATTGATTATTATTATTATTTGCTCTTTTAGATTACACTCGCAGGCAGAGGGGCCCCTCGCGCATTTCGAGGAAAAATATAAATTAACTCTCTATGAGATAAGCGCTTTGTTGCCGTGCCTTGGAGTGTCACTCTTCCTCTTTGCCCGCGGTCGCTTTGTGGCGGAAACTGCGGAATCTGAACATTATGTCATAAATTATTAGAGCCCCTCATTGTTTGGGGGAAAATTGCAGCATCTTTAAAACGTTTTTTAGCATATAAGGAAATAATTTGCACTGCTAAGAGGAAAAAGTCGATTTTATTAATAATTTTAAAAACTTATTTAATTAAAACATCAATTGAGTATTGTTCTCAGTATTTGTGTGGATATTTTGTGACCCAAATTTCACCGTTTTACATCTGGTTTTTCCACCAAACAATACGATCGATCAATTGTAATTTTGGGCAGAGTTTTTTAAAGCAAATTAAAAAAAATATATATCTTTGTTGGAAAAACTTGCCAAATCACTTAAAAATGCCAAATAAAACTGATCATATTTGACGGATAAAAAAATTGCAGGAAATTTAACGTTCCCATTAAAAACTTGAACAGAACACTGGCCTTCTCTAAATAGATAAATTATAATTGATTGCATTTTTATCAGCGCTTCTTTATCCTGTTGAAATTAGTTAAAAAAACTTCTGTCCTATATTTTGTTCAAGAAGTTAAAAAAAATGCAAATTTAATTTTTTATTAAAAACTTGATTTCCCCTTGGCATTTCCAATCTGGTTTTGAAACTCGCAAGCCGCAAAAAAAAAGATCTCGCCCCCTTTGATCGCGCAAAACCGGGTCCGGAGAGGAAAGTTGGCACAACTGGTGCTGCGCTCGGATGGTGCTCCTCGAGACGACCTCGAGAGGCGCCGCGCCGTCAGCAGCTGCTGTAGTCGCGATGTACCCGTTCAACAGGCGGTTGCCGTGACACAGCGCGCGGCTCGCCCCGACCGACCGACCGACCACCGCCAAAATGCTCAAGTTCAAGAAGTGCCTTATTTTCCGCAGGTCGGTCACGTCGCCCGGCTCGACCTCGGCCACCCCTCAGCAGGAAAAGGCCAAGTCTGCGGCCAGCAGGAGCGGCCGTGCAAATGCGACACGTCCGCCGCCGCCGCCGCAACCCGAGACCGTTACCAACAATACGCCGAGCCAAGCAGAAAATCGCCCTGCATTAGGTATGCCAAGCGTGATATGCATTTTGATATTATTTTTCGTTTTTTCGACGCCCTGATTTTTTCTATACGTGCAATTATTTGCCCCCGATTTCAGCTTCCTTGATGTGTCTCTTTTTCTTTTTAGGCGGGGTATTTACAAATGCCTCGGCAGTATCAAGGTCAATTAGAGAGCCCTTTAAGGAAACTTGCAGGTTAACAAGGCGGCAGAAAAATAAATGGTCGTCTCTTCTTTTTTTGTCTGTCTGCTGCCGGCTGCGAAATTTTCTCCGTTGGCTCTTAATTAATGTGTTATTTTATTTTTCTTGAACCGTTGCAATCAAAGCGGCGATAATCTGATGAAATGGAGCATGGCGCACCCACTGAGATAAGCTGGCTCTTGTCAGTCAAAAGATTTAAATTTAATTATATATCATTCGTAAAAATTCAACTCGAGTTGTCTCCAAATCATCATCGTTATAGCCAACGTTTATTTATTATTATTTTTTTTTGCCGAGCATGGAATAAACGAGACAACCTGTGGAGCCAGTTTTAGCCGCTCCAGCATAATTACTTTCATAATTGCGCGAATGACGCATTAGTTGTCACAAACGACGTGATGCATGTTTATTTCTGAATTGACTCGTTCGCGCTCCCTGTCACTTATTCTTTATCGTTTGTTTCGAATTTGTCGACCGCGCGTGTTTTTGTTTGGCTAATAAAATGCTCGTCGCTTGCAGCCCAAAACCCTCCCCCGGCTGTGGCGGATCTCGAGGCAAAGGTCCTGGAGTTGACGCAGATGCTTCAGACCAAGCAGGCTGAGGTCAACATGCTGAAGTCGGAACTCAAAGAGGCGGAAAAGGTGTGCAATAAAAATTTATACGCAACTCGCAGGAAGCATGGTTTTATGACCGTCGTTGAACTATTAAGTGTCTATGAAAATGGAAATGTTGCAACGACATTTTCAAAGAGAGTCTTTTTTTATTTGCAATCAAAATTATTAGTCTTTATTAAGTTAATATTTATCAAATCGTTATAGTATAAAAAAAATTCAAACTTTGCAATTTTTTAAAACAATTCGAAGTAATTATCGTTAAATTTCAACATTTCTTAAAATTAAATCGTTTTGAAAAAGCCACAATTTTCAAATTAAAAATTATTTTAATAAAAGTTTCTTTCAATATCTCAATAAAATTTAATGCTTTAATTTTGTAGTGAAAGACATAAATTATTTTTTGTTTTGCCATTGATCTTTTTATATAAATATGTCAAAGGAAGCCAAAAGTAAAAAACGTTATCAAATAAAAACCATGATCAACAGGAAATGGCAACTTCGGCAGCAGCAGGCAACGTCCAGCTCAAGGAGTTGCGCGTCGAAAACAAAACCCTCAAGACGAAGCTTGCCCAGCTCGAAGCCTCAACGGCAGCGGCCACTGCTGCCAATTCTACAGCGTCCCAGCTCCAACCACTATCGGACACGGAGAAATTGCTACTCGGCCAGATCCACCAGCACTCCTCCGCGCCAGCGTCGATCGCCGGAACAGAGCCACCAACACCCTATGTAAGTGTGACTAGTGGACCTTGAAATTAACGATTTTACAAAAGAGTGTTTACACTTTTTGTTTTGGGGCAACAATCGCGTACTTTTCCCCACAATCATTTTATTTTTGATCTTTTTTCAATCAGGATGCGCTCGGCACTGACATGCTGGCCTCGACCTGCTCGCAGGGAGTGCCTGGAACTCCGGACTGGGAACACCAGAGTTTAGGAAGCTGCAGCGAAGTGTCCGTTGCTGGCCTGCAAGATCGGATTCTGCAAATGGAAGAGACGCACTACAGGTATTGTGAATTTTCATTATGAAATTCAGATGCGATTTTTCATGCCGTTGACCCGAAGGACCAGATTAATTTGACCCTAGTTGAGTCTCACATGAGAACCCGTAGCGCCTGAGAGTGCAATGCTCTCTGGGGATGCTGATTTTTTTTGCAACGTTGTGTTGGTAGACCTCTCGCGTTTTATTATACTCGAGCACCACTCACTGAATTTATCATTGACCTCATTAGCATTCCCCTATCATGAGGCGCATCTCAAATATGTGATTTAATATGTGCATTAAATCAGAATGATTTCAATTTGTAACCTTGAAATTAAAAAAAAATATTAAATAACAGTTTTAATCAAAACACTAATTTTACTTGCACACATTTAATTGAAATAAAATTTATTAACAACTTTTCTTTTACCTTTAATTTCTAGTACAAGTGAAGAATTGCAAGCAACCTTACAAGAACTGGCTGATCTGCAAAATCAACTGTCTGAACTTCAATCGGACAACTCTCGACTCACAGACGAAAAAGCTGTCGTCCTTCAATCCCTTTGCAAGCAGACTGAGCGTCTTGAGGACTGCAGGGCCAGGGTTGAGTCATTGACGGCCCTGCTCTGCTCTGAAGGCCTTCCAGCTCCGAATGACACGGAGGCCAAACTGCTCGAGATCATCAAAGGTCTCCACGAAGAACGGTCTGAGCATCAGGGTTTGATTGAAGCTGCGGAAGCGAGGGTGCGAGGTGCCCAGGAACGCTTGTTGGCAGCCGAAACTGCTTCGGCCAGACAAAACGAGAGGGTCTCAGTGCTGCAGGCTCAGGTGGAAGTGGGAGTGGCTGATAAGAAACGACTTGAAGACCGATTGGAGGCCACTCTGCGTGAGGCTCAGGAGAAAGCCATCGAGCATGACAGAATTGAAAACCTCCTAGCCAACGCCAAAGCTAAGGTATAGAGATATTTATTTGTTTTCGAAAAACATTTTTAATGTTGCATTTATAACTAGATTGAAGAGTTGGAAGAATGCAGAACGTCTCCTGCCAACGAAACACAACTTGAATCAAGGCTCGAGAGTATTCGCTCTGAGAAGGAAGAGTTGGAGGTGAAAATCGTTGAGCTGCAGGAGCAACTTGCCAAAGCCCAGGGTGAAGTTGCCAGGATTAGAGAGACAACTAATACATTGCAAGAAGAACTGAAGGTTAGCTTTTTATACCATAACATTTTATCAATATGATTTGATTGGTAATCATTTTGTAGGTCTCTCGCAACAATGCTCGTTCTCAAGTTTCCGAACTGGAATTTGTCATCAACCAAGAAAGGGAAGAAACTAAACGTGCACAAGCTGCATCCACAGAGCAAGCCGCCCAGGCGCAAAGACACTTGGAGGACAAACGACAGCTGCGAGCGACACTCTCCGAAGCACAGAGAGAAAATTTGGCCTTAAAGGAAGAATTGAAGACAATTCAAGCTCAATTAGATGAAGAAAAGAGACTCAGGGCTGAAGAGGTGATGCAAATTAATATTTTGTTGTTAGGATAATTAATTAATTAATTTGACTTATTTTACAGAATGACGAATGGATTCAGTTCCGAAGCGACCTCCTGATGACTGTTAGAGTAGCTAATGATTTCAAAACAGAAGCTCAACAGCAGCTGGCAAAATTAGTTGTCGAGAACAAAGCCTTAAAGGAGAAGAACAGATCACTGGAAGCAGAGTTGACCAAAGCCAAGGGTAAGGATTTGTATTTTTTTTTTTTATTTAGCATGAACAAGGACTGGTAACACACATTCTTCTTATACTTTTAAACGCTGTCTAACACATCATTATAAAATGCATGCTGATTCTCAGCACTTAACACTAAAGCACTGTGCTGTGACTCCTACCCATCCAATGGTGTTGGACCAACTAAGGAGGAAGTTAACGGCACTGAACACTTTGCCGACGAAGGAAATCTTATCTCGATTGAAGAGTATTTTGATGCTCATGACAAAAAAGTAATCCCTTGCGTGGATGATGCTGCTTCTCCCTCAAATTCAGACTCCGAACCTTCAGCCAAAATCAATAACAATGCAGACGAGACCGACAAAGTGTGTTTGGTGTCTCCACTGCCCCCACCTTTACCGAGCACGCCACCCCCGCCTTTGCCAAGTAACACGGATTTAATCGATTTCGGCCAAGAGGAAAGTCCTGTGATCGAACTCCGTTGCCCTCCAGAGCCGGAAATCATCCCCTTAAATTCTTCTCCAAACCTTTCTCAAAAGAGAAAGTCCGGGCCTGACCTTCCGCCCTTGGTCAATCGAGGGACAGCCTCATTACTGCAAAAAAGATTTTCCTTGCCTGTCACGCAAACGTCAGCAGCTCGAGTGGCTCCAATGACTGCATTTGTCAATGCCAATCTCAATAGTAAGTCAACCGCGTGTCCCCGTCGTGTATGTGCTTTTGCTTTTTTGCGTGGCATATTATTTTCAAAACATTTATGCAGTGTGTTGCTTTTTTTACCAAATTCTTACTTAGCTTCGTTTGATTTTCTTGAGTGTTTAATAAATGCCTCTTCCACTTTCAAGCAAAAGACAGCTCTTCCCTACGTGATGAGAATTTTTACTCCCCATTTTTTCAAATTTCAGGAGCCAAACATAAATTTTTTACCGGTGATTTTGATAGGAATTTAAAAAGAATAACGTTCACGGATTTTGCATGTGATTGCAGGTTTTACGTAGACTTATTTCCGTAAAAACAAAACTACTAACATTACTTTTTCTGGTAGAATGTTTTTGGTGTAGAAAAGCTAAATTGATCTGGTAGTTAGCGACTTTGGCGACGGACAATTAGTTGCAATAAAATTCTGTGTTCCTCTATCTCAGCCCAACAATCTCCCGCTCGACCAGTGAGCACCTCCTTAACAGAGGCCCCTCCGTCGCCCGTGCCCTCCACTCCGGCATGCGACGCCGTTTTCTCGTCGGTGCAACAAGAAATGGCTGCAGCCGCAAGAAGATTGAGAGGCACCGCGATCGCTGACAACCGGCTCTCCGTCAAGAATTTGATTGAGAGCATCGAGAATGCCACCAAACACCACAAAGCTGGTGGCGACTGTGGTACTTTTCAGTTTTATTTTTGATTTAGTTTCATACATAATTTCACTCTTGGTATTCGCACTTGGTGGTTTTCAATACAAACAAGCACGCTTTTTTGTAGAACGGGGTTTTTCAACAGCTTTCTCTTGGGTATAGCAGCTTTTTCTCCTTTTTACGCAAAATGTGTCTAATTTCTTGTGTGCATCGCCTCGACTTAAGTCTAATTTCTGATTTTTGTGATTGGTAGGTGAGAGCCGATGCAGCTCAGCCTCCAACAGTATTGTCACCACTCCTACAAGTCCCAGCCCGTCGCCGTGCAACACTGTTCCCTCAACGCCGTCCCCCATTCCTCCACAGGTGGAACTCTCAAAGAGTCCGTTGAGGGACCAGCAACAAAACAACAGAACTTCTGGAACTTCTCTCACTAGAAAAACTAGCTTCCAAGGTAAAAATACCTTTCAATCATTATCAAAAAGAGACAAAAACTATTCAAATATTCAGTACCTTTTTTTAAAATTCTTATGATTAGCAAAACGTCAACCTTAAAAATTGGCTAAGAATGGTTAATAAATAATTGTTATTATATTAAATTTCCAGAGTATCTGAAAGAGCCTGTAAAGCCCACCAAATCAGAGGAGCTGCCGAGCGCAGTGACGCAACGTCCAAGGCACTTCTCTAATCCTGAAGTTGGTGAGTTGATTGCAATGAAACTATTCCATCAGATTCCAACCAATTTTAATTTCAGCCTCGAAAGACCCGCTTTGGGCGCTGGTGAAAAACGGCGGCTCGAAACGCAACGCCCTGCTCAAGTGGTGCCAGGCCAAGACGTCCGGCTACAAGGGCATCGACATTACCAACTTTTCCAGCTCGTGGAACGACGGGCTAGCATTGTGCGCTCTCATCCACTCTTACCTTCCTGCACTTGTTCCGTACAACACACTCGTGCCCACTGATAAGAGGAAAAACTTCTCAGTCGCGTTTTCAGCGGCTGAGAGTGTCGGCATTCCTACGACTTTGGTCAGTAAAAAAATTTTTATTCAATCAGTAGTAAATTAATTATTTTGATTTTTGCAGAGCATTGTGGAGATGACCCACATGGAGCGACCTGATTGGCAGCAAGTCATGGCATACGTGACGGAAGTCTATAAACACTTTGAAACTTAAGCTTAACTCTTATCTCTACTCGTACTGTATGTCCACTACTTTAACTATTATGTATTTGCAAGAAACTTCATCTTATTTATGTGTAAAAAATCACAAAACTTATTTGTTAGTCCTTGGTAAAATTATCGCAAGCCAGTGAGGAAATTTCTCTTGAACTTAACCGTCAAAATCGTCCAAGTGTGGATCTCGTGCAAGGTACTGGCGTTAACTTTATATGAAACTAAAGACTGCTTATTTTTTATATCGTAAGCTTTGATGATGAGTTGTTAGATAAATATAAAGTAATAATAAAGACGTCATGTGATTAATATTCAGCAAAACTCTCGTTTTTATTGTATTTTAAGCCTGTGCTTTTCAGAAGTTTTGCTACATAAAAAATCAAATATGTTATTTCAACAAATAGTCAAAAAATGATATTATCATTCAGTTCTTTAAATAAATATATATATTATTTACAGTAATTCAACTCATTAAATGTGACATCAGACATTTCAAACATTTTAAAATACGCACAACACACATGAGCTAGTGTCTTTCCACTTTGTTAAGTCTGGTGCTCCACCTTAATCTCTTCAATTCGATGCTAGCTTGATTGTTCGGAACTTTGCTCAAGATTTTCAACTGCAGTGTCCATTTCGGATGGCCTAAAAATTTAAAATGTTAAAATTTTTTATGATTATGCACTAGAATACTAACACTTGCTGCTGCAGGTCAAAGTCATTTTCCACAACTTTCAAAGGACTTGCTTTCAACTCCATCAGTCTTCTTGATTCCTTCCTAAAATTGAACTAACATTTTAGTAATTTCCAAACGTTTTTCATAACATTATTTACGTTGTGGGCTCCTTTTTTGCTGGAGTGACGTTATGAGCGCAAATGAGGTGCCGCCGCATGTACAACTCGGACTTGAAGTCTTTCCCGCATAAAGGACAATTAACCATTGTGTTTGACGAGTGCACCAACCTTATGTGCTGTCGCAAATTGGATTGATTGGAGTACACTTTGCCGCACATGCTGCAGGCTTTTGGCGCCAACGAGTGATGAGGTTTCATGCATGCTGCAAGAATGCAATGAAATTAAATCTAGAGAATTAAGATTCTTGTATAAGTCAGCAAGCAGCGCGTTTACTCCTGAAATGGGGTCGCAGACTGTGACCAAAACTGGCGGAGCCATTTGTTTTTGAAAAAAAAAAAACATTTTCAGCAATGAGAAAAAAGAACGATCTCTTCATTTCCAAATTAAATATATAATTCAATTAAATATCTAATGTCCAACCTCTTACTGGCGTGTAAAGGAGTCTCATCGGATTTTCCTGTGTTTCTGTAATAGTAACTTCTCCAATTGATTCCTTGTCTGCATCAAAATTCTCAGAGATGGGAGGTACGTCAGAAGTCTGAAATTTAAATAATATTGTGAAGCAAAAGAAGTTTTAATATGGGCTAAATAAAATGGCTTAATTTTGCAGCTGGGAAAATATTAACAATGTGAAATATTTAATGTTCATTTAAAATATTATATATAGATTTTTTCAATTTAAATAACATGTTATTATTAAAAATAAATTGATAAATCAAGTTCTCACCACAACTTCAACGACTTCATCGATAGACATTTCATCGACATTTCCGGTCTGAATCGTAATGACTTCCTGGTTCAGGTCACAGTATCCATCTTTGCCCACCTCTTGCAGCACTGCCTGCGTCTTGATAAAAACCTGAGGTGGGTTTTCTATGCTTTCCGAGGTTTCGGTGAAACTTGAGCCAAAGTCACCCAATCCTCCTTCGACGGACTCGGTGCTTATGATGATTGGAATATTCCCAGGTGGTGGCGTTCTTTTTCCCCTCTTCCTTCCCGATCTTTTGCTGAAGCGTATATTTCTCGGTCGACTGACCCCTTCCGACTGAGCAGGTCGCTTCAGAGGCAGGGCAGCTTTTAGTTCCGTTGCAGGTTCCTGAAAATTTTTGTCAGTCAATAAAAATTTGTGTATTATTTTTATTAAATTTTACTGCTTTGTGGTTGCACAGGGAGGTTATTTGCAGAAGAGTGGCAGTGGCCATGAAGCCGTCGAAATGCTCTTCGGGAATGGAAGCCTGACCTGAGTACACATATTGCAGAATCCAGGTCAAATGGGCCAAAGGAACGTCGGACAACGAGATGCATGGCTCCGCACTTAGATTGTTCTAAAATGAAGATTATACCATAAATCTTTATTTGCAAGACTAAAATTTGAATAATTACTTTAAGAAGACTGGCGAAAAGTGGGCTTGCAAGGCTGAGGATTACTTTGTGAGCTCGAAACGAGTGGTGTTCGCAGAGAATGGTCACATCAACAAACTTTTCTTCTCTCAGCAACTCACCAACCTCTTCCACAATGTGGCTCTGGAATTTATATTATTTTCGTCATTTCATGTAAAATTAAAAGCAGAATAAAATGAGATGGTTATTAACAATTAACAGCTTTATTTCACCTTCAGATTGGACCAAGAGAAAGAATAAGATGTGCTGCTCGTAGATGCTCCCTTCATTATTTGCTTCTCCATTTTTTTGGTGGGCTGGAATATCTAAACTTCATCTATGTAAATCCAAGATTAAACATTTTTAAAATCGTTTATTTACCTCCAAAATTTCAATACAGTCGGTTTGGCCAAGAAAATTCGAAAACCCTTGGAAAATTCCTCTCTTTGTAGAAAATATGAATGACTTTAAATAAACATACAGATATGAAATTAAAAATATTTCAGGATCTTCAATTGACACAGAATCGCCGGGATTAGCAGATTAATTAAAAATTTCGTCTCAGAAACTGATCATAACAAACTTTTGTTGTTTATTAGAGGTTTTAGAGGGCGTCGATAAGGGGGAGGAGAGGGGAGGGTCGATCATCCGCCATATTTTTTATGTTGTTCGCGGGAGATGTTTAAATAATATTATAAATTGAGCCGAAACGATTAAATTGAGCTCACAAACTATTGAAAACTATTTTGTCTAAAATGTTTGACATCCTATCTTAAAATTTGAAGAAATTGCAAAAATCGTGTTCCAAATTTAATTTTAGAGTTCAATCTGGTACAATCCAAAAAACCAAGCTGTAAAAAAAAAAAAACAGCATCAATAAGGTGCGTGCAATTTTTTTCGTGCTATTATTTTTGTTGAAATTAATTTACATGAATTTTAATAGACTTGATCAAAGCTTGGCGGAATATTTTAATTTAAATGTCAAAATTTTATTTTTAATTTCATCTTTTTCAAAAATACTACACATAAAATAAGTTAATTTTACTGTTCTGATCATTTGAAAATTTTTACAAAATCATTGTTATTGTTAAAAATATTTTTGGAAAATTTGTGTAAACAAAATTTTAATTTTACTTAATTAAAATGTGTTTTAAATGTTATCCTTTGTTTATATTATGCGATATTATGGACAATATCAATCAAAATAAGAAAATGGATCTAGAGATTTCATTTCATGCAAATTTTATATTAATGTCCTTTCTTAAAATGCCGACCTTTCTACGTCTTTATCTGGTCTTCATTTTAGGTTGGTCTTAATGAAATTCATCACCACACACTTTATGAATAAAATTAACAACAAGTGTCAGGAAAACAAGCATTGTTTGGGGGCGCCCACTGCCCACATTAAATGCCACGCGTGCCGAGCGCGGATCGTTTTTGCCAGAGAATAATTATTTCTCAAAATGATAGCGCTGCGTGCGTGCTCGCGGTTTGCGTGATATTTCAGCACCACACCCTTATTAGCGCGGGGTGTGGATAGTCTCTCATGTATTGGGTATGTTGACCCGCATTACACTTCGTTTAACACGAGCGCGTGCAATCAGTCCGTCTTGTTTCTTTCGCCACCACGCGCGCCCTGCGCTGACCAGATAGCAAAAGCACTCCATCAACATGGGCAACAAGGTTGTTACTTTCACCGAGGAGCAAATTGACGACTACCAGGTACTTATAAAACACAACGACCGCATTTATGCTCAATGGATTTAATTGATTTAATTTTAACTGCTGAATTATTTTTATCATTCAAGCCTACTTTTTATAACGAAACCGTGAAGTTGATTTGTTTTGCATAGAAATTTAATTCAAAATAAAAGTTGAAAAGTTTAAACAGCTAAGCTAACACCTGAGTTTTTTTTATAAATTAAAATTTTAACATTTTATTAATTAACATGTTTTCCAAATTAAATTGAAAGTTAACAATCGAGATATGTATTTCATGCCGAATTGAAACTGGGCTGCAAGTTATAAGAGAAAAAATATGAAAAATCGACCCTGGAAATTTTTGGCGAAGTCACAGAGTATGAAGCTATTGACTGACTTGGCGGCTTTATTAATTTTTTTTAATATAATTCAATTCTCCCTATTTTATTTTTATAAATTCCTCCTATTTTAAGTTTTAGTTTGGTGTTTGGACACGACAAAACCCTAGGTCACCTTTAGGAGTCAGTAAAGTTGTCCTTTAATTCTCTTCATTTTTTTCTCTTGCAACGAGGAACCCGGTTTCAAGTATGTTAAATGTCTACAAATAAATTTGGAAGTTGAAAGTTTGATTCAAAATTCTTGTTTTCCCCTTATTTTACTTTTTGCTTAAATATACAATTATATTTTTGGCTCGCAAATTTCAAAATTTAGATGTTCAAAAGTAATAAAGGTAAAAAAAAATCTAGTACTAGGTTTTAAATTTTATCCAGATTAGAACTGAAGGCATTTTAAAACCAGAAAAAATTGCATAGAATTTGGCGTTTTTCCTAGCCCGTTTATTTGTGCAATAATATGAAGAAAAAATTTGCTAGTTGTTTCAATTAATTGCGGTCCTCCTTAAAAAAAAATCAAAGAGCTCCATATTTATTCAGAAAAATTAAAAGTATAAAGCTCCAAACTTATACAAAATTGTATTTTCAGGACAATTTCAGTTTTTTATTTCAAAATGAAACTCTACAAGAAATAATGAAACTCTCTCCATCCTATTTATATTTAATTTTTCCATACCCCAAATTATAAAAAAAGTTTTTGTTTTTATTATATTCCAATTTCTTTTTGCAGGACTGCACCTACTTCACGAGAAAAGAGATCCTAAGGTGTCGTGCACGGCAATTAATTATACTTGCAGCGCGGTGGAAAACGTAATAAACCAGATTGATTTCCCCACAGGGTTCACAAGCGCTTCCGCGAACTGAGTCCCAGCTCGGTGCCGAAATGCATGACTGGCGAGGAGCCGCGCTCGATCAAGGTGCCCCTGCACATGTTGGAAACGCTGCCGGAATTCAGAGTAAGATTTTTATTATTTTTTAATTTTCGCTGAAATGGAATTTTTATTGCCGCTCTCGCGAACAGGAAAATCCGTTTAGGAAACGCATATTCTCCGTATTTTCCAGCGACGGCACCGGCAATATGACCTTTGAAGATTTCCTCGAGTTGCTTTCGGTGCTCAGCGAGCAGGCGCCGCGCGACATCAAAGTGTTTTACGCCTTCAAAATTTACGGCAAGTTTAAAATTAATCATACATATATATTTCGCATCTCTTGATTCTGGGTAGAATGTGAATGAAATAACCAAAAAAGCAGCAGCTCAAAAGAAATCTCATGAAAAAGCATTTCTTTCACCAATTTATCTCAAAAAGTCGGATTTTTTTTAAACAGAGAGAAGAATAAAATTTATTTGCTTTGATCGTAGAAAGTTGTTGAGTTTAAAATAGATTTTTCAACCGGCTGTGCTGAAAACTCAAATAATTATATTGCCTTTGTACATTCAAAGACTTGAGAAAAATTTACCAAAAGATCAAAATTGAAGTAAAATGTTTCTAAAAAGGAAACTTAATTATTAAAAGTTTGTTTTTCGCGGTTTTTGTTTGAGAAAAATGGTTAAAATGTTTAAAAGCAGTTAAAGGTTCACAAATAAATAAAAATTTCCTTTTCACATTTTTATTATTTTCCTCGAATAATTTATTTATTTCTTTTTGAAAAAAAAAATGGGTTAGTTCTTTGTTGAAGGAATCGTTTTCATTCACATAAAAAAATAAAAACAGCTTTTACAACGAATAGAATTCGTAGAATTCAAAGTTGTGTTTTCCTGCAGCACCAATTCACACATGAAACATAAAAGCGATTAAAAGAAAAATAAACAAATCCTTCAAGGGTAAGCTGATTATTACCCCATGAATCATAATCCTTGATTGTGAAAAAATTCCTAATACAAATGTATTCCTTTTTTTTAATTCTGTAAAAGGAATTCTACACAGAATATCTCTCACAAGAAGGAAAAAAATTATGATATTAAATTTTAATTATTTTCAATTAATACAGCTTCAAATTTATGACACCATGCATTTCTGGTTTTTGTTGAAATGATTAAGTAAAATGCAAAGTCAAACATTTGATTCGGCCAAAAAATGTATAAAAAATCACCCAAATAAAGATAATTCCCTGTGGAGTTGGCCTGCGCTTTTCCCGGGTCCATTCATTTCGGGAGCAGATCTTCGAGTGTAACAAATTACCCCGAATCGGAGCTGTGAGCTTTTGAGGGTCTAATCATTTTCCCCTTTCGGATGATCTCCGCAGATTTCGACGGCGACGAGCACATTGGCCCCGCTGACCTGCAGCAGGCGCTCACACTTCTGACGAGTAACGAGCTGAACGCCGAGGAAACGGGCCAGGCGTGCGCCAAAGTAGTCGAGGAGTCGGATATTGACGGCGACGGAAAGTTGTCGTTCATCGAGTTCGAGCACGTTATTCTGCGTGCGCCCGACTTTCTCACCACATTTCATATTCGCATATAAATCAGGTGCTCATCTCGACGTAATTATCAAATGCCACACTAATGTAATTTTTTCTCCCCATAAATAAATGTATAATCCCATCATCGTGTCACTCTCGTCTCTCATTTCGAATGTATAAGAGGAAGGAAAATTTGGAATTCAAAGCACCGGAAAAGAGACAGAAAGATATCATTGCTGTGTGTTTTATTGTCGCTAATAAAAGTCGATCCATATGTACGCTGCTGTATTTTTTCCGTCGATCTGGAAAGATTCCAAATCAGCGAACAAATTCGTCTCTGGATAGCTATCAAATTTCGCTCCTCCGCAGAGATTAATTTGAAAAAAGTGTATAAAATAAATAAAGACTAGTGTTGAAGTCTTTTTGAGTCCACTTGAAGTTAATTCTGCTTCAGATTCAAAATATGAAAAATTATGTTTGTGATAAAAAAAAAAGATTTTTCTTTAAAATTTAAACAGAAAAAGAAAAGAATGACTTTTACTATAAAAATTTTCAGACAAATTGAATTTTTTAAATCTGTAATATTTGGAACTGTAAAAGAAAAACCTTGAATACATATTAAATTGTCTAGTAAAAGAAACTTTTATAAAAATATTTTGTTAGTTATTGGAAAATGCCATTATAAATAAGATATAACTTTTAAATTCGATAAAAAAAGTATTAAATTAAAAAAATATAACTATTTCTTCTATAGAATTTGAAAAAAACTATACTTACTAAATATACATTTCACGATAAAAAAGGAAGAGAAATTGGAGTTTAAAAAGACATATTCGTATTTTGAAAAAAAAAAGACTATTTATAATTAACTTTGCAAGTCACAAAGAAATAATTATAGTGCTAGATTTTTGAAAAAAAAAATGTGAGCTATTATTGGAGCAAGAAAGATGTTATTGAGAGTAAAAAGAAAAATGAAAAAATTAGGTTTCATGAAAAATTTATTCTGCACTTTAATCGGTTTACACGTTTTCTTTTTTTTTTAATTCATTCATCTAAACGAGAAACGTACATTTTACGCCATTAAAAGCGCCAACTTTTTTTTCTTTTGAGTTTGACAAGAGAGCCAAAATGACTGAGCTTCAACGTACTATACATGTTTTTTTTGTAATACATACTTTTTTGTAATAGTTTTCCGTTTTTGATTCACTTAACAATTCACATTTTGAAAATATCTGAAAACTTCTTACAAACTTACAACAAGAAAGTTATATTTTTATCATTATCGTAAAAAACATGCAGCAGACTTGATAAATTTATTATTAATAACTGTCAAAAACTTGAGCAAAAAGCATATAATGTATTCTTTTTTTAATATATTCAAAAAACGAAATGCTATATACGTGTCATCGTGTCCGTCTCTCTCTTCTTTCTTTCCTGCTTATTCAGCGCAAACTGCTGCTCTCTACACTGTATTTCTCACAAAGCTACGAACGTAGAAAATCGATCAAGATTCGCTTATACATATATTATATTTTTACGCGCTGCTGGCTGGCACACCACAGTAGTAGTTCTCATACAAAAATAGCATAAATCACATTCAAAGGAGTGGTTCGAAGTGGCCGCGCGGCGTGTCACTCGATGGCTCAGAGGTCAAATATCGTCCGAAGCGACCCAACACTTATTTTGACAAAAACTTCCGTTTGTTTGAGGGCGAAATTGAAATTCATAAGTTAGAACTGGATTGAAAGGAAAATTAATCAATCTTCATAAAAAGTAAAAGAAAAAGAAAATTCCAAATCTCTCCTGAATCGATTTCCAGACAGTTGAAAATTTGAAATAATTAATGCGATTTGTAAATTTCTACCTAACAATTACACAGGTGTCAATTTTCTTCCAGTGAGTTTGTATAATTTGTACCAACAATAACATAAAACTTTCATAACTTTGGATCAGGGAAAAATGGCACCTGGAAAAACTTTCCGCATTAAATATTGATTATTACGAATCCCGGAAATCGATTCAGCTCACTAGCTTTTGACGACCTTGCAATTAATTCTATTCAAAGTGGCGTAAATTGGTGCTTTGTTTCTGGCACAATTTGGTTTTGAATTTTTGTGCCGTCAGAATAATTTAGGCTACTTGCATGAGGGGGTTTTGAGCAAATTTTTGTATTGACCTCTTCAAATTTTTCCAATCCTACCTCACGAATTTCAATCAGCCCGTGAGTATTGAAACAATTTCGCCGCGCCGTCCGCCGTACTAACTTTAATTTCCTTACACCCAATACTGGTTCCTGCGTAGCATCAGGTTGCTACTCTTGGGATTTGGCAGTTCTACGTGAGTGTCGAAACTACTCCAGTCTTCTGTTTTGGGCTCGTCGGCCGCTCCGTACGGGTACCGGACGTTGATGTCGGCCTCGGAATCGGACGTCGGCAGGTTCGGCTCGGTGATGAGGGTGGTGCCGTCCAGCGGGATCACCTTGCATTGGGGAATCGGCACCGGGATCGGCGACACGGCGCGCCAACTGTCGCTGCTGTCGCTGTAGTGGATGGAGCCGTTGATGAACCTGTTGCTCCGGTTCGGCCGCGGCGACAGCGGCAGCATGTTTTCCGGCGGCCTCGGCAGGGTGGGCGCCGTGTCGATCAGTTCGGAGGCGCCGTTGGCGCTGCCGAAGGCGTATTCCTTGCCCTTGGCCGCGGTTGAAGTTTTGTCGGTGCACCGTCGGCGACGGTTCCTGCACTGAACCGTGACCACGATCAGGACGGCCAGAGCAACAATGCCGATGATCAACCAGAAGAAGAGCACGTAGTCCGGGTTGATGTTTGGACTGACGACGTTCTCCAGGTCCCTGTTGTTGTTCAGACTGGTGCCGCCCCTGCGAGGCGGACTCACCGACGAGTGGATGTTTGAGCTCGAATGGTCGATTTTCTCGTGTCTCAAATTGATCTTCAACTCGACGACGGCCGGTTGGAAAATGGAGGCGGCCAGGATTAGAGTGACCGAGTCCTCGGTCTGGTCGACGCCCTTCTTGGCCACGTAGTAAATGACGCCGCTTTTGATTTCCTCGTGGGTGAACCGAATCACATCCTTTTCGCGTTCCGAGCCCTGGCCGTTGTGGCCCAGCACGCGGATGATCTTCTTGATGCGGCCCAGTTTGGGCTTCTTGGCTATTTCGTAGACCGGGTTGCTGTTGGTGAGGACGGCGAGCGAGCTGGCGTCCATCACGTCCAGGCCCAGCCGGTTTTTGGCGCCAACAACGGCGTTGACGTTTCTTGAGCGCACGAGCAACGGCTCGACGGTCACGTTGACCTGGCCAGGGGCCGAATGCACGTCGGTGCCGGGGAACCAGGCCGATATCACAAAGGTGTCGCTCGAGGTAGTCATGTCGGTCTGCATGTACATGAGTTGGCGCTGGTCAACGTCAGACTGACCAAAGGTCGACGTCGCCACATCCCGCAGGTACAATTTGCCGTGCCGGGGCGCCGAGGTCACGTTGTACCGCACGAGCGCCCTGCTGCCGTCGGTCTGCGCGTCGATGCTGTCCGAAGTGATGAAGGACACGCTCGAGCCCTGCGGAACGGCGATGGCCTGCGATGACTTGACAGACAGGTTCAGCGGAAGCACGTGGATGTTGAAAACGGTGTAGATAGGGTTGAAGTGGCCGTCGGAGACTCGGAAGTAGAAGCTGGTCGGCTGCAACGGGCCCGAGTGCTCGTAGAAGATGTGGCCATGGTTGATGTCGTCCTGAGAGAATTTGCCCGCCTTTTGCGAGTGCTCGAAGATGGTGCCGTTGCGGTCCTCCTTGTAGATCATGAGCAGCTGACCCTGTTTCGGCTCGTTGATGATGTCATAGGTGATTTCCTTGGCGGGGGTGTCTGGATCGACGGTGAAGAGGTCATCGGTGGTCAGTTGCTTTCGCTGGCCTTGGACGACGGTCATGTTGGGCGAGTTGGTGCGCAGAGAGAAGGGTTGGTCGTTGATAGGGCGGATGGTGACCGGGATGGTGCCGTTGTACAGCAGAATCGGCTCCTGCTCTTTATCTGCAGTTTGCAGCACGAGCGAAAAGAGGATTTCGTCCGATTCGGTGTCCGAGTGGTCGTGCTGGTAGATGACGTGGTTGGTGTCGAGCTGCTTTTGGGAGAAAGTGGTGCCCACTTCGGCGAGGTGGCCGCCCTGGAGCAGCACCTCACCATTGGCAGGCGCGCCAGTCATCAGCATCATCACGGCCGGAGCGTTGGTCCACGCGCCGCTGTGCGATTTCAGGAAATGCGCGACGCCAGACATGTTCACTTTGATTGACGCGGCACCACCCTCGTCCACGACGATCGGCTCCAGCTTCAGGAATCTCTCCAAACCGTCAGAGGTCATGGATGACACGGAGATGTCAATGTTGAATAACTGAAAAAAAATTCAGGAAAATTTTTAGAATTATTTTAAAACTATTTTTTAATTTTTAATTAACATTTATTTTATCTGCAGGTTATTTTATTATTAGAGGGAATTTTTCCTTTTGACGAAAAATGATTTTTTTTTTTGCTCCTTACCTTTGTTGAATTTTTTATTTTAATATTAAATAATATGAATTGTATTTTATGCTTGACAAAATTTTATTTACTTTTTCTTTCATTCATATTTGCTTTGAGGCCTGACTTCCTTTTCAACCATAAGTGGAAGGTAAAAACGTTTATTCCCTTTATTCTTTTTCCTTTCAACCAAGGGAAGCTTTGAAAAACTGTTTTTATCATTTTGCCAATTCAACTGAGAAAAGCTTTTGAGTTATAATTCTGCACACAATTACTTCACTTTTGAATACTAGGAAAAAGAAAGATTTTACAGAGGACTAAAAAAAAGCAGAAGCTTGAGCAAAATTAAAAAAAATATTGACTGTTGTATTAATTTAAATTGCTAATAAGTGTTTAATGCCAAAATTTAACTCACTTGCGCAGTGAGATGGTCGGCAAAGTCTGTTGTCACATCAAACAGAAACGAGTCGTTGGCAGCCAGCTCGGTGAAGGCCTTTGTGTGCTCGTACCAGACCCGGCTCTCGTTGACGTCTCGTTGCGAGAAAGACATGACGCGTAACACTCTGCCCTTTGCCGTCTCCAGAACAATCCTTCCCAAGGTCGGCGCGCTTTTGATTGTGTAAGTGATGTGGCGTTGAGGAGGATTCGGGTCCGACGACAGCGTCAAGAGGTGCTTGGCTCCGATGCCCTGGCGCAGCATCGGGAAAACGTGCAGCCGCGCGTTTCGCACCAACTTGAGTTGCAGCTTCTTGACGGTGACGTTTACCAAATGCTGGCCAGGGTCGGCATTCACGCCATCGGTCAGCGAAACGTGAAATCCGACGTTCTCCAGTCCACCTGCACCAAGGGAAAAATGAGCATTTGATTCGGTTCAGATTTTATACATTTTAATTAAATTTAAATGCGCCGTATCTCCCGAGGGGGAAAAGTTTTGGGCCGATTGTGTTAATAATGCAGAGCAGCGGCGCTGATGGGAGAGGATTTGGGCAAAAAGACAATACGGATAATGGGCTCACCAGTGTGAACAAAGAGAACGTGCTTAGCCAGAAGTTGTGCTTGCGAAAACCGCTCAATGGGGTTCCGGGGTGCATGGCGTAAGGAGAGAAATCCGCCTCGTGGTGCTGAAACCACAAATGTGATATTCTCGACGGGAGAGTCGACGTCCACGGCACCTGCAGCAGACAGTAGTTATGCAAATATCAATTTTCAATTAAGCCAGCCTCCGCCGCGTGTGTATTATCCTCATTTGCATAATTAGATTTGCGCAAAGCACTTCTTCTTATTCCCCACTTATATAAGATGGTGCAAACTGCACTCCACTGGAGGGGTAATTTATGAAAATGAAGTCGTGGAATAAATACAGCTCCGAGTTTATCGAGAGCGAAAATCGTCTTATGCAAATGGGTGCACTTTTCTCTCTTTTTTTTAAATGACTCTTGGGCCGGCAGAGCAAATTGAAATACCTAATTGCTCGTGTTTGATGGCAATCACGGCGCCTTCGTACAGTTTCAAACCGGTGTTATTGACGAGCTTGGGTTTCTCGTCGTCCAAGGGTTGCACTGTTACCCTAATTACGGCCGGCAACGAATCCTTATCAGTCCCAGCCACGCGAGCGACAATCGTGAACTGGTCCTCCAATTTCTCAGAACCATTGTGTTGATACTAATTCAACAGAAAAGAATATAATATCAATAAAATAAATTCTTGAATTAATGAAACAAGATAAATCTAATTAAAATATTCAACATTTTCTATATTAGAGCAACAGTTAAAGAGTTTTGATTTTTTTTTATGATAAATCATTTTGTTTAAATTATTTTCTCATGAAGGAGGGCCGCAGAAAAATGCCAAAAACTATAAAAGTAATTTTTCTTTTTCAAATGTAAATATTTTTATCTTTTGTCAAAAATTTAAAAAAAAAATGCTCACCTGAACATGTCCTGTTTCAAGTTGCTTCATGCTGAACTTTTTGATGCTGGACGCCTTCCCTTCCTCCTTCATCAACAGCAACTGTCCAGCCTTGGGCAATTTTGTAACTTTAAACTCGTTAATTTTGGTGATATAATAGTCAGTCAAAACGGTGATGTGGGTCTTTGTCAGCGCCACGGCTCCTCCTTCGACGACACTCAACTCGCTACCCTGCACGTAGATATGCTTCGGCACAACCACAATTTTCAACCACAAGCCTTGCACCGACCAAATTCCATTAGTGACGTCGACGACGATGTGGTCCTTTGTTGCATTTGATGAGGCTTGAACGTAGTGGAGCCTTCCCGAGTCGATCAACGCCTGATCAAAAATATTAACCTCGACGTTGGCGACTTGCGTGGAGGAGGGAACAGATTCCTCGGTGGACAAGCTGGACTGCGTCGAGGACGCCACAGACTCGATTTCCAGGTAGCCGAATTTCGGCTCCTCTTGCACGATAAAAGTCACGTCGGATGGTGGAATTAGTGAGTGCTCAACCTTAAACAGAAATAATAGTAATTTACCTAAAGTGAAAAAAAAATAGGTTAAAAAATATTTTTTCCTAAGACAAAAAAATGTATTATCAAAAATTGTTTATAATTACTATTATTGTATAATGTTTAACTGTTTCAATGCGAACAAATTAAATCTTTTTTTATTAATTGGAACTAAAAAAGATTTTTTTTTACATATTTTTCTCTCTTCATTTTTACCGCTGACGGAGAGATAAGAAAAATTATTTTACCTTTAAAACAGAAGGTCCCAGGGGTACGCTGGTGGACTCCTCGACGTGCAGAGTCTTGTTCACAGTGAATGAAAGCGGTTCCCAATAGACTGCCGGGAATATTTTAAATTCAAAGCGCCCCTCGGCGAAGGCTTGTTCCTTGGCGTCGACTCTGAATCTGAAATGGTCTTTCAGCGCTTTCCCGCCGTCGTGCTTGTACACCACATTTCCCTGCTCGACGTTGAGTTGCGTGAATGTTTTAGACTCTTCGCCGTCCAACTCGAGACGGCCGTGGCTTGGAGGCTCCTGCACGGTGTATCTGATTTCCTCGGCTTTGGCGTTCACGTTCGTTTCTATGCTCAGATTGGCGGGGTTGAGAGGAGCGGCCACCGCTTTTTGCACGATAAGTCCGCTGTTGTTTGCGATTTCGATGTAAGGCGCTGAGGCTCGGAACTCCAGCTCGCCAATTGTGTCCGAGTCACCGTCGTTGATATGTAAAGTCACTTTGCCCAACTCCTCTCCACCGTCGTGCCGGAAAAGAATGCGGCCTAAAAACCAAACAAAATTACAACTGTAAAAACAGGCAACAATGCAAGTTTATTAATGTTAAGGAAAATACAACCTGCACGACACGCTTGTGCAGCAAGTTGCATACATCAACGAATAATTATGCAAATTTAAGCGATCTTAAAAATTATGTATAGTTATTTGAATTTTTATTTTTTTTCCATAATTTTACGACTTTTTGGGCTTTTTAAGTGTTAATTTAAAGTTGATTTGATAACAGATATTGGGAAAAATATTATTTAAGAAAATATTTTCACAAAAAGCAATGTAATTTTTTTAAATCCCAGTATCGAGAGTATGCAAAGCTATCCATGAATTAGCAATGGAAATGACCTTTAATAATTTATTCATGGACAAATTTTCATCAAAATCATTCGAGCCAATTATTGCTGATGACACTGAATTTGAATTTTGAATACAAACAATTTTTTATCACACATTTTTGGCTGCCTCTCTCTTGATAATCATCCATTTACGAGTTTCAATGAGTTGTTCAATTCCATTTATTGTTAGTGATGTACTATTTTTCTGGATTAAATAAATTGCAAAAGAGACATTTTTTTTGTACACATAAAAAAATATACTTGAAAAATGACCAACCTGCATCTAAATCGGCCTGTGTGAATTGGAAAACGGGAGTTTTCGGCTCGGCAGCAGAGTAGAGACCTCCGTTCGGAATGCCCCTCCTTTGATAAAAAATATCCTCTGGTTTTGTGTCGATGTCCAGATCCTCGTATCGCAGATCGTTGCCCGTGAGAATGCGCTCCCCTCCTTTGACCACGCGAAAGACGCGGTCAATCGTGCGCACAGGCTTATTGTCATTCTTCAAGACGACGTTGAAATGCAACGTCCCCAGGTACTGGAAGTCGGGCGCGAACGCTAAAAAATGAATCGAGTCTTTGCGCGTCTCCGAGTCGTCGTGGATGTAAATGACCCTCTCGGCGGCGATTTCACGCGAATCGAAGAACGTCGCGTTGTGGCGCGCGACCATCGAACTTGCATTTTTCAGCACGTCGATGCGGCCGTGGCGAGGGCCTCGCGTCAAGTTGTACGACATCATGGAAATGCGCGCCATGGCGAGGTTCAAATGACTCAGGGAAACGACCACTTGCCCGCCCTCGGAGACCTCAACAGGTTCGAGGGTCACTCTGAGCGGGTCAGACGTCGGCCCCGGAATGTGCACCAACGAAAAGGTGATCAAATCGGTTCCAGGCTCGCCGTTGTTTACAGACTTGGAGGAAACGCGAAAGGTGAACTCGTCGTGAATGCGAGAATAGGCTCGGCGCTTCAGTGCGTATCTTGAAAATTAAAGAAATAAAACACTTTATAAAATAAGATCAGATATTTTGTGAAATTCGTTTGCAAATTTTTGTCTATATTAACTATTTTGTATATTAGTCGTCCAAAGTCGCGAATAATGTAATATTAATTTAAGAACCAATGGAAAACTAAATTTGAAAATTTCTGAAGAATTGAATAAACTTTGGTTAAAAATTGTTTCAATTGGGAATTTTAGTTAGTTCCACATTTTAATTTTTAAATTTAATTTAATTAAAAAACTGATCTAAAATAATTGAAAAGAAATAATTTTAAACCAAGAAAACAGGCTTTTTCCTCGATGAAAAAATTTGTTTTAGATTAAAAAAAAAACGGCTCTACCAGTTTAGGTCAGTGGTTTTTAAAATTGCTAATATTTTGTATTTCTTCTTGCTCATGAAATAGAGCCGTTTTGGTTTTAATAAAACAATTTTTTTCAATGAGGACAACGCCTGTTTTCGAACTTCTATGATCATCTCTTTGAGTGCCAACTTCTTCAAACAATTTTTATCTTTTATTGAGGATAAATTATCAAGGTAATAAACATTTAAATACGCTTAATTTGCTGAAAAAATATAATAAAAAAAAATAACTGAAAAATATACTAAAAATAAATATTAAGTTTTTGTTCAACGTGCAGGTTTGTAAGTTGAATCGATTGAAGGTAACATTCAGACTGAAGGTTACAAAACCATAAAATAAATGAAGTAATTACGGCGCGCAATCATTTATCACCTCACCTAAGCTTGCCGCTATTGATGTCATGTTGGGTAAAAGTGCCTCTATCCTGCACATAACTCTCCGAGTTATTTTCGCTAAGGATGAGGTGGCCGAATCTCGCGGTGTGCGCAACATGATAAACGATGTCCTCGCTGCGTGAGGCCTTAGGCACAGTGTCATAGAGCAAATGAGTCGACCTGATGGTGCCCTCTTGCACGCCATCCAGAGTGATCTCCTCGACATGAACAGAGTCGAGACGCAGCTCGACGAAAATGATTCGGAAGTCGTAAGTAGTTGAGCTTTTTGAGTTTCCCGCCGACGCTTGAAACTAAAACAAAAATTGTTGTTTTTTAATTAATAATTTTTATAAATTGTTCGTTAAACTATTAAAAAAAATTAATTCTGATATAATAATTAAAAAATAATTTAATAATCCCAAATTTTGGGTTCAATAATTAATAGAATAATTAAAATTTTAATAATTATTAATCAGCTTTCCAGGTTGATGGGAATGGAGGCTAAGATTTGAGCGATTTGAGCCTGCATTCTTTTCCATTTCTTTTTTTAAATCCATATCTCTTTACCTACTTTATCAAAAATTGTTTTTTTTTAAATCCTCTTTTTTCCCAGATAAAAAAAAATGATTGAGCGACTTTTTGTTATAGTAAATCATTTTTGAACATTTTTTCGTCGGCGCTGTATTGCATGTTTCGTAGCCACAGACCATGTAAAGGTGGCTCTTTACACAAATGTCGATAAAACACAACCATTTATCATGCGCCGATATGATTTAGAGGCGAAAATGTTTGGTGCACACGGAAAGACGTGTGCCTAATGGAGTGTAAATAGTGCTGCTAACCTTAAATTCGTCGTGTGTGGGGTTGGCCGAAGTGTGCTGATATCTGATTTGCTCCCGTGCTAACTGCAGGCTGGTAAAGTGCTGCACCGGCTGCCACTCGCTGTTCCGCAGCCGCTTCAACACCCCGAACTGCGGGGCCGACACAATCTCGAATTTGATCTCTATTGACTCGGGGTCGTCGGCGTTCGTCACAAAGGCCAGGTTTTTCGGCATGATCAGCGTCGATGAGTTGTGCGTCATCACCAGACCTGCGGCACAAAATTCTGCCTTTTCAACTCCAACCCTTTGATATACGCAGAGGGGTTAAAAATAAAACTTGAAAGCGAAAGAGGCTTTTATTTAAAAATTTCATTCACGTCTACACAAACGACCTTTGAACCAGGTCATTAGGTAAATGGTTGACTTGCAATTCTGCCTCCCTCTCCCCTTGATATGGGTCAAAAATTGAAAATTAATTCAAAGGGACCCGAGTTTAAAGTTGAAAATGTTTTATTTTCTTGTCATCTAGATTTGCCACAGCACTATTGGTCCCAGAAAAAAGTATTACAAATATTTTCAACAGTCAAATTTTAAAGACCTACTATATATTTTTTTTAATTTCATTTTCTGCTGAAATTAGGCAAAATTTCATCTGATTGACCAGTGTCTAACCCAAACTTGAACAATTAATTTGAAAGTTTAAATTGAGATGAGAATATTTTGCTAAACTTAAATTGTGTGCCTACCAGTGTTGTTGACTAGTCGTAGTTGAAGGGCAAAGGCGACGACGCTGAGCACTGCGACGGGACTGGTTAAAATGCCATCCGAGACTTGGAGTGCGACTCGACTCGAGCCAGCGTCGCCGGTGTGCACGAATAAAACGTTGCCTTCATCCACGTCTTTTTGCGAAAAATTGACTATCCCTTGGCCTGGATTGCGCCTCAGTTCAATATGCGACTGGCTGTTTATATTGACGATCGTGTAAACCAGTTCCGAACTCGGCGTGTCGGGGTCCACAGTTTGCAGGAAATCCGACGGAATCACCTTTTTTGTTTCCTGGAAGAAAAGCAATGACAATTTTCCTTGTCAGCGCGTTTAAATACAAAATATGAAAAAAGAAAATTAATTCGCGAAAGGAGGAAACTTTCTGTATTTACTGAAAAGGCAACCCACTCAACACAGAGTTATTATTTTTTTTTTTTCAATTGACTTTGTCCTTTTTTATATGTATTTCAGAGCAATATTATCTCTCATGGGTTCCAAATTGTGGCTGGAAAAATTATTTTTTAATGTTCGTACAAATTAGCATGAATGAACAAAAGAAGATAAAAATTAAATAGACTCTATGTGGCATAAATACAAACCTTTTTACTATAACGTCTAAAAATATAAAATTTGTATTTTTAAAGATTATTTTTAATTTTAATTACTTTTCATTTTCAGATGGTATCAAAATATTTCAATATTTGACATAACTGTTACATGCTGATAAACAATCAACTAAAAACAAACTCCCAAATACCAGAAATAATTTGATTTAAAAATCCATGTTGCGTTTAAAACTGTAATTAATTAAAAGATAATTTTTCACCACTGAAATCCCAATTTTTAAAGATAGTAGTTTTGATAAAAAGAAATTTTAAGTTCATTATAAACAAAATTTAAATTTCATTTCTGCAAAATAAATAAAAGTTCAATTACCTGAGCAAGTTTGAGGACTTTTCCCGAAGGAATGGCGAGCAAAGGTCGGTCGTCGACGGCGGTGACATTCACGGGCAGGACAAATCTGTGTCTGCCCTGAAGGTAGCCCGGCAAAGTGAACCCTGCGCCAGGGTTCAACTCGAGCTCGAGTTCGATGAGGTCGAGGTGGTTCTCGTTGCCGTCGTGCACGTAGCGCACCTTGTCCTTGCTCAAGTCCAAAAGGGTGAAGACCTGCGTCTCGCCGCGGGGCCGCGCCTGCTCGACCTGCACGCTGCCGTGCTTGGGTTCGACCACGACCCGGAAAATGACGCCCGAGTCGCGCACCCCGAACTTGGGGTAATCGAGCACCACGTCGAGATTGGCAGGGGTGAGAAGCGCGTGCTCGCCCTCGTTGACGCTCAGCGTGTTGAGCGACACGATTTCCAGGTCAACGGGAAGCGAGCCTTTGCTGAAGATTTTGTATCCAGACACGTAGTCCGGTTTCACGCACAGGGCTTGTTCGCACTCGCACCGGAACGAGTCGACCCCGTGCTGATAACAACGCGCGCCCCCGACGCACGGCTCCTCTTTGGCACACGGGAAGTCCCACACGCAGTCAGGCAGGATGCCGAGTGTCACTTTGGCCTCTGGGATTCCCGTCTTTTTGCCATCAATCTGAAACACACAATTCGCCTCTGAAAGCACCGAAGCAGAAACCCGAAACCCGTCGGGAATAAAATCGATCAGCAAAAAATCAATTGTTCAGACATTTTTATTGTTGCTATGGAGGCTTTGTTAATTTTTATTAAAAATATGCCCGTCGATCCTAGTTGTATAAATATCGTTCTTAAACTGCTGTCGAAACCAGACGCATAAATCATCCTGATTTTTTTTCGGAGAACGTGCTAAAGAAATCTAATTTTATACTATTGAGTGCTCCCGCCAGGAGGATTATTTGCGCTCTCTTTGGCACGTAGCCGCGGCAAATCAGAATGATTTAGACGTCTGATTTTGACAAAAGTTAAACTACGAAACTTCTCTTCCTAACTGGCAAGAGGAGAGTAAAAAAACTCTGTGCAACACGTCATGGACCAATTTAAAAAAAAAGTATTACTATTTATTTATTCCACACTGTTACAACTGCTTTGCTTACATTAAATTTCTGAAAAAAAATATTGATACTTGTTTGCATTATAAAAAGTAAAAAAAAATCATTGTTTGCGATGGAAAATCAGGTTTATCCTCAATGAAAAATTCATGTTAACAGGTAAGCTGACGAAGTTTGTTTATCAAAATAAACAAAAATTTAATGAGGATAAAAGCTTTGTTTTCCGTTTTATAAAATCCACTCTGAATCCAATTCTCTTATTTATTTTCCTCAGACATAACAAAGTTGAAAGATCTTGGATATGAAGCAAGCATTCTTTTATAAAACTGCTTTTTTATGAATTTATGGCAGGTAAAAGACACTGGAAGGAATTGAAGCCTGTTGAGTCTTGCTGACATGTTTTTACTTTTTTTATCAAATTCCGCTAGCTTTCTCTAGCTAAGACGGTGAATGTGTGAAATTTTACAAAAAGAATCTGGAAGAATTCACACAAAAATTGAATGGATTGGGAGAGCTAGAATATTAAAATTGCTGCTGATAATTTTCTTAAATAATATTTTTCCTTTAAATTATGTTTTTAAGGCTGCTGAGAAGTATGGTGATAAGTAAAAAAACTTATTGTTAGCAAACCGAGGCTCAACTCGGTGGATGAGGTCTTTTTGATCTTGGAAGTTTAAGCAAAATTCTTTCTGGTGGTGGTGCCGTTTTGTGCAACAATTCCTTTTTTTAAATAAATAAATTTCAACAATTGAATGTAAACAATATATTGTAACAATGTGGGCAAGTAAACAACAATAATAAAAAATTTGCTATTATTTTCATCAAAAGATTAACATGACTCCAATGAAGTTGGTAAAAATCTACACGTTTGATTATTATTTTATTTAAATTTATAAGATTCTGATTATTTTTTGTAATAAAAATAAAAATATATATAAAATTTATAAAAAAAAAAACATCAGGATCTTTATAGATTTTAATTTTTTAAAGTTTATAGGATATTAATTAGCCGGTGCAGTGGCGGCCTTTTAAGTATAACAAAGTATAGTTTATAATCAAAACCGAGACTACGGAAATTTAATTGACTTAAGAGAGTGATTAATTAATTACCTCTATATTCCTCATGCAGCCCTTGAGACTATCCTCGGCGGCGCGGAAGCTCTGAGCAGTGGCGCGGGCCCTTTTGTTGATTTCGATGCCTCCGAGGAAAACGTAGTCCCCGAGGTCGAGGTATTGTTTGCCGCTGAGGCTGAGCCGCATGGAGGCCGTCTTGCCGTCGACGCTGATTTCCAGGTAGGTGGGGTTGAAGTGGACGACGACGCGGTGCCAGCGGCCGTCCGAGACGACCGAGTCGCTGCGCAGCTCGGCCGGACCGTCGCCTTTGTCCAGCAGCAGACGCAGTTTTCCGCCCTCGAGCTCGACGCCCATGTAGTCGGAGCGCGAGGTGAGGCCCGTGTTGTACAGCAGGATGCCCCGCTTCGAGCCGGTCTTTAAATCAAACTGCCACCTGCAATATATATATAAAATAACGGCCCTAATGAATCCATTGAGTCGGAACAATCGAGCGTCAGAAGCAGAAAAGCACCGTGTCAGCGCGAAATAAAACAAAACGTGCATTCAATTAAAAGGCGCGACCATTGCGCTCAGACAAAAAGTCAATTTGGGAAATTTACACAGTAGATTAGATGGACTGTAATATTTTATGAAGTCGTTCCATGGCTACTCCACAGCTCGATATGTGTTTTTCAGCAGGCGAACGCATCCGAGCAAAATGATTTTGCCGCTTTATTTGATCGGTTTCCTATATGAATCGAATAGCTCGCTACATCGGATAATGGCGTTTGGTGTGTGTCATCACCGGGCCGAAGATAAAAGAATCGGAAAAACGGCGAAATGCGAATCCAGCAACCGTGTTTCTCCCTCACTCGCTCTCGCTCCAATTGGAAATTCTCTCTGCACTCAGCCTCTGCTCTTTTTGCTCCGCAACTCGATCCCGACATGGCAGATGCATGTTTCAAACACACTCGTCACGATCATCATTTGATTACTTTTTGCATTTGGAATTTCACATCATCACGAGAGAGCCGCCGGACGTTGAAATTAACTCAAATTTAATACAGAATGTTGCATATTTTCAGTTCACAAAAGCCGACAGAGGGGTCGGCTTTATTTGTCCTAAAAAGAAAAACGGCCAAAAATATAAATTGGAAAGGATAAAATTGAAGTAGCTACATTTCCATATAATAGCCTATCAGAAAATTTGATTGGATTTCTTCAAGAAATGTTGTGTGTTGGAACAAAGAAAAAGGGCTGGAAATTTGTCCTGTGGCAAAATTTGTGATAAATAATAAGAACGAAAACAGTCGACCGAGGCTCACTGCGACGGATGGGGTCTTTTTGATCTCAAATGTTTTAGTCTTGGTGCCGTTTTGTCCTAAAATTTATTTTTCAAATGAATTGTTTTCAACAATAGAATTAAAACGATGTGGACAAATAAACAAAAGTAATATTAGTAATTAGACTAATTCAATCAGCCTAATCACTTTGATCAAGAACTTTACTTTCAGCTGTTTATTTTTAAATAATAATCCTTGAAAGTGACAATTAAAAACTTCACAGTCATTATTATTTTTATGGTCTCTAATAAATTTTTAAATAAATTTTTGTATCCGCATGAGAAGGAAATCTTAATGTTAATTTTGTTTCAAACGTAATATTTAATAGCATTTTAATATTTTAGTGAAGAAATTGACCTTGTTGAGAAAAAAAATTGTATATTATTCGAAAACAAAACAGCTCTACCAGTTTTGGGCATGGTCTGCGACTCCATATCATGAACAATACAAAAAAAAGTCAGCAAAATTTAAAATTCACTTTGAAAAAATTAAATTTCTGAAAAAAGGTTGGTACGAAAAACCGTTTTTTTTTCCAATTTAATTTTTTAATTTACCTGCTTTTTTAATTTTTCTTGCTCTGGAAATAGGGCTTGCAGGCCGTGACCAAAACTAATAGAGCGTTTTCCTCACTTCCAAATATTTTTACTGATTTTTTTTCCAAAATTTTCTTCAAAGTGCTTCAAAGTATCTGCATCAAGTTTCAAATTAAACTCTATGCAGAAGAACCAAAAAACTATCGTAATATGCTCTGTCTGAAAGTGTTTAAATGAAAACTGAAGTTTTTTTGCCTGAGAACAAAACGTTTTTGCAATAAAATTCGAATTCGTGACAAGTGTTTTTTTTTCATTCGGACACATTTCGGCGACCCGACAGAGAAACAGGATAATACGGCGCAATAATTTTCGTCCTGTCATGTGTGAATTTTGATAGCGAGACAAATTAAGGGCCTATTTTAAACGCTACAATAATAATAATGTCAGTCCTCTCCGGCAAATAAGTGTCAACTTTCAAATAACAAACGTGTTTTATGTCTGCAGAGTAATATTTCACACATTAACACTGACAAGTTATAGCAAATAAACGTACCTGGCGCCCGTCCTCGTGATGGTGTTGGGCAGGGCGACGAACGCGTCCTCCTCAACAAAGCTGATGTCGCGCTCGTAGCCCGCATTGAACTCCTCGGCGCACGACCACGTCACGCCGTGCACTTCGACGCCGCCGATTCTTTCGCGCGCCCTCGCCAGCACGTTGATGCCGTTGAAGTGGACGTCGGCCATGCATCCGCGCACGTTGTCCAAGTGGCCGAGGAAAATCTCTGAAAAATCGCCCTGGCCGCCCACGAACAGCCCGTAATGGATGTTGAGCTCGTAGAAGCGCCCGGGGAGCTCCTCCCTGCGATCAGAATAATTTTTCGCGTGCGTTGGCATGAATAAAATATGCAATCATTTTTCATGTGAGAGAGATGTAATGAGGTGAAATTATTTATGGTCTGGCGAAAAATTTAACAAAAAAAAAAAGAGAGAAGCGCGCGCAAATTAATTTTGCGCAGAGAAAGAGCAGAAAAGGGCACTCTTTCCATAATAAGGGCCATTTAGCCGCTGCCGCCGCTCGCGCACAATATTATTAACTCGGCAAGGAACATTTTTCCACTTTTTATTCATAACACATCCGCCCTCGTATAAAGCAGACCCACTCTCCGGCTGTGCTTTTGGCCAGTGGCTCAGCACGGCGGCGGCTGTGTAAATTTATATTAAGAAGAGAGAGCATTAAGCATGTTTGCAAACCTGGTCACGTGGATCATATCCACCTGGACGGTCATGTCGGCGTCTTTTCTTGTTATGAACACCTCGTGCCACGACAAATCATCCAGCCGCAGCCCCTTCGCCAACTTAATTTCCGACTCGCCGGCTCCCAGGTTCACGTGCACCTATTCAATCCGAACTTTCATTATTCTCTCCGGTGATCCTCGCGCGTCGCAGTCGTCGACGGTAATAAAGAGGGAAATTGGAAAATCGAGAAAATGAATCTGCGCTTAATGGCCTCAATCTTGGCTGGGGGACTTTTCCCGGAAAACCTTTTTTCCGGTTGATAAGGTTGTAAAAGCTCCTCAAATACTGCTACCTATGGTATTTTTTTTTATACCGTTTCAAAAGTTTGTTTTTAGTTATTTTTGCATGCAAATTTTGTTAATGTTACTTTTTTAACAGTTGAAAAGCAATAACATTGTTGTAAAAACTACTTCTATTGCATGAATCGTTGCAATAGTTCTACTGAACATGCACTTTTTATTATCTAACAAATGAGAAATATATGAGAAGTTTCTAGGTCCAGCAAGTGAATTTTTATTACTTCTCTCGGAAAGAGATAAAAACTTTTTTGCATCTCAGCATCATCCCCGCTGGATAAAAATCAAAATATACGGCGCAATGGCACATTTGAGAGACAATGCAGAGCAACATTCAAAGGAAAAATGTAAACGAGTGTCATGAATTTAATTATTCATCGTGCAGTTAATTCTAAATTGGTTAAATCAATGTACTAATTAAAAAAAAAAATACTCCGACTTCTACATTAGCGGATTACAATCGGTTCAGTAATTAAGGAGTAGCTGACTTTCAAGATTTGATTATTTAACCCGTTAGGCGTTAAACAAATACCCTCGAGCAAATCCCCCCGGGATAAGCTGAGCTCGTGTTTATTTTCCCCTTTAGAAGACAAATTTAATCTAAATGCGATGCTTGAGCAAAAGAAAATGAAAGCCTGAGAAGCAAATTTCGTGTAGGGTGTTTTTAGAATTTTGAGATTTATCCAAATATTAAAAAAATTGGGCAATTTGTGAAGGAATTTTCCATGAGGAGAAAGTTGAAGGAATTTCAATTAAATTAAATTCGCACGCTAGTCCGAAATGGAGAAACTTGAAGGGAAGCGTGACGGAATCGATTTTCCAGCGCGCACTTCGGCATAAATCGCTCTTACCTTCAACTTTCCGGCCTCGAGCCGGACCAGAAAATAGTCGGTCCTGCCGGCGGCCAGAAAGAGGAGGGCGTCCGGGCGCTTGGTTCGGAAGCGGAGCACCAGCTCGGTGGTGCTGCGCGAGTCCTGCAGAGGCACCGAGATGTAGCTGCTGCCGAAGAACGAGGCTGAAACAAAAGAGCGAGTTCCGTCCCATCATTTACAAGGCAAGCGTCGGAACACAACGGCGGCAATAAATAAAACATACACACACCGAGAGAGAGAGAACGAGCGCGCGAAACCCCTTCGTCTCCCCCGCGAACAAAACTACACCCAAATGAATTTAATTTTAAAGCCTCAAATAAAACGCAAACTCGTCTTTGTGCGCGGCATAAGCTTGGAGCGAGTTGAATTTTTAGTCTGTTTGCTAATATTTTGAGCCCTTTTTTATGCCTCATTTTGTCAACATGACCCAATTAAATATTTGTGCACGCAGACTCAGTTTTGTGCGCCCCGCTGGGTGGGTTCTTTATGCGCAGAAAAAGTGGCGGCGCTGCACACTTGGCAACGACACAGGCTTAGAGGCACGCCGCCGAGACATAATTGGAATAATCTGACAACGAAAACGTCATTTTGGCTACATTAAAACAAAAAAAAGGAGGAAAACGAAGAAGGGGTTCATTCACTTCTTCTTCTTCTCCCTCGCGTAAAAGTAGAGCCAAGAGCGAATCGAACGCGCGCCGAAGCTAAATTTGAAATGCGCTAATCTTGGGTGATGCATCTGCACTTGAAAGGGGCTGAATCATCAGTTTGCCAAAGAAGGTGCTCGAGGCTCTTAAACCCTCGCGACATGCTTTGTGACGGAATATCACCCTCCGTCGAGCACCAGCACGACGCTGAATTCCTTAATTGGACATTGCCGCTGAGACACACATATATACGGGCGAAATTTAATCACTTTAAAAAAGAAATAATCATGTCGTTATGGTGTGTGTGCTGAATAAAAAAGTGTCTCTCTTCGCACTTTGCTTCTTTCAAAAGCAAACAGCGGCCGCCTCTGCGCGCGCTCTGAGCGGAACATTCTATTACCACGTCTGGGTATAGGGGTGTTTCTGACCGCGATAATGCAAAAAATTCGCGCTTCATTCGTCAAATAGACTTTGATCTTTTTTAAGCCTTAAATTCTTATAATCCTCCAAGTTTTTTGCTGGACAGGTTTATTTTTGATGAATGAGCCGCATAACGAGAGATTAATTCGTGACACGTTGATGCGATAAGAATTTTATCTTCTCTGGTTTAAATTCGAGAAGAATTTGAACTCAATAATTGTTACAAAAATCAACAATTAATATCTACCAATGAGTGGTTTGAATACTTGCCGATCGGATTGAAGAGGATTAATTTTGAATACCCAGTTAAGCTCCTAATTAGCAGCTTTGGCATGAGACCGGGATTATTTAAATCTCACTAATTGGTTGGCAAAGAGAATTCAATCAAAAAATCATCATTGTAGCAATTAAGCGAAGCAGAATTTTTATGTGGTAACCTTCTTTCAAAATAAATTAGCCATGAATACGGTCAAATTTAATGAAATAATTCTCAATTTCATCAGTGGAATTTTGGTTTCAAAATATTATCAGATTTGTAAATTTTAATTCACTGATACTTATAATATTAATAATTAATTTTCACTAATTGACGATTATTGGTGAAAATTTATCTAAAATAAATTTGACTAAAAAATTGCAAAAATTTTACAAAATTAGCTTCGCCTTATCTTAGATCTTAAGTACTTGGTTAAATAAAAAAACATTGAGGTCGCTGGATCAACTTGTGGGAAAACAATTGATAACAAAGAACTTATACTCAACTGAAGATTTTTTTTATATAACCGTTTGATGTTGTTTAATGTCAGATAGATTTTAGATCTTATCGTATTTTAAGCCACCTTCGTTATAAATATGTGTTGCAAAGTGAAAACAAGGTTAGCAATAAAAATTTTGATTTAAAGCCGATTGATCTGTTTCTTAAAAAGAGTTTGAAGGAAAATAAAATCGCTGAATCTTACAAAATTAACATTATCTCTCTTGCGGCGGATGGGGTCTTTTTAATCTCGGAAGTTTTAGCAAAATTCTTGCCGTTTTGTCCAACAATATTCCTTTTCTTTTCAAATAAGTTGTTTTCAAAAATTGAAAGTAATCAATGTGATCTAACAATTCGGACAAATAAACAATAGAGTAAAAAAGAAATTTATAATTCATATTTATCAACTTTTTTATCATTATCAAACTTTCAAGAGTGATATTTTTATCCATCCCCCTGAATACTAGTTGCGAAAAAGTTAACATCAAATTCACGTAGTCAGTGACACAATGAGTAACTGGCACAATAATAATCCAACCGCCGCCGCAGTTATTTATCATTTTGCCGCGCGGTTACATAACAAACAAGCTTATAAGGAAAACTCAATAAAAGCGTATTAATCGTGCACGAATGCGCTTCAAGAGTTGCATTGAATCGTGATCAATTTATCTTCTCTTGTTGCTCGCTTCTTTTTCCGACAACACAGAGAGAGAATAACACCGAGAGCAGACAGCGGGGTGTATAGCAAGGGATAAAAATAAAATGATGCACGGACCCTCTTGGCTCTGCGAACGCATCACTGATATTAATCGTTCCCACCGGTTGAACCTTTGTTTTCGATTGTTCATATAAGCGGACCGCACGCTGATAATCATTAATTCGGCAGATAAAGACAGGGTTATAAAGCTTCAAGTTGCGTCTAGCGTGTTTCATTGGCACTCAAAATGTTGGGCGCAAAGCAAGTGGGCGTCCTGGTGCTCGTCGCCACTTTCGCGATCAATTCGTCTCTGCAGCAAGGTGAGGCAACTCTTGAACCAAACTCACTCAAACGGGCTGGTTTATTAATACACACGGTTAATTAGCAAGTTCGGAAAGCCACCGTTTCACTCGGACACACACATTATATATCTATAGAGGCAGAGTTATTAACAATTTACAAGACAGCCGAGGGTTGGGAAGCATGTTGAGTGGGCATCCTTGTCCTTTGGTTAGCCATAAATTTCTATAGACGACAATGGTGGGGCGAAATTTGGCAAAGTGGAACCCTCGGATAATCTAAATTTCCTTCCTCGACGCGCGCGATCCGCCTCTCTTCTCTCCACGGTACATAAATCGCATCCCTCTCCCGCCCCGTGAATGAGAGCATAAATTTAATTAGCCAGACAAATTCGCTATTGAACTGCGCAATATTTCCAAGAATCTCAGCGCCTCTGATTTACGACGCCATATAATAAATATATATTTCGCCCTGTTATTTTTTTTTCCTCCGCTTTTTATGAGTCGGGTTGTTATTTGCCTTTGGCAACATGCTATTCCCCGCAGCAGGCGCACCAGCATAAAGTCTCTGCAAAAGCGCGCGACACACTAAAGTGGCTGCACCTCTGGCACCCCAGATATTATCTTATTCGACGACAATCTGCTTCGGCACTTAACGACTTTGTGCCCTACTGTTTTTATCGCTCAATCACGAGAACGGCAGCAAAGAGATGCACATCAATAATGTTTTATATCGCGCGCGTCTGCGGAAAAATTCGAGCCTGCTTTCTGTCGACTCGCACTTTGGCGTTTGCCGCCGGGAAAATTGATTTCCACTTAGTTATCATCGCTCTGTGCCGACCAATTAATCACGATGTAATAATTCAAAATATTCTGACGTCCCGCTAACCGCAGACAATCGATATTTTCTTGATTGCACACCCAGGGGTTAATAAATGTTCATTTATCATAGCAAAGGGGAGCACGTTTGTGTTACACATACAATAGGGGAGACGGCAAACAGCACCGACTGTCAACACCAACTTTTGTCATAATAAAGAATAAAATGAACCAGCCGCGCGCCGTCAAAACCGCAAAATTGCAATATTTCTTCCGCAGGATGCGAGCCCTCTGTGACGAAGCTCGGCACTGGCGGCACCGTTTGCAAAGGGGCGCTCGTTTTCAGCGACGAATTCGACACCCTCAACCTGGACACGTGGCAGCACGAGATCACTCTTGCGGGAGGAGGAGTGTGTATTTTTTTGTTATCTCTTAATTACTTTTGGGGAAACATGAGAGCAAGCGAAATATGAAATATGAGACTGAATCAAAAAGGCAATTTAAATGCAAAATTTTCTGTACCTTTGCAAGTAAATTCGTATGAATTTATTAGTTTCAAATTATGATTTATAAAAAAATTAATAAATTGTGCACCTTGTAAAAGAGAAAAAGATAAATTATGTGTTTGATAATTAATTAAAATCTTTAATAGGGAATTAAATTTCGCGATTCTGAAGCGATAGAAATAAAAAAAAAAAAAAAATTTTTAGAAGAAATTGACACTCAACGAGATATGATCATGGAAGTGAAGAAATCTGGCTACTTCCTTGTTGCAAAAAATAGTTTTTTTTTTTAAAAAAACAAATGGCTCTGCCAGTTCAGGTTACGGTCTGCGACTCTATTTCATGAGCAATATATAAAAAAAATTGGAAATTGAAAAAATACAACATTATAACATAAAAATTCAAATCTTAAAACTAACAAATTCCATTTGCTTTTTGATAATAAAAAAATCTGCAATGAGGAAAAGCCCGATCTCTTCATTTCTATAAAATTGATTACAAATGAATAAATTGTATACTTGTAAAGGAGCAACAGATAAATGCGTGGGATAATTAATTAAAATCTTCAGAAAATTCTATTTAACATAAGGAATTAAATTGTGCGATGCAAATACAAAAAATTTATTTTATTTTTATATAAAATTAAAATTTTCCCGTCAATTTTGATTGCTAAAAACTGTCTTTTTCAGAACTGGGAGTTCCAGATGTACTACAACAACAGGTCCAACAGCTACACGAAGGACAGCAAATTGTTCATTAGGCCTGGCTTGACTTCTGACCAATATGGAGAGGCCTTCCTGTCGTCAGGTGTGCTTAATCTCCACGGCGGTGCTCCCGCTGACGAGTGAGTATTCGGAATAATTGCAAATTACAGTCACCACGGCCGTCCTTTCATCTTCGCCCCTTTGTTTTTGAAGCCGCCTTTCCCGCCTAACAAGGTGTACATAGCAAGTTTGCGAATCGATACACCAGAGGCGATAACCAAGGAGACGGCTTAATTTTTTCTGTTCCGCGGGGCGCTCTCAAGTGAGCAGTGAGATGTGAACAGCCCGATAAAAGAGAAGAGAGGGTCTTTTTTTTAAACTTTTTACTTCCAATTAAGTAACTTTCGACAGGAGGTCATAATCAGCGGTGGGCACGTTTTCCGCGCACTCACGTATTATTTTTTATCGTCGAGAGTTAATTTTCACGAGACCGTAAACTTTTCATGAAGTTTGTGCTATTAATGCATACGTTGGCCCCACGCAAATGATATTACACGGAGAAGAGAATAAACACAGGCGAAATTAAATCGTACAAAACGCCGTTTGCTACTTGTTTGTTTATTCAATTCCGAGAGAGAGTTGACTTTTGCGATTATCCTCAGGTGCACCAACCCGTCCTTCTACGGGTGCGAGCGTTCCGGCAACCCCACCAACCTGCTCAACCCCATCAAATCAGCCAGGCTGCGCACAATCAACTCATTCACCTTCCAGTACGGTCAGGTGGAGGTGCGCGCCAAAATGCCCTCCGGCGACTGGTTGTGGCCAGGTTCGTTTGAAATTGGTTTATATCTTTGTGCTACTTGTCTGGAAAATTTGATAAAGGTGCGTGGGCGCCTCGAGCGGCGGCAGCAGCAAGTCGAGCGGGTTGCATTTCTACAATTAGCAGGCGCTTGTATTCACGAGGGCATAAATCAATAAATTTCAGCCGCGTAGTTGGAGATGAATAGGCTGCGAGATTGGGGAAAACGGCTTGCGGGGTGTAATTTCTGAGACCTACTAACAAGTAGTGTTGTGCCGAGCAGCGGCAAATATAATTTCGCAGACCCATTTTACGGCGCGCCCGAAACAGCAGGCATCATTTCATCATATAAACCGCTCTGCACTCCCTCCCATCTCGTTGCGAATTATATAGCTGCTGCTTTTTTTCCGCCCCAACCTAAAATGGTTCCGCATTTCATTTTCTATTTTTTTTTTTAACAGCGGCGTGGTTGCTGCCCGCGAAAAATGCCTACGGCACGTGGCCATCGTCGGGCGAAATCGACATTACGGAGTCGAGGGGCAACCTGAACCTGCTGCAGGACGGAAAGAACATCGGCTCGGAAATGAGCGGCTCGACCCTGCACTTCGGGCCCTACGTCGGTCTGAACGCGTACGAAAAGGCGCACTGGGAAAAGTCGACCGCCGCCGGACAGGGCTTCGACAAGGATTTCCACAACTTCCAGATGGATTGGACCCCTGGTGAGTAGTGCTGGCTGGGTTCGTTTGTGCAGAAAGGACCAAATTTACTGAAGCAATCGGCTTTTGCAGACTTCATTAGATTCGGAATCGACGGAGAAGAAATTGGAAGAATTGATCCCGGCGTGGGCGGGTTTTGGGAATACGGAGGATTTGCTGCCGACGCGCCCGGAGTCGAAAATCCCTGGAGGTTCGGCACAAAGATGGCTCCCTTTGACCAGCAGGTGATTACTTTAAACGACTACCTCCTGAGCAGGTCACGGAAGGTCGAATTTATTTCGATTCTACTGCACGGCTGGGAGAAGGCGCAGCGAATTTATCTCTCGAGCTCATTTGAGATCGCATCTTCTAAACAACCCTCCTCCGGATAATTAACTTTTCTCCTCACTCACGGTCCCCTTTGTTTCAGTTCTACATCGTATTGAACTTGGCCGTAGGCGGAGTCGCGTACTTCCCGGACACCGCAGTGAATGGCAACGGCGGAAAGCCTTGGCTCAACACCTCGCCCCAGGTAATGAGCAAGTGATCGCTGTATAATTTGGTAATAAAACCGAATGTTCGCAGGCCGCCGCCGACTTCTGGAACGGACGGGGCCAGTGGCTGCCCACCTGGAACCTGGATGTGAACGAAGGCGAGGCGGCCGCCTTGCAGATCGATTACGTCAAAGTCTGGGCGCTGTGAAACACTTACTTCCGCCACACCGGAAGACCCTAATGCTTCTCTCCAACAATAATAAATATTCCATTCATGAAGCTGCGCTGTTTATTGATTTACGCCACCGCTTTATCGCGCCGCGATCATTAGCTCCGCACGTCGCCTCGCGCGCGGGGAAAAAATAATGGAACGAGCACGGCTCGCCGATTGATTTCTTTACACATGCTCCTATATAGAGAGACGTTGACGGGAGATGCGCCTTAACTTGTTCGAAAAAAGCACCAGATGCAGTTTTTTTCCTCTAATTGGAATCGTTTCAACCTCTGTAGTTTCTGAACTCGTGCACGTTACCTGATTTGAACCCATCATTATAAATAGACTTGCAGAATCGATTGACTATATTTATTTTATTGAGTAAAACTTTTAGTTGGAACAAAAATGTGAAATTCATAAACACAGAGGTGAAATTTACAAAACTAGAATGCTACAATTGGATCTCCGTTGGAATTGTTAGATTTGAACACGATTTTCAGTACATGTTTTCCTCATTTGATAATTTATCAAATTACCAGCAGCTCCATATCAAGTAATTAAAAACCACGTAAAATGATAAAAAAAAAATATGAAATAAACAAGCTCTAAAAAGCGTTAATTTGCCAATCGTCCTGGTTGAGTTGTTTAGAATAAAATTTTGGAGTAAATTTAGCAACATTTTTGCAACTAAAAATTCTTTTGGCCATTTTATTTTTAATCAACAAAGTTAGCAAAAACAGCAAAAAAGTAAGCGGAAGGTAAGCTACAAATATTCGCTTATTTTTTCTGAATAAAAATCGGCTAGAATTTGCAACTATAAGGAGGTCCATTGTTGCGAAAATTAAAAAAAAATAATTACCAACACGTTAAAAAAAATTAATTTATTATCAATATTAATCGAATATAGTTTGCAATGCTAATTTAAATTTAAATTAATACCACGGTGGTTCCTTTTTGTACTGTTGACCCTTGTGAAACAATATAATTTGGAATTCAATATCTGCGGTTTAGAAACTATTTCAAAAATTGCTTACATTAATTAAAAAAATTGTGAACTTCACATTTAAATTTAAAAAATCTTTGCGCATTTTGTATTTTCCATTGGCGCATCTCCCTTCAACTTCTCTCTACCACGAAGGGTCAGCGCCTTTCGGAGGATATGTCTGTCGACGGATGCACTTTTTTTGCCTAATAGATATGTATCAGCTGAGCGCGGGCGGCAAAGTGGTCGGAGGCGTTCGCTTAATGGATCCTCTCTGGAAAATTACGTACATACACGTGTAATTCAAGTTTTAGTTGAATTGCGCGCGCCTTCAAAGGGTAATTAGCGGCACGTTGATTGCCGAATTATAAAATGAAACCGCGTGTTGACTGCTGTAATTATCCGCTAATGAGTTCCATCTCCGCCGCGCCTGATACATTTTCCGACAGCAAGATAAACGATGACGTTCCGGACGAGTAATTCTGGAGGGAAAACGAAAGAGACGAGAGAGAGATTGTGATAATCGTAAAAAGTTATCAGTCCGTCGGCGTGCGCCTGGCCGGTTTGTAAAAAAAAAAAATAAGACCGCTGCCTTTCAACGGCGAGAGAGATGAGAAGCCGAAATAAACCAACATTAAATTGTTAAAGGACGCTGATTGAAAATACACGCAGCGTCGTTTCTTGCTTGATATGCGTGCAGTGCTATAAAAAGAAACAAGAGCGTTGCTTTCTGTTCAAGGGTTCTTTTTGTCGGGCGGCGCACGTCATTTTCCCTGACGCCAGTTCATTTACACTGAGCAGATACATAAGTAACTCGATACCTGCCTATTCCCCCTGCACACACAGCACGCCCTCTTGTTCTTTTAACATCTTTAACTCTCTCCACGCCGTGGATGCGGAGAAAGAAATCTCAGCCGAAAAAAAAATATGAGGGGCAAGAAAGCGCAATTCTGCGCACCAACGTGAAAATCGAAGCCCATACCACGGGGAAAAGGCGGCGGCTCGGATTTCGGCAAATTTTAATCAAATTTCACCTACGCAGAAAAACCAACAAACAACCGGCTTTGGCGTGACTTCATCAATACGCTTTCACATGCAATTTTTTGTGAAAAACGACGAGCCGTGGGGGGAACACAAAATCCAGTCATGCATAAAAAGATTACGCTTGCCAAAATCCCCGAATACAACATTTTCCATTTTCCGCCCGGACTCGGAAATGGAGAGGGATGTTCCGCGCCCGCCCATTAAATGCATTCTAAAACACAATCTCCGTCAACATAATGTAAGCAGACAAGTTATGCGGTTTCGTGGTCCAAGACTGAGCCTGTATAGGGACTGCCATGAATTTTAATTTGGATGAGAAGGATATAAATTCTTGCTCGGCTTGTGTTCCAATAAAACACGGCAAAATTCCTCCGAATTTTTCTTATTCGTTTTTCATTATTTGGTTGTCTTTTTGTACCTAATTTACATAAAAAAATTCCAATTTAACTTTCCAAGATTTTGTCATTTTTTTTGGCGAATCTGTCTGTCAAATAAAATTACATTTTCCTTCTAGATTAAGATTCAACATTGACTTTGACTCTAAATTAACAAAGCAGCGGGTCAAGCTCGGATGGAGTTAAATGCGGTTTGACGCAAATAACAAAGCCTTTCGCCGCGAGCGAGGCGTGAGTTTCTCTTTCTCTCTCTTTAGCGCGCGCAAAGAAAACGCGGAAAATTAGCTCCAACTTTTGAAGCGTCTTAAGAGGCTCATCCCTGCCAAACGCAGCCCCTTAAGAACCTCTTCTGGAAAAAGATCGACCGATAGTTGGCGTCTTGGCTTGCGAGAGGAAGTTTTATGTATGCGTGTGCGTTTCCGATCCTATTTTCAGCGCCCGTGTGTTTTCTATTCACTTTTGGGAGAGAGCGAAAAAAACAAGCCAAAGCAGCGTATGTGACACGACGCCCGCTAGACATTGGTCGTGCGCGAGATGTCTCATGCGTCTATTTATAAATTCACAACAATTTTGAACTGCCTTGTTACTTTGCGGCGCCGCGGCAAATGTGTGCGAGTGGTGATGGGCTCTTGGTCGGGGTTTATCAGCGCAAATCCACGCGCGCTCCGAGCACGAGGCCCGCGGATCGATTTTTACTTTCAAAGGGCCCTACACCCTTTTAGAGCAAGAGGATTTGGGCGAAAGGTCCTGTAGCGATTCTGCTCCGCTAATGGAAATTGTCTGTACAATGTTTCGTGCAATAATAATAAGAAAAAAATAAAAGCTCATCTGGCTGACTTATATATATACGCGCGGGCCGCAGCAGACCTCCCAAGAAAGCTGGAAAGCATCCAGTGAGACTTAAGTGGCTGAAATTTAAGTTCCAAGAGACGCTGCCGCAGATATATTTAAATGCAGATGCTGGAAATTTGTCGGGGCCGACCCGGCGCTGCATGTCATATACTTAAATGAAAATATCTGACAAAATTGTGATTTCTAAGGCGGTTTTCGGCGCGTGTGGAGAGCCATATGTTTACATGCAGCAAAGCATGCTTTTGCTCTTGCGGCCGGCAACACTAACAACACACAAATAGCTGCAATAATGGAGTGCTTGAGTGGAGCAGGAGAACCCCAGCAGCAGCACTGATGGCGTCACTTTGCGAGACGAGCAGACCGACGACGGCTGTCCTGCTTTTTATTACATTTTTTGAGTGCATCGAAACTCGCCGGCCGGGCGCACGCTGCCGCCCCTGCTGTTTTATAACTGCCAATTTATTAGATCGATTCATATGAATCAACAAACACATACACCGCCGCTTTCGAGCCAAACTTGTTCCGAAAACCTATTGTCGTTTATGTGGCCCAGTGCGGGAGTCATTCCATCGATTTGCAGCTCTCATTGTTAAAAAATTCGTGCGCCATTGGCACCAGTCGGGTGGGTCAGAGGCCGGCGATTCAGTGGCGCGAGAAGCATTGTAAGCAGGTATTGCTGCTGCTTTTTCGCCGAGCCCATTTTGCCATTTCGCTCGCCCGGAATTATATTATAATCGGAAATTCCTGCTCGAGCGAGATGACCGTCGCCGCAGCGCAAAACCTAGCTGCGGTGCTCAAGGAGAGATGGTGGCTGCAATGCAGCAGGGTTTAGGCGATGCTTGAGAAGGCACCGGCGACTTGATACTCTCGCCGGCGTCGTGTATGCTCCAAGATAAACTTTGCTCCTATTTTCTCCACAAAGGAGGAGGACTCTTGCAAAATTAAGCGCGCACAACCCTTTGTTTTTGCATGCAGCTGAAAGGGTTTCCACATTAGTGAGGGATCTCGCTCGCGAAAGTGATCTTTGTTGCATACACAACTCGCGCGCAAGAATGAAAGAAACAAAAGAGACGGATAGAAAGAGCATTTGCGATTGCATGCACGGGAGTGGAAAAAAGTGGCCATCGGCAAGAAAACACTGCTGTAGTCCGAGTGTAGGCTTTCTTTGAAAGTTAAATAAATAAATAAATACAAGTCCGTATTCCATCAGCGTGGGTAACGTTGCTTCAGCAAAAAGGTTTCGGAGAAACAGGAAACTTTGCAAAAATAACAATCATTTTTTAATCAGAATGTACTTAGCAAAAAACAAAAACAAAATATTCCCAGCAACTTCCAAGTATGGAACAAACATTTTCAGTTTATCGTGTCAACTGAATATTAAAAAAAGTTCTGAGCTATTTTAATGCCAAAAATTATTAATTCTAAATTAATTGAAATATTTTTTTTCTTAAAATATTTATTAGCAAATATTTAATGCAAAAATTTAATAATTTACATAGTAGAATTTAACGGTCGAGGGTTGATTCATGGGCATTTGAATTTAAAGTCAGCTTTTCCTCAATGGGTTTTGTGAGTTGTTTAATTTTTACGAAAAAAAAAAACAAATGACATGTTTAGGCTTGCGAGCTGTAGCCAAAATTCATGAGCTGTGAAATCATTCTGACAAGAATTAGTACAAAAATCAATCCTTTCAAAAAATATTTTTCTTGCAGAGTAACAATTTTACGTGAAAAATTATTTGAAGTTGCATTTTTACACAAAATTTGACATTGAATTCTAAATTGTTTTTAACAAATTAATTTCAATAATAATTTTGGTCAGAATATTGAAATGAGTGTTTTGAGCATACCTTTCTCGGCGGTGGTCGAGAGAAGACTAATTTATTTTTCGGTTCGTTTTTCAGGTAAAGTTGTTTTGTGGAAATTAAAATTAACTTGTTAAAAAAAGTTTTGGATTCAATGTCAAATTTTGTGTTAAAAATTGTAACTTTAAATAATTTTTCACAAAAAATTGTTACTTTGAAAGAAAAATATTTTTAAAGGATAGATTTTTATGTATTAATTCTAGTAGAAATGATTTCCCAGCTCATGAAAACATGTAGAGCAGGATATTGTTTTTTTTTCTTCTTAAAAAATAAACAACTCACAAAACTCAACGAGGGAAAGCTGACTTTAAATTCAAATCACCATGATTCGTGAAATTTTCCACAATTTTATTTTAATTTTATCGTGGTTACTGCAAATTTAAAGAAAAGTTCTGAGCGTTTTTAATGTAAAAAAAAATTATTAATTCTAAAGCAAATGGATTTTTTTTTATTAACTTATTAGCAATTAATATTTAATGCAAAAAGTTATTAATTTATATTCTATGCTTGGTTGTGGATTAAAAAAATCCTCTGAACACAGGGCTAAAAATGTTATAAAATTTAATATTTTTTATGGGGAATATTATACCGGAAACTTCTTTACCATACAACAAAAAACTACTGGATAAGTTTTGCCGTTTGCAGAGTTGAAATCATTCATTATAATTAAGCCATATTCCAGGCAAAATCCTTGTTTCCTTGCTCAGCCGGCGTGCGATCTCGGAGAAAACAACCCCCGTCTCAATTCAATGCACCTGGCGCTGCAAATTTATGTAGCAGACATCAAAGTTTTAATTAAACAAAAGTTTCCGCATCGTCTCTCATTGGTGTGTATTAATCAAAGAAAAGCGCACACCGAGCTATATGGAAATATCAAAGCGAGGGTCCTATTTTCCGACTCAGTGAGCTTGGACAAGCATCTTGCGATAATCGGCGGGCAAGATGTGCTTTGGTGTGCGCGGCGCGGAGGCGACTTATTTGCCTGCCGCCGTGAACGAGACGGGCGCCGCTATCGATTTGATGGCAGATTTATTTTGCACACGTTCGGGGTCATATTTTGTATTCAGTGGTTGTTCGGCAGGGGGCTGTTGGGGGTTCCCGCGTTCGTGTACAAGAAGACCGCCGAGAGAAGAGCAAGAGAGGTATTTGCAAGCCAAAGCGTGTTGTTCGGCGGGCAGCGCGCGCGTGGTCGGTCGGCCCGCTTTTTCCCTCTGAACTGCGGATACGAGTCTAACCCGTGCCTCTCGCACGGTCTATTCGAGATTTATGTAAAATTCTTCCAGTTTTCTCTCCTTTTGTTAAGAAAAGCAGTAGCACTCGCAGAAGAATAAGAAGAAGAAGAAGTTTGGCCCGGTAATAGCTCGGATGTGCCTATTGCGTGGAAAGCGTTGCCGAGAGAAGGGTCTCGCGTGCAACGCCGGCTTTAGCATTTTCGCCGAGATGCAGAATCCTTTATTACTGACGTATAACGCCCGCTCTTTTGTAGCAGATGATAATTTGAAACAATTTGCCAGCGAGATGGTATATTAAAACAAAAGTGGGCAGATATGAGGTGATTATCAACTTTGTCAATAAGTCCTTAACGAGATCCGTTTCGCGAAAATTGATATACTGAAAATTGCACACAGGGGTGCGCTCGAAAAGTTTCGCGGGCGCGGATTTGCTGTTTGCACCAAGTTTGATCCCGGGCTCAATTTCTCCCACGGGAGTTGCATAATGAGGGCGGCACTCACTCGCTGTGCGTGTATTTAATCCATTCCAGGCGTGAGCTTGCCTGTTAAAATTTGACAAATTCGGCGCGGGTGCACCAAGAGAGCAAGCAAGAGCAGGCAGGGTCTTTAAATAGAGATTTTCGGTCGAGATTAGAACCAACTTTTTGAACTTTTTCTTTCTCTCTCTCTCTCTCTGAGAAGGACCGCGACCGCTTTTTTTATTATTTAATCACAAACTTTCGGTGTGGCGGAAAATTTTTCATTCCGCGCCGATCTCTTAATGGAAAAGGAGCATCACTCGTCTCGCCGCGAGATGACAAAAGGAAGGAGAGAAAAAAAGGGAAAAGAAAACCACTCTCTCAGTGTGGCGGCACCTTAGCGTTGTAATCAGCAGCGACAGAAAGAGCGAATCTCGCTCGCCTAAACCTCAATCAACACAAGTCCGACAATAGCAGGTCGGCAACCCTGACAAAGGAAGGCGCAGACGGCGGGTCGCGAAAAGAAAAGAGAAGAGAAAAAACTCACCGAGATCGGCGGCGGCGGCCGCGTGACAAAGATCGGGTCCATTTCGCAGCCAGTTCGCCAGCAGCACGACGGACAGCAAAGCAAACCTCTGGCAAATTTGCGCCATTAATTCTCAAGCCATTACACCCGCGGTTTCACTAAAACGCAGTGCGACGAGGAGAGCAAGCGGCGCGGGCTGAGGCGTGACTGGTTAAGTGCAAGGCGGCCAAGCGCTCATTTCTGCTCGGAAGAGTGTCACCTAGCGACTAACTTAACAAAGCTATCAGGGAACGAACCCTCATCACACGCCCTCCGCCTTCTGCGCTCTGCTCTTCTTCTCTCTCTCTCTCTCCGTCGTATAATTATAAGTCTGCGCGAAAATATATATATCGAACTCCGCCCTATAGTTTCCTGCCTCTCACGCGCGCGCCTCGACTTTAATGCCTTTTCTCGCTAGCTGCGGAGAGGTTTTAATTAAGGACGGAAGGAAGCGAACAATAGTCTCTCTCCGTCGTCGATATGTTCCTTAATTTTTTTAATCGCTCCCGCATTCGGGAATTTCACGCTCGAGCACGCTTCGCTCTTAATAAAATGAAATGATCTCCTCTCTCTCGGGCGCGCGCGTGCGACTTTCTGGGCAATTCGGCCGGAATCAAGATGAGCACTGCTAATGCCCACCGGAGATAAAGAGATAACAAGAACCCCCTTAACCGATGCTTAAAATGAATTACCCACAGCTTAATTTTCCATTGTGTGCTTTCGCTCGCCCCTTGTTGTGTGCCACGGAGATGACCTCGACCGTAATTAAGTTTTTACCTCAGCGTATGAATTCGCAAGGGTGCAAAACGCAGAGGGCTTTAGACTCATTATTAAAAATCGCTTAGAACGTTTGCATAATTGCTGGCCGCTCGGAAAAGCAGCGTTTTAAATTAAAAAAAGTTGAAGCGAGAATATTTTTGTAATGAATTTTCCACAACATTAAACTTTGTGTTTTTCCTGTACTTTTGTTCGTTATGCTTTGAAATTGACTCCGCTTTTCAAAACTTTTGTAAAATAAGATTCAACTTAATTAATGTTTAAAAGTTAAGTAATAAAAGGGAGTACAAAGTCTGTCACTCCAAATTTAAAAAAAAAAAAAACTTTATAAATGCGCTGCTCAGCAATATTAAAAAATAAATTGATATTTTAATAAGGATTTGAAATAATTTTTTGATGAAATGGCTCTCTTCGGTGAATATGAGCAACTTTATTGTTTCTGCATGGGACAGAAATTCCCTGCTCTACTAGTTTTGGTTGCAAGTTGCAAACCTAATTTATAAGCCTTTTAAATTAAATAAGGTGACAGTTGACCAATTTTAAGTACATTTTGAAAATTCAACAATCAAATTATAGTCAAAAAATTTTAATAATAAATTACCATATTTTTCTCCTTAATTTTTAATACAGAATATAGAAAGATTTAAAACAAATTTCAAATTTATACTATGTATAAAGATAAAAATACTTGTTTTAAAAAGTTGTTTGCTTTGGGTAGTGCTGGAAAAACTGTTTTTACGTCGTTATTTTCCTACCAAATTGCCCGTAATCACGGCGCGGCGGTTTCTGAATATTTATTTCCTTTACGGCCGTGTGTACACACACTAAAAGAAGTGATGCCGTTCGCCGCGAAGAGCACCCTTACAGAAGCATTTTAAGTTCCTCGAACTTGGCCGCCCGTCCTAGTACGTTCTAATAATAACCCAACACGACGCATATTAAAAAGTGTCCTGTGTGTAAAAACAGTTTTCATCAACACACACAGAGAGAAAATGAGAGAGAGAAAGAGCTCCCCACCCCCACTTTTCATTTCCTCGAGCCCAAGGGCTGCTGAATGGGAGGCAAAATCCCAGTAATTCCAGCACACCCTCCCACTTTTTATTGATTTGGGAGACGCTGCTTTTGATCTCTCAAGTACAAAACTCTTTTCCAAACAACAGCCGGACAAGAGAAAAACTCGAGTCAAAATTAATTCGCCACTTCCGCGGCGACTTTTTCCGCCTCCGCCATCCGTCGCTCGTTTTTATATGCAGCGCCAGAGAGATGCGATTCATCACTGATTATAGAATTGGAAATTTTCCAGAAGGAAAGCGAGACCCGCAGAGAGCCCAACAATTAGTCGACCCAGGATGCGATATTCGAGACCGCGTCTCTCTCTTTCTCTCTCTCGGTGCGGTCAGGCAGGGCGTCTGGAAAGAGTCCCTTTTTTAGAACTGACACGAGATTTGCGCCGCTCACACAGCAGCTTTTATCATTTGATCTGGCTCCGTCTCACTCTCGTTTGGGACGAAAACTTCATACCTCCGGCGACAATTGTTTATGTAAATTGAGCTGGCACGGTGGAAAATTGGGCGCATATCATTTCTATACAGAATAGAGAGAAAGCAGAGAGAGAGACGAGTTATTGATCGCACTTCGTTAAATTTGCAGTTGGATAATAATTTAAATATGAATGCGCGCCTTCTTGGAGGAATATAAATATAAAAAAAAACGTTTTTTTATCTGAAGTCGGGGCAATTTGGAAGTTCCAATCACAGCACAATTCTGCGAGACTGCTTTCGTTCGGATATGCCATGAACTGGCGCCAGCATTGCTATGAGGTGGTAAATAAGTTTAGGAGTACCACCTATTTGAGAAGAAAAGTTTTGGCTGATTCAGTTCTCCGGCAAGTGTAGTTTGTGCCTCTCTCTCTCTCACTCTGCTCTCTCGGCAGATCCATACTCTATCGTCATCTGGGGCGCCGCTGCTCCATTGCGAGAGGAGAGCGCGCGTTCCGTGGCACAAAAAGAGTTATTAGGGCCGCGGCTGCTGGGCTCCCGCGTATATTGCAAGGCCCATTTGAATCTCGTTGCTTTTAAAATTCCTGCGGGAAGCAGACTCGTTTCACTAGAATTTCACTGCGTGCGGTTTTGGCTCTGAAGCGGAAAATTTCGGCGCAGATTTGCTGTTAAATGGACTTGTCCTGTTTTCCTGCTAAAATTCATGTGCAAAACTTGGCGCTTATTTGCAAAGTTTTTTGTTACTTTCCTCCTACGTTAACGTTAAGACTTAAGACACACATGCATATTAAAAGTTAATAAATTCCCCGGGTTTTTTTCCTTCTTCTCAAAAAACATAAAGTTCCTCTCCAAGCAGATACTTAAGTATGCCGTTCGAACTTGCTACTTTTCGAAGTCTCGCAAGGGCGGAAACTTTTTAATTAATATTTTCAGCTCGTCTCTCTCTCCCGTTCGGCACCTCTTTCTGTTCTATAAACGCGGGACAAATCCAGTTTAAACACAATTACCGCTCAAAGGTAATTGCAAGCCGCATACACAAACAAAGCTCTTTCCCCAGAAACGAGTTTCTTATTGTCAGAGACCGCCTCGTATGTGTGCTTTGTGCTTAATCGATTCTGAATCTCATATGCTTTGTCGGAGGCGCACGGCGCTTTGACAGCGCGGAAGCTGCTCTGAGAAAGTGCCCATTGTACGTGGAACCAACTTACTGCTAATCACCGCCGTGTTCTCGCGCGCGTTTAATACTTGCCAAACGCGTTCAACAAGGGCGCCAGCCCTAATGAAAATTTAAATATCAGAAATTCCAATCGATACGTGGGCACACAAAGCGCGCGCTGCTCTCTCAAATGAATGGACCGGCGTCACACACAGTTGAACAAAATGATAAAAAAGAAGTCGAAACCGGCGGAAAAAAAAATTTCCTGAACGGCTCCGGATCAACAGTTGAAAAGCGGCTTTGCCGTATATAATTGGATAAAGTAAAGAAGGACTTACCGGTAATGGCCGAGGACAAGTGCGTCTCGCCGAGGACGAGGAGGACGAGGGCAAAAGTGGCCACCCACATGGCGAGAGTCGGCTAGCGGCGCCGGTTCTTCTGCATGCTCTCGGCCCGCAGGTGTCCTGAAACGCAGCAGACTTTTGTCAACAGAGCAGGTTTTGGCCCGTGCGTGCAGCGTCGCCCCCAGAGCAGCCCTCCGCCGAGCAGCAGAAGCGACTTTCGACTGAGCTTCCGCTCGCCGGAGCACCGAAACCACCCCTCCAAACAACCCCAGCCTGCGCGCACTCACCGCGCGCGCTCCAGCCCTGATACACGCACTCGGGGCGCAAAATCCTCGCAGTTTTTGGCCAAGATTTTGGCAATTTGGAACGCATGGATATTTAATCGGTTCCGTTTGCATATATATCCAGCGCGCCACGTCCAGCCCGCTTTAAAACGCGTATATGCATATTTTAATATTGATTGAACATTAAACACGTGTGCGCGGCGGAACTCATATATTTCATTGTGCAAAACGATAAACCCCAACTCGTGCAGTGTCCGTTTAATTCCATATTTCTCGTTCTGATTAATTGAAATTGTGATGTTCTGTGTGCGCTAATCTCTCCTGCAAATCCTAATTTAACTCTTTTTTTACTCTGATCCTTTAAAATTGCACCATATTTTATCATTTATATTTACAGAATGGTTTCGGCTTTTATTATTATTGTTGTTTATTATTTATTATTGTTACAATTTCCATTTATAAAAAAAAATTAAGAAAAAGGAATATTTGGAAAAAAACGGCACCACGATGACAAGAATTTTGCTTAAACTTCCGAGATCAAAACGACCCCATCCACCGCAGTGAGCCTCGATTCAAAGTTTTTGTTCATATATATTGAACCGCGCTTTAAAAATATTGAACTGACCATCAGATTTATTTTGTTCAAATGAAAGCGATTTTTATTATACAACAGAGGAGAATATTTTCAAAGCAAAATAGTGTATTTACCATTTTTTTTCGGGCAACTAAATATTTTATTATTTTTATTTGTCGATAAAAAAAATTGAGAGCAGAATTAGCAGATGTCATCAAGAAAGACTACCGAGAAAAAATAATAATAACGAACACTTTGAAATTTCTGCAGGTTGGGCAGTATTTTGAATGTCTATATAGCAGGTCATTCCAGGGCTTAAATAAAACCCTGAAAGATTTGCCTAGGAAAGTCGGAAGTTTTAGAATAAAAGAGGTGGTGTCCAACAATTCAATTTTTCCCTCTAATCAATTTTGTTTGTCTCAATTTGAAATTTTTATAATTTCAAAATTTTGTTCCATATGAAAAAATAAACAACAACAGAGAATAAACTCTAATTCAATTTTTCTCTTTCCCGACACTATATCTATAGGAGCGCAATATTTTGTGCCGTGTGCATTATTCAAAAGAGCATTACATTGAATGCAACTTTTTATCAATAGTCCTAACTGAACTAATTATAGAGTTGAAATGTTAAATTCAAAACTTTTTATATCACGGGACTATTGAGCCAAGCAAACTCTCTAACAAGCTTCTATACAAAATGCTTTTTGTGTAGGGAAAAATATAATATTTCAGCTCCCTGCGAAATTTACAACTGTGAATCGCAGTGTTGGCACAAAGCATATATATTTCGCCACTGAATCAGCGCATTGAATATGCGCGCACGTTCCGACATAACTTTTGGATTCGAGAGCTGTATAGGGTGACGCAGGCAGGGCCAAAAGAGAAATTGGACCCTGCGCAAACAAAGAGAGATTTTATATTTCGATGTTCGGGCCCACGCAGAGTCAATGAGCGGTGCCGCAGACGCATTTTCCCCCTTATCACGTAAGAATTTCTTTGTTTGTAAGAAGAAGAAGTCTCTTGCCGCCGCCGATAAGCAAAACTTTGCCATTAGATCCGCGTGTTTATGTGGTCTATAGAAAAGTTGTGTGTGCGGCCGAGGCAAAAAGTTTCGTCAATTGTGTGTTTAGAAGAGCGAATCTCTATAGTTTCCTATCCATTGTGCGCCGCGCATGGGTCTATATTCTGATTTTTTGTCTTGGCCATCGCCTGAATGTGGAGCAAAAACAAAACCGGCCCGTGGTCGAAATTCTGGCTGGCCACCGCGTTATGCGGTCATAAATAATGGAAGCAGCGCTTCTGGGATATAGAATAATAGGACACGCGAAAGGGGCAGTTTTGCTGCAGAGAACGGCGGCAAATTGATTTACTATAATTAAATAGATCGCATTATTTTGCGGCATTCGGATCATTGTGGGAAAACAATAGACGAGCTGCTAATTTTTATGGTTTTGCATAATTGAGTATTTTGTAATCAACTCAAAACTATGCATTTTTATTACCCAGCATGATATGAAATATGCACAGATGATGAAAAAAAGTTATAAAAAAATTGCTTCCATAAGAGGTAATAAAAACCTGAATTTATATTTATAAGTATTGGAAATTTTTCATAAAAATTATAAATTTATTCACAGTTAATATTAATTTTAAGAAAGAGGCGCTTGACTAGAGTGGCGAGTTGTGATAATTTATTAACTAGTCTTTTTCTTGTTGATGGTTGTTTTTATTTTTCAAAAAGAACTTCACTCTGCTATTTATATAATGAATTATTTAATTTTTTATAATATTAAAAAGTATTATTAAAAGCTCAATTCAAGTATATTGCAAACCAGTTGTAAAATTTGGTATTGATTTAAGATTTATATTTTATTTGAAATGGGAATGGAAAATAAATTAATAAATATAGTTGTATAAATTATTGTATTAGTTAGAAATTATGAGGAGCACATGAGATGGGATTTTTTAAATCAAATAAAATTTACTCCTTATCATAATAACAGCCAAATTAATACACATGATTTTTAATTTTTTTTTGTTCTAAAATATTATAATTTTGCAAAATTAATTTATTTAATTTTGTATAAAATTACCTTTTTTCCTTCATATATCTAAAATCTATTTCCGATATTTTTTGCTTGTTAAATGCATTAAATAATGCATTTAATAATATTAATATAATATAATATAATAATATAATAATGCAATAATATTACAAATTAAATTAATTTGCAGTATTATAATTACAATATTTTAAATTGAAATTTCTTAAGAATTGAATTGAATTTTGCAAGAAATTCAATTAAAATGCTCACATTCTACTCAAAAATGAATTATTTATTCGGGCCAAAAATTATTATTAAAATTGACCACTTTTGATGGTCAAATAAAATCTGAATTGTTTAATAATCTCTTTAAATTTCAAATCTCCCATTTGCTTTAAAATTGAGAGTCGGATAAATACATATTATGGTAGCTAAATTGCAAATAACACTTTCCGCAAAACATTGATTTTTTTATGTCAGAGCTTTGAGGCATAAAAAAATACGAACTTTTAATTAAAAGTTGCAAACATAGATAGAGATGAGGAATAAATTAAACTTCTGGTTTACCTTGATTACATATATTTTTCCTCTCTTTCTACACCACACCGAGCAGAGATAAACATTACGTAAACGCTTTTCATTTTTAATAAATGCAACACGCTAACAATTAATTATTTTTTATATATATAAATTGCTTTTATCTGCTCGTCGCACACGAATTTAAATTTCACCCCATATCATTTGAATAATTCGACACAACACACGCGGACACATTCAAAGCGCTATTTTTTTTCGAAATGAGAAAAATCTGAAATTCTGATTTTTTTTCCACCCTAGCTCGGTATAAGATTTATCCCATATAGCCCGCAACGAGAGAATATTACAATAAAAAATTGTGATGAAACTTTACCTCGGCTGCATAATTTTTTCTGAATTACATTTTATATTTCGGACAGAATGAGGTCGGTGACAAAGTCCTATCACGAATATAACTGACGTAAACAACGAAACGGGATAAAAATGGATAAAAGTAATGCACCTGCACAGCGACGCGCGCTGGTTGCATAAATTCCAGTCAACACCCACAAAAGACAAACAAACGAGAGACTACTTGCTGCAACATGAATAAAATGAATATAAATTTTGTTCTCGCAAAGAGAATTGTACCGTCTCAAGAAGAAAGACAGTTGCAAATAAAATTATATAAAAACAAAATTTTATTTATTAACTTTCAATTTTTATAGGGGGATTTTACTAAAAAACGAATTGCCAGATTTCCAAAAAGTTAAAATTGAAATAAATTTCGAAAAATATTTTATTTTTTTGCTCAGTTTCAAAAATCAACTTTTTTTAAATGACCTTACCTTTGTTAAAAATAAATATTAATTAATGATGACTGATAAAAATCTTACTAAATCAATCAATTGGAAGTAAAGAGAAGCGGGCTTTCCTCGTTGTAAAAATTGTTTTTGTTGAAAGAACCACAGCTATTTTTTTCTTTAAAAAATAATAAAACAATGAAAGGTCGCTTAATTAAGTGTGCCATTTTGAAAATTTCAGGGAAGGTCACATATATAGTCAACTATATTTAGAAATTTTTGGGGGGAAAAATGATTGCATACTTAACAGAGGCCACCATTATATTTTACACACTTGTCAAATAGCTGGAAAAAAATGGGAATTTTTTTTTTTTTGAAACATTTATTTCATTAGCTTTAATTTCGCCAAAGTTTTTAATTTTTGCACAAAAAGAAACATTACCACTGCCAATTTAGCAAACTACTTACTTAGTTTCCTCTGGACGCCCATATGACCATAAAAATTGTCTCTTTCATCAGATTTCATTTGTGAAAATATCGTGTTCAGTGTTGCTCATTTTGAAGGGCGCGCTAAATTGGGTCTCTCTGTATGTACCAATATTGAACCTCCACAAAACGAAACTTTTCAAACCCTGAAAAATTAAACCCTGGAACTGCTTTACAACTCACAACACAGAAGATTACATAAACACACGCACACTAGCATACATAATTGAATTTTAAGGAAAAAAAATACTCACATACGTTATTCCAGCGGCAATCAGCATTTTTTGTATGTAGTCCCTTTTATAGATCATATTTTATGCATAAAACATGCATATTATTTAGATATTTTCGTCGTCCTTCAGAAAATGTAGCTAAGGGAAAAGAAAATGCCTCTTTTCTGACACTAAAATGCAAAATCTGCATTCCGTTACGGCTGACTGCAAATTCCTCAGCATCAACTTGTTGTACAAAAATTCCTTTGTTTGAAACGTGTATATTTTATATATGTATATTTATCTCCCTCTAACACGATACAGATACATACACGAAGGATTGGTGCAAATTGCAGAATCGTTTCCCCCCACCCCGATCCAAGATGGCCGCCTTGCTGATCTTCCTCGGAATTCGGAATAATCGGCAGCCGCCCCGGCCAGCCCCTCTTTGTCTGTTCTTCTTTCAGAAAAATAAACGCAAAATTTTTAGCGATGTTTTTCAACCCTTTTCCGTGAATTTATTCGCGATTATGTGACGAGCGGCTAAAGACAAAGCCATGGACGCGTTCGGCAAGCAACTGGCCCTCATGTGCTGGTTTTTTTACCTCCTGTCGGCCAGTGTCGTCATTTTCTTAGGCGGATTTCTGCTCAGCCGAGACGAGTTTACGGACAGGGCGTCTTGTGTTCACAGGAATTCAGCTCATTACACCGACGAACTGAACCTGCAGATTTGCACAGAGTCTAAAAATAATGTTTGTTTTTAATTTAATTTAATTTGAAAGCTCTAAATTTATAACCGAATTAAAATTTTAGAGGGCTGTGCTGTTGATTGTCGACGCCTTGATGTTCGAGTTTGCCGACTTTGATCCGAAAAACGCTCAGCCGCTGGCCTTTCAAAACAAGATTACCATCTTTAGAGACCTTCTGCAGGCAAAGCCGAACAACTCAAGACTTTTTAAATTCATTGCTGATCCACCAACAACGACAATGCAGAGATTGAAGGGCCTCACGACTGGAAGTCTGCCCACCTTCATCGATGCTGGCTCAAATTTTGCATCGTCTGAAATTTTTGAGGACAACTTTCTTGATCAGTTGAAAAAGTAAATTGTGTTAAACATATTAATATTATATATAATAACCAAAAATTTTGTATAATCACTGATTTTTTTTTTGTACCAGAGTAAATTAATTTATATGTTCATTTACAGTGCCGGGAAAAATGTCATCTTCATGGGAGATGACACTTGGACTTCTTTATACCCAGGCAGATTCTACAGGGAATTTCCCTTTCCATCCTTCAATGTCTGGGATCTCGACACGGTCGACCAGGGAGTTACGAAGCACATGGAACCCGAACTGAAGCGAAACGACTGGGACTTGATTATTGGCCACTTTTTGGGAGTTGATCACTGTGGCCACAGATACGGCCCAGACCATCCAGAAATGAGCAGAAAGCTCAAGGAAATGGATAAGTTTATTAAGTATGTTAATCGTTTCATGTTGGGAATTTTTAAAGTGACTGATTTTGAAATTGCAGGAGTCTGGTAAAAATTTTGGATAATGACACAACCCTTATTGTGATTGGTGATCATGGAATGACTTCAACTGGTGATTATTATTTTTCAATTTAGTTTAGTACAATGGAAAAATTACAAATATCCTGGTAACTTTTTATATCACTTTTATATTAAAATTTTTAATAATTTGTGCCATAAATTTATATTAATAAAAAAAAATGCTATTTTAAATATAGTAAAACCATGAATTGATTTAATTTTACTCTTGTAGGCAATCATGGAGGCGACAGTGTTGCAGAGGTGACTGCTGCAATGTTCATACACTCTCCATCGACTCTTCTGTTTCCACCGAGTGGTGAACCTGCGTCTCTAGTGATGCAAGTGGATCTTGTCCCAACCCTAACTTCAATCCTTTCTGTCCCAATTCCTTTCTCGAATCTCGGTACAGTCGTAACAGAGGCTTTGCCTTATGCCGAAAGTGACTGGCCTCCCGTATTCACTTCCCTCTTGAATAATGTAAATCAAGTGCACCAGTACATTTCCATGTACCACTCTAAAAAGGGCCAGTTTTCAGAAGAAGCCATTGCTCGTTTGAGCAGGGAACACATGGACTTGGCGTTGAATGCCACTAAAGTTAAAACTGCAGCCGACTTTCATACTTTTGTTTTGAGCTCTCGAAGTTACTTGAAGTCCGTAAAGCAAATGTGCGAAGAAGTTTGGGTTCAATTTGACTTGCTGCCCATGGCCTTAGGTTGCCTTTGCAATTTTTTTACTGCTTCGCTATTGCTGATTTTACTGAATTCAGTTCCAATCCACAAAATGCAAGACTTTATTTCCTTGAGGCTCTGCCAGGTGGCTTTTATTTTAATATCCGTCATTTCTGTAGTGGGCTGGATAATTTTCAGAGCATTTCTAGAGATATCATGCAGTTTGAGTTTGCTCTGCATTTTTTATTTCTTATACTTAAATAAGGAAGATTCTAAAATCTTATTTCAAAACCTCACCACCAAAGGCATTTTAAACTTGAGCACGTTGACTGTAGCAGTTGTATTAGTTGCCATGTTTGGCCTTGGCTCTGACAATTTTGTGGTCGAAGAAGGCTTTGCTGTTTCATTATTGATTGCTATTTTGATTGCAGCTTTATTTTTGAACTGGAAAGAGAGATCACAAAAGCCAAGCCAACTTTTTTGTGGCCTCATAAGCTATCAAAAGTTGACATTTACTGCTTTTATTACTGCCTTCCTTTTCCTCGTCTGGTCACTCTCTTTGTACTGGCAGTGCAGGGAGGAGCAGTCTTGGTGCCAGTCCATTCCCTCGACTGATCTCAACTCGAAAACCAGCCCCTACCAGCAAGTCTCTTTTGTCCCACTTGTATTTCATGTAATCCCTGTCTTGGCTAATTGGTACTGGCTGAAAAGAAGTGGCAATTTGGTGTCTGCAACTTTTACAGCCCACATTGTCACTTATCTGCCCATTTTGACCACAATCCTTTCCATAATTTATTGGGTACTTGAATCGCTCCCTGCGCAAACTCTGAAGAAAACAATTCAATGGGATTTGCAAATCTTGCCGCAGACGTGCTATGTCCTTATTTTTGTCTCCCTTCTTTGCCTTTCCTATGACCCTCTTCTGATCCACATTGTTAATCCAAGAGAGCAGGTCCTTGGAAAGAAGTCGGACTTTGTGCCTTACATTTTCAATCAGGTAGTTGAATTTCTTAAAATTCAAACTATACTAAAATTTTAAATAATTTGAATTTTTTTTCAAAATCTATTATATTTTCAGGTTAAAAGTGCACTGAGCAAGAACAATGGACAAAAAGATGTTTGTGCGGTTTACGGCCTGTCAACTGCATTTTCCTCATCATCCTTCGTAGCCATTCTGCTGCTGTATCAACTCTTGGCGTTGCTTCAGGGAAGCAAAATGGTCCCAGCTCTAGTGATGTCCTTATGTGCCTTGGTTCTTCTTCTTGCCATTACTTCTATGTCAAGATTGAACAGCATAATTATACCAGGTAGAATTTTAAACTTCATAATGTATTTATTATATTAATTTTTTCAAAAATTTTATTGAATTAATTCACATTATTTTTTCATTTGTAGGTCAACTAATTTTTGTGCCATGGTTTTCTATTGTTGCGTGGGCATTATTGTCCGTCGTCGCCTTCTACGGAACAGGCCACAATGCTACCTTTCCTGGCATCCAGTGGCAAGCAGCATTTGTGGGAACCAGTGGCCACTTTTCCTCCAACTTCATCCCAGGACTGATGGTCATTGTCAGCACCTTCAGCGCACAAATTCTGCTTGGCATAGCCTTACCCTTGTTGATGGTCGTCCCTCTCACCTTGGTCGCCATGCACAAAGGCGTTTCCGCCAAACAGGACATAAAAGAAAAAGCGGCCAACAGTGAAATGTTTCTGTACGAAAAGTCCACCCTGTGTGAGCAAAGCCTATTCATGTTGTGCTCCAAATACATCCTTGTTCACTTCCTAAGGGTAATTATTTTTATTTTATAAAATGAATAGCAATATTGAGTTTATATGAATTTCAGATATCAGCATCTGTTTTCACCTCCTTCATTTTACGAAGGCATCTGATGGTGTGGAAAGTGTTTGCGCCAAAGCTCATATTTGAAGCTGTTTCATTATTAGTGAGTATGATAGCAGTTATCGTGGGCTACTTATTTTTTATGAAAGTATTCAAGACTGTTGATAAGCTGATGGTGAAATTAGAAGAGAAGCAATCAGTGTAATATAGTGCAGATAGTGACAATTGTGATGATGCAGCATGGACGGTCAACTGCACTGAAAGCAAGGCGCTTGCAAAATCAAAGCCATGCTCAAAATGCAGGATGACGCCCATGCCACGGTCTCAGTTGTAGCAAACCTAAGTCAGAAAAATTGATAGTTGTTTCAAGTCATAGAAAATAAAACAGGTAATTTGTTGATTAAGAAACTGAAACGCAATGATAATTTCAATTCCAATGCTGCCTTTATTTCTAGTTTCCATCTTTTTTAGTATCATCCAGCAGCAGTTGCTTTACAGATTTATTGAGGCACTTTTATCTGAAACAATCAAAGTTTGAAAAATTATTATAATTTATTTTAATCGTTTTAAAATTTGTCTACCTTCAAGTTGAGGCCCCCACCTTCGTGATTTGACTTTGGGTCCCTTCCTGCGCCCACAGAAACAAGCTCCTCCGTGCCGGGCGGCATGCTTTGATAGCCCTGGTGCACTGCTAATTGCACGCTCCTGGCAGGAACGCTTCGCACCGCCCTTGTGGTTGTGGTCGCGGTGTCATTTTTCGGTGCGGTGACCTCCTGGCCAAGGCCTGTCAGCATGTCAAAGACCTGACCAAGGGTCTCCAGCCGCTTCTGATAGGGCTCCAGGGGGTCGGGGGTTGGTGGCGGGGTTGGCACCCACGGGGGAAGAATTTTCGGTTTCTTCGGTGGCATGTACGGCAGCGACTTTTGTTTGGCGACCATATCGGTTACAGTGTCCATGAGGGCGGCTTTCAGTTCAGACACCTCGGTCAGAATGGAATTTATGACCATGTCTTTGGGGTTGAGAGGCGGAGGCGGCAGCGACCTCTCTTCTCTGCAAAATTATGGTTTTATTGTCAGCGTGTTCCCTGCCAAGTTTGGAAAAAAATAAGGGACGGCCCGCTTCAAAAAGTTTAGTCTGTTATAAGCTTATTGTATATTTCGCTCGTGGTGCTAAAATCATTCTGTTGCCAAATTCCTCTTGTGCGCCGGCACATGTATATTGAAGAAAAAATCCCCTTCTGCTGCGCCAGGTGTATTTCCTGTACGGCGCCCGATAACAAGGGAGGAATTTTTTGGAACGTGAAAATACAAGGTAGTAAATTTAATAACGCGGAAAAAATGAATAAAAAATGGGCGGCGAGAGCGAGGCGCCCGAGAAGAGAAGAAGAATAAAATAATCGCGTCCATATACATACCTCTCTGGATCTGTGTGAGGGTTGTGCTCGTGGTGGCGAGCTGCCAAGCTTCTCACTGCAAGGGGTGCCGGGGTCGTCATCTTGGAGGCGAAAAGTTTCTCCAAAAACTCTGATACCTTGCTCGCGTATTCACCAGGGGCCACTAAGGGACTTGCTGGCAGCCAGAAGCCGGGTGGAACTATTGTTGGCTTGGGGGTTGTTGGGACCGGCGGCGGGGCGAATAACATGGGTGGCGTGGCCGGTTCAGGGGGGACGATGGGTTCCTGCAGGGTGGCTGTGACCAGTTGGGCGAGCATCTTGGCCCTGGCCAGGGTGTCGTCCACGGGGGCCGCGGTGGTTGGAGGCAGCCAGAAGCCGGGGGGCACGATTGGCCCCGCGGGGCCGGGGTCTGGCCCGGCGACGGCAGGACCGAGTCCGCCGAACAGGGTGTTTAAAAATTCGACCTTCTTGGCATTATAGACGCCAGGGTCGACGGTGGTTGGGGCTGCTGGAGGCCCGCCTGGAGGGGCCAGGGCCCTTCTGCTGGGAGCCGGCTTTGAGAATAAGTTATTGAGCAGCTCCGTCTTTTTATCCATAAACATCTGCGGGCCGAACGCCGGGGCGAATGGGTTTGCGGGCTTAGCAGCAGGGAGGAATGGCTTTAAGGTCATGAAGGGTGCCGATGACGATGCGTAGGGTCCACCAGCGCCAGGATACGCTCCGATTGCCCGGCGTCCTGCAATTTAATTTAAAAACTTAGCAGGTCTCGTAAAGCACTTTTTTATAGGAAACTTTTTACGCGGCTCGTTTTTGTAATAACTCCGGAGCTGCGGCGGGAGAAAGGAATATGCCCGCGCTTTAGAGCATTAATTTTCAAAGATTTGCCCAGAAGAAAAGAGTAATAACTTGGAGCGGTGCCTTCTGCACCCGCTCAATAATGGGCAGAGGCCGACGAAGTCCAAATCTTGGCGTGCGGAGCCAATAAAAAACGCTAATGGCAATAAATTAAACCGCGCATCCATATTTCACATGCCGTTAAACGCAGTTCTTTTTGAAATTCTTCTGATAAGCCGCATGATTTTGGGGAGGAAAAAAATGCAAATCGGGCATTTTTTGTGCGCGACCCCCTCGCACACGCTGCAGCAGAAAAAACAGCGCGCACTTTTGCCGACGTTTGAGAAGTTTATTGCTATCTCTGCTAGTGACAGTGCAGTAATAGTTAGCTAGCTTTCGTAGAGAGAACGAGAGCCGCGACCGTCGGACCGAACCACCCACCCAATGGGAAAAAGAAAAGACTGCAGCCAACAGCTATAAATTGATAGAGCGAGGATTTTCTGTAATGTTAATGTTCTCGAAAGACCGACAATTATTATGCCTCATAAATCGAGATAAAGATATATTATCGCAGGAAACTAATACCGTCCGCGCAATTTTGCTCGGCGCTCTCTATTAGCTTCTTTTTTTTTCAATTTTCTCCGACTGCAAAGGCATTTACGTATATAATAACATCCGAGTGAGAGCGGAAAAGGCGAAAAGAGGTAGCTACAGAATAGTGTACATAGAGAGTTTTTTCGCAACGCGAGCAGAATAATATAGTGGAAACATAAAAAAGTGCAAACGAGGCAGACCTGGCAGAGCTGAGACCGAGTGGAGCAAGACGACGGCGAGGGCACACCACGCCGCGCACCTCATGATGAAGCAAGTGATTACGCTGTTTCGCCCAACAGCCCCTATATATATGTGTACAATGTTGGTCTCGGCAATTGCAGCTGCAACACACTCGTGATCATAATCCACGGCACGGGATTCTCTGCTCTGGTCGCTCGGAAACTAAAACCAACAACTGGTGCACGGCGGGACAAGTGGGCGACAAATTAATCCTCTTAGCTGTCCTAAAGCTGCTGTGCTGGGGGCGAATTTAATTAAACTCTGCCACACACCGTCGAATTGAAACGGTTTAAAAGGATCTCTCACGCACGCCACACGCATATCACATCTTCGTCAGCAGAGTGCGAGGGTTCAATCCGCCAGGTCAAATGAATTCAGATTTTAATTAAACACAAATAAAGACACGCTGTGCTTTTGCATCCTAATTTTTTTTTTTTGCGAGCGAAAAAGGGAATTTCAGCTTCAACCTTGATGCACATAAGCACCTTTCTTTCTCCATTATTGAAGTCAATTTTAATTTAGCGCAAAAATTAGATAAATAATTGCATAATTCTACATTTATTAAAACGCACCAAAAATAAATTTGTATAAACGAGAAAATTTTATTCAATGAATGCGATCTTTAGAAGTCTAACTTAAGCTTGGAGCTAAATAAATTTAAAATTGATTTTTTCCCTTTTGTTATAATTTTAATATAATATTTTGGTTTTTATTCTCCATGCAGTATAATTTTGTAATTGACTAAGAATAAATTGAAAAAGAAACTATAATTTAAGATCCCTAGCGCTCAGAATTTATTCATTTATTTACTCTACATTCATTGGGAAAAATTTGAAAATTTTCACCATCCTTATGATCCTTATCACAAAAATGTTCGCTGATGCACAAGTAAAGTCGGAAATCATACTTAAATTGACATTAAAAAGTATCAAAATATACAAAAACAAGCGTTGGAAATCGGAAAGATACATAGATGGAGTTATTATGACTGTTGAATTTCTTGGAATTTATCTTGTTTGCCCGTGCCTGCCAATTCTTCAACAATTTTCGAAAAAAGAATTAATAAATTTGATTTTCTTTGAGATTTACAATTTTTATTCATTTTTAATTTTTGTTATAGCTACATCAATTACATAATACATTAGCCTACAGTGTGAAGTATTAAGTCAAGAAATTGGATCCACCCTCATTATAGCTTAAAAAAATACTTCTCATATTTTGTGTTGATTATAATTTTTTTGCATGTTTAATTGTAATTAATATGGAGCTCATTTTAGCGCCCTTAATTTGTAGTTATCCATTTCGCCACTCGCCACTTGACAGGATCAGGTTGCATTGCAAATTAGGAGAAATTCTTACTCCCCCTTCTCGCCCACCCTAGTCACTTGTCACACACAAGGAGGTCATCAATATCAGTCTTCATTTTTTTTCCTACAAAAAGTAAACAGGTTTCTTTCTCTCGTGCGAGCATCAAGATGTTTTTCAATGTGATCGCATCTCAATTTGCATCTTATTTTATCAGACATACGTGCAGTGTACGTGCAAAAACAATTTGTATCAAGATCCTGCAAAATCCAGTTGAAATGCGAGAGGAATTCTGCTGATTCTCCAAAGCAGCAGACAGAGAGACGGATTTAGTTCTGCTATTTTGTTGAATCTGTGCAAAGAACTGTCCCTGAACACATACCTGCAGGCTGCGTAAAATGCCTACAACAGACATAATAATGCGGTGCGTAGCTTTTATCCTCTCTGCGGTGATATAAACGTGAGTAACAAAGCCTACCTGCGATTCGACAACAAGCACGAGATCCCCCTGGAAACGAGTTCATTCTAATCTCAGTTAGTGAGGCTCACAGGTGAGATTTTCCTTGAATTGAAATCCACGTCAAAATCATTATCTAAATTAACTTCAATTTAATCCAGATTCTTGAAGGGTAACTTTTTCTAATTTTTCTTTTGCACGAGATCAATACAGCTAATTGCACTTAAATTAATATTCCACAATAATGTTTTGTATGATTTGTGATTAAATCCGTTTTGAATTATTGCACCCATTGCAGTATGTATTGTGGAGTGGCCGGTGTAATTAAAAGCAATCCGGAATAGATTGCTTGGCTCTCCCCGGTATCATGTAGACATTATCGACGAATCTAAAATATTAATAATAATGCCAGCAGTGCGCCAACACGGAAAATGGTCATTATTCCCAACTTTTAATGTACCAAATAATTTGTATGTGTTGAAAATTGCACTAAAATGTGTTTGTTTTATTTCAGCAATGTCGACAAGTGAAATCCAGTTCCTGAGGAGAAATTTTGAAACTCCAACTAAGCTGGTGTGGTTTCACGTCTGCTAAGGAGAAGAGCAAATCCCCGGAGCATATTAATTAATGTGAGTACAGATTAATCTTATTCCGTTGCATAATTTATTTTCATCCCGAGACTTACTTTGCCGGCTTTACTTTTTATTCCGCCGCGTCGGTTGCCACGAACACATTTAACAAACTAAGAGATTTAATAGTTTATTAATTATAAGTATTATTAAAAATAATGAAAGAATTGATTAATTTTACAATAAGACTTTAAAAGAAATAATTTTTTTAACTGACAGATTCTTGATCAGGATGCGATTGGAACAAAAGAAAAATTTTGGCTGAAACTGAAAAAAAAAATACAAATTTGAATTTTCAATTCAGGTAGTTAAAGTCGTTGGCCATAAACATAAATTGCATAGAATTAACTGAAATAGGTAAGTTTATGACAATCTGATTATGCTTTTATTAAAAAAGTGGCTATGTAATTTTGATTTTTTTTCCAGATTTTTTTTTAATTGTGACAAAATTTGGTCAAATTTACTTCTTATAGCTTCATATTAATTAGTTAAATCATTCAAATTAATTATATTTTAAATAAATGAATTTTTGCAAATCTTCATGTTTTTTTTTGCGGATCTCATGTTTTGCATGTCCACATTTCTGAACTTTCCTCTTGAACTCAACAGCATTTCAGCTGCATACGAGTATTGCTCACATGAGTGGATCACAACGAATAATTAGGATTTGCCATTATTTTTATTTATTTTAGTTTTTGCTAAAACGCTGCGCGAGTAATTAATTAGGTCAAGCTTCGTCAAGAGCGCGGGAACTTGAGAATAATGCAGCGCGTAATGCTCGACGGAGTTAGCGAAAAGTTGATTTTCCGCCGTTCTGGTCTGTTTATCCTGTTTGGCTTTCTCATTCCGCTCAGCTCTTCGAGAGAGAAAGAGCAGATTTCCGTTAGCCGCTTTTCCACCACTTGCGCGTCTGTGAGTCGGAAAAAATCGGCCGCAAGTCTAAAGAAAAATAAGGTCCAATCATATTTCCCGGTATATAATTTATTATCGCAATCTCTCCCTGCGATTTTATCTCGGATGGAAGAAAAATAAATGAAAAATGACCCTCATTAAAATGTTTTCCACGTTCTCCATATGAAAATAAAAGAATATGTTTTTTTCCCCAGGGAATGAAGGGAAATAAAAAAGCATTTATAGAGTTTTGCCATAGATTTTTTTTGCAATATTTATTATGATGAACATCCGTTTATTTTTTATTTTATTTTTCGTTTTTCTCTTAAATAATTTCCTTTGTCTCTTTTGTTCTTCTTCGTCGCTTTTCTCTTATAATTTATAATATGTACAGCTTTCGTGTTGCTAAACAGGTGTACATGTGTTTTTTTTTTATGCGTTTGTCCCTTGACGCCCTCATCTTGCGGGTGTTTTTCACTCCGTCTCGCTCCGGGAAGGAAGCGCAAAAAAGGAAGCGCACCCTGCAAAACTGCTACATAATGGGACGTTTATACAATTGTTTAATTGTTGTAAAGCGCGCTTCCCCCTTTCGCACGCGGTCCCTCGGCGCGCGGGCTTTGCTCTCCGCGTTTTCTCAGCACAATTCCGCTTTTCTCGTGTCCCCTGGGAAGTGTTTATTACACCACAGAGAAATGCGCTAGATTTCTAATTTTTTCGCTCGCCGGAGCCTCTGAAACATGCACATGATATATATTTTATTCATCTCCGCGAGTTGCGAAGGTGCGCTGCCGTGCAAAAACGGTCTCCGGGAGCTTCTTCTCGCGCAATCGATGAAACGCTTTTTTAATTTGTTTTACTTTGAGCGCATAATCTATTTATAGCAGGCACGGGTTAGTGGAATCGGCACCCTCACTGGTCCAAAAGTCCTTTTAACGCCGAAAGCTTTGAATTGTTAATTGTGTTTGTTTAAGCATCTGACCGCCTTTTAAACGATTCCCGCATTTGTAAATTTAAATTTTCTGGGGGGGAAGTGAAATAAATTGCGTTGCATTTGAATACAAAATCCTAAATTCATAACAAAAAGTAGCAAATAAATTCAAAACAATACATAAAATCTATTGTAATTGATTTATTCTTTGACTTAAATACTTATTTAGCATCACGATTAGCTTTTCATAAATTTTCGTTATTAAATTAATATTAATTTTTTTTTAATTTAAAAAACTTTTGCTTCCAAATTATATAAAAACCTCTAGAAATTTTCTTTTTTAAATTAAGAATGTAAGAAGAGTGTTTCCTTTCTTGGAATAAAATTACCTCAAGTAACAATTATTTTCCCACACAATTCTAATAAAATTAAATGATTTTATTGTTTTAAAAGTGCTCATTCAGAATTTTGATACTTATTTCCAAGAACAGGTGATTTATTGTGAGCGTCCTTGAGCAAGTATCGACTGCAATTAACAAGTCTAGACGGCCAGCTGCTGATAGGCAAATTGAACCACCATTTCCAAGCTTGCGCGTAAAGGAGCTAAAATAGTTTGCACACCAAGAGGACACATCGACGGAAATCTCTACGGATATACATTTTAGAATTTGTGATAAGCTCGAATTATACGAAAAACGAAATCGGGACGAATTTCTCTGCAGTTTTATATAAAACAACTTTCCCAATGAATGTGTATAACATTTAGACGTTTCTATTAAAAGTTTCCAAGGAAAGAATAAATTGCTGCGATTCAAAATGAACACTTAAACGTTTAGAGCAGAGACGGGCGGTAAAGTTTCCGGCTATGTCCGGGTAGATCGCACTCGGTACGTCGAGCACTGGGGGTTAGTTTAGTCCTGCAACAATATGTGAGAGTTGAATTCGCGTTGGCCGGTGTAATAACGTATCAATCAAAAGTTATTGCTGATTGATGTCGAAGGGAGATACGCGCGCGCGATTTATATATACATTTGGGGGAAAATGTCATTACAGCAGCGAAACTGAATTCACGCTGCCATTCATTTCAAGAGAAATAATCGCGCTCGGAATTAAACAACTTTGCACTCTCGGGCGTTGATCCGAATTTGATTGAGAGAGTTGCAAACATTTCCGCCCAAGTGGTGAATTTCTGCAGAGTCAGATCCATAATAATAAATTCCTCTCGTCTTGATCTCCGGGATGGGTTGTTGGGGTGGTGTGTATTGGGTGCTGCTGAGTCATTTCAAATACAATCATCGTTAAACACCGATAAAACGAGACGTCTCTCGCAACCAGATCTGCCGGTGGTGCGGTCCATCCGAGGCATGTCACAATCGATCCCAAAAGGTGGTCCGCGTAAGATGACACTTCTTTTAGCACGAGATCTTTTGTCCCAGGCCATAGTGGCGGAAAGTCCCGTTCTCTGAGCAACTCGAGCACGTTTAATAGAAATTGAAGATAAGAGAGGAGGAAGAAGTAGCACTTCTCTGCGCTGCACAATCGCAGAAAAGTTTTTGCTTCTTTTCACCAGATAAAACGGACGCGAGATTTCACTTTATTGAATCATATATATCTTTAATTTATATTATATACCTTTTTTGATCTTTGATTTCTGTTTATTATTGTGACTTTTGTACGATTGATTGAAACGTTTGAAATGAAAACTGCCGAAAAGCGTCTAATTCTCGAATCTCGATTCTATTGTAATAAAATCGAATAAGCAATAAAAACGCGTTAAAAGTTGTCCGATTTGGGGGGCGGATATATATTTAAAAGCGCGGGGCGAGTCGGTCTTTTCTCATGCGAAAGCGAACAGGTGATCTCGCTCTTTCCAAACTCGGCCAGGTGCATTCCTCTAATCGTTTGATCCGCTAAAAGCCAGCCGCCGGCGGGAGGGGATTCGTTGGGGGTGCGCCTTTGTCTCTGATATACATGCACGGTCGTCCGTTCACAACCAGAATTCCACCTGTAACAAGCGAGATAATAATTAAACCTTAAAATAGAAGGATAAAGGGCGAGGTTCTATTAAATAAAAGCTTTGGGTCTGTAATAAATGAGAATCCGATCGTTAGACCAGCAGAATTTATATTCTTATTTCTGAATTCAAAAACGTTTTGGATGAAACTTGTGCATTTTAGATAACAAAATTTTAGATTTTGACATAAAAAGCAATTTATTGTTTCATTAGACAGAACAGTCCAAATTATTAAAAATTAAAATCAATTAAAAAAAGAGAAAATTTGGAAATTTAAATTTTTTATTTCATTTACAAACTCATATTTTAAGTTGAAAGCTTAATTATTCTTCATACACAATCCCATAAAAGCACTTCAGTTTACTCATTTCAAACTTACTTATTCCCTTTGGAATTTTCTTGATACCCAAGAGGCTCAAGGTATGCTTACTGATGTTGACTTAGTGTGAATTTGCAATTAATCATTCCTGTCTACTATGAATTTATTGCGAAGTAGCTTTTTCAAAATACGTTCTTTGCGATATTGCGGAAAAATTAATAATAAAAATTCAACAGCAAAAAAAAAGTGATATCGTTATATAACAAAGAATTTTTAATAAGAACTTGCCAATTCATAAAGTTTCACAACGTGGAGCTATATTAAATTTTATTTCTGTGTTTTGCGAGTTGCGTACTCTCTTCATTTGTTGCTGCCTTGGCCGCGCCGACCGAGGGGAAAAAACCTCAAACAAATTAATATGGAGATCGTTCGGACGCTTCAATAAGCACGAGCTCCATTTCGCAATGTAATGAACGCGGCGAGGGAGAGCAAACAGATTATTAATTAAGCGCTATTAGCTTATGCACTTAATCTGTACATGAGTTGATAAATATCGCGTCGCGGAAAACGAACGCCCGCCGAGGTAAATGGCTGCTGCGTGTAATTTTACGAGGTTTTTAACCCTTTTTGATCCCCATTATCCTTTAAAGTGGACGGCGTGCGATACAAAGTGGAATGCCTAAAACATGGCCTGCGTAAAGTATTCCATTCTAAAATCCATCGATTTTTAAAAGCTCTTTTTTAACAAGTTAAAATTGTTTAATTATTGGTTGGCAATTTTGAATTCAGAATTTTAAGTGAAAAAAATTGTATTCGAAAATTAATATTTATTTTCAAAATAATAACGATTATATGCTGCGATTGTATGTCACGAGCAAAATTTAAAAACAACAATACAAAATAAAATTTATCAAAGAATATTTTAAATATTCAAATTTAACAAATAAATTCCCCTGGACCAAAAATTTTTCTTTGATTTTTTTTTTAAATTAATTTTTTTCTTCCTTTTTTGTATCAACCAGAGTAAATTAAATTAATTTTCTTTATAGATAAATGAGAAGAACCCACCTGCGAAACTATTTCGTCTTCTGGCAGCGCAGGAGAGGTCGCGGGGTTGGTGCTTTCGCGTGCTGGGGCGCCGATCACACCTTGTGGGAAGTTTTTTGGATACAAAATTCGAGTCGGGCCGGGAACGTTCCTCGTCGAAAGCGTTGTGTCAAAAAGCACCGTCCACAAGACGTTAACAGTCAATCACAATAATAGAAAATGGCGATTCTCCGTCTTTCTGCTCATAATTTATGCTTTTATATAGTTCTAAATCTCGTGTGTAACAATCGTCCATAATATTCTTGTGTGTCCGAACAGCAGTTTTCCTTTGTCTCTCGCACGCGCTGCACACTTCAAAGGTTTATATATACGAATGTTGACTGGCAAAGCGTACGACGACACGTTTTGACTAACTCAGCAAACTGCGCTCTCACTCAAAAATGTCAATCTGGGGGGGCCTTTTTCTTAGTCCATTCACGTAAGTGACACTCAAGAGCCGAGCACTACGACAATCACGCTCAGCAGACAGGCGCTTAATGGATACTCGAGTCGTAACTGTCCGCCGTGCTGCATCGCCGCTGGCTGCTCCCCTGAAAATTGTCATAAGAAGGACCCTGTAACGTTTGGACAAACTGTGTGAACTAACGAAATGGTTGTTCGTGAGAGGACAAAACGACAATTATTTATGACCTGGAGTGTGAGATGAAAGTAACAAAAAAAGGAAACTATAAAAACTTATAGATAAAATAATGCGGTAAAAATATAATAGGTTAAAAAGTGTCGAGTCTACTCTTTTTATTTCCACTATGCTACTCAAGCGAGAATAATAATGTGATAAAAGAAAGAAAAAAATAGAAAAAAACCAACAGATAGAAGCGTTTTCATTTGCATCGCACTCGCTAAAAACTGCAGCGTTTGCAACAGAAAAGGTAAAATCGGTGGCTAACCGTTGAGAACATGGACCGAGACTATCTTTTGGTTGGCGTTGGTCGGGTTACACGCGTATCTGCCAGAGTCGGGGGCTTTGGCGCGCTGAATCAGCAGGTAACTTGTGGTAATGTCACCTTTCTCGGTGATTACGCTGACACCGCCCCGGGGCGAGTCGTAATTTATCTCCTGGAATCAGAACACATTTGGTTTTGTTAGACATCACTCTCGCTCCAAATAACACACAACGAGGCACATTTGAACTGCGCTAATTAATAATTCCACGATAAAAAAAAAAAATTGTATCAAAAGAAAATTTGAAATTCCAACATGGATGAGCAGATTTTAGCAAATGATTAGGCATTCAAATGCTCCCTTTTTGATGTTCCATTTTATTCAAAACGTCATCATGATTATATAATTATGCGGAGATTTGAAAGACGCTTATTATTTTACGTGGAACACGGGAGCCTTTTCAGGATCTTTCCGGGTTGCAAGTTCTTATTGTCAAGGAAAGTCCTTTGAAGAATTACTGAATATTTTTTATATGTTTTGAAAGAGGAAGCCGACTTGTGAATGAATAGATTGAAGTAATCAAACTAACTTTTGAGAATTGTAAAATTATCAATACTCCGCAAAGAATAGTTCATAAAAAAGTCCAACATTTTTCAAACCTCATTACGTTAAAATCGACTCCATATCTTTGAGGGTCAATTTATCCGAAATTTACGTGGTGACCCAAACATAAATAGGGATCACGCTGACCGTTACGGCGGGCTTCGTGCTATCTCAGTATGTGCCTAAAGGGATTTTTCAAACCAAGAAGGTTGCCATCCACGATAAGTGCCGTGTAATTTTTATACACACAGCAGCAGAGCGGTGCTCACTGACGTGCTGCACATATAATAAAATAAAAAGGGCGTAAAATAACGTTTTATTGATTCAACTCTCGGGAGCTGGAGGACAACAGCAGCGCATTCAACGTCCAACAAAGCTGAACCTGCTTTGAAGCTGCATGATGGTGGGAGAGCGAGGCAAAGAAAGGCGCTGAAATTGGAGGGCGCACTTGGAAATGCATGTGTGTTGTTGGTCGGGGACCGTGTTGAGCACAACACAGGCGAGCCTCAGTCATTAACCGAGTTGAAATTTTAATCAGCGCAGCAAAATGCGCGCGTGTTTCGTTTTAAAAGCACCGGAGGACAATTGACACTTGCCCACTGCAGAATTCAAGCAGATGTGATCATCGCAGACGTACCTCGTTATTGTGGGTCCAGTAGATGGCTGCCGGCGGTTCGGGGCTGTTTTTGATTATGCATGTCAAGTTGATGGTCGAACCCTTGTTGATGTACATATCTGGGCCACCAAGGATCGTTGTAATCGGCTCTGCGGGCACAAATTAATTGACGGCATCGTTAAAGGCGGCCTAGTATAGAGAGTAGATGAACAGTAATTGATATATAAAGTGGCCCGGCTCCATTCGTGCAGGCAACAAAACGAATCTGCAACGCCATCAAAAATCCCCCTCGCGCGCTCCGTCCAATTTTCGACGCGCGGTCGTCGTGCACCACGGAATGTAGCCCATCGCCATGCTAAATAGTGCCAAGGCTCTCTGAAATTCGGGCTGTGTAATGTGCAGAGAGAGAGAGAAAGAGGAGCTCCGGCTGATTTTAATCAACGTGATGGTTTGAATTTTTCCCTGCGGATTGGTTCCGTTCTCAAATCTTGTCACTTTTCATTTATTCACAAAAACATACCTTGAAGCAGAAACGGCTCTAATGATAATTAAAGTGCAGTAATTATGTTTGAGTGAAGAAGTTGGCACTCAAGATTAATTAGGTTATTAAATTTATTAGTCCCTTTCAAATAACGCAAAAAATACTTTAAAACCGTAATATAATTTTTAAATTACAAAATTAACTCTGAGCTATTGTCTTTTTTTTTACTCAAAGCAGTTATTGCAACGTTCAGCAATTGAATTGAAGGTCTTTATTGTATATTTTGCTGAGGTGTTTAAAAAAAAATATGTTCCTCTAGCAAAAAAAAAAAAAAGAAAAAAAAACACAAAAATAGTAAAGTCTGATATTAACACTTTGAGGAATAACCGAATGAATATTATAAATTACACTGTCACCTCACTTTGGACACTTTCAACTTAATAAAAACTAGAATTACATAGATGTATCTCTGATTATTTTATTTAAGATTCAATATTATACTTTTTATAATTAGTTTTCTTTTTTAAATTAATTTAATTTAAAAACAAGATCCATCTTACAGGTTCATAAGATAAACAGAAAAATTAAAAAGTATGCAACCTGCTGGGCACCTGTGTAGCTGAGATTGCATATTTACTATTTCAAAGGTAGAACATCCACAATGAATATTAAATTTGAATGCATTTCTGACGCGATTTCCGGATTTTAATATCAGAATGAAGAATGTTAAAAGATTGGAACGATTAATGAGTATTTTATCTCGTTAGGCATTTTGTTTATAAATTTAAAAGAATGAGGAAATTATCAAAAGTGGCTTGAATATAGAGTTAAATTAAAAATGAAGTTTATTTTCAAATCAAAGTAGTTATTTGTATCAAGCAAAAGAGGAATACTTCTTGTCTTTACGATTTCAAATTTTATTTTTACGATTCTATAATTGGGTTAAAAATTTATTCTCTTATAAAATTTTCTCTCCGTTGCAGCACAGCCCGTTTTCTGAAGAGTCTTGAACTATACACATGCGAGTGGGTAAAAAATTGTGCACTCACCAACTACGGAGAGGTGCATCGAGTGTCCTATCGGCGGCGTCGTGCTGACCTGGCACTCGTACATGCCCGAGTCGCGGCGCTGCGGGTACCTGATTTGAAGCATCCAGTCCTCGAGGTGTGGCGAGTGGATGGACTGGAAGCGCTGGTCGCTCGTGTACGTGTATCGGTTGACGGTGAGCAAGTGGAGGTCGCGGTGCCTGATCCACGACACCTGAAGCCAAAATTGAATTCGGCGGGTTTAATAAATCGCTTGTCACACGCCGCCGGTTTATGCTGAGCTTTTTTGTTTTCTCCGCCGGGAGCCGAGATCGATCGGACGTCAATCCGGTCATTCATAAACAATTCATGAATTATCGCTGCATTATTCATCGTCACTTACCGTCCTGTTCCCTAAATGCCGCACCCTGCAGTTGAGGTACGCCGTCTTTCCCACCAGGGCCGTCACGTTTTTCGAGGCCGACGTTTCAAAGTACGGGCCCGTCGGCTCCGGGGGCGGAATATCGTCCAGGTCCGTGTCTTCGTCGAAACTAGTCGAGCCTGGAAAATTAATTTGCGCGCTAATTAATATATATATTGTGCGAACGGGTTTGTTATTTCAGGATTAAAGTGGGGAAGCCTGGAAGCCAAAAGCAAAGTTTTTAAATCTCTTATATTTGCTTGTTTCTCTCGGAGGGAACAAAAAGCTTAAAAGCCGGCCGAGTTAGGCAAATGAGAAATGTTTGCTATGCAAACGCTGCCAGCGATTTTTGTGTTAAAGCATAACCAATTCAGGGCAGGCCTTATAATTAAAAGACTTGTTATTCGGCCGAGCCGGCCAGGGCGCGTGGCGCGGCTGCTAAGTGAGAGCGGGCCTGACGTTTGAGAAATGCCGACCATCACATAAAAAGAAGGCAAAGGTACGAAAAAGCCTCGCAGTCGTTTGCCTGAACGTACTTCTGATGAGAGAGAGAGAGGGCCTTTTTATTAAGCTATACACACTTCAGTTGTCTGCTGCACACAAACGGCGCCGACAACAGACGGAATACTTAACGAACGACTCCCCAGCCGCCCGCTTTTTAAGAACAGAGAGAAATGAAATTCATCTTCTCAAGTGTGTGTGTAAGTTTGTGTGCAGGTCCGTTTTTATTCCTAACGGCGCGATAAGGTGGATTAAATTTTGATTAGAAACGGTCATGCAATTTTACTATGTAGGGCGAGACCTCGGCCGCGCTTATACCGAGTCGGCGGCAGCGTTCCCTTTTTTAACGCAATTAAAACAATGTTTTTCATGCATAGGAGCGTCGGCGCTTCGCCACCGAGGAACGAGGTACATGAGCCTTGAAAGCGAGTGGAGAAGGAAGGTATTGATCTCGCGTTCAAGGAGCGCCTCACGCTACACACCGCCACTCGCTGCTCGCGCGCGCGGGCTATGCAATGCACTTGACAGAAATTGAGTGATAAAAAGAGCGGATTCGGGGCGACATTTTGCCGCCGAAAATTGAGTTCTATCGTTGTTCGGAAAGCAGATGTGGGCCCAGCCGCAAATAGGGCTATTAGTCAACAAAATCAAGTTTGATTTAGATGATAGTGGATTATACGGATTTCGCCCGGCTTGCGTGGGATGTTTACAGAGTGTTACGCGCGCAAAGTTTTTGATGCTTTCTCTCTCCATCTCTCTCGGCAGGCCGGGTGTTTGTTTACAATAGACCTTCACGCTCCTGAAATGCATTTAAATATTTACATGTGTATACAAGTGGAAAATCAATTTTTTTGCCTCTCCCTCGTGAAGAGAGAGACCAAAAAGGCCAAAGGTCGCGCCGAGTATCACATCACGCGCGATTTATATTTATATACGCTCGCATCTCGATCGATCAGAGAGAATATGTATAAATTCAAATTAAGAAATCTCTCTTTCTCCCGCCGCTGCATTGCCATGTATGTCACGCGTGTGCACCCCTATAGCTCGAGCAATAAATAATCAATATCAAAAGTTATCGTGCATGGAGATCAGCACATAAAGGAGTAACTGCACAGCACACTCCGGTATTCTGGATACACGCGAGCGAGTGTGTGCAAATTTTATTAATATCTAATGCTTGTGCAAATTCCCTGCGACGCGCCGGCGACAAAAACCGAGAGCGTGTGTAAAGCAAAGCCAATTACCGTCAACTTGTCGCTAATTAGAACGCACCAGACAAAGTCTTGAGTTACACCGGAGGCGTCAGTTTGATGGAACTTTAAATGTCACGATTTTATACCAAGTAAAAAGAGGAACAATCGTTCTCCTCTGGAAGTTTGCAAAGAGTCAGCACAGCAACAATCAAGGTGATTCAACAGCAAAGTTAGCGCCTCGAGCAATATAAAGACAAAGTCGAGAATAACGTTTGATTAATTGCCATCATATTTAAGATGAATTTGTTTAATTAACGCAACTCGATAAGCGGAATTTAAGTAATTACTTCTTCGACTAGTTTCATCGTCGTTTCTATGAAGGCAGGTTGAATTTCCCTTCCAATTAATTAGGCGGGTGAGTAAAATTAGTTTTAGTTCCTTCCGAGAATGAGGAAGATACAAGGAATTTGCTAATCAAATCTTACAAACGAACACAACTGAAAAAAGTTTCTTGGTATTTTATGAGGAGCTAATGTAAATTCCAAAATTTTTACAGGGGAGAAAAAACTTTTTTAAAGAAATTCCTAACTTATTATTAAATTTTTGTGTCGTGCGGGTTGCGTGTGACGCTGTAGAAATCCGAAAATCTGTTTCTCGCGGTGAACATTAGCCAAAAGGAGCTGAAATTCTCCCTAAATGAATTTACATGCATAATAATGATTATAATCAACCGCAGCGGCAAAAAGCGGAGCAGGAAGTTGGCAAATTTCCACGGAGCGTATACATTTTTATATCTGTGATTGCGCGTTCATATTTATTGGTATTTCGAGATGGAAATAATCAAATTTTCAGCAGAGTTTATCAAAAGGCTGTGCGATTCTGGATTCGGTCCAATATATTATACACCAGAGAGGACATGACGAACCGGTTATTTGGCGCATTTGTATACCTGCGACAAATAAGCTTCCTCCATGTTGTACATCATCCCGAGCAGATTTTTCCGCTCGCGCCCATAAAACGCTCAGCGCCGTTCATCTTGCAGCAACTCGAGTGTTTTTTCCAGTATTTTTACGGCCTAGTTGCGATTTCAATTCCATAAAGTGAGCGACTGTATATTATTATTTTTTTCGAGAGTGAAGGAGAGGCGCTTGGGCGCCCACAAAAAGTTTATAGGGTGTGGAGCAGATGCGATTGGAAAGCAGCACGTCCCCTCGCCACAGAAGTGCGCAGCTTTGAATGAGGTGAATATGTGTTGCACAACTAACAGAGAATGAATTGAATGCCCTCTCTCCCACCTCAAAATTTCGAGCTCGCTCTCCTAGGCTCCGGTCGCTTCCCATAGACTTACCCGGGGAGTACATCCGATGAGCCCAACGTACGGAAATAGGAAAATTTAATGGTCCGTGTTTAGAAGCATTAAAACGCAAACAGGAAAATATCACTAAATTCACGGCCGGTATAATTTCTTGCTGACGTGAGCGAGCAAAACTGTCACAAATCACTAATTTTCGTTTCAGACAAAGGTGTGCTCAAGAAATTATTATTCCAACTGCCGCCTAAAAGCAATCGAGCGAGAGAGCTCCGGCGCGCTAATTGATATTAATTTCATTTACGCGTGTCAGTTCTCTCGCTTGTTCCATTATCGAAATTGGAGGCGAGTCACACACGCGTTATAATCAAGCGGAAGAGAGCGAGGGCGTGGGGGCGATTATTTTCGTACGTACCTGAGCACAGGACGAGGGCAAAAAGCAGGAGGTTGGCAAAAAGCAGCTTGAGCACCATGGTCGTTTTCCACGTAGGTACGAATCGACGGATTACTTAGGCCGCTCTTGGCGCATCACTTCCCGACGTTTGACACGAAACGTCACTCTGCGAAGAAGAAAAAAGAAGCGGCCCTGTTTTTTTTGTTTTGCCTGTTTGTGGGGCCACTGCCTCCTCCTCGGTCGGCGGGCGGGCGCGGACCAAATCGATGTGCTCTTCAGACGGGCTGGCGGCCGACTAGCTCAATTGCGCCGGGTGCAGCGGCGTCCGTCCTGCGCAAAGCCATCCTGCTGGCTGCTGGGGAGCGCTCGTTCTCTCTCTTCTTCTAACCCCTTAACTAACCCTCGACTCCCCACACTCGCCAACGCCAACGCGCGAGGAGAGAGAGCCGGATCGCTCAATTTTTTGATTTGTCATTCGTTTTCAATTAAGCCCCCGGCAGACATTTTTGCATTTTTTCCTCGTTTGCCCCAAGAACAATGCGGCCGTGCATCTTTCTTTCTTTTTCCCCCTTATGCGCCGTTTAACCGAGGGAGCGAGACCCAAAAAGGTTTCCGATAAGAGGGCGTGGCCTGGCCCTGGAAGTTATTCAACAGTGGTAAATGCCCCGAGATATCGACGTAATATGTGAATGTGCGTGCGTGTGTGCGGCGCGCGTGTACTCCTTTATGTGAGGGATGAGGAGCTGCTTTTTTCCTCTTGAAAGCCTAGGCAGCGCCAAACTTAACAATCCAGATGGAGATTAGATGGCTCACGCTGATACGAGTGGAGCAGGAGCGCACCAAAAACTTTATTAAATAAATCTAAACCAAATAGCGCTTAATATTACGGTCCCAACGCGTTGGCAACGACACCGTCCTTTGGGGACTTATATCTATTCCGCCGCGCATAAATAAATAATATATATAGATATATAATTTTCGCCGCCGAGACTGAATCCGAGCTCGATCATATTTTATACGCCAGGCCCGAATCCAAAGTGTGAGCGGAGGATAGCGCGTGTGGCTTCGAAAAGCTATAAATTCTCACCACGTCCATCGATTGATTGCACCAAGTCAGCAACCCATTAAAATAAATTGAAATCGTTATACGAATCGAGAAATTTTTGCGTAAAGGTCAGCATTTTCATCTTCACTTGACCAAAGTTCAAATCTTGCGGAGGATTAGTATAGGCATTTGTTAATATTTATAATATGACATAACTCGTTGACTTTTTTGTATTATATAAGCTGGTAAACAAAAACAGCTTAGCCAGTTTGGTCATGAGACTAGGAAAAAATACCGAAAAGCGCAAAAAAGCAAACGTACAAACATTAAATGAGAATATCAGGGTACATAAAAAAATTAAAAATCACGATAATCTGGTCTTTTTCAAGAGACAAAAAATAAAGTCCGCAGGGTCTATTAATATCTGTCAAAAAGCGAATAAAAACATTCGCTTTGCTAAAAGTGTTTAATCCGCATCGCTGGATAACGCATATTTTATTCCAAAAACCACTGCGCCCAAAAACTGCTAATCGCAAGAGATTATAGCATTAAAAAATCATAACTAATTTTTATCAAGGTGACTTTGGCCCTTTGCGTGCAATGTATTCAAGATTTAGGTCAATAAAATGCTTTTAAAGACGGCTGAGCATAAGTTACAAAAATTCACTTTTTCATTTTTGTAATGAATAAATTTCAAAAGATTAAATCAATGCAAATATAGACCGAACTATAATTAGGTATTTTACAAGGGTGCTGAATAATTTCTTGTCTCGAATTGGCTTTTGAGGATTTATTTTAATTCCAGATTTTTAATATCAGAAGCATTTTTTTTATATTTTCATTATTATTGTTGCTTATATTTGTCCAAATTGTTTCATTTCATTGTTTACATTCAATTGTTGAAAACAATTTTTTGAAAAGAGAGGAATTGTTGGACAAAGCGGCACCACCTTTAAACCTTCGAGATCAAAAAGACCCCATCCGCCGCTGTGAGTTTCGATTGACTTGGGTTTTTGTTCATTATTATTTAGTTTTTAATATTTAATATATTTTCTTACAAAAAAATGGCCTCCTTAATTACTTCAACAAATTTGAAAATTTATATAATTCAATAAACTTGAAAACAATTTCAACCATGATTTCACTATATTTTCAATGAACTCTTTTTAAAAATCATTCCTTATGAAAAAAGCTTATCAAATTATTCATAAATCAACTCTGAAGGTTAAAGGCAATCCCATTTCTTTGAATCACTTGATCAGTCTGACATTTTTACACCATTAAACGACTGTACGAAATCTTCCTTTGCCGATTGACTTTCTGCGTTGGATTAAAAGAAAAAAGTTGAATGCCGCGGTTCAATAATATTTTATGCTCTGATTCAAAGTGAGAAAGAGAGAGCGCGTGTGGCTTCAAAAAGCAATAAATTCACACCGCTTTTATTAAAATTCGATCAATGGAAATGCTTTCCACGCGCACACAATCAGCCGCAGTGTGCCGAGATGATGGACCATTTTCCTTCGAGAGTCGTCTCATTCAAACACACACACAATTCTGGCCGCGGGGTCTGCGCCGAGCTGCTTGCAGAACCGGAAGAATAATAGGCCTGAGGGGCCAAAAATCGTCTTATGTTCTCTCATCCCCAGCTATTGATCACCCCAGATCATAGATTGAGTCTTTATCTTCATTTCCGACTGCGCACATTTGATTAAAAGTATATTAGGGCCATAAAAAAGGAAAAGGGTTGCGCGTCGTTGCAACTTTGGACATGGCGCGACGCACATTCCCGTCGCCGGGTGGCGGCCGGGCCGCGGTTGATAATGCACACAGCAGCGTGCTGTTCACACAAAATTAAATTCCTTTGGCGAATTCCAGTCGCTCGCACCGCAAGACGACCCTTTTCTGTCGTTCTCCGAGCGCCGCCTTTACGTGAGAGCATTAGGCCTCCGCACTTTCCGAATGGATGAGGGCGGACTGGCGTTTCTTCCACTGCCTCCGCCGCTCGCAGGAATCTATCAATTATGTTGATGACGTTCTCTTTCCCTCCGTATAAAACTGGGACCCTCTCGGAACACGCACTTATTGGTGCGCGCACCATTTGCAGATTTTCTGCCGGCTTGGCTTTGTCTCTTTGATTTTCCGTCTGTGATATGCCAAAGGGTGGGGCAAAGATGAAACGAGTTTGGCGTCATTTCGAGTGGAAAATTTTATTCCGTCGGCGTAAAAAAAATATACAACATATTTGGAGGAATGTCGAGGGCGATTCGAACAATTTATTCTGACCTAATTTATCAGTGGAAGCGAACAGGGGTCATTGATCAAAAAGGTTATAATAGCCTTTGTGCGTGCAACGCAACCCGTTGAATAACACAAAAATTTTCATTTCCTGGAAATCCTTGTACACTTGTGATTTTGGGGTTGATCCCTTCTTTCAAAGCGTGTTTGGAAAGGTAAAGTTAATTTAGTGTTTCCCGGGATAGCTTTAATATTAGATTATGCAACCTGCTGCGAAACAAGCCCTTTAAAGGGATCCTTAGTGATGGGAAAACTGATCCAGCTCACTTTAAGTTTCGATGTTTGGCTTGAAAGAGATTTGACCTCAACCCAAATCCACCCGGTAGAGAAAACTCAAAATTTATTCGATAAATTTTTCAGAAAAATTGAGCAAATAATCATAAAATGCAATTTTATTTTTATTTGGTCGATTTTTCTTTTTGTTAAAGAGAGCATTCAAGAGATTCAACATATACAGTATAAAACAATGCAAATATAACATCGATATTATGTAACAATTTGATTCATTGTCAGTAATTACAAATTGTTAGCCAGAGCGAAGAAGGAAAAAAAGTACAGTATAATTATTTTTAATTCTTGCTGTGATTTTCTTTGCAACCGCAGTCCTACAAAAGCGAGCTAGGCAGCTAGATAGTGAAAAACTTTTCCTTTACTTTTAACTTCTGTTAAACTTCTTATAGTGGCACTACAATGATAGTGTGGGATTTTTTTAATCAAATGTACAAATCGCTAGATTCAATTTAGTTTGTTGAAACTAATTGTTATCTGAGGATTTGTAATTTTATAATAAATGTATAAAACGCTATGAATTAAATTTTAATGTAAATTTGTTTCTGATTAATCACAAGTAAAAAATAGCACAGTTTAAGTTTGAATCGCCCTCGGTTTCTTATATATTATCAGTAGCTTTAAATGCAATTTCAGGTGGAAACGTACAGTTTTTTTTTTTTACTTCCTTTTTTATTTTTATCCGCCTCGACTTGTGCTCGACGAACCGCAAAAGTTCCCTTTCGTATATAAAATTTTTGATGAGAAAAAAGACAATTTGGCGGAAATAGGAAATTTAAGCGGCTCAGCTATTCTCCGCGGTAAATTACAATGTTTTTGTCCGTTTCGTACACCTTGACTTCGTACAGCATGCTCGGATCGGGCAGCTGGGTCTTGATGCCGCTCCAGATGAAGACGGCCACATTCTCGGTGGTGCTGACCACATCCTTAAAGTACGCAACATCCTTGTCCAGGTTCTTGTGATCCATTGTGTCCATTATGGCCACCTGTAATCGTTCCGTTTTGCCGCAATGTAAATTTCATTAGCGCAAAAAGATACACACTCTGCCTCGCTGTGCGTTTCAATCTACAGAATTCGGTGCGGTCGGGAAACCGCATTTTCTGGTTGCGCCTTCCCTCAAGAGCGCAACTTTGTTGTCTGTTTTGCCGTAAATGGTAGGGTTGGCCCTGGGCATAAAGTTGTAGTTGATTTACCCACCAAATTCGGCGAAACGGCTAATTGCAAGCTTTGCTCTTTAGGGACAAGCGTTTTCCGTGACATGCTCGCTCAAGTGTTAGTAGATCAGTGTGTCAATCAGTGATCCGACCCGATGGATACAATTAATTAGCTAATTAAATGGAAAGGAAATGTCATGAGCTTTGAAAATTTATTATTTATAGTTCAATAAAATTCCATTATTTGCTAATTATTTAATCAAACTTCTGAAATTTAAACAAATTTCGTCTTCAACCCTAATTTTTACTGGGAAAATCAATGGTATTATCATATATCTGAAAATCGTTTTACTTAAAAAATTACATATAAACTAATTTTTTTTCTTCTATGCGAAATTTAATCTGTTTGGTAAGGCAGGAAAATTTTATTTTAATTAAATATTTTTGGGTCATATTTTTAAATTTGAATTTAAGACTTTTTTTTGAGAGAATGAATTCATAAAATTTTAGAGCTAATACATTACTTTTCAACTTAATGCATTTCTCGAAAAACATTTTAAATTTTCAATAATTTCATGTTTTTTTTCTCAGTTCCAGTTAATTGAAGCAATTTTATTAAATTGAAAATAATTACCTGCATGTATTTCTTCAAGTCGGAAATGTTCGCAACCATGCCATTGTCAGGATCAATAGGTCCCTTCAGAGTGACCTCAACTGCAAACATAAAGTAATTACACGCGTGCGTGCTAACCCCTGTTCAAATTTGAACTGGCTCTAGTTCCAATTAGCCGAGAGACAGTATCCGCTTGTATGATTAATTTTTGGAGAGTATATTTATCCCCATTTGCGAAGCCTCTTTTATCATGTTTCACAAATTCATATTGATGAATTTTCTCTGTCAGAGTGCCAATATAATATAGAAATAATTTGGTTGTATCGATATCAATGAAGTGGCAAATTTTCATATTTAATGTTTAAATTCGTGTAAATGTTAAAAAAACCAAATGCCAAAATAAATTTCAAAATTTGTAATTTGCGCTTGTTGATTGTGAGTGCTTGATTTTCAGTTTTGTTTTTTTTTTAGCTACCACATTTTTTCGGGAAAAATCCCGATTTTTCATGCTAATTTAAAATATAACAGTGGCTTTTATTTTGCAAATAAATTGTACCTAAAAAAGGTTTTTATTTTAAATTCGCTCTTGAAAGCGAGTGAAAATGCATAGTGGTCGCAAAAAAATTTTTAGCGTCAAAATGAGGTTTAAAAGTTTTGCACAAACCAGTTAAAATTAATTTAAATTTGACAAAATTGTAACAAAAATTAATTCTTTCCAAAATTATTTTTTTAACCTTCATCATTTAAGTTCAATATTTGTTCATTCTCTAAATAGAAAAGTTTTTAAAATGCTTTTCAGTTTGTATCAGTTTAAAAAATTTACAAAAATTTAATTTGCCATCACAAATTTTAAATTCTTAACAATAAGTATAGCCAGGGATAATTTTAATTTTGAGCAAATCTAGCGTTAACCCTTTTAGGATTAATAATAAAACTAATTAGTTTTATTTTTCACAAAACATAAAAAGCTTGGGGAAATAATAAATTAAAGAAATTACCCGTATAATTGTGTCCGTGTCCATTAGGGTTGTTGCATTTGCTGAAAATCCTCTTATTTTCCTCGTCGCTGAGCGTTAAGCTGAAAACGCAAATTTTATGAAGACAGCAGCGATAAATTAATGGGCTTAGCCGAAGCAGGCACAAATCACGTGCACATAGCCCTTGGCCGGACGGGCCGCACGTACGCGACGTGCGTATTGCCTTTGGCGATCGTCGTACCTCGGCAACCCTCAACACACAATCAATTTCACACCCTACCTGTGCAGTCTGTGGCAGGCGCTGAGCGTTTCCTTCCTCGTTATGTAAGCGACGGGCGGCATTTCGCAGCTAATTGCCGGGCGTGAATGAGCACCGAAACTTTTATTCCAAAAGAGCCTCGTTTGCGTCTATTTCAAAACCTCGTGATGATAAAAAGACCGGTTCGGTTGACATGCCAGCAGAGTGGAGAGAGGATTCAGACGTCGAAGCAAGTGGGGGACTCGGTCGTAGTGGGAGAGATTTCCATGCAACAGCAGATTTTCGGTTGATTTCTCGAGATATAGACACGGGGGGTGCGTGGATATCGGGAAATTGCTTGATCTCGCCGCCAGACGGCAGGTGGTTGCGGGCGGGGGTGTCGAAATTGTTCACCCCCGATGGCGCGAAGCACCCTTATACAGCTGCAGCAATAAAAGTATAGTGCACCAAGATTGGCGCAAGTCGGGCAAGAACAGAAACTTGCGAGATTTTAATCACGCTCAGCAAACTTCGAGTAAAGTGGATGCTAACCTGTTTAACCTTAAAATGCCCTGGAGTGTTGAGGGCGTATGTGAACCACAAGACTCAAGTTGGTACTCTAAAGAAAATTAAAGGTTTTTGATAAAAAAAAAAGAATTAAACCTTTAAAAACAGTAACATTGTTTGTTTATTAAAAAATTAGATGAGATTTAAATTTAAAATAGCTTTTAAATAAATCAATTCAAAAATCGTTCCTACCAGTTTCGATGATGTCTGTTTAAGGGAGAAATTGATTAGCTGTTTTAATTAATAAATTTTAAGTAAATAATAATTCAAATTAAAAAAACCCCATTTCAAAGCAAACGTGCTCGCTGACTAAAAAAAGAGCAAAAGTGCAAAATGAAATGTTTGAGCTAACGTATTTTTTATTTAAATTTTTTTTTCAAATTTTGCAGTAAAAAGTGGTCTTCATACTGAACGCTGCCTGCATCTTATCTAAATTTTTTACAAAGTGTTTTTTTCAGTTTTTAGAAAAAATATTAAATTAAGCAGTTTTACAAATAAGACATTTAAATTTCAAAGTGTGGATGATTATTTGCCTGTTCTTCTTCAATTTTTAATTTTTTTTCGCGCAATATGCTATTTAAATTTTTTTATTTTTCTTATTATTAAATATTCTTGGTAGATGAAAATTTAAAAAAAAAACATGTGAAAAGAAAATATAATTTCTATATTAAATTTTAAAATGCCCTAAAAAGCAATTGATTTGGATGAAATTTATCAAATTTATTTAACCTTCAGTTATCTCCATTAAGCTGTATTAATTAATATTGAGAAAATGATTTTTTTTTTTATTTATTTTGCAATAATTTCCTTGGTATTTTTTTCTTTTTTAAATTTTTTAATTACATATGAAGTTGTGACGGCGACTAATTAATTTGCTAGATGCTTTCATCCGCTTTAAACCTTTTGATATCAAAAAAGTCCTGTGTGGCAGAAGCGGAACTCGGAAGTTGCTGATCGCATCTGGTGCGCGCTCTTTTGCTGCGGGGTTCGTTCGATGGTTTAATTGAATGAAAAGAATTTCGCCAGAGGAAAAACTTTTCTTCGGTCTATCGGGAGGGAAGAAACTCATTGGACGACAGCTCTTAAAAATTCTCACCCCATGCCACGAGAGTTTTTGTCTTGATCAAGGCGAAAGAAGAAAATCGATGAGCGGCGCGAGGCGTTTTTAATTATCAATGCGCGCGGAAAACAATACACGCGACATAGAAAGATGACTTTGAGGCGATATTAAACACTGCACTCGCGCTCTCATTGTCACTTGAAAATGAAAGTGTGCGATACTGTTTTGAATTCATACGACGAGTATTGCTCCATAATTGGCGGGTGAATATCTCATCGCGTCCGACCTTGGTCTCGACCACCATAAACAGAGGGTGGTGTCAGGTTAATCGTGCCCATGGGATCAAGTCCATTATATAAGCCGCGGCTGCACCTCCGACGTTAGAAGTTCACCAGCGTCCGACACAAGCGATTCCTCCTCACCCACCAACAATGAAGGTACATTCATAATTCATACATTTAATAATTGAAAACGAAAATTTTTAATTGTAAGTCAAGATTTTATTATAAAGTTACCATCAGCAATTAAATATGATTAAATATTTTAGTCAAATTTTATAATTTTGTTTACCAATCGAGTAATTTAGAAATAAATTTTTGACCCAAATGAAGAAATGAATATTTAATAATATTTTTCTTCAAACTTTTTATCTCATTGTCTAAATTTTTTAATTTATTTTAATAATTTAAACTGATAAATTTTAATTAATAATAACTTGCTTTCATCAATTCTCAGGGAACAAAAATTTTAAATTAATCAGAGTTTATTTTTGCAAATTTTCCCAGTTGTATTTTCAAATGTATTGAAGTTTTATTAATTATTCCCATTAATATTAAATACATTTCTCCAGTGCTGTATTATTTTTGCTGCCGCCGTCGCCGTGGCCAACGCTGGAGTGCTGCTGCCCACCCTGGTGCGCACCCCTGCCCACGATAGTGCGTACATCAAGTCAGAACGCTTTGGAGGCAACTTTGCGTACAAAACCATCGAGAGCCACGCGTACGCACTTCACACCCCCATTGTTCAGCACTACTCCGTCCCCATCTCCTTCTCGTACCCGTCGTCGCCCTTCACGTACGCCGCCCCCGCAATCTACACCAACGTGGTCGCGCCCGAAGCCGAGAACAGCCCCAAAACCGCTCAAGTTGAGGTTGTAGAAGAGGCGCCCAAGACCGAGGAGGAAGCCGAGCCTGCAGCCCCCGAGGAGGAGCCCACCGAAGTCCCCATGCCCGAAGAAGAGGAGTCCGCCGCCCCCACTGACACCCCCGCCTCCAAAGAAATGATGTGATTAGGAATTTATTTAATGTGAAACGCTAATTACTCTCCAATTAGTTCTTTGACAAAATCAATTATATTTTTGGAATTCTGTATTGTGTCATTTGATTTTGTCAACTGGTATCGGCAATGCGAAATAAAGTACCTCTTATTCCTCTTAAGGGATTAAATATAATTTTCAGCCTACGCAGCCTTTTTTTAATTAATAAGAACAACACTTGACGCGCTTCTTTTAGCTCGAGCCGGTGGAGATTAATTAAGAAGAAGAAAAAGAAGTGGCGCCTCTGAACCCTCTATGAAATATTGACACAGAAAAGAAGGTCTTGTGTGCCGAGGCTGCAAGTTGATATTCTGCAGCCACTCGATGCCCGAGGCAGCCAGTCTGGTCGTCCGTGAAATCCGGAAGTAAAAACATCCTTTGCTAAAGTTTGACTCGTCACATCAGAGCAGAGAGTCGTGTGCTGCTTTTTATTTGCTGTGAGAGAATACGTGGAAATTGTTGCATAACGACTGCCTTTATGTTCGCCGAGCGCTGCAGTAAAAGCCCTTTTAACTTTTTGCTCAAAGTCAAACAGGAAAAGGGAAAAAAATCCCAGCAGCTCTTTTTAATTGTTGCGTTTTAATTTTATTCATAAAAGTGATATGTTTCAACAGTGTGCTTGAGCCGAGGGGTTTTTCTTCTTTTTTAATTATTGTTCGTCCTCTTCTTCTTCTTCTTCCTGTTCCTCGAGTTGCTCTTGGGCCCGTTGCGGCTGCAGGATCCTCTCCCTGAAGGCGGCCGGGTCCAAATTCAAATGGTCCACCCGACTCCTGTACTGCGGCAACGGCAGCTGCTGAATTGCTTTTTGGGGGTCCTGCCTATACGACTGGGTCTCGTCTATCTCACTTTGCTGCTCAAAGTCAGCCGGCCCGCCAGGGAATTCTCTTTGCTGTTGGGCAGCGGCTGCTTTCGGCACTGGACCCAAAATCAATCCGCCGTGCAGGTACGGGAAGGGGTGGCGGGCGGCAATGATGGGCACTGTGAACCTGTAAACATACATCAGATAATCATTTTTGGAGAAAAGGTTTATTTTCTTTATTTTATTAGAGCTAAAAATGCAAAAAAATTTGAAGATTGTTTTATAGCTCAATGTATGTATGTAGAAAATCTATAAAAAATTTATATTAAGCATATACTGAAAACTTTGAACTATTCATATTGATTTTTGTCAATTTTATTTTTGTCATAATAATTCACAGATTAGCCAGCCGATTTTAAATCGCATAATATTGATTTTCTATGAACGACTAAAAAAAGCCCAACCAGGAAAAGTCAGCTTGTAATTCAGTTCAAAACTAAACATTGTCAACTAATTAGTTCAATGTCTACAAAATAAATATTTTTTGCCTGGGTCTTTTGAAGAACCGGTCTATTCCTGGCTTAAAAAATCTTTTTAACGGAAAAACAACTTCAGTCCTTTTGGCTACTGTTTCCAAACATTCGTATTGTCATCTCAAAAGAGAATTTTTTATTATATAAAAAGTTTACGAAATGAATGGATTCTTATTATTAACTTTCTTCTTGGTATTTTCTTGCCAAATCAAAATTCGTTTTTCATTTTCATTCTTAAATTGGTATATTCTATAAATCACACCAAATAGTTGAGAAGATTTATAATTTCATTTTAAACTTTACAAATTTATTAAGTGGTAATAAAAACACGGAGATTCCCATTTTAGGAGAAAAGTAGATTAGTCAGGGCCTGGAAATTAATTTCGGACGCACTCGCTCGTAAAACATGCGAGGTTGGTTTATTCCAACGACTGGTCAAGAAAGCGAATTGCATTGCAGGCAGCGGTACATTGCAATTTCGCTCCAAGTCTGCGTCGGCCGACGATAAAAGATAAATTAGGTGGTATTTCTGTGCACACATGGTGGTGCGGCCATTCGTAATCGGGCCGTCCGTTGTGCATTTGCCGGCGGTCCGCTCGGGCGTGTGAGTCTCTGCCAGAAATGGGAGGGTTAACTAACAATAGGAGCGATTATGAGGTGCTCACGAAGCGAGAAGTAATCCTCCGGTGCCAATAAATGTAATGTGCTAGACTTTTGGCCGGCAGGGGCGACCGGTGGGATTAGCGAGGGCTGTGCGAGCCGCCGTTTTCGTATGGGAATATCATTATTTAATTATTTCTCTAAAACAGATAGGCCACGGTCTGCGAGCACTTAAAGAGCTTACAAGGGAGGCGTTGAAACGTTTTATTGATCAGATTGCACGACGAGCGAGACTCACCAAGAGCCCTAAATTTACACCACGGCCGTTTTATTTAAAGCCGAGAGCTGCACTCTCCGCCCAGGTGGGAAAAGTGCACTAAATTATTTGCCAAAGCCGAGCAGCATACAAATTGGATGAAATGCTTAAAGTTTAGAGTGGCAATTTTATTTCCCCTCCGCTGGAAAAAATAATAAATTTCTGCTGTTGGCTTGTATTTTCAAGTGAAAACAAATCGATGCACACAACTTTAAAACATATAATTTTATATATTTATTTATTATTATTTTTTAATTATTATTAATACGTTCTTTTCATTTATAAAACATTTTATCACCTCCTGCCGCCAGTAAAAAAATATTTATATTATTCGTGGAAATATTAACATTTTGCATTCTTTAAAAACAATTTTGATTTGTCTCGTTATCAAAATAACTCGCATAAAATTCTTCTTACCACAAAATAAAAAAAGAGTTTATACCACAAATTTAAAATAAGGAAGATTTTTTTAACCTCGTTGAATCCAAACTGAAATTTCTCAACGATAAATACGAAATTAAAATTCCAATTTATTGCCGGCAAATTCGCATCCAAGAATTAAATTTCATTGTTGCAATAATCTTTGTATTAATTTATGGCTCTTCTGTCAATAGTTTATCTGTTTCAAATGGGGCCTTTTGATGAAGTCAAATCTGAGAGTTGTTCAATTATTACATGCTCATTATAATTTTGAGTCAAAAGTGCTTTTAATTCTGTGTATGGCTTCAATGGGGAAAAAATTATAATTAAAATAGTTTATCTTTAAAATTATAATTGTATTGAATTTTTTTGTGTTGCTTGTGCAAATTTGAGCCCCATTTGTTGGGCTCTTTTTTTTATCCCTCTTTAATTAAATTATGTGTACAATTATTTGATACTCTTAAAACAAGTTGCATACCTAGTCAGGGGATAAGCCCTGGAAAGCGGCACCTCCGTGTAGTTGACCCCGTCGACGATTCCGCCGTCTTTGGCGTCCAGAACGGGCAGCGGCTCTTGGGGCTCCTGTGCGGGCTCCTCGTTGCTCTTCTCGCCACTCTCACGGCTGTTGTTCTCCGGCGCCTTTTCTTCGTTCAGGCTGTCTAAGGACACGGCCTCGCTCGGCGCTATCGCTCCATCCGACTTAATCAGGATGTTGTAGACTCGAGGCACCCTAACCACGCTCGCCCCTTGCACCAGCAAAGTGCAACACACCACTAGGGCCAGGGTCTGTGAAAAGTTGGAAAGTTCAATTTCAACACAGTGCTATCTAGAAACGTGAAATTTGCATATATAGAGATTATTATCTCTAGGCTGAAAATTTTGTTTAAAAAAAGTGGCAGTTTTTGCTGAAACTAATTAAAACTTGGTGGTTTCCTTCATGGATTTCAATTGAAAGGTTTATTGTTATTTGATCCACGACCTGTTGTGAGAGAATTAAACGAATTGAATTGAGCTAAATGATTGTCAAAAATTTTCCTGCTCATTTCCCAAATTTAGAACAAGCATGAAAAAGTGAGAATGTGTGAGAATTCGCGATTTTTTTAATTTTTGATTTTTAATGAAGATATTTATTTTTTTTCCTAATTATATCATTCAAGCCAAGCCAAGAAATACAAAATTATTCCACATTTTAGTAAAATTGCGATTTATAAATATTTAATCATATTTTTCCCCAAACAAAAGAGCTTGAATTTATTTGAGATTATACAACCTTTTTTTAAACCGCTTAAATTTTGTTTTTTGAAATTACCTACCTTATGCTAAAGAGATTTAATATATTTAATGAAATATATTTCGCGTTCTATTCGAGCCAAGTTTATTTACAAACCGCAAACACGTAATGAAACAACATGCATTCCGAGTTCGTAATCTAGCAAAGTTCCACACGGTTGCATTTGCACACAAAAATGAAGCATATAAATCGGATCGATGCGAATGCGTTGGGACAGAAACTATCCGTTGTTGGTGCGCGAACGGACGTTTGTTTGTAATGGATTAATATTTATTGGACGCTCGGCGCGCTCTCTCAGTCAATAATAATATTCGAAATGGAACGCCAGCTCAATCCCTGCTGCGACAAGCAAAACCACTTCACCTTGAAATACGAGCTTGCTTTCATTTTCAACTCGCCTCCACTCCCAGATAGAATGGTGAAAAAACAAAACACATGCAAAATCGACAAGGTTGACTGGCGCGCTTGATGTGCTCGCTCGCGCTCTCGGTCCGTCGGAGCTTTGACTCTGCGGGTGCGAGAGAGATAAAAACGAAAGAGCTCGGGATAATCCGGCGAAAAAAAGCAGGAGAAAAATGTAACGCGAACGTGGATAATATGCACGCGCGGGCGCGTATTTCACAGTCGGTGTACATGCCGGAGAGGCGAAAATTTGGCTATGAAAACACGTACAGAGAGAGCGAAGCACCCTTCCTTCGTGCTTCTCAAATTCATTCACGTCGCGTTGTGTTTGTATAAATGGGGCAAAGGCGCCGAAATTGCTCTCAGGCACTGAGAGAATGGATTATGAGGATCATTTCGATGATTCGGAAAAGCTTTGGGCACCTCAAAAGGCGATTTTGTTGATTTTTTTTTAAAGAATATAAATTTTTGCTTGATACTAAAATTAAATTTATAAAAAAGATGAATAAATAAATTGTTTAGAGCGAATTTTGCATGAATATCATGTTGACCTATTTCTTTGAATGCATTTTTGCAAAAAATTTAATGCGATAATTTTTAGAGGATATTGTGGAATAAGTGAAGTGAAACGATTTCTGGTATAAGTAGAGGATTAATTGTAAGTTATAATAAAATTTTAGGGAGTATATTTTGCGAATAGGTTAGTGCACTTGATTTTGCCTTAAAATTCTGAGATTGGCCATTTTATGAAAAGGGCTCTCACATTCTGTTCTTAGCGCATACATGAATGTGCACTTAGAGCGTCATTTTACGGAACCCTTCAAATATACATAAACGAAAAAGGTCTTTCAAATTTTCATTCAATTTCAACATTTTTAAAGCTTGGTTGTAAAATTTGGCTTTTTATTAAAAAGTAGTTAAAATATTCACATATTTCTTATCCCTGTTACCTTCAATAGTCTTTTCTGATTACATTTATCTAAAATTTGTATTATTTTCGATCAAATTTAATAAAATTATATGTTCAGCTGAATGCAATTAATGCTATTTTCATCAAGAATCTTTATTTTAATTATTTTAACACCATAAATTTAATAAACAATTAAAAGAAATCATCATTTGAATAATAGGTTTTTGAACATCATTTTTAAATTTAAAAATAGTTTTCTATAATATCTTGATTAAAATTAACAGTGTAGTCGAGATTTCTAATTTTATCTTATCCAACTAGAGATGAGAGCCAATTTATTACACCATACCAAGCACCCTTCTTTTTGGTGCTCAAATTCATTCGCGCGGTGAAAAAGTAGCGTGTCTCTCGGAGAAATATATCACGCGAAACGAGCAATAAAAAACAATTGTCGTCTCTCAAGTTGTTCATTGTCAGAGCGCCAATTATTTTCGGTCCAGAGTTATTCACGTTGTGGGGGTTTTCGCTTTCAGCGTGTACGACGACGGAACTTTTCTTATATGCCGAAAACAGAGCAGATCCTGCCAATAAAGTTATTCCGGGCTGAGTTTCTATCAAGAGAGGGTCTCGGTGATTTATTTATTCACGCACGTCGCTCTTTCCCTCGCGCGCGCGTTAAAAAATGAGTGCGCTGGCGCAATGTTTTGCAATAAGAGCCAATATATATTGTAAATCAATGACGCTCTCAACCCCGAAAATCGGGCCATAATCCATCTCCCGTGCCAAACACCAACACGCCCACACGTTTCATAAAGGCATCAATATAAAATAGTGTTTGCTGATTAGCGCACGTCGCTTTTTACGGTGCTGAGCCGCAAACGCCGCAGCCGCGACGATTAAATTTTGCAACACGCTATTTGTCATCACATCAGTTTGTGGTGATTAAATTCTAGGGATGCGTTGGAGGGAGGTTTATGTTTGGCGATTTATTAGAAGAGCCATAAGTGAATTTCCAGACCAAATATCCTTTCACTCGCATTTGATGAATGGGTCACGAGTATGCTTTGATGTGAATTTAATTTGCTTCAGTTAATAACATACAGTTTGAATTCTGCGTATTTGCCCTTTTGACTGAACGAGTTGTAATTAAAAAGCATCTATTCTGCCTATTTGTGATTTAACATTCCGATTTCCCTTGTGAAAAGTAGGTTGCTATTCAAATATACAGTTATAAAAATTTAATTAATATATAACTGCTTGAATTTATAATTAAATTAATTAGTAGAATTCTTTTAATCTGATTATGAGGTGCGATTGTTAATTTATTAGCAATATTAATTTGTGTTTTATTTCTAATTTTAGGAAAAGCACTTTTGTATCTCATACATATGAAACTATTGGAGCCAAAACATTTAAATCATCTCAAATTCGAGGGGTTGTAATTTTTGTAATGCAATGTTTTTATTACCGTAGAGTGGTCCCATGAGGAAAGTTTGCATTTTTTTAAACTGACAGTCCCCTCGAATCTGGATGATTTAGTTGTCTGGTTTCAACAGTATAATTTTCAGAGTATAAAATTTTTGCATGACTAATTTCAACACGCACCCATTCAAACAGAATTTGATATTTATTTTAAATGTGATATTAAAGTGCAAATCCTGATCGTGTATTTCACAGTCGGTTAAAAAAAACATCTGCCATATATTAGTTTCCACAAAATGCGTGCAACTATATAAAAAAATTAGCTCATTATTATTATTAATTAATTATTTCTATCCTAAATAATATGTATTGTGTTGGTAGCACTTTGAATTCAGTCTGAAAGTCAGATTTGATAGAGCGACAAACGCGTTCTTCGTCCCCCTAAAAACAAATGTAAATTTTTAAGACTCTTCAGTAGTTTTTCTTTAATGATTTTGTGTATTTGCATAAGAGCGAATAAGTCCGTAAATTGTTAAAATGTCTATAAAAGCTTTTTATTACTCTCGACTGCAGCATCCTTTCAAAATTTAATGCGGCCAAATTACTTTGGTATTGATTTCATTTGAAAATTTCACTAGACAAATCTGCGAAATGTATGCGCACGTCTCTCGGTTGGCTCTGGGCGAAAGAAACTGACCTGAAAGTGGTGATGCATCTTGGCGGCCTGGCAGCAATAGTTTAAGGCCTCGTCGAGCAGCGCGCCGTTTCTCTCTTTATACTGACAAGCTGCTCCTCGGCAAGATCTTATTTATATATTTCTTTACTTATCCCCACTGGCTGCAAACGGCGCGCCCTTAACCTTTCCCTAACTGCTCTCCTGCGAGCCGCACCGACCGAAATTCCAAATTCTGATCGGGTCGTAACGACGCTGCTGTGCTTATTTATCAATTACAGATCATGAGTCCCGCACGGGCAGGAAAAACAAATCGCTTGCCCGGCGGAAGGAAGGAAAATCGGCTGCCGCGAGCACTCACCGTGTACAAAAAAGAGCGGAACGCTTTTTTCCAATTCAAATCAACTGAATGGCCACAAATCCGATTCTGTGCGGAGCGCGCCCGCAGCAAGAATGATGAAGGGCTCGTACTTAGCCCGCAGGAGCCATCTGGGCTTCATAAAAAAGTACATTTATCTAAAAAAAAGGGCGCGCAGAAAGGGCTGACAGAGCCTGGCAGAGGAGGAACGTGGAAAAATCAGCCGCTTCCTGTGCGAGCGTCGACGTGCGCCAACTTTCTGGTTCAGAGGTCTTGATTTCCACTCGTGGCCATTTTTCCTTGGGAGAATATCTGCGCTCCCTGGTGTGGAGCAGGATGTAAATTTACTCGAGTGCTCTTTATGCGATGCATTTAAACTGCACGACTCAATGCACATGGGAGATAAAGAGCTGCGCTCGCTCGAAAGGAATTTGTTTCCATCAGCTGCTGCGTCGTACATGAGAGATGCGAATATCATCAATTAAATTTGTGAGACGTCGCCCGCCGCGGCCTTGAGTGTGTGCCAGAGAGTTCCGCTCTGCCGCGGATAATCCACTAATTTTGCATTGTTGTATGGCGAAATTTGCTTGGAGCAGGAAGAGGAAATTAAATTATATCTATATACGCGTTCGTTTCGATCTCTGAATAATTCCAATACGGCCTCTTATAAAACGAGGCTCTACATATATTTCTAGAAATTCGCTGAATTATGAAATAGTGCAATATTGCTCCCTGGAACGAAGATACAAATTGACATAGCTTTACGTATTTGCATATTTATTTGCTGTTACGTGTGTGTATGCAAGCCGTGCTGTAAAACGAATCGAGATTGCACTTTGAATGCAAACTTATGCCGAGGTAGGAAAGCAAATAGCGTGCAGAGTACAAATTATTATTGCACACTCAAATATTTTCCATTGTAAAGCAATAAAATTATTCGCTTCGATGTGGAGCAGTGAATCTTTATAAAGCAGAATCGAGAGGAATCGATCTGTCAGTCATGAACTCGGCAACATGAAGGTACGGTGATAACTTTTCTTGCTTCTTTAATATTCAACACAACACAAAAAAAATAAGCATTTTTTTAAGATTCTTTTTTAATTTAAATTTTAGTAATTCTATATCAAATAAATTAGACAAAATGCTTTTGTTAAACTATTAATGAAGCTTCATTTAATTGCATTATTAATTAAACGAATTTATACATAAAATCCTTGGTTTTCAATTTTATATTTTATCAATTAAAATAGATTTTGTGTGTAAATAAAATAATAACATCTCGTAATAACTAATTCTGATGAAAAATATAGCTGTTAAAAGTAAAATTTTGTGGCGTTTAATAAGCGTTTAAAAAGAATGTATTTTTTACGCGTTTCACTGATTTAGAAATCTGTTGACAGATTCTTAAAACCAAATTATTTTGGGAAAATAAACTGCTCCTCAAAAGCTTGCAAATTATTCAACATTGTTCGGTAAATGTTAATCGCTTTGTGAAAACATTTCCAAATGTTTTATGTTTTTCAATCAATGTTGTTTTAAGTTGACCTTTTCCATGTTGTTGAATGCCAATTCGTTTTTGCTCTGCACGCAGAAGCTTTGCAAATTCCATAGCAACTATATAAAATCAATTTTCCGGAAGACCACACTTTATTTAGTGCGTTTAATGTGAACAGAGAGATTAAAAGTTAGTGCTGTATATAATATATCTTGGCCAAGAAAAACACTCTTAAAAGTTTTGTGCAAATTTCAGTTGGCCCTCGCAACTTTGTGTCTTATCACTTTCTTGCACGTGAGCGGCGGCCAAAGGGTGTATCTCTGGCACCCTCGGCACTTCTCCCCCGAGTGGGACGCCAGCAGCATCCCCGCGCCCAGCAAGTGGCCGCCCTTCATTTGGCACCCCGGCCACCCTCGCTCTGCTCCCAAAATCCACCCTGCAAAGCCATCGAACCGGAAAGAGCATCATTCTCGCGGCGGGCTGCACCACCAGAACGAATGGGATGCCGCGTCGCCGATTTTTGTTGCCATTCCCATCCCCGTGCCCGTTCCGTCCTCGCTTATTCCAACACCCACCCCAACAATGCTGGCCACCCCAACGCCTCCGGCCCGTGGCGCGGCACTGGGGGTGGCTGCGGCAGCGAGCGGCCTGCAAACCACCAGCAACAGCATCGTGCAGCCGGCCCGAGGCCCCATTTCGGCCACGGTGACCCTTTCTGGCGCGGGCGCCGTGCCCATCGGCGCCTCGTCCAGCACCACCACCAGCGGCCTCTTTCCCGCCCTGGCCGCGTTCCAGGCCCAGGGAGCGGCCACTTCGCCGGCCGCCCAGGCCGCCGCACAGGTAGTCGCAGCGGCCCAGGCTGCCTACAACGCCCAGGCGGCCTTCCAGGCACAAGCGGCCGAGGCCACCAGGGCTGCCACGCAAGCTGCCTACGCCCAGCAGGCGGCCCAAGTGGCCAGAAATGCGGCCAACACCGTCACCAATAGCCTCGGAGCGGTCGGAACTCAGTTGCCTGCTCTACCACCGTTTTAGTTTAATCAATTTCTTTTCAATAAATTTAATATCAATTTTATAGAATCTATTATTTTGACTTTGACTTTTCCTCCAAAATGATTTAAAAGCTAAATCAATTTACCATTTATGCAAATAAAATTGAGTATAAAACACCAATTTTTTTACTTTTATTTTCGATGAAATTTTCATAGCGATTCACTAAAAAATTATTTTCATGTATTAAACAAAAGATGAAATTTAACTATATGTTGTACAAAATTAGGTGAAACCAATTATGTGAAGCTTGAATTGACCATAAAGACTCGATAATTTGATCCGAAAAAAATCAACTTTAAATTCTCATCCCTAAATATATCTAGGCCAATTCCATTCAATCAACAAATAACGTTCATATATAGTCATAAAATTTAATTATGTGGATTTAAAAAAAATTATGTTGATATCAACCAGAAAAAACCACAAAAGACTATTTTTATTAAAATTTTACTATTTTCTATTTAAATATCAACAATAATAACAAAAACCCGTATAAGACCATACAAAATTTGATATTGAAGGTTTTAAAATTTTTCTTTGATAATACATAATTCTAGATTTCTATCTTTTACCCGTTATTTGGCTTTTGTTAATATCTGGAGAAAGAACCTTCTTAGGTTTTCCCTTACAGAAATATCAATAAAACAACTTAATTATCATTGACCCGGAAATAATTTACATAAAACGCTGCCTTATTTGATCGTGTTTATGTTATTCAAACATTCACAGAAAGCATCCAATTAAATTTATATTTTGATAAGTTTATTTTTGAGAAAAGTTTTTCATTTATTAAACGCACAATAATCTTTTCAATATGTGCAGTGAATATGTCTTATTTGGGCTTTTTTCATACATAAATTTACTTCCGCTTGGTTTATTTCTGTCGCGTTTATCCTTCATTTGCGACCGGACCATTACGCAACCGCAATCAATTTCATCGGCTCTTGTAGCTAAAAAAGCCTGAAGCAGTACTACAGAATTGTACTGCGTTACAGAAACCACCTAATGTATCGCGTAATTAATTTGTAGAATTCCACTCCCAGCCTCCCACAACGAGTTCCAATTAATTTCCCAATCGAACAGTGAGTGAGTCTCTCACTGGCAACAAACATCATAGCAGGAAAACCGAGAACTTCGCAAACAAACAGCGCAGCTCGATAAGCACGTTTATCCAGCGCTAAAAATTAGTTCCGATTTTGGCCGCCACTTTGAGGCGGAGTGAAAAAACTCGGGAAGGACTCGAGAGGTGGCAGGACTGTAGAGAGTTTGAGTCGATTGCACTTCAATCGAGCTCGTCGCCCGCAGCGGCTCTTTCTTTTTCATCTGCTTGGTGCTCCCTAGTCTTTTATTCGCTCCTTACGTCCTCTCATGCGTCACGCTACGAGAATCCAAACGCACTGCAACGAAAATAAATTTAACGCCTTGTTGAAAAACATCCAAAATAAGAAAATTATAAAAACGTTTTTTTTTAATTATGAAAAAAATTAAAAAATTTAATTAAAATTTTTTATAAAAAGCTGGGTGGTCTTGACCATGGAATAATGGAAGTTTTGTATGAGGAAAGAAAGGGGCAGGAAAGTTGTTTTTTATGAAAGCGGTTTACGTCTGGAGGATGGGTATAGGTACGGGGTAGTGTGTATGTCGGGTGCCCACAAGTATGTGCAGAAAGGGAGGAAGGGAGGGCGGGCGGCTGCTGGCGGGGTAGCGCGCAGGCAGAGGATCAAACTAAACATCGTTCGCCTCTGTATGACAAAGTCAGGCCCTTTTCCAGTCGGCACGAGGGCCACGACAAGCAGCGGCCGTGGCGCGCCCGACGCCCAAGCTGCCGCGCCACCGCAAGCAACCGCCGCGCGCTGCTTTTATCAACATGCTCACTCTTCATTTAGTTCACAAGCCGTCTCACATCTTTTAGTGCTGCATAGCTCAGTCAGAACCCTTTGGTTTCAAACGCAAACCCAACATGTTATCCTCTCCGCTGCCTCCTATTGTAATTATCTGACGGAGCCGCAGCTACACACGCTGAAAATATGTCTTTCTGGATTTGTGTGACTGCACATTTGTTCGGCCGCCACTTTTCAATGCCATACCTGGAATACACACACACACACACACACAAGAGCCGGAAATTGTGCTCGAACCAGAGCGACTCGCGTTACAAAAAACATAATAATCATCACAAAAGGAACAAGCGAGATAATGAGCGGCGCATAGTTTTTTAATTTGTCCACGTTGACACTCCACAGACTATTCAAATACTGGCAGAATAAATAAATGTTGAAAAAAACCTTTTAAGATTTAACAAAAGATTGGATAAGTGGAAGTGAAATCCAGTGATTTGAAAACGAACACATTTTTATTAAAATTCTTCTAAAATTTAAAAAAAGAAGCTTCCCTAATAAATTGAACTTTTTTATTTTCATAATTATTATATTTTGACGCGCGAAACTCATTCATGTATAGTACACGCCTTTGATTTTTTTTGTTTATATTTGCGGAGCTTATAATTATTCAACGTTTTTTGCTCCAAGCCGCTTAATTTGGCTTACTGAGATTGTAATTTAGGCAATTTCTTGACACATGTGACCGACGGAAAGCCTACTTTACACTTTTTGCTGCTTCTCCTGCAGCGATCAAAAGACTTCCGAACTAAATTGCGTTGTGAATTACTTATTAATAATTTTGCACTTTTTCCTTTTAAACTGTACAATTTGTTTAAAAGGTTTCAAAATTTTATTAAAAAATTATTTGAAAAAGCTTTAAAAAGTAATTCTTCCTGGTAATTGATCTCAATAAAAAAGATTAAGAACTAATAAAGAGAAGTAATAATTAATTATTAATCTTGTTTTTTTTTTTATCAAGATCAATTTCTGCAGCCTACTGTTTTTCAAGCAGAACGAATTACCTTTTAAAGCTTTCAACTGCGAATCGATAAAAGAAACTAAAAAGTGCGGAATTCCGCGGTTGGAGCGAGAGAGCAGCGGCGCATCACGAATGCGCAGAATGTGCCGCCGGGACCATAAGCAAAGCGTTGCACGTGTTTGCACATATATATGTACTTTTGAAAGATCCCTCGCTTTGCTTATGAAAGAGAGTGTGCGATGCGCGACTCAACACTTCATGGCGCGGCGACTACCACGCTTGTATACAGAATTATACAATCCATTTAGTACGTTGGCTGCAGCAGAGAAAGAGGGGCTACCACTTTGCTGTATAGTCTTTTATTATATCGCGCTGCTCGCCCATTGTGCAGCGGCGGCGGCCCCCGGTGCTTTTGTTTCGAGAGCCCACCTTTGTTGAACGTTCGATCCCGGAAAAACGCCCATCATTCGATCGCCGCTGATCATAATTAATTGCCCCGCATCCAGTTATCGGTCCGGCAGTACATGCATAGTTTTTGGAAGCGCGCCAAAGGATAATTGTTGCTGATTTATTAAAGTGAAACTCAATATTATATACGACGATTCAATTACACAAATGAAAGCGGAGGGAATTGAATGAGTACAAATAAACAAATGTTTCGCCGCGGGCTGCTTGATTTTTATTTTATACTGATTGGTTATTTCAAAGCTGCACATCAAGAGTGCGATGAAGCGGAAAATTTATTTTCAATGTCGACACCGGTTTGGCACGTTTTTTTTTGTAATGTAAGAAAATAAAACTGAAGTTTTCACTTACATTCAGTAAAAAAAATATTTTTTCAACAAAAATTGAGCAAAAGAAGGAAAAATAAATCTAAAAATTTCAAATGCTGTATTTTTATATATTTAAAAATTTGCGGCTCCTTTATTTATTAAATTGTAAATTTCCAACAAAACATGATTCATTTACATTTTCAAAATAATTTGCAGCTCATTGGCTACGCAGATAGCAGCCAAAGATAGTTTTTATTTAATGAAAAAAAATCAGCAACAATCAAACGCGTATTAATTAAGGCAAAGCAAAAAAAAAAAAAAATAGAATGAAATTTCAGTACACCCCTGAAAATACAGATGAATTATTTTTATTATTAGAGCTTGATTGGAGCATTTAAATTTTCTAGGGAATTATTTTGTTCTCAATTTAAATTCAGGAATTAAAAAAGGTAAAAAGGTTTTCTCTGTTTATATTTTTGATGTTAAAAACTGGTTACGAAAACGAACCTTTCTGACAATTCTATACAAGAAAAAAATCAGATTGCTTTTGCACGGTGTGTTATTTTCACGGAAAGGCTAATACATTTGGACGTAAATTACACGAAAATAAGGGCCTAATCGAGGAGGAAAAAAATACTCCCTCCGGCGAGATAAAAAGGCAAGGTCAGTCTTTATTGCTTTTTATGCGCCCAGTTGCGAGCCGAGAAAAGAGGAATAAAGAATTCCGACTGCCACCATTAAAAGCGTGTTATTGTTATTAAAAAATCAATTATTATTATCTCGAGAGCACTATATGTTTGCGCACACCTAATCTTTATGAAAAACACCGCGCCTCGCTCATTAATTAAATATAATCGCATGGCCGAAGATGCGAAGAAGTTTGTACAAGCGCAGCTAGATAAGAGGCGTCAATTTCACACTTGATTTCGTTAAACTTCTCACTTTGATTAGTGAAAGATTTGCATTTTTAGGAGTAAATTAAAAAAAAATCAAATAATGTGGAAAGTCGGAAGTGGTGCGGCCTCCGAAAATAGCCAGCGTCGCGGATAATGTCTGCCTGCTGCTGCTGGCCGTGCGCTGCATAAAAGATAATAATAATACGCTGCCGCGCTCGCTCTTCGATGACTACTTTGCTTGCCATACACACCGACACATGGCAATCTTGATGAGAAGTACTAGAGAATTTATCACCCTCTGCCAGCCATGAAAAATCAGCCTCCAGTTAGCCCAACTTTGGCCGCGGCCCACCGCAAGACTCCGCCGTGCCGCGACGCACGCGATTCGCCACTTTGCGCCGGAAAAAGCGAACCTCGCCCGAAACAAAAATCGCCCTTCAATCGTCGTTCGCGCCTGCAGGAAAAAAGGGTTGGCGAATTCGCAAAGGGTGGCGACGCCGAAGGGCGCGAAGGGAAATTCGCGGGCCGCACGCGGTCGCGCGTCAACGGCCACGGCGGATACTTGTGGTGGTCGTTGCGAGAGACCGTCAGCGTCTCGTTGGCGCCGCCAACGAGAAATTTCAGGGCGTCTCTCGTCTCGTTTGCTCGTCTGTCACGTTGGTACCGTGTCAACTCACGCGCCGTTCGGTTGGCGCTCCTGTTTCAATTGGAGATTCTGTTGGGGGCTGCCGACGCGCTCTCCGTGTATTGACGGCAGCTCTCTCGCACCGCTTTTCTCGCGTTTCGCCGATTATTGAGACCGATTCCAGGGCCCAAACACGACCCAGTCGGCGGCCCAAGGTGTGCCGCGGATTATATGAGTGGTGGTGGTGGTGTTTTGCGCACACAAGCGATCTATACACACACGCATTCACGACCATCGCGGAGGTGCTTCACAAATCGGATACTGCTCTGTGCCATGCTGAAAACCGTTGCTAATAATCTCTGGATTAGTCGTAGGTGAGTTTTTTATTTATTTAAATTAACCGAGTTCCTTTGCAGCCGACGTCATTTATATTTAATTATAATCTCAGCGGTGTGTCGCAATCAAGTACGACGTAGGTGAACATTTAAACCCTAGAACAATAGGCCTATTGATGACTACGTGCGAGTCGGATCTGCTGGCTAATTTGCATTTTTGGCCGAATTCATATTCACGGGGGATACGTGTATGTGTGTTTGCGTTGACGCATCGGCTATGCGCACTGAGAACCAGTTCCCTCTTGTCTGCCTGTCAAGCAGGCAAGGGCCGTGCCGCCGCAGAATGGTGAATTTTAAGCAGCGACTCTTCTTTCTTTTTCGCTTCTTTATATTTCGATTGTTGGCCGGTCGAACGAACCAATGTAAAAAAAGCAGCCGATCCCAGAGTGAGATCTCTCTCGCGCAAGGTCTTTCGTGTCAGTTTGACTCCCCACTCGGGTGAACAAAAAAAAAAAAACAGTCATTTCTGAAGAAATTATCCCCCTGATCGGCCCACCCACCCCTTTATGTATTTCCGAATGATAAATAATGCACCGCTGCTCGATGAATTGTGTATGTTTTTCCCCGTCCGCGATCGCCCTCCCCTCCGTCCGTGCCTACAAATGGAAAAAGTGTGTTCATTGATTGTTGTCGCCCTTCGGCGGTTCGCCTCCATCATGTTTTATGGCGAGTCACTGGTCTAGGTATAACATTTGTACGCATCTAGCAGACGTTGCAACCCCCAGCCTGGAATAATGCACTAATGCTCAGGTCACACGGAAGATAATCCGTTGTTGTTCCGTGCAACCCTGTGGGGGCGGCGCGAGGGGTTGCGAGCCGCGAGCCTCCTCGATGTCACGTCGTCCAATAAAATAAGTTATATCCGGAATGGGTTTTATCTCAAGAGGGTTGTTCGGGGAGCTTGTTAATCAACTACTGCAATAAAATCGCATTAAAGTGGTTGTGTAATCGAAAGTCAAAGTTTTGTGCAAAAAAGATTTAAAATAATGATAATTGAAGTAGCGATTCAACGAAGAATTATTGCAAGACAAGCAACTTCTGAATAATTTATATAATTTTTTATTCGGACGAAAACTTCGCTGGAATTATTTCATTTAAAAATAATTTTAATCTTGACCTGCAGCCATCTTGGTTAATTTTGATCCAGTCTGCAAACTTGTTACGTGTTTTAACATTATCTGAATTATTCATAATTTTTCAAGTTTTTATTTGAAACTCTGAGTAAAAAGTTATATATTCCAATTTTTCACTACATTTTTAATCGATTTATATAGATTTTATTTTATTACCGAGAAAAATTACCATTTAAAAATAAATTGGTGATTTGAATTTAAATTCGGCTTTTCCTTGATAGGTTTTGTGAGATGCTTATTAAGAAAACTCTAAATTCTACCACGAAAAAAAATTTAAGCTTTTTTTTTTAATTAAGAATAAATTGGTTGGTTGGATTTTCCAATTGATGATTGAGAAATGCAATGTAATGTTTTATTGCGCTGTCCGTATTTACTTCTGCGGCTAAATACCCTCATTTCTAGTACATTTTTGTGTCAAATTGTTTATTCGTTTCCGCCGCGGGCCTGCGGCTAATGCGCCTCACCGGAATGTTCGTGTAATTTCCATCGAACACCATAATTTATGCCGTTAAAGTGGCGATAAAATCAGAACACGTTGGTCTAGAAGTATAGAAGCCGCCGCGCTCGTTAATTACATGTTATTATTGTATACTTCTTGCCGGCAATGGAATATCAACGTGCTAAATTTTCGTTTAATAAGGGATGAAGCAAAGCAAAGGCGACATAATCCAATTCGGTCGCGGCTAATTGGTCCTCTTTCCGGTCGCCACCGCGCGCCGGCAAAAACCAGCAGATAAAAGGGGTCATTAAAATAATATCGATCATGCGGCGCGCTTGGTCGTCATGCACTTAATTGAGGTTTCCTTGCTCCGGCCAGCAAGCTTCAGAAGTTCAATACCACGCGATTTTTTTTAACATTTCGGCACTCCATTGACTACCGCGTATAATTGAAATCCCCAACTTTAGAGAAAACTTTTTTTGCGGCCATATTTAAATTCGGAAAAGATTTGTTCTAGTTCTTCACAAAATTTTTTCAAAAGAATTTACAAAACTAGTTGGTTTTTTATTACTTTATATAAAAATTGTATGAACTTATAAAAATATTAATATTTTACGGTTCTAGTAAATTAAATTTTTTATTTGCTAGCGAATTTATTGGCAATATCTGCCAAAATTGTGTTTTAAAAAATTAAAAGTATGCAAAATTTAAATTACAATGAAAAGTTGAAACCGGGCGAACCTCGTTGCAAAGAAAAATGAAAAAATAAAGGACAACTGACCCCAAAGGCGACCTGCGGTCTGCTGGTACTCAGGACCGGCACTCAGGTTAGCTGATGAGGCCTGGATTGGCCGAAACAGCTGTCCTAACCAGTAGTGCGGCAGAATACTGTGATTTTGCCAGAAAAGTCTTTGGGTTCATTGCCCTGGAAATTTCTGCCAAAATCACAGTATCACTGTTGACTGACTCTTTTGCTTAATTAATTTCTGCAAATTTTGTTTATTAAAATTAAATTCTCCCATTTTATTTTTACTTTTTTTATTAATTCCTCCCACTTAGTTTTAGTCGGACACAAGAAATCCTAGGTTTTAAAGTACCAGCAGACCGCAGGTCGCCTTTGGGGTCAGTTGTCCTTTATTTTTTCATTTTTCTTTGCAACGAAGTTCGCCCGGTTTCAATTTTTCATGAAATCCACCTCGAGTGTTACCATTCAATTAACAATGAAAAGCTTTGTAAAAATCTTTTAGCTTCATTATCATTGTTGTTTAAATTTATAGAAAATTCATTAAAAAATAAATTATTGAGAGGGAAACATTGAAAAGACACCAGCAAAGATTTTACATTTTATTTATAAAAAAAGACCGCATCCGTAAAAGTGAGCCTCAAAACATAATTTTATTATCCACCTTAAAAAGAAATTATTATAAATTTTATGCATAATTAAATTATTCCATCTGAAAGAGGTTTGATGGTTTTTTGCCTTTCCTTCGTTGCCTTTCGAAATTCACGGGGCCATTTAACTCCGGCGGAAGTTGTTTTCCCATGTCTGCAGTAAGGTTCCTTTGGGTTCGTGCGGCGGTTTATCAATCGCGAGAATCGCAACGGAAGCGAGCAAATAGTTTTCAGCGGCCCGATTATTCACTCGCGCGTCGTCTTGTTAAAGTCTCGGTGTTGTTGAAGACGAGCGTTGCGTTTTCTTTCTTCCTCGAGCGGACACTTGGCTTGGCAAGCGCAGAGAGGTGCGGTATTGATTGAGCAGAAGTTTACACAACTCGCACTTACAACGGTCGCCTCTTTGTAAACAACGCCTCTGCTAGACGCGCTCATTACAAATTACAAGGCGCGCATGGATCGGAGACCGCGGCGACAAAAAAGTCGCTCAAGGGAGAGTCTCGAAAGCGCCTCCCCAGCTAATTGCAACTCGTTATTCTCCAATTATTCAACATCAAATTAACTCTTTTATTAAGCATAAGGAGAAATCCGCCATTTTTAAATGCAAACATAATTTTTATAATAATTTTGGTCAGAATAGAGGAACGTGTGTTTTTCTTAAACAAAAACAACTCACAAATCCCATCCACAAAAAGCTGACTTTAAATTCAAATCACCAGGAATCAACCCCTCGATCGTGAAATTCTACCAAAAAACTTAAATTTGCACTATCATTTTAAAATTAATAAAATTATTTGCTTTCATTTCAAAACTCATTAGAGTACAACTTCAACTTCATTTAAAAAATTTAACAAAGCAATGTGGTGTGTGACAAAATAAAATTAAAATCTTTCACTTTCATTTAAAAATTAATGTATTTAATATTTTTTTTTTTAAAATATTCTTTTTCCGTCTAGGCAATCGACGTAAAATCATGCGTGCAAAAAAGAGGAGCCGCTGTGGTCAGACCCTCCCTGTTTCACATCCTTTCAAACAGCCATAAATATATATGAGCGTTAGCCTCGCTCTGTGGTGCCTCTGCGTATGTGACAAAGTTTTGTGGGCGGAATTCGCAGAACGCCAAAAATGTGTTTGCTCATTTATTTGCTGTCAAAGTGGTTGAGCAAACACAGTCTTGTCATACAACAGATTCCTGCCAAATAGTTCTGGTGTCGCATTAGCAAGTCAACGTGAAAGTTGGATTTCCGAAAGGATTGATTATACGTTTTAAATGGGTTGGGGGAAAAGTGTGACCTAATTACTGTGTCTTAAAAGACAGATTAGATTAACTTAAAACGAGTTAGATAAGAATTACAAGAGCATTGACCACCTGCAGGCCGTTTTTCGCGACGGGGCGCGGCAGAAAAGTGCACTTCTCTGTTTTTAATTTTAGGAATCACAAAATAATCATTTTTTTTTTAATTTATTCATTTTATACTGATGGTGTGTTTCTTTTTTGATTTCAGAACCTAGAATGTTGGGATCTGGAGGCCCACGCGGGCCGGCAGCGAGTTCAGCCGGCACTTTGCTCGAGTCGTGGCCTTGCAGCTGCAGCGTCGTCGTTGTCCAGCAGCAGCAGCAGCGTCTCAGCAGGCCGCAGAGTGGTTGCCCCGCGATTGCCAGTGCTGCCCAGGTCGGCGCAGCGCTGTTTTCAAGTGCATGGCGGAACCAATGAGAGAGAGTCCGCTGCAGGACAGCAGCCACCGCGGAAAGGTGGCAGACCCCTGCAAGAAGCTTTTGTCCTCGAGTGCAGCAGCGAAGCAGGGCAGTGCGCGCGGCGGGGCCGATCCCGCGACAGCAGCAACAGCGCCGGCCTCGAATAACAATTTCGACGACGATAATGAGTGGGACATCGGCATCGGCAACCTAATAATCGACTTGGACGCCGACATCGAGAAAACTAACGAAGGCAAGGCCAGCCACAACAACAACATGGCCTCCACCGGCGGCTCAGGCGGATCTTCCTCCTCCTCGAACGCCAACGCCCCCGCCAAGGGCGGCAGCAGCAGCACCAAGGCCGTCTGTCCGGCGGCGGCCACGGCCGCCGTCGAGCACTCGGCCACCGTCGACAAGGGACTCAAAATGAAAATCAAGCGCACCAAGCCCGGCACCAAGGAGGCCAAGCACGAAATCGTCAAGGCCCCGGTGCCGGAGGCCGCCCCGGCGGCCGCGCCGCCGGCGGCCAGCACCAACGGCGACGCGGCCGAGGCCAAGGCCAAGCACTTCCCCTCCTCGGGCCAGGGCAGCCCCGCGGCCAAGCGCGGCAGCGTCAGCGGCCACCGGCGCGACAAGACCAAGCACCAGACGCCGGCCAAGCCGTCGTCCGAGGCGGTCAACGGGGCGCCGGCCGAGGCCGCCTCCCTGGCCGTCGCCGCCCCCGCGGCCCCCCAGCAGACGTGTGCAGTGCAGGTGAACAATGCGGAGGCGGCCGCAGTGACTGCCCCCATTCCCCCCGCCCTCGTGTTTCCGGCGGCCGCCGTCGCCCCCGCGACCCCCGCCGGGTCCAACCCCTCAACCCCCGCCAAGCTGGCCTCAGCCGCCGACCTGCTGGTCTCGGCGGCCCAGTGCGCCAGCCCTGCCAAGACTGAGGATGCTTCGTCGTCCCCGCCCCCCAGCAAGAAGCTGAAAACGACCCCCGCTGTTAGTTGTACCACTAACGGAGTGAGTGATGCAAAGGTAACAAAAATAATCCGGTTTCTATTCTTTCTGACGGGATATAAAAAGCCTTTTTAGTTTGATCTTTTATTTATACATTCTTCATTGAAAAATCAATCAAGTACTTTCAACTTGCATCCTAAAAGATTAAAGTTAAGATTTCAAAATTTATTTATCAGTTTGCTCGAAATTGTTTTGAAAGTTTTTTTCGCATATTTTTATAATAGCAATTCACTCGGTTTTTGCGCTTCGCCAGATGATATTGGGTTTATATTTTATTTATTTAATATATTTTTTATTCCGCAATTGACGACTGAAAAGTTTCTCAGAGCTGAAATCAATGTGAAATTTGTTGGAAGTCAACTTATTTTAACAATATTATATGAAGAGGTTGTTTGAATCTTAACTTTGTTTGTTTTGTCACGATATGAGCATCGAGTACTCAAATCAATTTGTTTAGGAAGCCGGAATAATAAATAATTAATGGTTACGTCAGTGGCCGCTTTCGACGATATCGTTGCGCATATTTACGTTTTAATTAAAGAGCATCTGCAAATAGTGCAGGCCGCGCGAGTTTGTTTTCTTGTTTGTCACCCGCGATCGGCCGACGTGTTTATTCGCCTTGTAACGAGCTGTTAAACAAGCGACGATTACGCCATTAGTGAATCGGCGTCAGGTGGAAACGAATAATAACGTCTTGAGTAGTCTGAATAGTCGCGCGAGTTGGCTCATTTTAAAACTGCACCGCGTGCGTTAATCGGCTTTGTCTCGCGATCCCTCTTTGTTACTTCATCACTCAACTTGATATATTATTAAAGCATTACGTACGTTCGCAAACAATCTCTGACATCGACTTGCGTCGTAAGCAGATCTTCTTACCAGATAAATCAGCATTCTGCTGCAGCCTTCAGCTTTTATCAATTAAATTATGTGTCAAAGGCGCGGTTTCGATTTGAATTTTAAATTCCTGCAAAAAAAAAAAACTTTTGCCCATCTCAAAAAGCTTTATTATAATTTTTATTCTCTAAAATGCACGTAATAAAAAAATATTAAAATAATAATAATTATAATGGTTTGCTCACAGAAATTATATACAGAACTGCGTGTTTTAAGTTGAAATGTTAAAAAATTGATAAAGCTTGGATATTTTATTTTAATTTATCCTTTGAATTAACACAAGAAAAATTAATAATAAATTATATTTATACGTGCTTGATAATAAAAAATATATTTAAAAAAAAAATTGTAAGAATTGACTAAAACAATAATAAAAAAGTCAAAAATTTGCTAGGACCAAATTAGAGGGGGCCTATCTAAAAATTATACACTAGACAGACACCTCGAAACGTTGTCACCGGCAAAGACACAGCCACGGGCATCTGCGTTTGCTTTTTGAAAGTTTGCTTCAGTTTTATATTTTGTACCTTCCAGAAAATCGACTAGAATTATAAATTACTTTTCGGAGGAAATGATCTATGACAAAGGCATTTTATGAGAAGTGAAAAATAATTTAGGACAAATATTTTAGGGCAAATAATTTTTGAAACATGTAGGAGGTTTGAAATTAGAGGCTACGCAGGTGTCCCAAAATGCGAGTTTTGTAAATTTCTCAGTTAATTCAAATGCAATGAAATTAAAAGCAAAAATATTTCCTTTATTTATATTTCTAGCGCTCTTTTAAATTGAACCCTTTTCTAAGCATGCATCCGATTTCTAATTTTTGCAATTTATTCCATCTGGACCGCCACTCTTGACCTTGACTTTTGACCTTGGTCAGCGAGCATCCTTAACCCTACAAACCGTGATTTGGCGATGGCGGCACTGAAACTTTTCAAGCTTGAATAAAGCGACAGAAACGCGCTTTAAATGAAGTCATGCAAAACCTACTCTCGGGCAAATAATTTATCGCTTCGACTCCCCGGGCAAACCTTGTGCGGCTTCCATGCAACTTGGCTGTGTCAATCGCGTGATTCGTGCAGAAGCCATTTTGTGAAAACTATCAAACCGCCTCGGCACTCAATATCCATTAGCAAAGTGCGAAACAATCCTCTCGCTATTTTTTCTTTCTCTTCAAAACAATTTAACGTCTCTTTAATGGGGGGACTGTAAATCATGTGTCTTGTACAAACAACGTTCAAATAAATTCCGACCACAAATTGAAAAAGCTCATATAAACGTACACAACTTTCACTTATATGCTTGACATGCAAGTCACGCTGGTGTCACGGTTTCCATCGCATTTTGTACAAAAATAAAATATAAATGTAGGGAATTGTTTCATGCGGGTGCAGCGAAAAATGCAAGGTTGAGCAAACGACGCCGGCCGACGGAATATATTATATTATATTTAAAAAACCCAACTTGTCCCCCTGGGCAGTCTCGTCGCGCATTTTTGCTCACGCTCGTCTTATTGCTACAAATTACAACCTAATTGCTCTCTCGCCGGCGCGCCAACAGCACTCGAGAGTTGGAAATAATTTAATGATGGAAAACAACACGTTATTTTATTGAGAGAGGCTCAGCGAGGCAATTTTATCGCGGCATCAATCACCACGCCCACGCGAATAACTACCACTCTAATCGAATCATATTATAAACGCTCGCACAAGGGTCTTTATTTATTTACTTTGCTGTCGATTCGCGCTCGTCGTTATTTTCAATTAGTAGCTCTCTAATTGGAAGAAATTATAATGAAGCCTATATAATTATATAAAAACACGTGATCAAAAAAATATACAAAAAAGGGCCATCCTTTATAATCGAAACTTGGTAGGAAAGTAGAAAAGTCATGTGTTTATTTGTTTGTCATGGTTTTTGAAGTTTTAATTGTAAATTTTGAAACAGGAATTCTAATCTGTTTTGGAAAAATTCAGATTAAAGGTTGAAATTTAAAAGCTCTAATTCGTTTTAGAATCATTTGGTTTTCTTGCTCAGATTCCTTTGCAAAACCTGAAATTAATTATCTTCTTTATATCAACACTTAATTTTATGTCATGATGAATTTTAAAAAATTGTTAAATGTTTAATTAGAATTTTGGAGTTTTTTATGTGTGAGGAAATGTCAAACTATGTATTTTATTAAATTATTTATTTTTTCCTACAAATATCAAATAGACATTATGAGAAAATTCGTACTGAATCCTGCTCATGCAAAAATAAAACTTAATAATTCATTCCAGACTTGTTCTGCGCTTCTTTTCGATTCAGGGAAAGAAAAAGCCTCATATCGAAAGTTCTCCAGTCGCAGACACAAGACACTCCCAAGGTCATGGTCAAAGATATATTTTTTCCCTTGAAAAAAAACTTTCCGGTGCGTCTCAATTTCGACCGCACTTAATTCCAAAGAGAGCAAATAATTGAATTCACTACTTTTCTTAACATTAATTTCGCTTCTCACACGTGGATATTTTTGGGAGCCAGAGCGGTGGAGGACATTAGGCCCGCCAGCCATTTTGTGGTTCGCCAGAAGCTGCGACGTCGACATAATTTTTAATTTATAGGGGAGTTAAGATCGATATCTCTGATGGCATATAAATTGCCCCGGACAAGCACGTATTGATTGCGCGACTCGTAATAGTCGGAAGCAATTAAAAAAAGGCGCCGCACCAATTTTCCCACGAAAATTTGATCAATTTGTTATCAAGGAAAGGATTGACGGGGGGAAGCATGAAAAAAAAACAAGCTTTGTAAAAATAAAAAATTGTATTTTTTTTTTACTCTAAATCAAAACGGCTTGACCAGTTTCGGTAACGGTCTGCAACCCTATTTCATAAGCAAGAAAAAATTTAAAAAATCTGTGAAATTAAAAAAAAAAATCGAAAAACTATTTGAATTGAAATTTACAATTTTTTATAAAAAATATTTTTTTTTTTTCAATTTTGCAGATTTTTTTCCCTTGCTCGTAAATTAGGGTTGCAGTTTTTTTCAAACGTTTTTTTTTCAACGAGTACTTCCATGAACTTCTCCTCGAGTGCCAATTTATTTATTTATTTATGTTCAATTTGATACACAGTCATGAATACTGCAAAAAGCTATAAAACAGAAAAAGCCGGGAAAATAAATGGATTTGAAAAGAGACGCATTACTTCTTCAAACAAGGTTTTATATTTTTTTATTAAAGACACCTCTGGGGTCAATCGGAAGAGAGCAGCGCGCGATATCTGTCCATCGCATTAAGTAAGCCCTTGTCTGGGGGTTGGTTGGTCGGCTCGCTGACTCGGTGTGCCGCGGCGAGCCTGCAGAAATCAATACTACGGTGGTAACAGGCAGCTAACTCTCTGTGAAAACACAGCGGCGGCGGCACCCACGATATTGGTGTGTGTGTGTGTATTGCATTGCACAAACCGACCGCCGGCGATCCGCTGCGAAATTACGTGCTCGGTATCATTCACTGCTGTTTTGCCTCGGCTTGTCGCCCGCTCGACGCCCTAATGACGAGGGTCTTGGAAAAAAAAGTTTGCGCTTTGTGCCGCCGCCGCCGGTGCCGCAGTCAGCACATCTCGAGGCTGCAGACGCCGCCCGGCGCGATTAAAGAGAGGGAAAACGACGAGAGCCAAAAGTGTTGAAAGGATTAAAGAGGGCGAAAATCCGATGAGAGGCTTTTCATCAAAAGCAGAGAATTATTTGCAAAAGTCTGCATTTAAACAAAAATCGCATTTTTATTCTTTTTTCATACTCATTTGAGTTATAATTGTAGTTTGATCTATAAAGTAATGTTTACAAATTCAATTTTTTTTTCAGTTTCATTTGACGAGGGTTATAAATTTCAGATCCTATTTAACGCAGGATCGGATTAATTAGCACTCATTAATTAAAACTCGAATCTAATCTCTATTTTTCTAGTTGAAAAGAAAATCAAAATCGTCTGATTGAAATGAATGAACTCAATTTGATGAAATTCAAATCTAAGTATATTTCATGGAAAATTTTAAAAATTGGTATATTTAATTCGAATCATGAAGTATTTTTAATATTTAAATTCAGTTTGTTTGCGTTGGCAGGATTAAGCATAGGAAGATTAATAAAAATTTTGATTTTGATTTAAATCAACCGGACGGAAAAAAAACTGGAAACTTGAAATTTTGGAAAATCCAATTCTGCGATCACATAAAAATTTTCATGGCAATTTCGCGCTGTTTTAGTAGAGGCAAAAATTCAAAATTTTATTGTTTCCTGGGCTCCAATTCTGAAAAAAGAATTAGTCATTTTATTTTGCCCTGCTGCTGCTGTTTTTTTTCTTTTTTTCTTTTTTCAATAATTCAGTCAATTTTTCTCTCACATTAAAAATCTTTTTCATTTTATATCATACTATCTATCACTTAATTTGGCCTACTGTTAGATCAGCGTTTTTTTTCCAGTTAATCTCTTCAGCGTGATTTAAAAAGCTTATAAAATTTCAAAATTTTTGTAAAATTCCGTATTTTTATATTTGGTATACTTTTATGAACCAAATCAATTTGGTGGAAAACAAAAAGCTCTTGATAATGAAATATATGCAGAGCGGTGCAAGTCTTTGTTTGGCTAAATCGTCAGCAATTAGAACCCATTTTGAATAATTTGCTCGCTCGTGTACTCAACGCTGCAGCGGTCAGCGCATGAGTAATATCGAAACAAAAGTGCGCTCTGGGGTAGCGACTAATGGATCGGATAATGGCTCACGCGGATTCCCACGGGTTGATTCGCGCAAACCGACTTCATCAGAGCGAATTTTTAGCCGGCGCTTAGATGGAATTATTCAATTGATCAATTCAACACGCGCGACGCCGTGATTAATTAATTAAAACCGGCACACACTATTTGTCAACAAGCAAGCAAGCCAGCCGGTGACTGATTGCATCTTTCGCGTTCCCCGCATTATACGTAATCGGCTGATATACGTGTTAATAAGCACGAATTCGCTCGGCGGGCAGGCAGGCAGCGAGCAATAATTAATGCCTGCATCCCACCGTCGCCGCCGCCGCGCCCCTCCTGCCACTCTTCCACCCTCCGCGCTGATCCCCTTCAGCCTGCAAACAGCTTGCACGCTTCACCCCTGCCAACCGGCCGCACTGCGTCGGCGGTTGGCGAATTTTTCATGAGCACACACGCTCGGAAACTATACACAATATATATCCATCCGATCGTGCTAAAACTTGCTCTCTCCGTTAAATATATTCATGCGTCCAGCCGCACGCCCAAATTATACAGAGCGTAATTCTCTAATGACTTTTATTACACGCGCTGCTCGAAATTCGGCTCTGTGTTTAATCCCCTTTTCATTATTATTCCTCCTATTAAGCCCAAATATATATTATTAATTCAAAATTTAATTATTGTCGTTTGGGGAGATAAATTTATCACAATGAAAAACATGGAAATACATTTTTGGAAACAAGCTTTTTAAATTATTAAATTTTTCTCAAATCATTTAACCATTTATTGTTACTGTTGCTAATACATTGTTTTCATAAAATTGTTGAAAAAAATAATAAATTATTTGCGAGCCAAAAAAGGAATTGTTGGGAAAAAAACGGCACAAGAAATTTGCTAAAACTTCCTAGATCAAAAAGACCCCAATCGCCGCAGTGAGCTTTGGTTGACTAGGTTTTTGTTCTTAACACTGATCACAAATTATTATTTAAAAAAATATATAAATGAAATAATGGAATAGAGCACAGCAAAATGTGAATTTATGTGGATATTTCTTACTTCCTTGATTTCTTAAGTATTTTAGGTTTTTTTTATCATTTGAGACGCTCATATTTATTGAAATTCAATTTAAAGATAAAAAAATTAATTCGGTAATAAAATCAATTTTTATTTTTTATTGGAACTCCCTAGAACTCTTGTTGATTTGCTGTGACATGTTTTTTTCTTTTAATGTTTATAATGTTTGACAAGTTTAACCATTCAAAAAAAAAATTCATTTAAAAAATTGCTTCTTCATGAAATTACAAAAAATTGAAGAAATTTCTCCAATACTTGAAATAAGCTTCCAGCGTAAATAATTTGAAGGCTGGTAAAAGGTCTCTTCCGATTGAGACGTTCTCTCAATCAAATACTCACTCGAGCGTGAATTACTGAAAATCTATCCACTCGCCTTATTGACAGTCGGAAACGTTGAAGCGTAAAATCGATAAACCAGCACAGCGCCTCGAAATAGCGTCGCTGTTTAATTATTACCGCGTTCGCCGTTATTTGCGTCTCGGTGGTGAACAATACGATTCTCACTACTATTTTGCAAGTCAAATTCCAGCTTGGAACTTTGATATACACGGCGTGTTCCGACCGCAACTCATTTCATTAACTCAAAGTGCGTTTTCATCTCCTTGTTCGCAGGTGGATGTGAGCGATGTGTGTGTGGGAACAAGTGTCGGCACCATTACAGAGCCAGACTGCTTAGGCCCTTGTGAACCAGGCACCAGTGTCACCCTCGAGGGTATCGTCTGGAACGAGACAGAAGGAGGTCAGTACCTTTTTAATGTAATAACCTCCTCACGTTCAGCCACCAGAACGCTAAGATGGCGCCACAATTGTTGCAGGGTTATTAAATATATAGGCAAAATAATAATAAAAAATCTTATTTTTTAAATCCTTGTCCGTAGAGTCATGTTGCAATTATCTGCCCTTATTTCATACACGTATCGAGATTATTATAAAGTTCAAAAACAACAATGTTGGATACATTAAAATTAATTTATGCGCCGGTGTGCATACGAAAGAAGTAGACTGACATTATATGTCGTGCTGCTACGCTATTATTCTACTAAAATGAAATTGTCTTGCAGGTGTGCTTGTGGTAAATGTCACATGGCGTGGCAAAACGTACGTGGGAACTCTACTAGACTGCACTAAACACGACTGGGCGCCACCAAGGTATACCTACCACTACGTACACTATAAATTAAGCGGTTAGCGAGTGTCTCCCGGCTCTCGTAACCGCACTCTGCCTCCGTGATTGGAAAATTCCTTCTCGGGGCGTTGGCCGTCTCTTAATGATTTTTCAAACGCCTCAAATGCGTAATGATAGTGATGAGCTGGTCGTTAAATTCTTTTGAGGTACAAATTAGACAAATTTCTAGAAAAAAAAAACCAACAATGAATAAAGCACGGCTTCTTTTATGACAATTTTAACAGCTCAATTTATTAGGTATTTTTTAGAATAAATTTATATGTATGAATAAGAATGAGATTCAAATCCCTCTTAGGCATAGAATAATTAATTAGAAAGTAAATACATGTAATAGAAAAATTAGTCGTCGTAAAGAATTCATTCGTTTTGTAATTTGTCGGATGATACTTGAAAAATTTAGGTTTCTTGCTTCACAAATTTCTAATGCATCCTCAAATTTCAGATTTTGCGACTCTCCAACTGATGATCTCGACGCTCGCGCGCCCAAGGGCAGAGGGAAGCGAGGTCGTGGCTCCTTCTCGACGCCCGCAAATGATCTCAGCAACTTCACCGAGACTCGCTCCTCGGTGCACAGCAAACTGCGCAACGGTGCCAAAGGTCGTCGCGGAGCAGCTGGCTCTCCAGCGCCACCCTCTGTGCCCGTCTTCCCCAGACCCGACACCAACAACAAGCGCAAGGGTCGACCCAGTGAGACGGAGGAGCCCAACGGCGCCGCCGCTGGAAAGCGCAGCCGTTCGGGCTCCAGAGGCCCCACGGCCAGTCCTCCAGCCTCGCCTGTGCTGCTCGAGTGCCCCGAACCGAATTGCTCGAAGAAGTACAAGCACATCAACGGCCTCAAGTACCACCAGTCGCACGCGCACGGTGCCGTCGAGGAGGAACTTGACTCGAAAGACGCCATCAGCCTTTCGGAGAACGACGAGAGCAACGCAGAAGTGCCTTCGGTGCCTGCGAGTCCCTCGCCAGAAAAATCGTCGCCGATGGTCAAGGTGGAGGTCAAGAAGGAGTCGACCCCCGAGCCGCAGCCAGTGTCGCCAGGTGCTCCGGTTGAGCCTGAAAAGGAAGTGCTTGTGTTTCCCGAGGAGCAAACTGCTCCGCCTCCGACTGCCCCTCAGTTTCCTCTTGTGGCCAAGCCCGTGGTCTCTCCTGCCGTGGCGGCGCGGCCCCCTGGGCCGCACCCAGTGCTGAATGTACCCACGCCCCCGAAGTTGTTGCAACCAGCGAGTCTGGGTGAACCGAAACTCAGTGAAAAGTATAAGGTGAAAATCCCCACGCCGCCTGTGCAGCAGCGGCCGCCGTCAACACCGACCATCAAGGCTGTGCAGCCACTGCCTCCTGCGCCCACTGCCAAAGAAAAGCCGGAAAAGCAGCAGGCACCAAAGTCACCCCTCCCTGCCAACTTGACCCCCAAGAAGAAGACGCCAAGAAAGTCGCCGACCAGCAGTCCGCTGCCAGACCAACACAACGGTCTGGTTTTCCCCTCGGAAGTGGCGCCTTCCTCACCTCTCCCCCTCACTCAGCCCACCAACGAGGGGAGAGAAGAGGTCCAGAGTCCCGCCTACTCGGACATTTCCGACGACGGCGCTCCCGTCGACGCCGAGGTCAAGTCGCCCTCCAAACCTGGTGACAAGAAGGTGGACGGCCAAGCGCCTCTCGGGCCGTACGGAATGTTTCCGTACTACGGCCAGACGCCTTACCTTCCGGTGAACGCGGTGCCGGTGCCTGACAACAAGGGCAAGGACGACAAGGACCCTTCCAAGGACAAGGAGAAGAAGGAGGAGTTTGCGCAAGGAAAGCCAGGTGCCCCCGGATCGCAGCCGCAGCAGGCGCCGCCCCACTACTACCCCTATGGCTACTACCCTTACAACCTGGAGGCTTCGGCGTACCCTCTGGCAGCAGTGGTCGTCGACAAGTACGTGGACGACAAGGAAATTAAAATCAAGGAAGAAAAGGTGGACAAGGAAGTGACCAAGCAAGGACAGGTTTTGAACAAATCTATCAAAAGTGAGGTGAAAGACAAGCAAAGTGAAAACCACCAGATATTGAAAGAGAGCATCGAGCTGAAGAGTCAGATGGGCGACAAAAAGTTCTACGAGTACCCGTACCACGTGTACCAACGTCAGCAGGAGGATTACCGCCGCTACATGCTGCAGCCGGACAAGCGGAAGGACGTGCAGCCGCTGGACGCCACCGTCAACAAGGAGCCGTCCAGCAAGAGCAAAAACTCGCCGAAACCGGCGCCCAAAGAGGACAAGCCTGAGAAAAAGGAGTCCTCGGCGGAGAAGAACAAGCAGGAGGGGGTGAAGCCGACGATGGAGACGCAGGGGCCGCCCCCGCCGACCAACTCGTACGCCTACTTCAACCCCAACTACATGCAGTCGGCGCACTACAGCACCCTGCCCTTCGACCCCAACCACCCCGTCTACAGGGGGATGAGCCCCATGCTGGTGCCGGGCCCTTACGGCGCCACCCCGTACCTGCACCCCCCGATGCGGTACCCTGGGCCGGAGGACCTGTCGCGGGGGCCGCCGGCCGGCGCGCCGACCAAGGCCCTGGACATGCTGCAGCACCACGCCTCCCAGTACGCTTACTCCTCGCACAAAATCCACGAGCTGCAGGAACGCGCCCTCAAGTCGCCGACCCCGGGGGCCAAGACGCCCTCGACGGCGACGCCCCCCAGCTCCGGCGGGCCTCCCTCGTCCGTCCCGGGGGCCACTCCTCCCTCGGCCCCTGGACGCAGCGGGCCGCCGAGACCCTCGTCGGGGGGCGCGACGGCGCCAGGGGGCCCTTCACCGGCGTCGAGCAAGACCCCGGCGCCGGGGGACAAGGACCCCCTGGCGCCGCCCCCCATGCGGTCGCCACCGCCACAGCGACACGTGCACACGCACCACCACACGCACGTCGGCCTCGGCTACCCCATTCTGCCGGGACAGTACCCGACCCCGTACGGAGGTAAGCCCGTGCTGAATGATTTCGAAGATTCATCTTATTAACTGGTCACGTACTGAGAGCGAGCTTCAAAAGTTGAGAAAAGTTAGTTTCACACTTTTTACCTTCTTAAATTATGCAGATTGAGTGCGATTCAAGTTCCTTTGACTGAACTTTGAAAAAACCTTTAGTCATTCCACACAACTTTTATTTCTTTATTTAAACACAGTCAAAATCTTGATAGCCCCACTTATCTGAAAATTTAAATAAAGATTAAAAAATAAATTTTGATTCCTTAAAATTAAACTTAAAAAATTATATAAGTTTGTTCAATAGGATTAATAAAGTGAATCGCCCTCATCATGTGTAGTTCAAGTTTTGATCTTCTAAATGTTAGACTATTTTGCGTTTGTGTCTCTCTGTAAATTATTTAATTTTTATTTCGATTAAATTAAGTATATAATTCTTACTTAAAATATTTAATTGCTATTGTGCTACAATCGATTTGTTATTATAAATTTGACTAACCGAATTTTGCCTTATCTTTTTGCAGCGGCTGTGTTGGCGACCCAGCAGGCGGCTGCAGCTGCTGCATCAGTAGTCAACCCCGTCTACCCGTCAGCATCGACCCCAAAATAACGTTGAGACTTCGCCGCGAAGTGTGTACATGAGAATTATTAGTATAAATATAATGTTGTTGACGGTCCAGAATTGATGAAGATTGAAGATCTTTGTGCAGATCATCCAGCAACCTGACACTCTTAGTAGGAACCAAAAGAAAGAAAGAAAATACACTATCACACGCAAGTCTTGATTTCTCAAGTTTTATCAGCGAGAGCTTAAGATATTTAGTAATGGCTGTAAAATTCCATTTTTCTATACGAATATGATTATTTTATGAATCGTCCCCCAATACACAAGCTGAATCAGCTGTGAGAAATTTTTAGTTTCAAAATCCTCTGCCACTCTTTTTTAATTAAATCTCTAATCAAACGAGAAAATGTACGGAGTTGCTCCTCTGAGTGTGTGGGTTGGTTTTTCGGAGCTCTTATTGTGAATCTTACATGGGAATCGAGGTTGTCTTCAGTTTTTCTTTAATTGTTTGTGTATATTTGTAAATTTCCGTGCAAAGAGATCTCGGTCCGAGGCTGAAATTAGCTGATCAGGACGAGTATTTCTTTTTGCAGTCAAAAAGTCAAAAACTTATTTTACCAAATTGCTTTTAATTTTCATGATCGCATGAATGTCAAATTGTTGAAAATATAATGTTTGTCCCGCAAAGGCTGTAGCATTTTTTTCTAAACTTAGTGAGCGGCCTGTACAATACTCAAGATGTGTTGATTAAAGCAAATGAATGCGGAAAAAAAAGTTTGCAAATCAAAGTGCACCACCATAAAATAAATACACACACTCACATCTCTACTAGCTCTAGGGTTTAATATCGAACGACATACTTGCTAGCTTATTTGTAACTCGCATGCTATTGATTCCTCTCTTTTCAATGTCCATTGATTAATTTGTCTGAATTGTATACGCGGTGCAGTCGTTCTTCACGAGAGTATAAATATATGAATGATTTTATTAATTTTACGAGTGAATTTTCACCGGTTTTACACTCAAGCGACTCTTGAACATTATCAATGTATGATATTTAAATTACGAGAGGAAAAAACGAAGAAATCCAAGTATCCCATGTTAGATTACTATGCATGTATGTATAAAACTAGCTAAGTTGGAAAAATCTTGATGTGATCACAATTATTCACTGCATAGTCCTTAGAGAGAGAAATGAACGAATCGAATAAAAACCTATTGCATAGAGAACGAAAAAATGATTGAGTAATTTTCCTTGTCGAGTTCAGTGTACATGAAGTGAAATAAAAATATTTTTGTTCATTTTAATTGTTATCATAAATAATGCTACTATAGGCTGTCGATCAATAATTTGTAATGTAAATGAAAACTTTTTTAGAATAGAAATAAAAAAGCAAATGTTTTAATTCAATAAATCCGAAACAATATTTCTTTTCTAGATCTATCAACTCCAAATATTTTTATGAAACAAAAGAAAAATTCCTAATGAGAATTCAAGTTTTTAACATTAATTTGTGGAATAAATTTTGATTGATCACGGCCTCCATCAGTATAATAATACTAATAATACTAATTATAAAATTAAATCTTATTATGATTAATTAGTACATATTATAATTGCACAGGAGTTCAAATGATTGCAACTTAATTATATTTCTTCCAACATTTTATTTACATTACAATGGTCACCTTATCAAGAACCAAACCATCCAAGTTTCGATACAGGATTGACTTTTTTATTTATTATAAATATTTAAATGTCATTTACTCCTTCCAAAAAAAAATTATACAATTTCTTAGCCTAGCCTTCCTAAGAAGGCAATCACTATAGCGAAACTTGCTTGAATTTTCTTTCTCATTTTTAAATAACAAAAATGACATTTCTACCGACCCGAGAGAAAATTTAGATGACGATGTCAATCTGTGCAAGATCCTCGTCAGAAGGCAGGACAATTTTTGAAGGGTCGACGTAATTGCAATCAATTGCGGGCAATCCTTCAGCCTCTCGCCTTCTGAGCTCCAGGTAAGCTTCTCTCTGCGCCCAGTCAAAGTATCTGAAAATTTTCAGACATGAAGATATTATATTTTGAAAAAAAGGAGACTAACGACTTAACTGAAGAAAAATATTGCACTTTAATTTTAAAACAACTGAAATATATCTTATTCTTACCCCCAGTCAGGGTAGTAGGCCAGGAAGAAGGTTCCAAAAACTAAGGCGATGGAGACGGAGCAGAAAAGGAACGAATGCGCAAAGTACCTGTCCTCCCACTCGTCATGATAATCAAATCCGTAAGTCACCCAATTCTGCAATTTGAAATAGTTTTTTAATATAATTGGAAGCAAAACAAATCGGTCGTCGAAATAACCTTCTTCTTGACTTCTACACCGGCTTTGGCCTCGCTCTTCTCCAGGACGTCCGAAATCGTGGTTGTTTCGCTGTTTTTCTTCGAGGTCGAGATCAACCGGACAGGCTGACCCCTGGCCGAGACGAGCGAATTCCTCGCCAAAATGCGTGCGGCTCGCAGGGCCAGCATCTTGCAAGACAGGACTTCTTGCTGCGATCAACCAAAGTCGGCCCGGCGAGTCCCACGGGCTGCGATGGATGCTTTTTTTGGGCAGAAAGAAGAAAACAGGCAGATGGAACAATGGTGGTGCTGCTCCGGGCACGGCCTGTTCACTCCTATGCGCAGGTTTGTACCACTGTTCATACTTGTGAACTGGCTGGTCACGTGACCGTTTCATTGGTTGTTATCATTATTTCGTTTTCCAATAGATGGCGCTAGAAGGCGGAAAACGATTGAAAGTACATAAAATAATACCTCATGGGATTGTTTTGATTGATTTGTTATTTATCAAGTTCTAACAAGCTAAATTCTCAGACTGTTCGTAAGTTAAAATAGAATTACTTTGGAGTGGAATTAAAATATAAATCATTAATGATTTATTGTTTTTCAGCTCTAATTGGCTTTTTTTAAATGTAGAAATGTACATAAATATTGCATAATTGTTTTTAGTCGCAGCTACTCGGCTCGGCACTCTCGACAGAATTGAATTACATACTTTTTATTATTTATTGATTCATTTGCAGAATACCGAAAAGTCTCACCCAATTGATTTCAAATTGTACCAGGGATGATTTTGGCTGTATCCAAGAATGATGATGAAGGGAAAAGAAAAATGCCATCGGTGGAAGTTGAAACAGTTAATAAGACGGGAAGATCTCATCTAAACGTTCAAGTTAGGAAGTGCCATTACATTGATTGTGATAGCACTTCATTAAATGGAATTGATCTTAAATGTGCTCCAAAGGCTTCAAGTATAAATAATGCTGAGTGAGTAACATTATTACAAAAATTAATTTTTGAATATTATTAATACTAAGAATTCGATATATTTTTTATAACTATTATTGTATCCATATAATGTGTGTCCGTATTTATGATTTTATTCAGATTTTATTAATTTAGTGAGTTTGCAATTTTCCTTCAATTCAAAATTACATACTAATAAGAGCAATTTTTATAGGCGTAGAAGACAATGGTTGATAAACATGGGCTTGCCTGCTGATGATGAGCGAACAGATATTCGATGTTGTGTCAAACACTTTGACATAAAATTTTTTTACGGAAATGGTAAACTGATCAAAGATGCAGTACCTAAGCCATGGGTAAGAAACTTGAGTATAAGAGATTGCTATGCATTGAAGTTTTATGAAAATAATGTGTAATACTATCAGATGCCAGCTTTACCGACGAGAAATCTAGATCCAGATGTGGAAGATGTCAATCCAATTGGGGAGTCTTTGGATTGTTCAATACGAAAAACATTTGATGCTGTTGACGGTCCATTGCGAGGATTGGTGAATATGGGGAACTCATGCTATATAAATTCACTTTGCCAGGTATATAAAAAAAATAAGAAGTACTTTGTCAATGTATTTCACAGAGGCTACAATTGGCTGCTATTATTTCCATGGTTATTTGTTTTAGGCTTGGTTTGCATGCAGCTGGATTTGGATGCTGCTTAATAATCACAAAGAAGAAAGTTGCCAACTCTTGAAGTCTAAAAGTTGCATTATTTGCTTGCTGAAAGAAGTTGGTCGTGAGGTAACAAAAACTTGTGCTGAGCCTTTCACACCCTTGGACTTGCTTACACAAATTTGGAGTAAGTTAAAAAAGTAACATTTGAACCTTATTGGATTAGACTATTATTCTTATAGGCACAAAAGATTTTGACGAAGGTTTACAGCAGGACTCCATGGAATTGCACAGAATGTTACTCGAAAAGATTGAGTCGTTGGATAAGAAGGGAGTGAGTGAAGTTTTCGAGGGCAAAGAAGTTTTTGAGCGTAAGATTAAAATATATATTTAGAATTACATTGCATCAATATCCTCCAAAACAATATGCAGGTCAATGTTTAGTGTGCGGCAAAACCCGGTATTTAAGTCAGCCCATGTACGACCTTTGCCTACCCATGGCATCTGATTTGAAGGAAGCTCTGCGTATTTACATGAACAGTGACGATAGCTGCGTTCATGAGCCGTATTGCTCACATTGCCACAGAGGAACTCCACAAAAGGAAATAATTTATTTTCAGGAGCTTCCAAAAGTTTTGGTAATTCAACTGAAAAGGTGATTTTGATTCAAATTTTGATGAGCGTTGTGTAACGGGGATTTATTTAATTTATGTTTTTTATTATTTTTTCAATTTATTATTATTTACTCTGTAATTAATTTTGTTTCTGTTTCCAGCAATCCAAATGAAAATGTGCAGACCCATTATGTGACTAACAAAACTGAGAAGAACATAACTTTTATTTTTTCAACTCGTCTTGTTTTTTTTGCAAGCGTTATTTTTATTTGTTATCAGGGAAGTTTTAGAGTTAAAAAAAGAACATTTTACTTTGTGATTTCATTTTGTAGGTACATGGGTGAAGGAATGTTATTGGTGGTGTTGAAAAAGTGATGTCTGTGGTTTTGTGTTGATGTGCCTCATCAGGTGGTGTGTTCATTTCAAAGAATTAATTAATACGGGATCTGGTATGGATTGAATAAGTGATATTATATTCATACTAAATTATTCTCTATTCAACTTCAATAATAAAAATTTAGGTTCAGCAACCAGGCCAACCAGCTTTTGAAAGACTCTGGTGAAATTGTCTTGGACTATGGTTTGACGTTGAAGCAGAGTATCTTTGCGTTAAAAGATGGCCAAATTATAAAAAAAAATGGAACTGAGGAGGTGTCATTTTTTTGCAAAGCCATCATCCATCATGAAGGTGATTTGAGCAAAGGACACTATATTTGTCAAAGTCTAATGCAAGATGGTACGATCAATATTTACAACGATTCGAAAGTAAGCGAAATTCACATATCTTACAATTTTATCAGTACATTTCCCTGCAGGTGTCCTCCTTCACTGTACTGGATGGTGACAGCCAGAAAAGTGACACAGGTTACATATTATTTTATGAGAGAACCACTTCTGATTCTGATACTTCTTTTGAACACTTTCAATCATCATGTAAGAAAAATAATTATGCACAGAAAGCTAATAAAGCATTAAGAAATATGATCTTACATGATTTGTTATGATTATTTTGAAGCTTCGTACAATAATTAATTTTATTTTCAATGTAGGTAATAGAACACCAATGAACAACCCTCGAACCGTCGAGAATCAAAACCTTTCGCCTCAGATGCTGCAGTCATGGACACCATCTTCATCACCAAGGCTACCAGTTAGAAGTTCTCCTCGTACACCACTTCGCCCATTGAACTCGGATTCCAGCTGTGGTCTGATAGGAGAAAACTGTCAGGCTTCACCACAATTTCAGCAAGAAACGCCTTCATCACCCTATCTGCCAGCCAGAGGCCCAAGAACAAGAAAGCTGCAAATTTCTTCGCAAGCAGACAATTATCGATTTTTGAATGATAACTCTGAGCTGGAGCCTGCAACTTCTCCAGGGTCTCCATACAAACCAAGAAAAAAAATTCAGAGACTGAATAGTTCCAGCTTTGGTGGATCTACAGCATACAATCTGCTTCAAGGGTGCCCTTCGTCCAAGAAGAATCTCAAGGCAGAAGTGGTGAAACAATATGTTTTGCCTCATCTGCCTTTAAATCGGTCGAAGCCTTTTGGTCGGAAACCAACAGACGAACAACATAGACAATCATTACCGCAGCATCAACAAACACCATCTCAACAAGAACTACCACCTCCACCACCTACGTACCCACCTCAGACTTTGCCGCAAGTAACCACTACTCTGCAGCAACCACAGCCACCGCATGAACAACAGGTAGCACCGCCATCCGAGAACGATACACCTACGACACCACCACAAGAACAACCTCGTCCAACACCACCTCAACAGCCACAAGTACGACAAATACTACCACCTCCACCACGATCCGGACATGCGTGCCCACCTCGGACTTTGCCGCAAGTAACCGCTACCCTGCAGCAACCACAGCCACCGCATGAACAACAGGTAGCACCGCCATTCGAGAACGATACACCTACGACACCACCACAAGAACAACCTCGTCCAACACCACCTCAACAGCCACAAGTACGACAAATACTACCACCTCCACCACGATCCGGACATGCGTACCCACCTCGGACTTTGCCGCAAGTAACCGCTACCCTGCAGCAACCACAGCCACCACATGAACAACAGGTAGCAGCATCTGAGAACGAGCAAACTCCAACACAACCGCCTCTATCACCGCCTCAACAACCACAAGTAGCATCACCTCAACAAGAATCACCATCACCACCACGTCATGCACAAGAACAGCAACCTCCACGTCAAAAACAACTACCAGCAAATCCATGTAACATAAAAAGATATTAAAAAAAAAAAAAATTACGGAGGACCATACGCTTTATTAAATATTATCTTTTCTTTTTCCAGCCAAGAAAACACTATTTGAAAAGCTTGACAGAAAGAGTTTGATTGCATTTGCAAAGAAGAAGAACAAAGAGGTCAAGAGGTTGAAAAAGATGAGGCTTAAAAGAAAAGCCACCAACCCTGCTTCGAAGGAAGCTGCCATACTCTATTTACGAAAACACCTGCCTACAAAATGCGTCGATTTTATTGATCGACAAATCAAGCTTCAGAAAGTAAGATTTCATATAATAATGATGTTTTAATGAAATAATAACTTAATCTCAATAGGTGAAGCCACAAGGTCGAAGATATGATCGACAAGACCTTATACTCACCATGGGTCTTCAGAAAGGGGGACGAAGAGCAAGAGCGGCTGTCAGTGACATGTTCATTCTTCCATCAAAAAAAACTCTTCTTCGTTTCACGCAAGGGCTAAGCATCGAACCAGGAATAATTGAGCCTATATTGGAGGGTGTTGGAGATTTTACATCAGATTTAGAGGATGAAAGGGACTGTTACGCAGTTCTCTTGTGGGATGAATTATCCATTGATGAGTTTTTGATGTGGTCCTCAAAGTGGAAAAAATTTCAAGGATTTAGCGATTATGGGCCAGGAGAGGAGACCACCAAAGAATTGGCGGATCACGCACTTATTTTTTTCGTTGTTCTGCTCAGAAACAAGAAGGTCAAGGTTGGTTAATTTTTCTTTTTATTTATATTGTTTTTCATTGTGGTTCTAAATTTCAGTTCCCAGTCTCTTACTATTTTTCTACAGGAACCACGCCTTCATCAGTCTTAGCAAATTTGATTGAAAAAAATATTAGGAGGTTGAAAACTTTCGGAGTAAAAATAAAATTTTGCACTTGCGACCAGGCGCCGACAAATTTAAAGGCCCTGGAAATATTGAAGGCTTGCGCAAACAAACCTTATTTTCTAATAGATGGTGAAATATTTCTTTAACTTTATTAAGTGATAAAACAAATACTTTAATTTAGGGGAAGAAATTTGCTGTGGCCCGGATTTCGTGCATATAGGAAAATGTATAGTAAGCATGTTCAGAAAGTATGACCTGGAAATTGGACCTGGACGATATGCCAAAATTAAGCACGTAGAGGAACTTTTAAGTTTAAAAGGCAAGCTCATCGGAACAACATTAGCACCGAAACTAACGGCTGCGCATATTTATGCAAGAGACAAACAGGCCATGAAAGTGAAACTGGCATTCCAGTTGGTCAGCTCCAGTGTTGCGGCTTCTCTCAATACGTTAATTGCGCAAGGTAAGTCAACAATATAGATTAGTTCACAGGGTGGATCTTCAGTTTTTGGAAACAGGTAGATTTTTCCGGCAGAGCCCGCATCACAAAATTTTGATTTCCAGTGTCGTGATTTTTTCCCTGACCTAAAAAACAAGGAAGAGGTCAAAAAAAAAATCCTTTTAATGGTCATATATTAAAAGTAAAAAAATTAAAATGTGTTTTATAAACTTAATATCAAGTATATATTTAATTTCATTATTTTTATTTTTAAATAAAAAGAGCTTATATAATTTACACAATTATCATTTATCTAACTACAATAACTTAAAATACTTCGTAAATAACTGTTAAATAATTAATTGTAATATATTACATGCATCAAAATCATATCACTTAAGAGAATTTTTTTCTTCACAATTTAATAGGTTATCATCTTTTCAAATTTTAATTTAATTTAAAATTTTATAAAAAATGTTATTTAATTTTTTTTTATTAACAAGGATAAAATACCATTTAACTTTCATTAATTGAAAATAAAATGTTATTTTTAATTTCATCATCATTTTATTATTGCAAAATCGATTTTCATGGTCACTGAGGTCAATGACCTTAAGTGAATTGACCTGCATGAGCGTTGCATGGTTCGATAGGTGAGGTCATATAAACACTTTTTTCATTATTACATGTTTTTGCGTATCTCTAACAGAAACAGAGTTATCGCTGTTTGAAAATTAATTTCGTTTGCGGTTCCGTTCTTAGCATTCTCACACACCGCGTACCGCGCCCAAAGTTGATGATAGAGATCTGAGAGTTTCACAACTTAATCTCCATTACTTGAAGGGAACATCCCTAAAATCTCCATTACTTGAAGGGAACATCCCTAAATTTTTATCAAAATATTTTCAAAATAGCGGATTTTACGGGACATTTTGAAAAAACCAAAAACTTCAATTATCTCGGCTTCTCTTGGTCGGAGAACCAACATCCGGGTATGGTTGAACTCGTCTCATTAAATTCTACAACTTTGCTGTTGATTGCAAAATCATAGGTCAAAGGTCAAGGTCACTTCCGATGACCTTGTTTCATTCAAACTGGAATTTGAGCATCAAATGCAAACATTTTTGAAATTCTGAGATGGCCATTCAATTCTTCGTGAAATTTTACATACAATGTGTGAAAATGGCGAAGTGGTTTTTTCTCTAATTTATATTAAAATAAAAAGATTAAAAAACGTGGTTTTTTGGTGCTCGGATCAGCGATTTTTAAGAAAATCGAAAATAGCTCGTTTTCTGTGCGTCTGAGGCAAAAAATGATTATGTTCAAAATTGATCCCCATTAAAAGTTCTATCTAAATATGCAAAGGTCATTGACCTTTTGTAAACTTGGGTCAAAGGTCACCTTGACCCTTGTCCTTCAGTGAAAAGACCCTAATGTGTGATACATGGTTGGAAAGGTTTTATCACTAAAATAACAATGGTCACCATATTTTTGTCTCTGGCTTTATTTTCCACCAATGTAAGCTGATTATTTAATATATAATGAAAGAAAATGCGCTTTTTTCACAATAAAACCATCATAACTAGGTCGAAAATGAAGCCGGAGACAAAAATATGGTGACCATTGGTATCCTAGTGATAAGACTTTTCCAACCATGTATCACACATTAGGGTCTTTTCACTGAAGGATAAGGGTCAAGGTGACCTTTGACCCAAGTTTTCAAAAGGTCAATGACCTTTACATATTTAGATAGAACTTTTAATGGGGATCAATTTTGATCATAATCATTTTTTGCCTCAGACGCACAGAAAACGAGTTATTAAAGTTTTTCTTAAAAATCGCTGATCCGAGCACCAAAAAACCACGTTTTTTATCCTTTTTTTTAAATATAAATTTAAAGAGAAAAAACTACTTCGCCATTTTCACACATTGTATGTAAAATTTCACGAAGAATCGAATGGCTATCTCAGAATTTCAAAAATGTTTGCATTTAATGCTCAAATTCCAGTTTGAATGACACAAGGTCATCGGAAGTGACCTTGACCTTTTACCTAGGATTTTGCTTTCAACGGCAAAGTTGTAGAAAGTGAAAAGAGGAATTCAGCCATACCCGGATTTTTGTTGTGCGATCACGGAAAGCCGAGATACAGCCGTTTGAAATTTTCAAAAACCCAATTTTGAACGTCCCGTAGAACCCGTAAATTTATAGATATTGGGGTAAGACTGGGTAAAACTATATATTTTTGAAAATCTCCTTGCATGGTCTTTCAGGTCCTAAAATTTTGTAAAGATCGCACGACCCTTGCCAACGCATTGTACCTTTCACGAATTTTCGCCGAGCTGTGATATTGATTGAATGCAGAATGTCAAAATTCACTTTTTTTGTCATTACACATTTTGTCGTTTCTGTAACAGAAATAGAGTTATCGCTGGTTGAAAATTAATTTCTATTGCGGGAAACCAATTATTCAGTTTTTATAATATTCAGTTAAAAAGGTAACTTTTCATCAACAATCACACCCAAATCATTCCTGGATCCACCCAAATACAAAATTATTATTAGTGACCTCCGAGGATAGAAACTTCAGAAATTATATTTAATTTATTTTAATTGAAATAGATATCAAATTTTTAAAATTTTAAATAACAATAAAAAAGTATGTTTTAATTTTATTTAAAAGGTAATAAAAAAATTACACTGAAAATTAGTAAATTTAAAATTCAATGTTATTTCGTCTTCAATTATTTGAAATTTTTAATTAATTTTAAATTTTTTTGTAATTGAAATTAAAATTGATGATATTTTAATAAATTATTAAATAGTATATAGTACTTTTCAATTGTTTTCAATATATAAAATACAAGTTATAAAATAATATATTCTATTTTAACAAATAATTAAAATTGGTGTGTGTGTAATTTAAAAAAATTATTCTAATATGAATTAAAAAAATTATATATGATAATTATGACCATGCATTTCGACTATTTCTAGCCAACTTTTTTGTCAAATTGTTTTCCCACACTTCACCCTTAGAACCCTGGCTCACCCTTTGAGGAGTTAATGTTTCTGGCTATCAAATCGAAATGTATATGTCTCCCTTTTAAATAGAATATTTGAGTCCATGGCGATTATAATCAATTAATTTTAATTTCCAAAGTAAAATTTGGTCGTTTCTGCATCTGATATTTTCCATTCGACGATAAAAAAAAATTATTAACAATAATAATAAGGCACGGAATGTTAATTCTCCAGGGGCGAAAATTCACCACGCCGCCTCTGTTACGTGTTCAAGTATTATGATTTTCATGGAATATATATTAGTAACAAAATTTTTGTAGGTCTCCTCCCGTCTGAAGCGTGTCATACCGTAGAATTTATACAATTCATGGACAACTTGGTCGACTCGTTTAATGGAAGCTCGTATTCGCATGCAAAACCTTTGAAAGGCCGGTTAGTATCATCATGATTTTCTAGACGAATTTGATTGAATTTGTCTTTGACAACTGAGCTCATGCATTTGGCTATTGATCGGAGCCAAGTTAAATAATGTCTTGGAATTATTATTATTAAGCCAGAGAGGTTTAAATAATAGGTATCATAATTTTCAATTTTTTAGGCTGCATGAATCCTCTGCCCACTGGGATTTTTGGAATAAAGCTGAATTATTTGTGGGGAAATGGAAGTTCAGAAAAAAAGATGGGACAACAGTCTGGACGCCATCCATACACTCTCTTGTTTGGCTGATTCGATCAATGAAACTATTTTTTCCGATGATGCGTGCAAGAGGGTTTGAGTTTCTCTTAACAAGAAGAATTCAGCAGGACCCTCTAGAGAATTTCAACGGGGAAATACGAGAGCAATGTGGTAGCGGACATTCCCCCACAGTTTTGACTTTCTGCGCTTGCTTGGTTGGAGCTTTTTTTAACCTTTTAATGTATCTAAAACTCCACAATGAAAAGAAAAATTGTGAGGACGATGGATTAAGCTGCCGTGAGCTGGCACCTTATATTTTTGATGCATTTTTTAGAAAGGTACATTTAAAAAATTAAGAATGAAAAAGTAATGAAATTCTTTCCATAAGGTACAACAAAACCCCACCTTGCCTTTGGAGCCTGAACCATGCGAAGACAGTACATCTGATGAGGAGTCTCAAGATGCGGACGATGAACTCATTGACTTGCAGAGCCAAAGTGATTCGTATTTTGGAGGAGTCGCATTGAAAAAGGTGGACAATGTTTTGCATTGTGCTATGTGCATTGAATCTGCGACATCCAGTGAAACACTGCCCAGCCAGGTCTATACCATGTTTAGAGAGTATCGCGATAATCAGTCCAAACTGCTGTACGTTAGCGACAATTTCGCAAACTTTGTTTGTTCAAAACTGAGGAGAATTAAGTCAGAGCTCCATACTAAACAGAGTATGCCAAAAGATGTATTCAGACATATATATGACAAGGTTTTGAATGATGCTTCATGTGAGTTTGGTTGTTCACGTCATTCTGAACAATTTCTTCAAATATTATTTCAATATATTTTTAAATGTGCAGTGCATTGGTACGCCAAAGAAACTTTGAGGAGTAAAAAGAAGTATTCTAAATATTACATTATTTACTTTTAATTTTTTCAAACGGATACCTGTCTGGAATTAAGAGAATATTTTTAATCATTATTATTTCTATTAAAAAACACTTGCTATGCGGCCATACATACGAAATGTAACCCGTTAATTTATTTTTCCGCGTATGACTGCCAATAAATAATATTTGTTTTGTGCGTTGACCGCTGGAGCAAGACCTTGTTGAGCAAGACCACACATTATTTTTATTGTTGATTTTTACCGCCGCAAAAGTACAATCCACAAGCACGCCTTGATTCTGATTGGATGAGAGCTCGATCGCTGCGCCTCTAGCGGATAAAGTATTGTCAAAGAAATTTAACATTGAGTGTCCCATCTCTATTTACATTGTCTCTGGCTCCGGGTCTGCTATTCGCACGGCGCGACCAACACCGAGAAGTTGGCAACACAAACTACCAATCGGCAAACGGCCGAAGATCTTCGGCTCTTTTTGATTGGTTGTTACATCTCAATGACCATTGACTGCAGCGCCATTTGTGCTACTCCCGGATAGCTTTAGGCAGCAAATGAATGTAAAAAGTTCATTAAGCCGTATCTGCCGTGCAAATAGCACTTTTGGAGGGAAAACATAAATTCTTGTTGAGAAATAAAGAAAACATTGCCATGCGCTATTTTGACCAGGTATAATTTCCAATTACACTTTTTTAATTTATTTATGAACGTTTGGTTAATCTGATATAGATTCTTTGATTCATTTTCCCGTTTTTTTTTTTTACTGTCAAATGATATAATTATTGAAAAAATAGCACAAGATGCATTGTTATGTATAAAATCATTAAAAAATTCAATTATGTAATTTCAGATTAATTTTCTCACAAGATTTTAAAGCTAAATTTTTTGATGATTAAATATCTCATGAGCCTAGACTCGCTCTCTGTCAATTAATATCACATTTCATAATATAAATTTAATTTTTTTTTTTAATCTGACTAAATATTTACATTATTAAAAATTTCATAGAATTTAAATAATTCAAATTTCCATCTTACAATTAGGTGTTTTTTTTTAACTTATTTGAAATAAAACATTCATACCTTTCGGCAAATATTTAGTTCATTTTATTTATTTATTTTGACACAAAATCATTTAAATAAAATGGCAATTCGAAACCTACGGGAATATAATAATTATTGCAACTTTGTTAGAAAAATATTTACATGACATCTTATTTTAAAAGAAAATGTGCTTTAAATAAAATTACTACAATATAATATTTTACTCCTCTCTCCTGAGCTATAGCATAATTGAGCTTCAACTGGGTTCCTCGAGTTGTTCTCTTGATTTTCCTTTGAAAAAAAATAAAATGTGAAACAACAACAAATAATAATTATGGAATTTTTAAATAAATCTGAGTATTGATTTCTTCGTGAACTAAACTCGGTAGCATAGCAGTCTCTCTCCGGCGCACAATGTGAATGGCCTGTATATTTTTATTAAAAAAAATTATTTCTTTTTTTTTTAAATATTAATTTTTTTCACTCTCTAGGATAATCGAGTCACTCATCGACGACCTGGTCGGTGTCGCCTTTGGTCTTGATGCACCTGCCCTTGTAGCAAATCTCCGTCTCAAGAGAAATCTCCGTGGTGGTCGAAGTGCCGATGATTCTGCCTGATGGAATGTAAGACTCGGTCGTGGTCGCCTCTTCGTCCATCATCGTCGTGCTGTCCAAGGTGGTCACTTCCTCCTCGGGAGCAAAAGACGTGCTCTCGGCAGACACTTCGGAGGTCACCGGCTCCGGAGTGGTTGTACTCGTCGTACGCAGAACAACCTCTTGCTTCTCTTCCAAACTGGACAGTTTGGAAGTTTCCTCATCTTTTTCCAAATTCTTATTCAAATTGGCGGCGGCGATGTTTTGCGATTCGGCCGCGTCGAACACTTCGGCCAGAGGCCTCTTCTTCAGACGGATCCTTCTTTTCACGCTATTTACCTGGGGGCAGAATTTTTTATTGTGTTATTTTGGCAATCGGTGCTGCGATTTTCCAATGAGAGAGAGTGATGAATGGCCGATGAACGTTTTTTTTTTAGTTTTGATTAGTGTGAGTGGCATGTGTGTGAGGGGATTGATGATGAATGAAGGTGCGAAGCTCATTTTTAAGGACCAACCTTAATTTTGGCGGAAAATTTGGGCTGCTCCGTCGAAGATACCGTGGGCTCGGGGACTTCATCGACGATGGTCGTGGGCACGGCGTCTGTCGTGCCTTCCTGCTCCTCCTGTTGGGAAAAGATTTCGTCGGTGGTAGGGGCGTCGGTGCTGTACGGCTCCTCGGTGAAGCTAATTTCCTCCACAGGGTGTTCGTCGTTGTATTTTTGGTAATATTCCTTCAGAAGGTTGACGGAGTCGTCGAGCTGCTGCACGCTGATCTGCTCCGACCGCTGACTCTCCTCGACCCTGAACTCGGAGTCCTCCTCAGGGTAGAACCTATTTCTCTGCGCCACTCTCTGTCTTGGTCTGTAAGGCTCGTCCTCTCTGAAATTTTCAGGGTAGTTTTGTCTGGGTCTGCTGGCGGAGACGCGTACCCTTTGCGGAACTGGAGCCTCCTCCACCACTTCCTCCTTGGCAACTTCTTCAACAGGGGCTTCCACGATTTTTGCGTAGGTCACTCCTGTGTCCAACTGCGGCTCCTCTTCCGTCTTGACGGGCTTGCGGAGAAGGCGGCCAGGTCGGTCCAGAGGCGAGGAAGGGGTTTGCTGCCTCCTGGATGACCTCAAAGCCGAGCCACGGGCGGCAGGAGGAGGGTTGGTAGGGGTGCTCTCGGCCTCCTGAGTGACGGCAGGTTTCACTCGCCTCCGTTGAGCCACGCCGAAGTTTTTGAACCTGCGGGCGGGGGCCACGGTGGTGGTTGGGTCCTGCTTCACGGTTGTCGCTTCCTCGTTTTCAGGTACGAAAACGGGTGACTCGTTGGCAACCCTGTTGGACTGGCCCTGCCTGACCGGTTTCGCCAACTCGAGGTCCTCCTGCTGCCCCCTGACCACCTGTTGTCTGGCGCGGGTTCTGTCGTTGTTTCTGAATCGGCTGGTGCGGGGCGCTTCCCTTTCGACTTCGGCGCCTTCAGGGGCTTCGGTGGTGGTGCGGACGCGAACCAGCTGGCGGTGCCTGGTGCGCTGCGAGTTATTTTGAGGAACATTTTCAGTTTCGCCTTCTTCTGATGGGGTCACACGGACTCTTTGTCTGACACGACCTCTGGGCCTGTCGGCAGCGACTGTATTGGCAGGCACAACAACCCTTTGGCGAGTTCTCTGGGGCTCGACTGTCGTGCTCGGGGCCTCGGTTACAACTTCCTTGGTGGTGGTTTCGATTTCAGGAGCCAAAGTGGTGGTGGTGAACTGTGTGTAGTACTCCGGCAGCGCAGTAGGAGCGAATGGAGTGGATGAAAATTGTCTCACTGGCACCTGAGGAGAAGCGGATTGGTAGTCCAAAGGACTCGGGGAGGCCTCGACCACGGGCTCTTCGGGGAAGACTGCGTTTTGTTCTACATAGGCAGGGGGTTGAGCTGGCTGCGTGCGGAAGGCGTTTTCAAACTGGTATGTCGGGAACTGCGGCCGAGCGTCAAAATTCTGCTGGCGAGCTGGAATTTGAGCGAAATTTTGGAAGTCATTGAAAGTGGAAATTTGGGTCGGCTGAGGATAATTTGGTGTTGGTGCCTCTGTTTGAAGCGGAAGAGCTTGAGCGGGGGTGCGCTGCAACTCGGGCTGCTCCTCGACCTCAACCTGTTCGACAACCTCCGGCTCAGGAGTGGTGGTCGTGGTGCGTTGGCGAGCCACTGGCCTCCTGCCGCGGTTCACGGGCCTTCTCTCAACATTTTCCTCCCTCACTGCGGGAACCGGTGTGACACGCTGGTGATTTCTGACCCTTGGAACGTGTCTGGTGGTCTGTGGTGCCTCGGTGGTTGTAGTCGTGGTAGTGGTGGTTTCAACCTCGTTTATCACCTGCTGCTCAGTGACCACGGCAGGTTCCTCTTCTTCCTGTGCGAATTGGAATTGCTGGTTTTGGATGAATTGAGGCTGGGGAGTAAAATGATGCTGTCTCTGGGGTACCACCTGAGGCTGAGGAGTGAATTGCTGTCTCTGAGGAATTTCCTGGGCATCCTGCTCAAAGAAGTGATGCTGCTGCGGCTGAACTTGGTCAGCGGGCGTCACCGTTTGGTGAATGAATTGCTCGACATGCTGCTGAGGCTGGTGCTGCTGCGCAGGGCGGTGGTGCTGTTGCTGACGGTGGTGCTGCCTGTTGAAATTCTGCTGAGGGGGTGGGGGTGAGAACAATTGCTGCTGGGCAGGGAAAATTTGTTGCGGCTGTGGCTGAGGGGCAAATGACTGCTCATCTTGATAAATGAATTGCGGCTGGGGTTGGGGTTGAATCCTCTGGGGAGGAGGTTGGTGCCTCAAGGGTGTGTTGAAGATCGGTGGTGGTTGAGGAGGAGCAACTGGAGCGACCTGCTGTTGCTGCTGAGGAGGCGCCTGTGGCCGCTTTCTTTCTGACTGCAAGGAATTCACCAAAAGAGGAATGGCAGGGCTGATTTCCTGTCCTCCAAACTGCTGCGGCTCCTGGACAGGAGCGGGAGGGGCGCTTTCAAAGTGTCTGGCTGCCGGTCCGAAAACAACAGATCCAACGTGAGGAGCCGGGAAGGGAATCTTGTTGTAACCCTGAGGAGGGCTGTAACTCAAGGGAGCCACGAAGAACGGGAACTGCTCGACCTTTCGCTCCACCCTGTTGGTGTCCAAGGAATTCAAGTAGGGCAGATTAAATTTAGCGTAGCCTTCAGGAGGTGGCATCTCAGCGGGACCAACAAATATTTGAGGTGGTGCAGACAGATTGTCCGGCAATTGATCCAAAACGGGGATGGAAGTAGCGTCCTTGAGTGTTTCAAGCACATCTTCCACAGTCAGACGAGAGGTGGCAGCGGGACGACCTCCGGTCAAGTAGACGGCCAAAGGAGGCTGGTGGGGTGTTGGCTGGTTTTTGGGCAGCTCGGCCGGTTGAGGGAATCGCTGCTGGAAAAGATTTTCCTGCGACTGCAAATTTTGAGGGGCTTGTTGTCTTTGCTGTTGCTGCTGGATTTTCTTTTGATCCAATTCTTGTCTAATTTTCTTTTCCTGCTCCTCGCGCCTCTTGAAATCCTCGTCCTGAATTCTTTTGCGTTCCTCTTGGTCTTTCTGGGCCGCAATCCTCGACTGCTGCTCAAACTGCTGTTGCTGGTTGGCAAAAGGTGGGGGAGACGGGTTTCTATTAAACTGCGCTTGGAAATCCTGAGGAGGTCGTTGTTGAATAGGGACGATGTTGGACTGTCCTTGGAAGGGTGGCAGTGCGTTGACTGGCACATAAACCAATTGGACTTCTTCGTCGGAAGCATTCTGGCTCTGAGGTTTGGCAGGAACTTGAATTTGTGGCTGGTTGATGAACTGAGGAGGGCCCTGTTGCAGGAAGGGTGGAGGAGGAGCGTTCCTCAGGTTCGGAATGAACCTCGGAGGCGGCCCGTTCAAGGCAGGCGGCTGGCCAGGAAACCTGAAGGGCGTTTGCTGGTCTCTGGGAAAACCATTGAAATTAGTCCTGATTTGACGAGGGCCTTGCTGGAAGAGGAAGGACTGCTCAGAGGGCGGCCTCAAAATTGTGGAGACTTGTTCTTGGGCTGCAACGTCGAGGTCTCGCGGCCTTGGGACGGGAATCCAGTCTGTCCGGCTGTCGGCTTCTTTAATCGGTTGGCTCCATTCGGACTTGTCAGCGAAGGCCGCTGCTACCAATAGCGCGAGTGCGCAAAAGCGCATCATCTAAAACGAAAATGAAAGAAAAATTAGTTATAAAATTTTTAAAGATCATGAAATTCTTTATTTTGAATAAAAAGTAAAAACAAAATTGTCAACTTTCTCTAGATAAATTTTTATTTTACAAAGAAGAAAAAGATAAAGAATACGGGAAATCGTATAAATATTAATCTTAAATTTACTGCAATAATTTACTAATATGAAACAAAGTGACCTGTTTAATATATATTATTTAATTTCTGTATATTTCCGCCGCAGCAAGGATAATTAAAAAAAAGTAGGTGCTATTTGTCGCTTGGCTAGTTTCTAGAAAGAAGATAGCACGAAATTGGCGCAAAAACGTCTTTCTCTCTCACTATTCGATTTTCTCACCGCACCTCTCTTTGTCTTCGGCGAAAAGAGAATCTTTAACTTTTACTTCTGACCACGATTTGAGATGCACAAAATATTGGGACCGCGCCGGCTATAACAATAATTCTTGCGGAGGAAACTACCTGCGAGCATGCGAACGGGGAATCCGATACTTAAGCGTGAACCCACGAAAGGAAGAAGGTGTCTGATGAAAACGGGGCCCATGTAATAATAACTATAAAAAGTTATGGGCGCGTACAGGGCTCGCGGGGTGTTGCTTTTCCCATTGTCGCGTTTATCGCAGAGAGAGAGAATGAAAGTTTAAGGTCATAGAAAGGAAATGCTCGTCATATGTGTATAAGTGTGGATTCTTTTCATCCATCCATCGTTTATATTAACATGTGAAGCAGCGGGCGGCAGTTGTTAATGCACGCTACTTTCACCTGCCGCGTTTGTGGCTGCGAGGCAAAAAGATATTATACACACTCGATGATGTTCCCATAGAAGAAACTGCGTCTCCTTTTAAAAATATTTCAGCTCGTCAAATTATAGAGCGTGCCACACACCTACTGCTCCTCCGCCGCCGATACACATAAAAGGTGAAAGGCGGCGGCGAATTTCTTTTTTATCAATTAATTTCACCTTGAGACTTGGTATTATTTTTATATATATACACGTGTATTGTGCCGGACACGCGGTTTTATAAATAACTCGCCAAAGTCACGCCTCAATTGTTTTATAGATCTCGGCGAACACAAAAAGAAATTAACCGGCTAACGAGGTGCGCACCAAAATCAAGGTTAGACGTCGATATAAATTTCACCAATAAAAGTTTCTCGATCTAGGTAAAAAAAATTGTCCCCACAAATAGTTATAAAGCGGCTTAGGCGCCGGGCGGATTTTCTCTTTCGGAACAAGAAGTAGTCCCGGATCTGCGCGGCCGAAAGTTGCAAGGTTGATTTACGCGTGCAAAAAGTACACATCGGACGCCCAACTTCTTTATAAGGCGTTCGGAAATTGTTTGGATTAACTTTCTGTTGCTCTCTTGCTCGGCGTGGGCCGACATAGATCCGGAGAAAGAGGCGAAATCGGATGCAGCGCAGGAAAACAAACGCGCGGATTACGTTGTTTTGCAGAGAGCGAAAGTAATTGCTCTTGTAAACAACGAGTGTAAAGAAATATAGAGACCGTTAGTCATTCTCCGGCTCTCTTAAATGGAAAAACAAGGAAAGGTCACGGTTGTTTTTATTTATTCCGGAACTAACTGGGTTTTTCTGGCGATTAGTCATGCCATTGGAGAATTTGTTCGGACAAATCATTTTGATTAAAAGATTTTTTCCATTAAAATATAAATCAGTCCTTATAAAATGTGAGAAACATACTAATTATTTATAAGGATTTGTAATAAGGAAGAATTTCATTTACTGTAGAAAATATTTGATGTATTTTTCCTTATTGTTAGTTTCATTTTAACTGTGCAAAATTTAACTATTTTCAAGTAGAAACTGAACGAATTAAATGACAAAATCAATCTCAGTGCCCTTTCAAACTTAATAAAATTTGTTTGCAGGAATTATTATTATTTTTTACAAAAATGGAAAAACGGAAACGGCAATTTTTTTTAATAATCTATTGGAAATCAATTTTATGCTTTTTTACGGTAGAATAATTGAAGTTAAATCAATGTAGGCAATTGAGCCTACTTTTCATTTTTATTGTCTTGCACAAACAATTACCGCACAATGACTTCCACGTTGCTCAATTAAACACAAATAAAAGAGAAACGCATCGGTCATTGAGTTGGCAATTAATATCTAAACCGCAGCAAAGCCGCCGGTAATCCTCCTCGTTAGCAAGACCGACTCATCGATACGTTTCTTTAATGATGCAACGGCAAATTAATTTTTCCTGCTACAATTCAGATTTTCTTCCTGATCAAAAGAAAGAAAGTTTCCAGAAATTCCGTGTTAATTTTTTTTTAAACTTTTACCACGAGGCCCATTAGAGGCTTGTCAGAAAGTTTTCTTTTGGCCTGAAATTGTCAGGTCTGGGAACTAAAGCTGTGTTGAAAGCGCATGGAAGAGTTATTTAACTCTCGGTTGGCCGTGTCAATATTGACAACTCGATTATACACTTCAGAGAACTTGAATCCGTTTCAAAAACAACAAGAGAGACGATTCACGGAATTAAAAAGTTACACAATATCAAGGCAGCGCCTGTCTGAAATAATCAACTAGAGCTTTCTTTCACCACACATGTATAATTTTATCAAATCACGCTTTATAATTCGTCCAATACATCTCCGGAGGCGCTCGTCGTTTTCACTCTTGGAAATTACGTAATTACTGCCGTGTCATCCACTTAATTCTCACTCTTGGGATAATATTATCGCAAAGTTACGCAGGAGTGTACATCAAAAGGAAACACGAAATTGTGATAAATCCACGCAACTCGCAGGAAAGAAGCAATCCGTGCGCGCAACTAAACTTTCTTTCACACGCACCTTAAAAAAAGTAATCGGATTGCTCGGAGGCTCGGTGTGATATATTTGGGCTGGACAAAAAAAAATATGATTTCACGAGAAGCATTTGAAAAGGGAAATCCTGTGCGTCTCTTTCTCGCACACGGATTTTCCCACCGCGCAGATCCTCGGAAAGGGCATCTCTCGAGAATAGAGAAAGAGAGAAAAGGGACCGCCCTGCATGCTCGGGACAGTCATAAAAAGAAAAGTGATTCTGATTCATCACCGCCTCTGCACCACCTGCGAGCAGCGAGCTGATCTTTATTTAAGAGCAGAAATTTCCAAATGCTCTGCACCTGTGGCCACCGCTACGGATGTAAAATATATAAATCTTCTGCATTCTCAGAAGCCAGACTCGTTTTTCGTTTGATACGAAAATCCGCCGGCGGCACGACGGAATTAAAATGCGCCAAACATGCGAAAATTCCAAGCTGATGTAAAATTAAAAAGAAAGCGAGCCAGGAAGAATCAGATTCAAATTCATTTAATTCTGTGTAGTGCAAAAAATTGGAAAAGATTCATTCTTAACAACCAAGTAAATATATAATTCATTTGAAAAATATTAACAAAAATTAAAAATTGTTCCAAAAGCTTGTTGAAAATGATATAAATTTAAGGTTGTTTAATTTAATTATTGAATTACAGCGAAATTTATTGAAGATTGAATAAAGAAATGTGACTTTTTAAGCCACTTTTTATTTCTTTAAACTATAAATTTGACTTCAATTTAAGTTTTGAATAAGGATGAAATTTACTCGACATATTCTAAGAGAAATCATTGAAATTTCACTCTCTGTTATTAATTAAACATTCCAACTGTCTCTCTGCGCAAATGTGATCTCTCGCCCTGCTTTTTTTTCGGAGAAATAAGACTCACTTTTGCAGCAAAAATTCGCTCCGGGGCTAAAATACTTGTAAGAGAAAAAAATGCCGACTGTGATCATTAAAAAACAGAAAGCGCAGGAAGAAAATAACGACGGCGGAATGTGTACAAAGCGCAGAGGGCGATGTTTGCGGCGACAAACGAAGCGTGGCCATCGTCCGACATTCGCGAGATGGATCGCTACTTTATACGTCGCTTTCCGCAAAGACCGTGTCCGTGTGCGCCGAATATCCGATTGGGATGTGTGTTGCACATTTACTTTTTATTTTTCAAAAGCTGCTCCTGTTTCCGTGCTTCTCCTCAAAGGAAAAGCCCCGGGAGCAAACAAAAAAGCTCTTTATTTTCGGAAAGGCTTTTCTCCCTCTTGTTTGCAGAGGGAAATAAAAAAAAGCTCACCCTTATCGACCCCGGCCCAAATTCGCCATTAAAGCTTAGGTCTTTTCCAACTGACTGACAGTTGGCCGATAATTTTCTCCTTGCGCTGCTCCAATTAACTACTAGCAAAAGGAGTTTGCAAACTTTGGTAATAAACTATTTTAGCTATTACGGCCGAGAGTGCAGTTTTGAGAGAGGAGAAAAAAGTTAATGATTCTTTTTGTTTGTTTTTTATACGCCAAAGAGATTTGCAAAAAAGAGTAAAACTCATAAAGTGACTGATTTATATTGCGCTTTTTTGCAAAAAACGCGAAATTACTTTTCGGAGAGATGAGAATTTTTGTTCAAAGGCAAATAAAAAAAATCCATTGTGTTGCGCACAGTAGGCTGATATTAAAACGGCTGGGAAAAATGTCAACCGAGGTTGAAAAAAATTGCTCCTTTAATTTTTTACAACAAAATAAAGCAGAAAAATTTATAACTATAGGAAAAAAACTTATTCTTACTCTTATAATTGTTCATAAAAAAAACTTTTTTTTATGTGCTATAAATTTTGCTTGAAATTATGCAATTCATGCTAAAATTGATTTTAAATGCCAGAAAATTTGAAAGTCAGCAGATTTATTTTAATTGATCTTAATTTTTGTAAATTCAAAACTAAAACATTAATTTTATTAAGGGCGATCCAATTAGCTGCCGCGTAAGGCTGTTATTATAAAGATGCCATTTTTTTATACAATTGAAAAATTACTGAAAAATAACACCATATTGTTTGAATTTGTTATTTTGAATCACAAAGGCAATATTTTCATTTGCAGACCGTGCGGGTTTATCTTCCCAAAAAGGTCAAATGAACACCGCAACAGAGTTAGTTGGTCGTAGTTGTTGGTCCACCCTCTTGTTTTTTATTTTTGCGCTGTGGTCCGCCGCAATCTGCATCACGCAAATAATTAATGGACATGCGGTGCTTTTGCAAAGAGCGCGAATTTCACCCCGGTGCATTCATAAATTGTCCGCCGGCAAAACAAACTGGGCGCAAAAATTTTTGTTGTTTCAGCGCGGCATGGTAAAAAAAAAAAAATACTTAGGGCTTTCTGCTAAAACAACACACGCGTGTGTTTTCAAATGTGAAATTCAGCAAGGCTTTCTAAAAGAATTATTATATACACGAGTAATAATAATAAAACGAAAATATTGTGTACGAGAAACTACTTTTCCCATATATTCAAACGAGGCCTCGACGACATCTTGAATTAACGGGGCCTCTCCTTTTAATTGGTGTTTGTCGCCGGGAAGCGTTTATTGCTGGCAATTAGGCGAGGAAAGAATGGTTAATCGTGGGAAGATAAGAATTGGCGAAGAAAGTCCGAAATGCAAAAATTTGATAATTGCATGTTTCAAAAATTCGAAAGGATGAGATTAAAGGCGGATCTAATTATTTAATTAACTCGTTAACAAGAAGTGCGATAATTAAGAGAGAGAGAAAATTAAAAATAGAGATTGGGCCTTATTTTTTTATACTTGTTAAAAATCATGTACCGAGCAAACAATGTTTGTTCTAAGTGCTCCTGACATTGAGCATCTGCTTGCGCGAGTAATTAGTCCGTGTGATGATGAGCGGCTTCCTGTGTTATGTAAAGTGCACGGCCGTGTCGTGTGAGACTCGTAATTTCCACGAGCGCAGAAAAAGAAGCATGAAGTATAAAATGTAACCTTTGCTCGGTTATTAATGAGCAGGTTCATTGAAGGGTGAGAATTAACTTCTTTAAAGGAAAGGCCTTTTTAAATTGTTTTGTCCTCTGTCCAATCAAATTTCATATCGTTAATTAAAAAAAATTATTAATTTTTAAATGAAACTAAAAGTAAGTTTGATGAAATTTTGAAAATTTCGGACCGTGACCTTAATTTTAAATTTTGTAGCAATTAGTGTTTCGCAATTTTAATCTCATATTTAAATTGCAGAAATTAAACCACTCCTATATTAATATTAAATTCAAATTTCGTTGCACAATTTAATCTCGAAAGTGACTTCTTATTGCGCAATGCGGAGCAGGTGACGAAACCCAAGAGTCTTAATTTCCATAAAAAACCATAATAATCACGGGCCAAATGTGAGCCAGACGATCACTATTTCCGCGTGACTTGAATCCTTAATCGAAGCCCCTTCTCGGAAGTTGGCCAAGTTTATATAAAATTGCTATCCAGTCTTAATTGCAACGGACGAATTTCGCTCGAAATTAAAATAAATGAAATAGATGAACGAGTTGTCGGGGCCGCTAAACATCAGGAACGCTCAGCCCACTGGCCATCAACTCACTCTCATTAATCTACTTTCACTAATTATATACCGCGAGAAACTCTATATACTGCGGACGGTTTGTATAGAATCAAACGAGAAATTGATAATTATGCGCGCGCGAGAAGAGATCGGCCATAAAACACACGTAGACGCAGCACGCGTCTGTCAACCGAGAGACGCACGACGCCGTGAAATCTGTGTCAAAATTGACCGGAATGCACAAATATTATGCCAAATTGATTTCACGGAAATTGATTCAGATAATAATCGTAATTCGTAGCGAAATCGTGCGAAATCCGGATATGCATCGGCGAGTCCAGAAAAGTGTAACAAATTTAAAATTTTTTATGGTGGAGATTCGCGATTTGCATTCAATTATGATAATTGGCAGTAATTTCAATTAATCAATAATTTGGAGCAAATTTACTGTTTCTGTGCCACGTTAATTGATATAAATTAAATTAGATGGAACAATTTACCGTATTTTAAAAAAAAGTAGCATGATTAAAATATTTTAAATTTTTATTTAAAAATTATTGGAATTGATGAAAAATTATCCTTTTTTTTTAAACAAAAGTAAAAAAAATTATTTATCTTTTATAATAAAAAGATTTTTAAAGTTAAAAACTGAAATTTCTTCAACAATTTTTATTTTATTCCTATAGGAAATTATTATCGATTCTAAACTCAATTTAGTTTTATTAAATGATTGAATTTTATTCCATAAATTTGAGTTTGATAATTTCCTAAAATAGATTTAATTTATAAGATCAATCAAAAATAATATTTAAATATATTTCTTACAAAACTTTTTCATTTGCTACAAAAAAAAATTGCACTTCTCTTTCAAAATAAATGTTTTCAGAAAAATTAAATTAATTGAAACCTAATAATAAGAAGCGTAATTGATGTCTTGATCAATTTGTTAGATTAAAATATAAATTATTTTTTTGATAGGCCGGGACTTGAAAACAAAATGTTTTGAAAATAAAATGACAGAAAAATTAAATCATTTTAAAATTTAAAAAAAATATTTATATTTACTATTTTGGATTTGAGAAAAATTGACAATTTTTTTATTAAATCGACTAATTTGAGTAAATTGATGAATTTTTTAATATATTTCAAATTTGAATAAAGAAGAAGTACTCACTTTTGTTTAACTTTGCTGTTCCTGGTGCGGAAGCAGAGGACGGAGTTGCGCGCTCGATGGCGAAGTTCCTTGTGTGCGGCGCAACAAGTGTGCGGACGGAGATGTCGGCAAGAATAAACTGCACCCGCCGCACTACTACTGAGGTCCGTCGGTGTCGGTGGTCGGCGCGCGAGTGCCTTCTTCAGGTGTGCATGCCTTTCGTTTCTTTGGTTACTGGGAGGAGTTGTGTTTCCGGAGGCTGCTGCTTAGAAAGTCCGGACGAGAGATGCGGTCCATACGCCTCTTATACTGTTCCAGTTTTCAAAAGTTCCATGTAGGCCAGCCGAGGCGGTCGGGCGGGCTCAGCCAGCATTGCTGCCGTTGGGCCGGCCAGTGAAAGGTAGGCAGGGACTTGCCACCGCCGCTGCACCTTCCGCCAAAGTCGATGGACTTCAACTTAGTCAGCTGCTGAAGGCTCTTGTCAAAGGGTCGCCATCATTCGACTGAAAAACAATTTTGAGCAAATTTAATCATGTATTGGAAATTGTTTTTAAAGAAATTGATATTTGAGGAGACTTTGAGGAAAATGGACTTTGTCCTCGTTGGGAAAAAATATCTATTTGATTGTGCCTTTTTGTTTTTGAATAAAAAAACATTTTTAAAAGAGAACAAACTATTCAACTGTTTTGTTGCAGTAAAGCTAAACTGTGTTCCTCACGAAGAATTGACTTTTTTTTTCAAAATTCCTGCTAGCTGTTTGGTCTATGAATGATAAATTATTCTCACGCAAATCAATGTGTTAAAGAATAATTAAAAAAACAATAACCAAAATCAGGTCTTTACAACAATGAGAGCCAAGTCCTGCGATTATTGTAAATTTTAACCTTCATTGTTAAAGAGACCTGATTTGACTATGCCAATAAGGAGTTCTTAACCTCGGAAGTTTCAGCAAAATTCTTGTTAGTGGTTGTGCTGTTTTTTCCAATAATTCCATTTTTATTTCAATATAATTTTTAGTTTTTAACAATTGAATTTAAACAATATTATTATCATATTATGCAACAATGTGGACAAATAAACAATATATAAATTTATATTTAGTTATTTCATTTCCACATAAATGTGCAAAGATTCCCCCACTGCTCACTACAACGACAGAAAATAATTCGTTTTGTTGCTTAAAAATAAATGTTAATTTTAAGATTTGCACAGCTTTTTATAAAAATGTTAACACAAATCTTCAGAGCGGTGAATTGTCTTAATAATTGAAATTTATTGGTTAAAACCTGAATGAGTTCAATATATTAAATAATATGATTGTAAATTTATGGTCAATTTTAAGAAATTCAGTTCTCACTCAGAATTCCTGCTCTCAATTGATAATTTATTAAAAAAAAATTAGCGAAAACATTTTAATTTAAAATCCCTACTTGCTAATTTTCATTCTCAATTTTTGAATACTGGTTGTGAGTCATAATTTAAGAGTTCAAATTTAAAAAAGGCAAACTTAATCAAAATTACAATTATTTTAATTTAATCATTAATTAAAGAGCGCAGGAATTTATAACTAGCAATTTAAGCTCACCATTCCTTTTAATTAATTTTTGTTACTTTCCAATGATCAATTTTTTTTTCTTTGACGCATGACTTATTAAATATGCGACCTCCTATTTAAAGCAACTTATTTTCAGATAAAATGTGGATCACGCGCACTCATCCAATGTGTGTGTGTGTTTAGTTGTTAACAGCAATAACACCCAGCGAGAGGGAAAGCGCGGCCGGCGGCACGCATATTTCTTCCTTCGCACATTTCTTTCCGAATGAATGTACCTTGAAATCGTCTCTCTCTATATAAATTCCGCTGAGAATTTCTTGCTCTCGCGCTTTTTCCGCTGACCTTGACCTAGCGCGTGCAGGACCGGCGGCGGCGGCATCCCGAGCGCACGCGGAGCCACTTGCGCCTCTCAAGAAAGAAAGAAAGAAAGTGACCAAGGGAGAACGGGTTACACATTTCGCGCCTTTTATAGGAACCCAAGTTTTCTTTGCTCAAAAGTAGATATAAACATTCAACTCGTTCATCTACTTCTCAATAGAAAAATAAAACTACAAAATTAAGAATTATTTTATTTAACTTTGCTCTAAGGAATTTTGATTATAAATCTCTAGAAAAAATTATTATAGTCCCTTTCAAAAAGACCGGTGCGCAAATATCTTTCTTAATTTTGACTGAATTGACACAAATTGATATCTTAACTTAATTTAGTGGAAATATACATGTTATTGAAAATTGTACTATTTCTGGTGGATTGACTTTAAATTCGGCTTTTCCTCGATGGGTTTTTGTGAGTTTTTATTGTTTAAGAATAACAACAAAAACCCATCGAGGAAAAGCCGAATTTAAATTCAATCCACCATGAATCAACCCTCGATCGTGAACTTCTACTACAAAATTGTACTATTTCTGTTCAATTAAACAATGGTTAAATAAGAAGATCTCAATGAAATTAAAAAACTTAATGAATAAAAAGTTCATGTAATTGAAAGAGTTAGAGATTTTACAACACAATCAAAAAACGAATACACATATTTCAAGATTGAAACTTACAAATTCATGGAGAAATGAGTCTGTTTAATTGAGTTGTAGCTTGTTAAATTCTCTCTTTTAGGCGCTTTCATGGCCCCTCCGAATTCGTACGTAGCTAGCTACGGAGCACTGGCGCCTTCACAAGGCCCGCGACCTAGTCAGCAAATTTTTTTTTATGCAAAAGAAATCCCTTCTCAGGCTATTGATTCATCTATCTAACCAAACTAAATTAAAACCTAACCCAATTTAATAAAATAATAATAATGAAGTAAAAAAACACATCACATTTTAAAATAAAAAATACACAATGCATAAATCAAACCAATGGGAAACGTCAAATTTTTGGGGATAGGTAGAAGATCTTTGTTTGGTAATTTTATTATTATTATTTTATTTGAGTACTTTGATTGGATAGGGCAAAAATTTAAAAAAAAAAATGCACGTTGTAAAAAATGCTATGCCATGAAAATTTTAAGAAAATAATGAAATGTATTCAATTTTATTGTTTAAGTTGTTATGCAAGTTCGTGAAATGCAAAATTTTTTATACTTAACCGTGTTTAATTATTAATATTATATAATTATTGTTGTTGTTTTTTGTCCATTGTTACAATACATTGTTTATTCAATTGCTGAAAACAATTTATTTGAACCGAGAGGACGAGAGTTGGACAAAACGGCAAGAATTTTGCTGTCCGCCGCCGCAATGAGTGAATTATATATTTTAGCGTATTTTAGCATTTTTTTTTCATAAAAATCCGGTTCGCTCAACAATTAAAATTAAATCTGCATAATTTCAAATTCTTATGTTCAATTTACAGGCTTTAATTAGCCTATTTTGAATCAACCGCACCAAGAAGTTATTTATGATGTTATTTTTCAAATCTATAACAAAGGATTGTTTTTATTAAATTCCAATGTTCATGAGGTTTCCGTTGAACTTTCCGCACTTTTCAAAAATAAAATACATCCTTTCGTTTCCTATATCCTCTGGGAAAAAATAATGACGAGAGGCGCACACGTGTTAATTTAACTTTCGTTTTCCTGCGAATTCCGCGTCTTTTGCGGCTTGAAAATGCGTGTGGTGTAACTTTTGAGTCGCGATCGACCCTAGTATGGAAATTCAACATTGCAAAGGGTATTGTGCGTGTGAACTCATCCGCCGCTTGAAAACGAACCGAATAAAACCAATTGTGTCGCAATTGTGGAAGCGGACGTGCAGCATTCCGAGAGCTCCTTTAATTGGATTGTTACGTAAAGTGCTCTTCAATTTAGCAATTAAATTGCATGTTCGTGTAAATACAACGCTAGTTAAAACTAAATATTTACTGTAAAAAATTTATAAAAACCACATTTCAAAATGAACTTTCCTAAATTTATTCATTAATGTTTGCGATTGGTGATGAATGGAAATAAATAAATTGATTAATTATTAAATAATGACGTTTGTATTTTCCCTTTCAAATGAAGTAACGTGTCAGTCCTCACGTATTGAAAAGTGATCTTAAGACTTTTTAATTTTTAATTTCTCGTTACCCTCACGTTTGATTCGGAGATAACCCAAATTCACTCCACAATAGACCATGAATCCAATTTGCCGCAACCGGTCAAGAATTGTAGTTTTCCCTTTCAAATGAATGCAATGACCAGAGACAGAGCAACCTTCAAACTACATAATTTCTTTAGGCAGCTGCATTGTGTGCTCCGTATCTTTTGAAAGCTGATTGTTCGCCTCATTTAGTATAATATATATTATTCAAAAGTACATTCAAAATATTATTTCATCCTGACAAGAAATTACAGCTCGTTATTTGATATCCCACTTTTGCAGTTTTGGTGGACAGAGCTTAGCCTATGACTTGCTTAGCTTGACTTTGAAATTATTTTATTATTCTTGATTCTTCTTAAAAGCAGTGAGGTCTCATAAGAATTTGTCAGACGTGGCCTCTCGTATGGTAAAAAGATGGTGCGAATTCTTAAAAGAAAGCTCAATTTTTCAATGGAAAAGTGCAGCGATCAAGGAAATAATTTAAGTCGATAAATTATTAAAAAAACGCGGTCGAATCCAAAAATTTGGTACATACCTGGGTCCAGTCAATGAATGCGGTGAGGTGACACTTCCGTTCGGGGTTGTCGTCGCATCGAGCAGGGATGAAATGTATACAAAGTACAAAGTCATGTGTATAGGTGACGAGTGACTTCTCGTCTGGCCTGTCGAATGTCCACGTCTAGAATCACAGAAAATTTTGGTTTGAAACAGCGAGGGTCTCACTGATTTATGTACCATGGATTTATTAAGAATCAATGAGAATTTCTGTCAGACAAAGGGATCATTTTTGACGATAAATTATTATAAAAATTCGGATGGATACGATCAATTTTGGTACACATTACACATGCCTGGTCAATGAATGTGGTGAAACTTCCGAGTGGTCGGCGCGGCGAGAAAATCCATTTACTCGCCTTAATTCGGTGAGATAGGGTTGATTGCTGATAAATTTGCCCGCTTCGCCATTTTTCCTGAATCTTGAAGCAAGAAAGTTTCTGGATTTCTGGAGACGCCAGCGCTCAGGCAGCCAGCGAGGGGCGAGGAAAAAGAAATGAGGGAGGGTTGGAGGGAGCGCCACTGCCACCTGTAGTCCTGCACAATGAGAAGCATTGAAATTAGGAATGAAAATAATGAACTCCCACCCACACTCTCTCTTTTCACTCCAGAGAGTCCAGAATGCAGAGAAAGGTGTGATTATTAGTTAATATTTAAAAATTTAAAATTATTCAATTTTTTTTTATAAATTACAAGGTCTTCAATATTCATTTATATATTAAATAAATTGATTAAACTTGCAAGTTTCATAAATTTATTTTTATTATCAATATTCATTCTTGCTTTATTACGAGTTTAGTCAGAAACATGGATCTAGCCAAGAAGTTCTAGCAGCATCTGTTGGTTTGTATTTTCTAAATGCAAGCTTTAATGATCTCTGATTGCAAAACAATATGTAGTCTTGATATTTTAAGATTGACGAAAATTTCTAAAAACAATGGTTTCTGCAAATAAAACAATTGCTGTTTCTGTTGGTTCGAATTGCTTTTTTCAATCCTAATTTTGTGTATTTATTGGTTAGTGAACCACAAAAATATTGCAGTCAATGCGTAATTACGGCAAGAAAATGTTAAATATTTTGCGGTATTGCGGTGTTGTTCAGAGAGGTACACGCTATATTTTTTTTTCAACATCGATTGACGCCGTTAAACCTACTTTTTACATTTAAGTTAATACTCGGAGCTACGCGATTAATTAAAAGCTAGATCATTTCTTTTCTCACTAGTGGTTGCTGCGAACAACAAAAACTTTGCACTTCACTGCCTTCGGCGAAGGTGATTGAATCAGTCTGTCCGTAAATGCTCAAATTGCAATTTTCAATAAATAAAAATCGTTCGGCACACATGCCATAATACGCAGGATGAAAAGAAAGGTAAAAAATTTCATTTTGATGGAAAATCAAAATCCAAAAATCAAAAGCAAAATCCTTAAAATAAATGAAGGCAGCTGCCGAAAAAATAAGTGATTATTGCTGGGGTGGCATCCAAAAGGGCATGCCCTGATTTCCATACTGCTGCTGCGGGTGTGGATGGAAGGCGCCTCCGTTGCTGTAGTGAGGCTGGGGCGGATTCATCAGCTGCCCCATGGGTTGCTGAGGAGGGGGTGGACCGTGTGGCTGCTGGGGTGGCGGTGTCTGGTACATGCCCTGGTACGAAGGTGGAGCTGCCGAGTAGAGCTGCGGCTTCGACGAGTAGTGGTTGAAGGTTGGCTGAGATTGTTTGTAGCCTGGAGGGCCACGTTGGCCGTTGAAGCTGCCCTTAGGGTCATCGCCAGGTAACTCTTCACTCCCATCACGACCGTCACACTCATAAACTGAAATGAAATTAATGTTCAAATTTAGAAAAACAATATTTATCAATAGAAAATAAAAACGTAAAAGTTTTTGATTTAATAATTTATATTCTTTAAAAATTATCACTAAAAAGATTTTTTTTTTAAATTTCTGTTTGGCTGCATTTTTAAAACATGATATTGACTTTTAGTTTTAAAGTTTAAACTGATGAAAGTATAAGTATTTTGAAAAAAAAAAGAAATTTACCATTGTGTCTGACAGGGTTGACGCCAGGATGACCTGATATTTTTCTCTTCTTGCTGTCGGGTTCACCGTGGTTTTGCTTGTTCTCACCTAAACAAGAAAGGAAACAATCAGCCTACGCAGCTCCAGCAATTTTGACAAAATATTAATAATTGTTCTCTGGGGGACGAAAGGTTGCTATGCACGTTTGCCGCAGTTTGGACACTTACCAAGGGAACAAGATTCTGAAATAATATTCAATAAATATTTATATGTATATAGCATGCAATGAAGAAAAAGTAAATTTAAGTAATATATAATATAATAATTTGCTCTTAAAATTGGTCGCCCAAGGGTCTGCGTCTGCAACCAAAACGCTCTTTAGGCGCGAGTTTGTGTGACTGGTGATGAAAGGCAAAGTGCGAAGAACACAAAAAAGGTGTCTACACTCCGTTTCTTTTTTTTAGAGGAATTTTTGATATTTTCATTTGTTTGGAAAGAGTCGAGGGCATTGCTGGACACATATATATCACACTCTAGTTGGTTGAAAGTTTGTTGTGCTGTTTTCAGAGGGGCTCGTTTTTTTCCAAACCATACTAGTATTTTTTTTTTTAATTTTCAGAAAGACAAATTGCATGCAGCCGAACAATAAATTGGTCATAGTAAACTAGCAGTCAGACATGCAAGAGCACTCCAACCGAACTGCAACACACGGTTTCAAATCTACTAAAAGCGCCTCCAACACTGAAGTAAAATTAAGCAAGTTTTCTTCTCCGTGAAGTAGCAAGATGCATTTTTGTTTATTTTTTGAAAATGTATATTATAATGTTTGCTCTAATAAGAAGTTTGTCTAATTAGAATAAAAACATGTCATTTAATAGCCAATAAACCAACAACCAGTTTTAAGAAAAGTATGTACGTAATAATATAGGAAACAAAACGATCATTTCAGGCCAATTGAAACAAAAAATTAATTAAGTATTTTTAAATATTAAATTAGTAGCAGTTTTTAGTCTGGGCAGAACCGCATCATCCACCTTCAAGGCTGCAAATCTAGAAGTTATAGCCAGTACGTGTGTGTGGTTAAAAAAAACTCCATGCTGGTACTTACAAAACATTATGGGTACTTTTCGCTAAGAGATACACACAAGATTAGCAGTGTAATCACGCACAAGACAAACTGATGTGAATATAATGTAAAGGGAAAGGAACAAAATCAACCAATTAATTAACCAATCAGTGCGCAGAGGGGTGAATCTTTACACTGCTAAAAAGTGTAGACGTTTGTTTATTCCACCAACTGAAAATAATCAAAAGCCAAAATTGGAAAACGAAATCAAAAAAATTATAAAAGTACACACAAGGGTCGTCTAATCAATAGATGGGGGTAAAATTTGGTTAGCTTTTGCGCAGACTCAAAAAGCTAAGGCGGTGGAAAATTGCATAATTCATTAAAAGAGAAACTCAAAATAAAAAAAAAACAAACAGAAAAACAATAATCAATTGTTTGCATTAATTTGTAATAATTAAAGGCACAGAGGTGTGCTGAATGAACCGAGTCATCCCTAGGAATGTAGAATGGTATCAGTGATCGCAGAGCACTGGCAGTAAATATATTCTTGTTTGTTTCACGCACGGAAAACTTTCCAAAAATACTTTGGAAATTATCCGAGCCTGTATACAGAGAAGCACCTACCTGTCAAACAAAAAGGTCCCTGAAAAGGAAACATTCTCTTATTGGATAGAGGAAAGAGTGAGAGCCAAATATAAAAAATACCACCTTGCAATGACAGCAACAGGGCTCTAGAAATGTGACATGTTCAGTCGCGATTTAAGGACACAGCACTTGATAGAACAATCATTTTTAATATTATAGATTCCAGACAGGAATCTGAGAGTTACCAACCTGTGGAGGAGATGGGTGGGGGAGGGGGAGGTGGCATTAGTTGTTTGTCTCTCTCCGGGGCAGCTCCTTCGGGAGGCGATTGCTGATCTTTGTTTATGGGCAAGGGCATGGGGAGGTTGTTGGGGGGAGAGGCGCCGGGCGGCTGCTGGTGCATCTGCGCTGGCATCAGCATCTCAATCATGCTGGCAAACAGAACATTAGACAAATTTAAATGCCATTCATATTACCATCGCAATATTCCTTCGGGTCTTGGTTAACGGGGCAACTAGAGCTTTTATTAATGTAGTGTTTAGAACGAGGCTTTTATATAGGCGTGGGGCGAATTGAACAAGTTTTATTTATGTGGCGTCGATATTGACTGAGCTAGTTATTAGGTAAGGACAGCTTGATTCGGAAATTACACTTTCGGGGTGGGCTTAACACGGCCAAAATTTAACTCTCTGCAACGAGCAAAGAAATCAGTATTTAGTTCTGAGAAAATCAATTTTTTTTTTCGATCAGCAGTATTAGAATTTTGACATCTTAGTCCGGGATGAGATCTTTTAAGTGGAAAGAGTAAAAATCAGAGAATCAATATCAGCACACAGCTAGATGGAAGAGAGGCGCATTAATGTTGCATTTACAGCACAAAACTTTTAAATTATCGAGCATATTCTAAGATACATACCCATTGCCACGCTGGTTCATGGGATTCTGAAGGTGATGGACAGGCGGTGGCACAGGAGGTGGATGTCCCACCAACGAATGTGGCACCTGGATCAATAAAATGTGTAAGTTTTTGGTGGAAACTAAATCATTTGAAAAAACGCACCTGCTGCTGGTACATTTCATTGTCTCCGGGGGCGTCGGAAAATTTCCTTTTGTGAGGATGAGGAGGCGGATGCCTTAGTATTTGAGAATCAGGCCTGAAGCCAGCTGGGGGACCACCAGGGTAGCCAGGAAAAGGTGCCGGTGCTCCCGCCAGAGGAGCAGGGGGTGGGCCAGCATTGGGGCCAGGCTGCAGATACTGCTGTGAGGTTCACAATGTAAACTTTCATCCAGAGACAGTAAAGAATTACTTACTGGATAATTGTAAATTTGTTGCTGATGATGGTGAACCATGGCAGGCTGACCTGGTGGGAGCGGAGGTGGATGCGGCATCACCTGAGGTGGTGGATGGTGGACATTTGGGGGTGGCTGATTTGAGTAAATTATCTGATTCGGTGGATGAGGTGGAGGTTGAGAGTACGTCGGGGGCGGCCCGTGCAAGAGGGGCATGTGCTGATTCTGCTGAGGGGAAGGTGGAGGTGGCAACTGCTGGTGTTGAATCACCATACTTGGACTGCTGACCACCTGTCACAACAAAAAATAAAAATTTAATTTAAAACACAAGAATTCTTTCTCAGATAGAGAATTATCAAAAATAAGGCATACATAGAGAATTTGAGAACAAAAAGCATTTAAATGTTTGAGAAATATTGATAGCAAATAATGTTAGGGTCCTAACCATTGTAATATTTTGCTGGTTTGGTGGTGCCATCGGCAGAGGCGCTTGCTGCACAAATCCTTGATGATTTTGTCCAGGTGCCATGAACTGATGCGGAGGTGGTGGTCCTTGCAAAGGTGGAGGCGGCAGCAAATGTGTCGGAGGCGGACCCATGGCTGGTGGGGGTGGATGGTGCATTCCGGGCGGCATTTGGCCCACTAAAAATTTGTTTAGGATATACATTTTTTTTTACCTAAAATTTAATTTTACTAGGCTGATTCATTGGTGGAGGCATTCCAGGCTGATGGGGCATCATTTCTTGCTGGCAATGTGGTATGGCTTGATGAATTGAAACTACAGACGGCTGACCAATCGAGCTCACAGTCACAGTTTGAAATTGAGCTGGGGTTTAAATGTTACAAATTAAGAATTAAATCACACCAAGGATAAGCAAACCTTGGATGGGTTGCTGCATTGATGCTATGGCACCCATTTGTTGCTGTTGGGCCGCCTGTTGTTGGTGCCATGCTAGGAAGTCTTGCTGCAGGGTATTGACCAAATCTTGGGCACATTCCTTGCCTTTCTGCAGCATATCAAGACTTGAACTCCTGAAATAGGCAAAAAATTAAAAATAAGGATAACTGCTGATCTCTTTAACATAATTTATAATAATTTTTATTTTCATTCAAATTGTTTGTGGACCCGAATTTATTTGCCAGCGGCTGGAAATTTCATTTTACTCACTCGAGATAAATATGCATAGGTTCAGTGGACTCCATGTTTGTGGCCGGATCGTTGTTACCAGAGCCCTTTCCCCTCAGACTCAAGTTGCTCCCAGACTCATTGTGGATGAAGTTGAAATTTGTGTTATTGAAGCCGAGCACTTTATTTTTCAGATCAAACGCCGGGCCAGCGTGGTCTAAGCAGATGTACACTTTGTCCACATGCAGGAACGAGGGTGGCGAAGTTTGAATGCTCATCAAAGGCGGAGGTCTAACGTTCATCTGCTGACTGGGGTTGCGGGAAAACTTGTTATTGTTATATTTTGGACGTTTATTGTTGGAAGGACTGTTTGTGTTGGGAGCCGGCTGCACCGGTACTTGGCCCATGTGCTGGTGAATTATTTCATGGATCCGCTGCACTCCCACTAAAAAAGATAAATTTAATTTTTGTAAAAATAAAAATCTTGATTGATTACGGTCAAGGGCACTCTTCTCGGACGCCTGCACATACAAATAAAGTGGTCGTTCGGTTGGGTTTTTAGCCCGGTCCTCATAGGTCATGTAGCGGCCTCGAGTGGACACAGCAGCGCCAGAGAATTTGTTGATCTCGTCCTGTGTGTGACCCCTTGTGAGGAGATTTCTGGCCGAAAGGGGCGCATCGTTTATTTCCACCTCAGCCGTGAATAAATCTCCGGCAGACTTGTTCAAGTTATTATCCTAAAGTAATAATAATTCGATTATGAACAATTGTATAAATTTAATTAAATCCTACTTTAACGCTGATCTTTGAAGAATTTAAACTTCCCGAGCGAACTTTTCCCTTGGCCATCAACATAGCGCTGACTTTGGCAGCAGCCTCAGCGGCCGCCTCTAAACTACTTGCTTTACTGCTCAGAGAAGGTGCCCTAGAACAAAAATAATCACACATATCAAGCACACATGTTTACACGAGCGTAAAATGAAAATAAAAAATGTGCAAAAAATCTCTTCCCGATTATAAATTTTAAGTTCTCAATTTAGCTCGGTCGAAAAGATTTGGTTCAAATTTCAAAAACAAAAAATACATACAAAGCGGTGAAAGGTGCTTGATTTAGTTCGCAGCTCCTCTCACCTTTGGAACATCATTTTTCAGACGAGAATCACTGATGCCGAACATCTTTGTTTATCGACCGCCATTCCTCAATTTCGTTCTCCGGCGAATACCGACACCAGCGCCAATCTGATCCTGAGCGCCGTATTGCTCATTATAGCACCATTTGACGTTGACCTTGATCATAAGCATAACATTACAAGGTCATGCAATGATGATCGCTATAATATGGTCCCAGCAAATCGCGTTCGAGAGAATCGCTCCCTACAGAAATTCAAGCAAGTAAACAGCGACCCGACGTGCCGGCTGTAGTAAACAAATCCAGCTGACTTGTGTCATACGTTGATACTTTTCGCGACCTTTCGGAGTGCGACGTGGGTCCTGAGAGAAGCTGCTGACCAATCTTTTATTACATCGAGAACCATGAATAGTTGAGGACGAGTGCTGAAATGGACGGTCTCATTTCATTCCTATCCACTGTGATTTTCTACGGCCTTTTGTTGGCAGTCCTTCTCTTCGTCTTGGTCAGTTTGAAGAAAATTTTAATTATTTTTATTATTTTTCTATAAATCTTCCAATTTTCAGCTGTGTTTGGTTCTGAAGAAGATAAGCAAACCCCATCCGAACATCGTCCGTTCGGAAAAGGAAAACTATTTCCTCGATCCGGTGGAGAACCAAAGAATTAAATTTCCTTTGGAGGAGGAAAAGTCTGCAGTCAGCCTATCAGTAGTTGTTCCTGCCTACAATGAAGAAGCTCGATGTATGTATAAATAATTTTCTTTTTTAAATCATTTGTTGAAAAAATTTTTATAATCATGCAATTATAGTGTCCGTCATGTTGGACGAGTGTCTGGAATACTTGAGTCAGCGGAAAAATAATCTTTCTGGCTTCACGTACGAGGTGATCGTGGTCAGTGATGGCAGCACGGACAAAACCGTCCAGCTGGCCCAAAATTATTCCAGGCAATACACACCAGAAATTGTGAGGGTTTTGGAACTTCAGCCTAATCGAGGAAAAGGAGGAGCAGTTCGACTGGTAATTAATAAATCTGAAAAAAGGAACAGAAACTATTAACAAGATAAAATTTGTTAGGGAGTCCAAAGCACAAGGGGAGCAGTGGTGCTGTTTGCTGATGCCGACGGCGCCACAAAATTTGAAGATTTGGAAAAGCTGGAGGACAGCCTTAAAGATTGCTTGAAAAGTATATATTAACTTATTCGTGAAACTCATATTTATTTCAAAAATTTTCTATTTAGTTGATTATTTGCAAAGCCCTGAAAATGCAGCGAAGGCTTTGGCGATTGTTTGCGGCTCCAGGGCGCATTTGGAAGATGACGCCATTGCATCCAGAAGCATTTTCCGCACCTTTCTGATGCACGGCTTCCATTTCCTGGTGTGGCTCTTTGCAGTCCGAGGCATCCGAGACACTCAGTGTGGATTTAAACTCCTCACCAGAGCAGCTGCTCTCAAATGTTTCTCAAATATGCACATTGAAAGATGGTACTAAAAAAATTTTAACCCCAGATTTTAAAACTAAAAATTGTGTTTTACAGGGCATTTGATGTTGAGCTTTTGTACATAGCTCAGCAGTTTAAAATTCCAATCACAGAAGTTGCTGTTCGTTGGACAGAAGTCGATGGTTCGTAATTTTTTTCTCAAAATAAACTAAAAGACAAATTTAAACTTGCGTTCTTAGGTTCAAAAATTGTACCAGTTTGGAGCTGGTTGCAAATGGGCCGAGATTTATTCTTGATTTGGCTCAGATATTTCATTGGAGCGTGGAGATTGAAGACCAAGGAAGAATAAATTTTTTGCATTTTTTTAATACGGTTATAGATTTTCTTTATGTATCATGTGAATCATGTTTTGCTTGATTTGTATACAAAGTTTTCCATAGTTTTGTAATTGCATCTTTACCACAATTTTTATTTGAAATAAAACATCTGAAAACTCACTAATAAAAGTATTTGAAAAAATCTCAAAATTTAGTGATAGCCAAAAAATATTTTTTTTTTTTCAATTTATTTAAGTTCAGAATATTCACAACTCATATAATTCTCAATAGGATATTTAATTATGAATATATCTATGAAATACAAATATACAAATGATGGAATGATCATCACCAATGAATAAGCCAACTTTTTTTTAGAAATCTCAATCACATAAAGTACAGATGATGCAAACAAATTGTTAATTATTGCATTATTGATTATTGGCCATAAATACAGCATCTAACAAAAAGAAATAACCAAAATCAACACTTTCATAATAAAAAATTGCTATTGATTACTTTCTTTATTCATTTGAATCCGTAATTATTTACAGGCCATTAATTTGTATTATCAATTGTTTGATGGCTACTGCTACCACTTTCATGTGTTTATATAAATTGATTTTCTTTGAAAAAATATCCTACTCAAAAATATAATATATCGGACTAAGTATTATAATGTATATTATGAAAGAGGCTTCAAGCATAAATTTTTTAATCTTCGCTTCCCTCGACGACTAATTTTTATCTCTTCACATTCAGTCCTCCAATTATTCACCTGGGGTGCTGATTTACTCCTGAATTTGAATGCACGTCATCATGGTAGTTCTGCAAAAAGTGGCGTATTTAATGAAAATAAATTGGTCCTTTTATTATTATGATTTTTTTTTAAAACATACAAGTGCTAAGCCTGAAAAGAGACTGAAATGAAAGGTGCGATCAATTTAGAGACGTTTAGAGAATTAATTTTGTTAGGACGAAGCAAAAAGGTAATAAAGTATTGAAAGAGTGCGGTGTGGTGCAAGTAAGAGCGTGCGCTTGAAGGAAATTTTTATACCATTGTTTCATGCTAAATATCAGCTTTTTTTACAATGAAACTTCATAGGTGTCAGATTTGGTTGCTGTGGAGAAGAAATAATTAGTAATTTTAAAGCTAAGTTGGTTATTTGAAGGTGAATAAATTTGGAAATTCTTTGTGCGCTTTTTAATTTTTAAATAAGTGTTTAAATTTGGGTTTTGCGTTTAGTCTAAATTCATCTGTAATTGTAGCTTGTTTTTTTATTCCAGTTTTTTCTATTTAAAAAAAATCAACAATAAAAAAAATTCAATGTTAGTAATGACAAAAAAAAAAATGAAATGTGTGTTTGACTAAAATTTTTACAATATTGATTGTGAACATTAAATAATTAATTTAATCTGAAACTTTTGAGTAGCGCTTAATTTTGTTTGTTTGAATTATATATATAATGCAGCATTTAATTGACTTAACGCGCAACCCTAACTAATATTTGATTAATAATATTTTGTGTTTTTTTTTTAATTATTAAACTATGTTAGTGTATTTTTGGATTTTTTTTTTCAATCGCACGCTCTTTTCTTACATTTCACCAAAAGTAATGCTCTTCTGTTGAATAACTGTTTTATGCTTCGGGTGATCGTCGTGATCGGGGCTCTTCAAAATACCCTGACAGGCCGTCTGGGGAGGGGGCGCCGTCGCCAAAAGGGAGTCCAACCCTTTCGCGCCCGCCGAGGAGGCGCTCTTGCCGTTCGGAAACTTGATTGTCACTTTGTTCGAGAGCGCGTCCATGATCATCTCGGCTCGATTCGCGCCATTCACGATGGCAGTCGATTTTGACACGGGGGGCGAGTAAATAATCTGGGGCGAATTGGGCGCGGGGCTGTGTTCGGCCGAAGACTCGGGTTCGAAACCCACCTGGATCCTGAGCGCGTCGTCGAACAACAACTGGTTTCTCGCGTTGACCAGTTCAGTGTAGGGGATGGCGATGGGCTTCTTGGCCACCACAGGGGGTGGTGACCTCGCCCTGGCCAGGGCGTGAATGGCCTGGAGCTTGGTGCGGGCCCTGCTTCGGGCATCGGCGCTGTCTCCGTTGACCTCTACCCTGACCGGTTCGCGTTCCTGGTCTTTTGCCTGTCGGGGTGGCTCGTGGTGGTTTTCTTGGAGGTGCGGGGACAGTGGTGGCGGCGGAGGGGTTGGCATTGGCTCCGACAACTGTCGCCGATTAGATCTGTGAAATTGTGATTAATTAATTAATTAATGAAAATGTAATTAATATAAATATTGACATCTCTTTAATAAAATTTTATTTTTTTGTTGAGCTGTTTTGATATTGGTTTTTGACGATATTCTTTATAAAGCTAACAAAGTTATTTTTTTTAAGATATCTATAAAAGAAAAACTATCTCGATAATTTTAATTAAAAAAAAAAGATAAAAAAATGCAAAACACCTGTCTGTTTTTAAGTCCTAAACCCTTTCTTTTTGAAATAATTTTTTAAGGAAAAAAAATTATTAAAAATAATAATCTATCTTTTAAAACAAGTTTTTTAAATTTCTAGAATTATTCAGACTTTCTATCCTTTTAAAATATAATTAAACTATAAACAATAATTTAAATTGTATAAGTTTATAAATATAAATAAATAAAAAATATAATGAATTGAGTAGGCAACATATAGAGAAAATAACTAACGATTCTTTCAATTTAATTGCTATAAACCATTTTCAACATTAAATCAATTCGATAATTTATACCTGGACAGTGTAGAGTGCAGTTCACTGGATAGGGCTCCTTGCGGGTCGTCATGTTGGTGGGTTCCGTTGTGTTGTCCATTGGTGTGCGGCAGGAAGTCCAGTTTGTTGGGGCTCGGTCGTCGGTCCGTCGGGTACTCGTTGATGGTGACCACCCCAGGGGTGCTCTTGCCGGGTTTGCCGCCAAAGTAGACGGCCGGCGGCTTGATCTGGCCGTTTGAGCCGCGGTTCAGGGTGAGCGTGTCCATTGAGGGCATCTCGACGGACTCGCTCGACCTTCTTTCCAGGTACATCACCTGCAGACCGTGGAATTGGTATCATTACTAATTAATAGTCAATTACCCCGCCTAACAAGGTGCCATTTTCATAATTTGGAATTTCGTTTATGCTTTTATACGCACGGTCAACAAACAATATAAACTTTTTACAGTCGCATCTGCTGACACACATATAAATAAACTGTGAGCAAATTTGACGTGAAACTATTGCTTTATATCCAGCAATTTGATAAAATTAAACGACGTAGAAAAGAGGCTAATGGGTTTATTAAAAGCATTTGATACATAAAAATAATTCAAGTAGAAAACAAACAAAGTTTAGAAGGTCCTTATCTATTTCTTTGTCGCTACGAGTTTATAGATTTTGATTGGTTTTGGTTATTTTGATGTTAATCCCATTCAAAGCCGTCAATACATCAAAGTTTGCCCAGAACTTCGAGAAGAAACAGTGATTTTTTTTATATAATCAGAAATCAGAAGATAAGAAACTTCTTTATTTTGTCTAAAAATTACTGACAAAAAGGGCCGATCAATTTTCCTCCAATTCATTTAAATAAAAATGGACAACAATTTTGGCAAGATGAAAAGCAGCTGCTCTTTTTTGACCCATTAAGACCATGTAAAGCTGCAGTTATGACTGCAGAGTTATGAACTGATTGTAATTTACCAGAAAAAATGTATAATAAAGAACTACATTTAATTAAAAAATAATAATTTGAGACATATTAATAAATAAAGTTTATAAAAATGAGCATTATATTAAAAATATTTTTAATTAAAACGATTTAATTACCTGTCTGGTGGCTGCATTTGCGGCGGCTGCGTTTCTTTCTGAAAGTTTTCTCGCGCTCTCGGCCCTATCCTGCAAATCACATTTCCGAGGGTGCACTTTTAGTAAACGCATTTCGACAAGAAAACAAAAGTTGAATTTAAAATTACTATAACACCCAAAGGGGTTTTAAAAACGCAAGAGATGCAAGTACTGTACTTCGTAAGCGCGCACTGTAACCAAGGGTCTGACGGACTCGTTGCTGTGCGGCATGTCTTCATCGACTGCTGGAACGAGTATATTCCTCGGAGCATAAAGAGTCGCACGCGGCGCCATTAAAGAGTCACCACGCGATAAGTTTCGGCGCTTTATCAACGCTTTGTAAACACAGAAACAATGCGGCCGTCGGTATATTGAAAGTGCAATAAATTTCGCGATTTGAATCACGCTCTCGTTTTTTACTCCGACTTTTCCCCTCCATGCAAAGCGAGAAAAGTCTTTCTTTCTAGACTAATATTTAACCGTCGGCTGATGTCATTGTCTCATTTTCTTGTTGGCAAAAGTGTGAAAACAATAAGTGCTCATTTTCAGAGACGCGGCACGAAATTGATTCTTCCTGCTCATGCTCTTGTGTCATGATGTTATCGCACTCTATATAGCAGCACTTTCGCAGTTACACACGTTTACGCTGTCATTTTTAATTGGATTTGAAATTACGGAGAGAGGCACACAATTGCTTGTTAGCTTTTTTTAATTGGAAGAGAAATGTTTCAATTGATTGAATTGCGAAATAAATTTTTAAATATAAATAACTTTCTCACCTGGTAGGTGCTGAATTCTCTGGTGTTGTTGCTGGAAAACATGGTCTTGTGGACTTGTTGGAATTCCTGCATGAGCTGTGGAAAAAAACTTGGGTTAAAAGCATGAAAACATTTTTCGCAAAGAAAACAAAATGTTAAAAAGGGAATGTTAAGATGAGAGGATAAAAATTTAATTAAAGGCAGGCCAAATCTTTTGATAGTTTATTAAAAAAATGAATAAAAAAAAATGTAGATGCAACTATGAATTCAAATTTTTTATTTATAAATTATCCATATTTTGGAAATATCAGCTAAAAATAAATAAATGTTAAATTATTTTTCTCTCAACAAGAGTTTACTGAATTCTAAAAAGAAATAAATTTTAATCCCTAAACGTATTATTCTTAGAGAAGTTTGGATAATTGCATTACGTTGATGTTCATTGTCCCCGACACTCGTTACTTGCGATGGAACATTATGGAAATATATTGATTAAATAATTTCAATTTTAGTTCTACGCACTATGGCGGGCCAATCACAAATAACTAAAGATAAGCTTGAATAATTTGTTATTCCACTATCAAAAAAATCCATTTGCATCGTTTAAACCTTTCGATTGTATTACATGGTAGATTTTAAAATTTTTTGTTGTGATTAACAAGCAATTTGATGTTTAAGAAGATTTTATCTCAATTTTATCTCAACTTGCTTTTTTCAGATGTCACATAATTATCGCAAAAGCTTTTATTTTTATTAATGGTTCCATCATCCAATTGCTGTGGAAAGGAGAGGGACTAACCTGCGCATGCTTTTCCCTCCTCTCGGCCGGCAGGGCCTTGATGGTCACGTCCCTGCTTGGCCGTCGCATGTCCGACGAAATGCTGATATTGTCATCTACTTCGCGCCTCTGAGAACAATAAAAAAAGGAGGATTAATGGCTAACGGCGAATGCACTCAGAAGCTTGCTAAGTGCTCGGATTTTAGATGTTCACCGACGACTAATGCAATTATTAATTAAACTCCGTCGATAACGATTAGAGAATGGAATGCAAATTTAATTTCCTGCAGAGATAAACTGGCTACTTAATTTCTTTACCCATGAATTCATGATAAAAGAGGCGGCTTACAAATTATAATTTGATTTGCGCCATTTGGCATATAAGTTGGTGGTTGTCACGCGGATAAAGAAAAAAATAATTAAGATTAGCCTTTTCAATAACACGCCATATCAAACACCCGGCTCAAAAGCCAAGGCCAAGGGAAAAATGATAATTTATATAATCCAATTATTTAAAGCTTAGACTTAGAAATTTACCTCTGCTCTGCGTTTGGCTTCAAGACTGACGGCGGAGGAAAAACTGGAAAGAGAGCTTCCCGAAGAGCTCTGAGCCAGTGGGTTCATGGTGTGATGATGCTCCTCATCAGCCTCTCTGTGCACTAAAACTCGGACCAAAGTCTCCTGAAATATAATATTTTATATAATTTTTTAAATTGCAATTAAAATTTGCATCTAAATACCTCAAAAAATGGAAAAATATCTGAATTTTCCTACGAAAAATTGGAAAAATTATAATTGAAATAATCAAGTGAAAAAATAAAAAAAAAAAAAAAATATTTAAGAGGATTTTACTTCCTTTTACTGAAACTGTATAAGAAAAACTTGGCAATTTGGACCACAAAAATAATATTAATGTTTTTTATGCAACCTGGCAAGTCCCTAAGCCGTGCATGCTGCCTACATTCTACAAAAGCAGGCGTTCGCGATTTATAGCGCGTAGTAACCGATCGCCCCGGCTGAGCGCACACAAAAGAGAATTTCACAATGACCGACCTTAGAATCAACTGTGTCAGCAGGATGTTCCATCACAACGGTCAGAGCTTCATCAGGGCCTCTACGGCTGTTAGACCGGCTACGTTCGCCGTCCCTGTGAAATTAAGCGGAAAAAATTTGCATGTCAGCACAATCGAACTCATCATTAATCTCAAATAAAATAATTCTTACTCCGGGTCTTCCGTAATCAAGGAAAGGCGTTTGCTTCCATCTGTGTGGTGATCACCATTGACACTGCTTGATGACGAATTGTAACCAGAACTCTCACCGAAAAATTCCATCCCGACGACTCCCCGTCTGATCACAAGATCGAGATGTTTTGAATCTTTCAAAATTTTTACAGCCTGCAGACGAAAATATTATTTCTAAAATTTTTCATAATTGTGCAGTAAATAGACGGACCTCTTTGAATTCAATGTCCTCGAAATTGGAGCCGTTGCATTCGATAATTTGGTCTCCAGGGAGGAATCCAGCCTCCTGGGCCAAACTGTTCTCGCGAGTGCTTTGAATGAAAATTCCAGGTCGCTGTTTTGTTCCCTTGCAGATGCTACCCAAAAAATATGACGAAATTATTTTCAGATTTATTGTACATTTGAAAAAAAAGAAAATTACTTGTTTATCCATTTGTGGATTTAAGTTTATTAAAAAAGCCGTTATAAAGAATTTAATAATATAAATAAAATTGAAATTTTTTCCTTGAAAACTCAATTCAATGGAACTAATCATTTCTAGAATTAATTTGGCAAGGAGATGCGAGCATTTCAACAGATTATTTGTTTCAAGGTTGGCCAACAATGGCATCTTATTTTAGTTTCAGCTTTTTTAATTTTCCTATACGAGAGTGAATTTTCATTCCAACATTTCAATTTTCTTTAATATCATCTTGGTTTGATAAAATTTTGGAAAATTTTAAAGATGCTCACCTGACGCCTAAGCTTGAATGTTCGGTCAGGTCCAGGTACAGTTTGATGTCCCTGGTCTCTTCGATTTGCCTGTCAAGTATTGAGCCCTCTGAGTATGTGCGTGTCAGAGTGCGACCTGAAGAGTGGGTAGGTGAAACGGACCGTTGTCCTTCGACCATCTGCCAGGTCAACGAGTCGTGTTTCTTGCTGCAAAAGCGTGGCATTCAATTGCTCATTCAAATTTTTATTTTTGTGTGAAATTTCAATTCAAACCAGAGTAAATTAAAAAAAAAAGGTTAGTGAGAAAAGCGTGTAAAAATGTGAAAGAAGCAGCGAAAGGTGCGTACGTTACGGAGTTCAGACTGATGCTACGGCCAGTTTCTCCCAGACTGGGTGGCACGTGTCTGGTTGTGTCAACACCCGAGCGTCTGGAGGAACCAATGTTCGAAGGCAGGGAAACCCGCTCGGGTCTGTTATTGTAATGCAGCAAGATGGACAGTTCTTCCTCGGTCATGTCAAAGTTGCCACTAATCGTGCAGAAGGAAAAGTGGAAAAAATAAATTGGTGCCGTTAGTAAAATAATAATCATGCGCAAACGAAAGAAAGAAAAATGTGCAAAAATTAATAACATGCAGTGAAAAATTAATAATTTATTTTTAAATAATAATAAATAATACTTACTCTTTGACTGGAATCATTCCAACGCCTGAAAAAGTATAATTTATTTTTAATTGAAAATATAACAACAGATGCAGTTGGTAAAAGTGATGTGTAAAAGTGTCTGTGCCTGTATCTGTCTGGCTGATCACTGATCGAGTGAGAGAGGAACCAGTGATGGCACCGATCAATAACCCGTCGAAAAGTGCGACCTGTGTCTAATTGATTTCGAATGAATTGCAGCGGGCGGGGCGGTAAAAAGAGAACAAGGGGGTGTTTCGTTTCACCTGCAAGGTGTATTTTTCGCCAGGTGCAGAGAGTTTAGAGTTTGGTGCTGGGGAGGGGGAGAGAGCGGTGTCGCTGACAGGAAACGCGCGAGGGTTGCTCGAAATTGGCGTCACGCCACGCTGCACTTGCGGCCAAAATCATTTGCATCCGCGGCAGAGAGTAAATTTCATCATTTTCATTGAATTTGCGTCTCATGAAAACACTACAATTGCAAATAATGAAAAAAAATTATCTACACATAAAATAAATATTATTATTTTTAATCATTTTCCCCAAAAGCTTCACGGAATTCTAACTTTAAGTAGAAAAAGTTATTTCTAATTATAATCTAAAATTTATCGAACTATTTAGGAAAAATTAGATTTTCTATTATTAAAAAAAGGTTCATTTTAATTTTTGTGCCAAAAATGCAAATAACATTGTATGATTCTTAAAGTATAAAAAGGTAATAAAAAGGAAGATTAGTGGCCGCCTTGCCTTTTAAGATATTCCAGAGAGAATTACATGTCAATAGCAGTAAAAAAAAATTGACATTGACATTCACCAAAAGCCTTAAAATAACATTCAGGGGCTTAAATCTTTCACTATCTCTTCCTCAAAGTAAATAAAGAGCGATAGAGCGATCAAATATAATTAAAGAAGTCCCCAAACACATTCGATTGGCTTCAGAAGTTTGATATTCGCCAGAAAAAAAAAACAGTTCTTTGCAAATAAGGCTGGTTTCCAATTCGCCATTACGTTATTCGTTTACGCATTACGTTGTTCGTTTTGCCAAGGAAATCGTATAAGCCGTTTCCAATTCACCAAAACGATACACGTAAACGGAATCCGAGTACAGCAAAACGTATAAGCGGTTTCCGATTCGCCAAAACGTACTCCGTAAACGTATTATGAGTGCCGACAGTGGTTTCCAATTCGCCAAAACGGACTCCGTAAACGTATTACGAGTGCCGACAGTGGTTTCCAATTCTCCAAAACGTAGTACGTTTACGTGCAACTCATTCCGAGCACCAAACGTGCTTCATACGTGATACGTACGTCGTTTTAATAAAAGTGCAACTTTTTGTTTCCGCTTCTGAATCATTATAATTGGTGCTTGTAATGAATTCTTAATTATCTCATCCATTTGAGTATAAAGTCCCTCAATTAGAGTTAATTTTCCACCAATTAAGTTAATTCGGTTATGGGGGTGAGCGGGGATGAGTTGAAGGAAATTAGTTTTATGTCAAGTGCGTAACATGATTATAGGCTAAAATTTTGTGAGGAAATCAATGGTGTATTTGATTTTAATGAAAAATGTTAATTTCAACCCTTAATTAGCAATTAACTCAAATAAAAACAAATTGAAGTGCAATACATGACTTTAGGGTAAAATTTGAAGCCCAAGCGATTGCCAGCATCAATTTTGCGCTATCAATTTAATTTCATCCCCTAAATTGAAAAATAATGATGTTCACACAAATTTTAGAGCGAGACATGTTTAAATGGTAAAATTTGACGCCAAATCGTTTGCCAGAAGTTATTTTGCTCTAGAAAAATAATTTCAACCCCTAATTTTAAAATTTCACGAAATTAACAACAATTTCAGAGCGAGATATGTTTAAGTGGTAAAATTTGACGCCAAATCGTTTACCAGAAGTTATTTTGCTCTAGAAAAATAATTTCAACCCCTAATTTGAAATTATATGAAATTAACAACAACTTAAGAGCGAGACTTGTTGATATGAGTTGAATTTAGCGAATTTATGGCCACATTGATTGCCATACTTAACTAAAAAAAAAAATTAAACAATAGTTAATAAATAAGGAAATCAGGGGTTGAAACTAAAATTAAGCAAATTAAGTGCAAAATAACATTTGAAAATCGATCTAGCATTAAAATTACATACATAAAGCAACTGTCGCTCTTAAATTGTTGTTAATTCCATAAAATTACGAATTAGGGGTTGAAATTATTTTTTAGAGCAAAATACCTTCTCGCGAACGATATGGCGTCAAATTTTACCACTTAAACATATCTCGCTCAGAAATTGTTGTTAATTTTGATTAATTTCAAATTAGGGGTTGAAATTAAATTTTTAGAGCAAAATAACTTCTGGCAAACGATCTGGCGTCAAATTTTACCAGTTAAACATATCTCGCTCTTAAATTGTTGTTAATTTCGTGAAATTTCAAATTAGGGGTTGAAATTATTTTTCTAGAGCAAAATAACTTCTGGTAAACGATCTGGCGTCAAATTTTACCACTTAAACATATCTCGCTCTGAAATTGTTGTTAATTTCGTGAAATTTCAAATTAGGGGTTGAAATTATTTTTCTAGAGCAAAATAACTTCTGGCAAACGATTTGGCGTCAAATTTTACCATTTAAAAATGTCTCGCTCTAAAATTTGTGTGAACATCATTATTTTTCAATTTAGGGGATGAAATTAAATTGATAGCGCAAAATTGATGCTGGCAATCGCTTGGGCTTCAAATTTTACCCTAATGTCATGTATTGCACTTCAATTTGTTTTTATTTGAGTTAATTGCTAATTAAGGGTTGAAATTAACATTTTTCATTAAAATCAAATACACCATTGATTTCCTCACAAAATTTTAGCCTATAATCATGTTACGCACTTGACATAAAACTAATTTCCTTCAACTCATCCCCGCTCACCCCCATAACCGAATTAACTTAATTGGTGGAAAATTAACTCTAATTGAGGGACTTTATACTCAAATGGATGAGATAATTAAGAATTCATTACAAGCACCAATTATAATGATTCAGAAGCGGAAACAAAAAGTTGCACTTTTATTAAAACGACGTACGTATCACGTATGAAGCACGTTTGGTGCTCGGAATGAGTTGCACGTAAACGTACTACGTTTTGGAGAATTGGAAACCACTGTCGGCACTCGTAATACGTTTACGGAGTCCGTTTTGGCGAATTGGAAACCACTGTCGGCACTCATAATACGTTTACGGAGTACGTTTTGGCGAATCGGAAACCGCTTATACGTTTTGCTGTACTCGGATTCCGTTTACGTGTATCGTTTTGGTGAATTGGAAACGGCTTATACGATTTCCTTGGCAAAACGAACAACGTAATGCGTAAACGAATAACGTAATGGCGAATTGGAAACCAGCCTAAAGCGTACGGCTTCTGTTGTGCGTATGGATTTCAATCGAGAGCTTCGGATGCAAATAACATTCCCCCTCAGTAAAAAACGTTTGCTCCATTTTAAAATATACAATTGGAAAGTGAAATCTGAGAGCATGTTAGCGGAAAAATGCAAATTGGCGGCCGCTTTGAAATAAATTAATCAGAGTCTTTGTTCTGTACTGTTTAAAAAATGGACTAAGTCATTAAGTTTGATTCAATTCGAATTCATTTTAGCTTGTAAAATAATTGTAAAAATAGGATTTAAATATGAATTAATTAAGTTATTTTAAAATTTTTGCATGCATGCAAAAAAATTTGTACATGGAATAAAAATTAATTATTTTACTTAATAAATATATTAAAAATATAAATTTTAAAATAAAGAATTATATAACAAAATTAAAAGTCAATTCAAAATACAAATTATAATTTAAAATTAATTCAGAAATCAAGCAAATTTTTTATTTCTTTTTGGCAACATTGTGTTTGCGTTATAGAATGACAGTCCGGATGACAATCAAATCTGGCTACCTAAATATTCCAATCTAATCTCACTCGGATCACGTTAGCTGCGATTGTGCGCTGCTCTGATTTGACGTGCTGGCGGAACGACCTTTGATTGCAGGCTATGCAAAATGGAATGTCAAGAAAAACGCAGACAAGTTACTGGCGACACGGAGCACTTCTCATAATTATTCGAACAAAATCATTAATATTGTCGAACAAGAAGAGATGGTGCGAGCTGATTAACTGAGATTAATGCGTAATTCGCACCGTTTCAAAGCGGCGCGTTTTGTGTTGAGATTTCAATTCAAGTGGCTGAAGTCATTTTTAAAAATAGCCTGCACTGATTTCGCGTTCTGTGTATTTGGAAAAATAATAAACACTTTTTATTTAATCTGCGACTTGTAATTATTGTAATTAATTAAATTATTAATTTACTCACTGCGAACTTTCAGATAGAGGTGGGTGCTGCTCTGGATGAGTTGAAGGACTTCCCTGTGAATCGCGTATTCGACTGAAAAACCATTGATTCGGACGATCTGGTCTCCAATCTGCGAGAAAGAGACGCGAGTTTAAGTGCAAATAGTTCGGGCGTCTTCTTCATACCTTGAGGCCTTGGAAAAAGGCCTCCGAGTTTGCTTCGACAAACGAAACAAAGAAGCCGGTTCCGTGTTCACGACCGCCCCGAATCGAGAAACCAAATCCGTAAGAAGGGCCTCGTCGCTGGAGCTCGACATTTCTGGTCCTGTTTGAGGTGTATGGCACCAAAAGGTTGTACTCCATTTGCTGGCTCAGCGGCACGATGCGTCTAAATAATGTAATTTAAAATTATTTTAATTAATTTTTGGACAGGAAATTCGAGAAAAATTCCTGTGAAAATATTCAAAGATTATAAAAACTAATTTATTTTTTATTTTGCACACATATTTATTTTTTTGGAATTCGTAAGCTATCCCATCCGATTCCTCAATTGACATAATCAAAATCTGTTAAATAATAAATAATAGAGAAACGTTTATTTTCAACTCATTAATGAAAAAATAAATTTAATGTTCCTTGATATAAACATTAATAATGAGGATTTTTAAATTTAAAGGTTATTTTTTTATTAATTTAAGAAATAATATTTATTTTACTTATGTAATAAATAAAAGTTTTGATTTGTTGAACCAAATTAAATCGTGAATTAGATTATAAATTTAAAATTTAGACCTAAACAGACTTGTCTGTTTTTCTAAGAATTTAATTTTAATACATTATAATTGCAGAGTAATGTGTTAATTTTTAACTAAATAAAATTTAAGTAATAATTATATTTAATAACAATTATTTTAATTTTAGATTTCAGACTAATTGTTAGTTTGGTCTATGCTTCTTCAGTTTACAATTTGCTGTATTTTATAGCTTACATAATCTTTAATTAATTCTATTTTTTATAGAAGCAAAGCAATTAGCAATTAATCTTGTACTTTTCTCTCTCACGAAAAAGATTAATCATCTCTCACACGAAATGGATACCGCTGTTTACACGTGCGCCACTCTGTTATCAGCAGCTTGTTCATTACTTTTTATCGGACCAAAGTTTTCGGGCATAAATTAATTGCACTCTTTCTCCAAAAGCAAATAACTCAACTGACCAAACCTAAAAACGCATCGCTGGCTAAAAAGGCTATCCTATGTGATTACGACGAGTTTTCGCCTTTTTCATGCCGCGGGTCAATTATCGGCGAAATTAATTTATGCGCCGTTTCCTTTGGCAGGAGTGAAATTGAAGAAAGTTCAATAAAATTGGTGCGTTCAAAAGTTTATGGCGTGTTTAAAAGTAAAGTCTGCTTCAACTAACATACCAAAGCTGGTCCCGAGTGACACACATACATATTATTTGAGCTAAAAGATCGTCTGCCGGACGCGCTCCGATGCACTTGAAATCGTTATTTGAGGAAATAAATGTTTCATTTTTTTTGCGCGTTATTAAATAAATAAATTGTCGTGATGGACGAATTTGTTGTACTTTCGCCGAGACTTTCTTTCTTTGATCATATGGCATTCGTCACACACGCGTAATGATTTTTTACACTTTTTATTCTCACGCAAGTCAGCTAGTGAATCCAAGAAGCAAAGAGAAAACCATCTAATAAAATTGATTGCGAGCGAATTGCGGAAATCTATATCTTTCAGCAGCTGGTGGTGCTGACATTTGTGTGGGTGCATTTCACGCTTCTTTCTATTATTACATAAGGAAGAGCCGATTCGGTACTTTGCTTCAGAGCGATTTATATAAATAGTATACCCAAACTAATGACAACAATAAAAGAAAAACTTTGTGTTGTAAAACGAAAGGACACGTGTTCAAATAAAATTTTGCGATAGATAGTTTAAATGGTTTCAATGTAATATTAAAAAGTAATATGAAATTATTACCGATAAAAAAGGAAGGCCAAATAACTAAATTAGAAGGAAAATATAACTGTTAATTTGTGGTAAATATTGAAAAAGTACATTTGAATTTTGCTCAATTCCGCTGCTACAGCATTAAAAAATTAAAATATAATAAGAAATGTGACTTGCAAATTATAGGGATGGATAATTTTAAATTTATTGAAAATGAATTAAAATTTAGAAATGAAGTTTCTAACCATTTCTATCCAGTAAAAATTTATCTAAAATTTATAGCAGGGCATTTTTTTTCATTTGATATCAAATTTTCATTATTTATTTCATTTTTAAATAAAAAAAACATTTAAAAAAAAATTAAATAAAAATTAAAAACATTCTTGGAACAACACGGACCAGCCCTTCAAGAGTTTCTAAATCAAATAAAGTGATTCCACAGAATAATACTTTCATCCGCACAAACAAAAGTGCTTTTAAAAGGAACTACGGCAACTTTAACAACCAATTGTCCTCCATTGTCCTGCGACTCTAATGCACTTCATCAGGCCAAAGAACACAATCACCAATTTTACGATTTTGGTAATATCCTCTTGCAACGTTGGAATGGCAAAATAAATTTATTTTCACTCTGCGCGTCCTAGTTTTGCACTAAAAAATTAAAAGCATTTTTTTACACGTGCGCGCTTTTCACTGGGACACGTCACTGCATGGCTTTATTGTCCTCGCAAGAGTGACAGTGAACTTGAGCACCGAAAAATTAAAATTTCGCCTCTCTCTCCTGCAATTACAACTTCCTAACCTTGGGGTCGGTCATCTGCCCTGAACAATAACAAAGAGAGGCGCTTGAGATTAATTGGAGACTCATATTTTCGCAACCGTCACTTTTTGTATGATAAAATTTGCATCATGTGACCGAGCAATGGACGCAAAAGTACTCTATGAGCTCAGGTTTTTACACTTCTGGAATCATTTAATTAACCCTTCAACGTCATTCTTATCAACCAGCAGCTCTCTGTGAAGAGAGGAATTCTGATAATTGTTTTGGATTTAGAGAGGTAAATTAATTATTTTAGAGTATCATCTTGAAAGCATTTGCGTGGATAATTAAATGACTAATTAAATTACAAATGAAGTTGAATCGTTTAAGATTAACACTATTTAATTATTAAATTCAGATCCAACTTTTTATATTTTTGTGTGTCCAACAACTAATAGTTTAAATAATGCTTGAAGTATCTATCAAATTTAAAAAACAGATAAGTTGATGATAATAATAAGGTATATATTTTTTAAGTAAAAAATTAAAACAAATCAAAATATTAATTCCAAAAACTTTAATAAATTAAAAAATTCAATATTCAAATAAATTTAAAGTTTTGTTGCAAATTTAAAAGTGATTATCATTTAAATTTTTAATTTATGGAAATATTAACCTAACTTTACATTATTTCAACTGCAATTATAACAAAATTAAAATTATTTATTTTACTTTTGGGAGGGTGGGGTTTTAGGAATGAATTGAAGAATAATTTTTACATAAAATTCAAATTCCATGATTAATATTACAACGTAAATTGTAAAAATCAACTTGCTTAAAATTATTATCAGACACAATTATTTAATCAATATCTTTCTTTACCTGCTGTTATGAACACAGATCAAGTTAACTATTTTGTTTCACAAATCACGCGTGCTTTTGCATCTCATTTGAAGTTAAATCCCAGCACTAGACTAACACAAAAACTGAACTCCACATTTGACAGCAGTGAAAAAGCACATGTGTGTTTTGAAAGCGAGTCAGAGGAAGCCGCGGCGGTGAACAGCAGCAGCTCGCGATCCCACTCGTTCAACTCTCTGGCCACCACTGCACTGAATTGTAGGGCCGGAAGGAAAAGGGACCGAGGGCGTAAAATACGCGACCACTCAGCCGACGCGCCGCGCGCGTATTTCGTTCTCCAAAAAATATAAATAATATTCGTTTACGCGCATGTCGTAAAAATGTATCTAATTTTCAGTTCGGATAGATGAAAACTGGGTCAGCTCCGATCACCAGCATGTAATTAGTGAAAGAGATAAATGCTGAGGATGAGCAACGCGCTTCAATCGCGCATTTTCACTTTTTATGAAGGTGACTCGTTATTTATTAAATGGGAAGGTCGTAATAGCCGATAAGAATGATGCAAATTTCAGGTTACGCTAATGACGCTAATAAAGAAATTTAAATGATAAATATTTTTGTATAATTTGTAATTATTTTTTTCTTTTCTTCCGTATTTTTATTTGTAATAATTAAAACATTTTGTACAAATTAAAATTTTTAAACGTAATTTAATGCTATAATTTTTCCCTCTAAAAAAAATAAAATGATCTAAATTCTATAATGATAATTTTGCTTTTAAATTTTTGATTCATTTTTATTTATAACAATAATTATTACTTCTTTGGTTCCAAAACTTCAAAACAAATTCGACCCATTCACCTGTTCATTTCCATTAAAAAAAATGTCATTTAAAAAAACCCTATTATCATTTTGTCTTGCTTCTGTAAATATAGCAAGTTCACCGTAGGTCACTCCAAAGGCCATCGTAGCGCATCATAGGAAAAACTCGTGCGACTTACTGTGTTTTGGCCGTCCTTAGTCACACACGGCAGAGCGTGAAATTTAAGAAAAACACCTTGTTTTGAATACTTTATCCACTTAATTAGGCTGCACGTTTGGACCGAATCGCAATCAGACTCGCAAAAAGCCCCTAACTGCGCTCTACATCTTCCTTTCTTTCTCATTTTTTGAAAGTTAAAGAGAGAAAGAAAATATTATTAAATAAAATTAGTTTAATAATATCCATGCAAGGGGACATAGAAAGTAAGTAATTTATTCTAATTTCTGGAAAATTGTTCACCTTAAATTTTGAAGAAAAAATTTTTCTTTTACCAATGCATTTTTAATTAAATCTTGATATTTTCATAAATTTTTAGTATAAATTTGTGATAAGAGCTTTGCATGAAGTGTAATTTGAATCCTGCTTTTGCCAGCGCCGCGAACGCGATTAATGTCCAAAGTATATATGTACAATAATGTTGCATTGCAAGGCGGAAACACGGCCTGTGCTTTTCAAAAACGCGCACGGCAGCAGAAATGAATGAGGTGTGCGCGAGAAAAGGCAAAACAACGCGAGCGGATGCGGCGGAGGCACCCGAGTTTTCAATTCAAGTCGCTGAAACGAGAGCAATCAAATAATAAATAATCGCGCAACAAAGAAAGAGATCGCTTTGAGGTTTGCGCGGAATTCGTTCGCACGACTGGATTTATGTGAGAATTGGCGGAAATAGAGAAACAAATGAACGAGATAAATGTGCTTAACCCTTTTTCGAGATGAATTATTTAACGTAAAATACTCTACTTGCCTGACGTCGTCAAAGAGCTGCAACCGTGCTGGCAGTTTTATGATTTGTTTCAGGCCTTTAACCAGTGCCACGACCTTGTGGTTCCTGAAAATATTATATTTAATTCTTGTTTATTCATCCATTGCTAGATGTGACATAATAAAATAAAAAAGCAAACCGTGCTCAAAAAATTAAATTTCTTGGGGATACAATAAAAATTAAAGTTTCAACAAAGTCAATTTATTTATTTATAATTTCATTTATAAATTTAAATTTTGTGAGGTTATTATCTCTGTGGTAGAAGCATTGCAAATTTAGAAGAAAAAAATCAATTTTAAAAAGTATTAAAATATTATAAAATTTAAAATTGTAAAATTAAATTAATAATATTGAAATCAATAAATTGGTAACATAAAACAAAAGCTAGCACAAAAATAGTTTTAAAGTATAACAATAGCCACTTCACCAAAGGAGGCCGCCTTTGATTTTGTTTTAAGTGTTATTTGCACAAGTGTTTTCCGGTTAAGCATTATTCAACAACGTCGAATTAGGAGAGATAATTTTTGGAAAACAATAGAACACACCCTATAGTTTCTATTGATCCCGTAGATTTGCTCAATTTGCTGTTGTGTTAGTAAATTTGTAGGTTTCGAATCGAGAATTTTGCACTTAAGCGAGCTTTTTTCCTTCGAGCTCATTAAAATCCGTGGTTCACATTACGGCCACGAAGAAGAAGGAAATAAAACATAACAAGAATCGTGTTATGCGCGCTGTTTGCTGCTTATTTTTTCGCCTGCTTTTCACTCTCCACGCGCTACATCACTTCACAACTCATAAATTACAAACTGCCGTGGAAATTTATTAAATAATTCATACTCACGTCATGTACTTGTCGATTGTGTCATTGAACTCGTCAATTTCCTCCTTGTTGTCGATCAGCGTCACAACCTATAATTAAATAAAAATATTTTTACTGCTAAAATAATATCAAGTCTACGTTTTGATCAGTTCAAAATAAATAATTATTCAAAGCCTATTCTCATTTGTTTGTGTTACATAACATTTAATTATCTATTGTGAGCTTTATTTTTCTAAGCAAAAATGTTTAAAAAAGTATACAATTCATTTTTAATTGCACATTTCCAGGTAAAATTTATTTTAATCCCGGATTATACAAAAAATTCCGCATGCGAAAATGAGCAGGTGAAATTAATTGTTTATCGATCAAACAACAGCATGAGTCATACGCAATTAAGTTACGAGATAGCGCTTCTTCTCTTCGCCGCATATGCATTGTCAGTGAGTGAATTCAATATATATTGAAAACGTCATAAAAAGCTTGCGGCGGCTCAAGAACGCTTTTAGTCAAAGCAAACTGGCGAAAATTATCATTAGGCTAATCTTAATTTTCTTGATGCTTAATATCGTGGGTTCGGTTATTGCTCTTTATCTGTAAATCTAAAAGTGCTAGCTAGAAGTTTTCATCCATATTCACACATGCTTTATAAACTGTTTAATGAAAAAGTAATAAATTGTTATTATTTGAAATTACGCTGATTTAGAGAACTGAAAATTTTGGAAAAGAAGCTCTAAAATCTAATTATTATTCTTTTCAATAGAAAAACAAATCAGAATTTCTCAAAATGTCCTCTTCATTAATTTTTTAAAGGAAAATTTTGATTACAGGTGCAATTCATTCGAGAATTCTCATAGGGCAAATTTCAATTTTGATTGATGGAATAAAAGAGATTAAATTATAAATGTCCTATCAGTTAACTTGGCTTTTCCATTGAACTTATTGATAAGTGCGATTATATTACAAAGAACAGCGAGTTGTTTCTCTTAAATATTTTAGTACGTCATTTTTATCACACTAATTGTCTTTGATAATAATTAAGAAAAACCTCTCCCACATTAAATTTGGAATATAGAAAAATCACTAGAATTAGAAAATATACTGTTTTAATTAAACTCTCCGACGTTAATTGGTATTCTCAAAAGCTTTTTCTGCATAATCTTGACGTCTTATTATCAAAATCCTTGACTTTGCGCGCCTGCTACACAAGGTCTTGCGTGTTTTTCATCTTTTCTAGAGAAAGGACTTTCAGTTTCGACGGTGCCAGGTAATTTTTGACATTTTCTCCAATAAATTGCAAAGTTTTACAATTAATTATTTCTTAAAAACTTCAATAAAAATTGTTGAAATAATCTGAAATTGGCAAGCGGTTGCTTTTAATTTTTATATTATTTAATTATTTTATATTATGCAACCTTTTACCAAATAAATTTAAAAAAAAAATTTATTTATATTTTCATTGTGTGGACTCTATTTTTGTTCAGAATTTTTCAGGCATTGCAAAACATAAAATTATAATTCAATATTATTTAAAAAAATTATTTACCTTGAACTGGAGGACTTGCATGGGGGTGTGTTCCTTGTGCTCGGAGGCACTTGTGCCCAAAGGGTTGCTGACCATGACTGTTGCTGTGGAGCTCGGCGTGCGTGCGTCTTGCTGCGGCCGCTGGCCCCTCCGTTATAATTCAGTTAGCAAGTAGAGAACCAGCGCTGGCCAACACCGCTGTAAAATTAGCTCGATCGCCGCCTATTCCGACACAGACCCACTATATGTGCGGTGGGTGCTCATTGTCTTATCTCTATATACCGCAGAAAGAGAGATTACGCGCCGAAATCTGCCGGACGCTTTTTGATCGAGCTGACGCGAATGTTGAGTGGTGCTGATGATTTTGCTGACATCAATCGTTGAAAAAAAAAAATGCCGTCAAGTCCGAAAGTAAATTTGCATTGAACTCCATATAAATTTTGCTAATAAAAGTTTAACTTAATTCGCTTTATTCATGCAAATTTGATTTTATTAAAATGTGTGTTTAATATTTAATTGTGTGTTCTCATATTTAATTTGCTTACAAAAGGCACGCAAATATATTATGAATTCTATTATAATTTTTTTTTATTAATTTGGACCTTCCACTTTTTTATAAGTTTCTTGAAGCTATTGAAATTAATATTGCACTTAGTGGTAAAATTAATCTAGGCTCTTTGTTTTGATTTTCACAGTTCAAGCACCTATAGTACACAAAATTATAACTAAGATGTTGAGCCGCACAAATAATTCAAGAAATTGAACATAAAAAGTATACTTTTATTTAATGGAATCCGGCCTACTTGGTGAAGATGAGCAACTTTATTTATTTATTTATTTTTTTTATTGTGAGCGATACAGAAAATCTCTGCTATGATAGTTTCGGTTGCGTTGCAACCCTTATTCATGAGCTGTTATTGAAAAGATTTTAAATGATTTTCATATGTAAGCACGTTTTCAAAAAATTGTCATGCAACAATATTAAAATGATGATGGCCCAAAGGTTCACAACAATAATTACTGGAACATCTATAGAAACCTAAGAAAAGTAATCTGAAATAAATGGATGCGGAAAAGTTTAAAATTAACTTATCTGCTATCTGCTTTCTGGACTGAATATTCATTGGTTAAATAAGACCAATTCATCAATATAAATTTGCATTCCAAACTATTTTCTAATTAGTCTTAATAAGACTCAAATATTACACAAATACCAATTAAAATAAAATTTGTAAAACTTTTGTTATAATTTATAATTATTTTATGGAATTTATAAAAGAGCTGATAATTGATTTATCTATTTACACACATTATTTTTAGAAATAATATTTTATATACAAACATTACGCTCAAAGGCCAAAGTGAAATTATTCAAATTATTCGCCTTCGCCCCTAATTGCAATGAGCAATTCAATTAAATAATCGCTTGACCCAATGACCTTTCAGCCCTGAATAGAGTATAATATGAACTAACTCAATGGGAATTAATCAGCTCATTATATGCTGATAAATGAAACAAGACCTCATCCGCAGGCAAGTGTTGCATTGCATAAAAATGCCAAACCTATAGTTGTGCGCGGTCAGTTTGGTTTAACTAGTAATGTGGTGAACGTTGGTGCAAAATTATTTTTTGGCAGTGAGACTTGTCGGTCGCAAGTCGCAAGTAGAGTAGCCAAGAGTTATTTGATCAAGTGACCCGCTCCCCGTCGCTCTGATATTTGCCTTTGGTGCACCAGCGTGTGTGTATTTTGTCCTTCTCATTACTTTAGTTACTGTTGTGACGAGAGACTGCAACTTCACAGCAGATAACGACGAGTGTTCGTCGGAAAGTTCTCCAATAGCACCATAATAGAAGTGAGTGGTTCTTTGGCATTTGACGTCCTTGCAGGTAAGTTGATAAACGATAACAGGAATAATAGGCAAGTACGTTTATAACTCTCCAATTTTAGAGCATTTCTTGTGAATTTGATAAGAAATACAAATTTAAAACTATCTCGTTTTTTAGATTTGATTGATACACTTTCGCACGAATTTAAAAAAAAAATTGCTAAAAATATACAAATCTAAAATCTCAACAATTACGAAAATTTTAATTTTCTTCCCTCACTCATAGAAAGACACGTTTTTGTAGGATAACTTGATGAATTAAATTGTTTGGAAAAAAAATTAGCTTAAAAGAGTGATTTATTTTTTTTTTATCTCGCTCTTATTTTAAATAGATTAGAAAGTTCAATGAGTAAAAAAACGAGTTTTTTTACATCGATGACGCCCGGTTCTCTCAGAGAACTAAAAAAAAAAATTTATTTAGTGTAAGGCCCGGTCAGGATTATGCAATAATTACGCCTTACGTCTGGCTGGGTGAGAAATTTTTTTACTCTTGCACACGCTTTAAGCAAAAACGATTTGCGTTTTCTTATCTTGCAAAACGTGCTCTCCTTGCGCTGTTGCGCGGCTCGTAGCATTTATTTCTCAGAGTTATGAAAAATCAGTAAAAGTGTCAGTTTGAACTGATTGTGCGTTGGAAAGACGATTGTGCTAGAGGCATTTTTCTATTTTTTAAATTTGACCTCGCGGCGTTAAAACCAAACAGCACTAAATTTTTGTAGTATAGTTTTTCATTTGCCGAAAAGGAGCCTTTCAGGTAACATGCATTCTTAAAAGCACAATTCAATGTAATTGTAAGAAAAAATATTATTTAAGTTCAATTTAAATCTTACTTACCCAAAATAGTTGACAAAAAACATAAAATAAAATATTGTTTGATTACTTCAAAATTTAGGTTATATTTAATTTATCTACTAACTGATTATCTTTTTGAATATTTAATTTTATAAGGAAGTTTACAACAAAAATTTTAAATTTTTCAATAATTTCCCAACCATTAAATTACTTAAATTATATTAATTTATCTTTATTAAATGATATTCAATTATTTAATATTTAATTTGAATTTTGTTATTATTACACAGCACGTCATTTTTGTTATTAATTTAGCAAAATGAGGTTTACCCCTTTGAGCGCACTTCTTACCTTGCTGCTCCTTTTTTGTGCCGATCGCTGTGGGGCGGCACGAATCCTCGGCCTCTTCGCCACCCCCGCCAAGAGCCACAGCCGCGTTTTTGAGGCGCTCTTCCAAGAACTGGCGGTCAGAGGCCACCAGGTGACCTTTGGCAGTCCTTTCGGCCTGCAGTGGCCGTCCAACCTCAACGCGTCGTCGAAGGGAAAAATCGACTACGTGCACCTGGACGATCAAGGCGTTCTGGGCTCCATAATGGGCAACGTTGTTGGCCCGAAACGCAAACCCCTGTCCGAGAGTCTCTGGCTTTGGACCATCGCGCCTGACCTTTGCAGAAACGAACTCAACTCGCCCGGCCTCAAACCGATCATCGAGGCCGGCAAGAATAAAACCGTAAGAAATTGCAAAGAGGGAAATTTTTTTAGCATAAAATAATGAAAAATATCCATTGCATGAATATCGACAAAATCTTATGTCATTATTTCTGTTGATAATTTATTGAAGGAAACACAAAAAGTGTCTGAAACAAAACCTGCTTTATTTTGACTAGTCTAATTAAATTATTAACTTTTCTTCTAGATTTCTTTTGATCTTGTGATTGTCGAGTCATTCTTCTTTGACTGTTTCGTGCCTGTGGCGAGACTTTTTGAAGCGCCGCTTGTGCTTTTCACGTCGCAATGGGCGCCGCAGTGGGCCCACCAGGCCATGGGCAATCCCGACTCTTGGGCCACCTCCCCGAACATGTTTCTGCCATACACTCATAAGATGAGTTTCTTTGAGCGAATGCACAATGTGATGCATTCGGCGACGGCATTATTGGCTCGGAAATACCTCGAGCTCCCTCGACAGGACAAAGTCGTCAAAGAGGTTAAAAAATATTTGAATTTTATAAAAAAAATCAAAATTGATAAAATTTTTGAAATTTTACATTTGATACAGATTTTTGGAGGAGATTTTCCAACTCTGGCCAATATGGAGAAAGAAGCTGCCCTTATGCTGATCAATTCTCACCCCATCACAAATTCACCCCATGCAAACTTGCCAAATGTCGTTGAAGTGGGTGGCATTCACATCAAGCCGGCAAAATCCTTGGATAAAGTAAGTGTTCAGAAATTTTATCATTTTGTCTTCATTTGCCAGTTTATTTTCAAATTTTTTCAATTTAACGCTTTTACTGTATCCAAATTTTTATAAAATTATGAAAAAAAATTTTAATTCAATTAACCAATAAGTATTAAAAAATTCAACCCTAAATATAAAAAGTCATGATAAAATCCTGTTCTGTTTAGTTCAAAAAATTGTCCTGGCATATTTGAAAATTATTAACAAATTGATGATGATATTCCTTTTTTTATTAGTTTTTTTACGTATTACATCACAAATGACTTAATTTGTCCAAAAAAATTTGAATTTTAGACAAGCATGAAATTGGTCAAAATACACTGATAAAACAAAATCAAAGCTACCTGCGGGTAGAATTTTTGAAATCGAAATTACCTAGGAAAAGACATTTTTATTTAGTTTTAACGATGTTTAGGATCTTCAAAAATTCTTTGACGATTCCCCAAAAGGAGTGATTTTGTTCAGTCTCGGTTCGCTCATCACGAAAGACACAATGGACCCTGAGCGGCTGACCACGTTGACCACGGCAATGGGCGCCATCGACTACCCCATTCTCTGGCGGTGGGACACGGAGGACGTGCCAAATCTGCCCAAAAACGTCAAAATCGTTTCCTGGCTCCCTCAGAGAGACGTTTTAGGTGATAAAAATAAAAGCAAAAAACAGATTTCTTCACAAAATTATAATTTCAGCTCAAAAAAATTTGCGCCTCTTCGTCACCCACGGCGGTCTTTTGAGCACCCAAGAGGCAACCTACGAAGGGGTGCCGCGACTTGTGATGCCATTTTTCGGCGACCAGCAAAGCAACGCTCAGAAAGTGGTCCAGCTCGGAGTTGGTCTGTCCCTCAACTACTATTCAGCGAGCGCCGAAGAATTAGTCAAGAGCGTAAACAAAATTATGAATGATAAAAGGTGATAAATTTGACCTCAAGATATTTGATTAATTTATTTATAATTTCAAATTATCAGTTTTTCCGAGCGGGCAAAGCAGCTCTCGACTGCGTTCAGGGACCAATTAAATTCTCCCCTCGAGAGGGCAGTTTTCTGGACCGAGCACGTGATTAAGCAGAAAGGCGCTCAATATCTGAGAACGACCAGCATTGATCTGAATTGGCTCCAGGACACGTGCCTCGATGTGATATTAGCTTTGATTTTAAGTGCAGCTGTGGTTTCCATAATTGCAACGAAATTAATGAAAAAATTTCTGAATCATTTTTCAAGAAAAGTGAAAAGTGACTGATTATGATTATTTTAGTAATATAAGACTAGATCGATCTAATGTACAATTAATTTTGGCCTCTTGGTAAGTAAGCTAATAAAAATTTATTTTATAAAAATTAAAAAGTGATGGCAAAGAAACAAAAAACAATTTTTTTTTGTTGCTTTTTCCTTTCCTTATTTTTAAAAGCAATTTTTCTTCTTCAGATATTTGAAATGCAATTTTCGTTAAAACAAGGAACAATTTTAATGGAAAAAGTTATAATAATTATTTTGCCTGTAGCCCATCTTGAGACTCCAAATAGTTTTTCATGGTTTTCGGAGGTGCAGGCATGATTTTAAGGAATAAACCAAAAAAGTTATTTAAGTCGATAAAAACATGACAATTAAAACCATTAAATCAAATCACATTGACTGCTCTTTTTTCTGTAAACTTTTATCATCAAACAAATCATCGAATAAAAAGTGCATCTTATACACATATTATTCTGATCAGATTCATTTTGTTTAAATAATGCGTATTTTATACTGTTTTTAAAAACTTTTATTTTAAATAAAATATTTATATTGTGAATAATTTTGTTGAATATAATTTTAATATAAAATATTTAATAACTTAAAAATATTTTTTTAAATTTAAATTTATATTAAAAATCATAGTTTATATAGTTTATTTATTTATTTTATTGCAATAATAGGATGAATTCTTTTTTAAAGAAAAAATAAAAATTTAAACTATATTTTTTTCACAAAGGTGCGCGGCAGTGAGGTATCGTCGTATCCAGTCGTATCATCTCAGGTGCTGGAGTTTGTGCGGAGAAAAGACGAACTAACAACCATAACAAAAAGCGTCTCTTTTCAGGCGCAGGGAGGCCCTTGAAATTCATTTAAAAAATTAGAACCGTTCGTTCTTCCCACAGAAGAGTCACTCGATCCGATTAATCGCCTAAAATAGAGCAGTCGCGTTGGCATATTATTTGCCGAAATGGCAGCGCCGAACCAAAGTTTCTCCAGCCTGGAGGAATCTTGCAAAAAACTTCTCCACTCGACAATCTTCTTGGGCAACTACACGGAGCGGCGTTGGGTGCCCCACTTGAATCGGTACAAGTATGTGTCATCACTTTTTTTTCAATTAATTATTTTTCTGGAACTGATATTCCTAATTTCAGGGATGTGATAATTTTGTCGCCATCCGAAACTGAGCTCAGGAAAAAGTTATTCAAACTTCGAATGGACGTTCACGAGAATTATGAAGGAATCAAAACTTCCAACATCGTTCTCGCAGCGGATTTCACGATGATTTATTCTAATTTGCCTTTTGGTTGCCCCTTCGGCTCGCATTGGTTCAAAATCAGGCACGTCAAAGTCGAGCCCAACGAACGAGACGTCATTTTCACCCTGAAAATTGTTAGGTTGGTTGAAAAAAAAATATACTATTTTTTTTTTTATTTAATTGTAATTTAATTTGAATTTAGATCTGTTGACCCACGAGATTTCAACGACTCCAGCAAAGGAGATTTGCCAAAGCCTGCGGTAAATAAATTAAATCATTTTTAAAATAAATAATTTATATATATAATTTCAAAAATAATTTTGTAGGACGAGCCTGAAATGATTTGGTCGGACGCCCTTCAGAGACTGAAATTCGCCTTCACCGTGTCAAACGTGATTCAGTTCTTCCGCATCACTCTGCTAGTCATCATGACAATCGTAATGGGCACCTTTGTGGCCATCAAGTCCACGGCCACTTTTCTCCTAACTTTTACCAGAGAATGCTCCATTTTTGTCCGATCGGCAACACCGTTCCTCTTGGGCACCTCAAATGTGATTTCCAAAATATTTGGCGGCTTTTTCATTTTATTGTCGATGGTAAAAAAAAATTATATTTTCTTTCAATCTAGTAATTAATATTTTTTGTATGCTTTTGACAGGTTTGGAAAGACATTTTCTATCTGGCGAGACGAAAAATTGACCCCGATGGAACACCTGTCCGACCTCCAGACAGACCTCAGCAAGCTCAGCTTCCGGCAATTTCTTTCTACGGCAGCCAGTATAACACACCAGTCACTCGAAATGTCAACTTCAGGCAGCGCAGATACGGCGGGGGAGTTAAAATTACGGAGCTCCCTGACTAAACTTTTAGTTTGATCTCTGAATTTTTGTAAGGAAACATTAATTATTATTTTTTCTTGTTTTGAATTCAAATTGAGGAATTAAAAGTAAATTATAAGTCGTGCTTGAATCCAGTCTTTGTGATAACTAATTTTCAATAATCATTGAATTGTAATTGTAGTATTTTCATTTCATCGATGGAAATGTGACTTGCAAACAGACTATATGTACTAATTTTATAATAAAGCTAAATTGTGTAATATTTTTTTTTATTATCTTGTAAATAACTTTTTAAATAAATTATATATGTCTTGCTGACCGTTAACCTTGATAAAATTATACAAGACCCAGAAAATTTTGATTACATTGCGCCTAGTGAGGAAATCTGGTTGAATATATATGGGAAGACTCTTGAAATCTGCCTGAAATTTTTATCGGATTTAAAAAAAAAATTAGAAAGCAAAAGAAATGTTGAGTCCTGTTCCTGTAATAATTTTCTCCCTCCTCTAACTTTCAGTTATATCTAAAAAACCCTTGAGACCCGAGTCCTGCATTTCTCGAAGAGAACAATTATCTCTGCTTTGTTGCGGTGTACAACGGTGCAGTATCACAGCGCCGTTCCACTAGAGAGATCAACTTCAGAGAAAAGTCGGGCCATCAAAACCGGTCTCTTATGACCTTGGAAGGTGCGCAAAAGTCATTTCATTGTCTCGGCACTGCAAAAACGCCAATCGCTCCGACTAAAAGCAGTGGAATTGGCAGAATATATTCGCCAAAATGACAGTGTCGTACTACTCCAAACTGGAGGAATATTGTGCAAATCAATTCCACACGATAATGTTCATAGGCTTCTACACTGGGCGAAAATTGGTGAACAACTTGTATCAGGAATTGTATGTGTGCCATATTACGGCTTTGTAATTTTCTTTTTAACCTTGATTATATTATTTTAGGGATGAGATTCTTTTGCCTGAATCCGAAACTGAGCTAAGGCAAAAGATTATGAACTTGAAAATGGAGGTTAACATGAAATATTATGAACAAAAAATCAACACGTCCAATATTGTTATCAAGGAGAATTCCATCACAATTTTCTGCAATTTGCCTCCTGATAGTCTTGAATGTCCCATGGGCTCCCCCCAATGGTTCGTAATTAGGCAGGTCGAAGTTGAACCCAACAACAGGAGTATCATTTTCAATCTCCAACTTTCTAGGTCTTGATAAAAAAAACTTTCTTGTTTCATTTATATTAAATTAAAATTTCAACTTAAAGCTCTTTCGACAAGCAACACCAACTTGAGACCCAGGATTTAAGTTTGACGAAGCCTAGAAACGACTCCAATGCAGACTCCAGCAAAGGATATTCAACAAATAAATCTGTTACAAATCTCTTGAGTCAAAAATAAATTAATAATAACATTTTGATATAGGACAATTGGCTTGAAAATTCACTGTCATAGACGCTCTTCAAAAACTGGAATTTTCCTTTAGAGTATCCAATATAATTCTGTTCATCCGCATTATTCTGCTTGCCATCATGACAACCTTAAAGGGCATCTTCCAGGCCGTTAAGTCCATCCTCGACTTTCTCCTGGCTTTCATAAGAGAAGTCTCAGTTTTTATTGAATCGGTCACACCTGTCCTATTGGTCACATTAAATGTGATTTCTAAAATTATTGGCGGATTTTTCGCTCTCATAGCAATGGTATACTAATTTTAATTTTTTTTATCATAAAGATGATTTAATAATGATTTTTTTTTTAATGCTATTTCCAGGTTTTCCATTTGGTAAGGAGGCAAAAAACTGGTCGCGAGGGAAGATTTTTTGACCAGATAGATTTAGATTGACAGTACACTAGACACCGAAAATTAGCGATTGAAGAACCAATATATGACAGCGACTGCAGACAGCGCAGATACTCAAAAAGAAAGGGGCAAAGCAGTCCAGTTTGGGACCTTGGACCTGATCTTCTGGCCTCTGCGACAAGTGGATACAGACAAGGGGTCAAAATTACGGAGATCCCTGATTAGACTTTCAATTTAATGCTATCTTTTGGGGGTTATTTACAGGGAAAACATAATTTTCTATTTGGTTAAAAATTAACTCAAGACATCAGAGCTGCAAATTATAGGTTTTGCTTTCTTTTTATCCTGGCTAGTGAACCTTTTATTTATGTTAATTAAATTTTAATCATTGAAATTTAAGTTTGGTGATTTTATCACCCCAAAGGAAGTCCGACCTGTAGCCAGACAAATTATTTTTCAATAAACTAAATGGCATATGGATTGAATTGATATTTTATTTTCATAACCTACAGAAATGGTGCAAAATAGTCAGTCGCATTAATATAAAACTTGAATTGTAAAAAAATAAATATAATTAAATTAGGCAGGGTCAAACTAGTGTTTTTAAGGCTTTCATTTTTAGTATTGAAGCAAACTTTGCTGTTATTGTTAATAATATGCTCAAATGTGATTACATTTCGTCTTCTTCAAACGGATCAATTTCTGGGAAATCTCCAACTCTGATGTTGGTGACTTTGACAAAGCTCCCATATTTAGCAGGACATGTAAAATACCTTTGACCTTCAACGCTGCCGTCGTTCTTGCCACAGGGCTCGTCCAATTTGACTCCAACCCAAAGACCAGGTTTAAAATGCACATTGCCTTTAAAAGTTTTTTCAAATTAAAATGCGTCAGACTTCAATTACAAATTTAAACCTACCAACAAACATGACTAGGCCTCTTCGAACAGGCTGGTCGGGAACAGAAACCTCGCATCTATTCCCAATGGTAATTTTTGAAGCCAATTCTGCCTCGAGAGCCTCCAGCGCCTCTCGCTCTTGCCTCAGCTGCTCCTCCCTGGCTGGATCATACTTGCCAAGTCTGTTTCTCTCCAAATGTGCTCGAACAGTGTCTGTCGGTTAAAAATAATTGTTAACTTTTATTTGCCAACATTTCCATACATGCCTCTTCTTTCTGAGTATTTTTCATCTGAGAGCTCAAACTTTGGGACCTCACTCGAGTCCAAATCAAAAGTATGTTTCGGTGTGGTGTCAGCGACCTTAAAAAAATTATAATTAATTTCCGTACTCTAGATTTGGGAGAATTCCGTGTTGCTTACGAAAATGACCATTCCATGGTCGACTGGGTACGAACCCAGGAGTCTGCTGTTGTCGTCCAGAAGGCACACCCGGTTCCCAGCCTTGTCCACAACTGTGAGCTGCATCGAGCCTGCAGTAGCGCCTGTCATCAGCTCCAATTTGCACTGAAAAATGTGTGATTTAGCAATTTTCTTTTCAAAAGGGTCTTGAATTAAAGTTTGGAAAAGCTAGAAATAGGAGCTCACTTTTAGATCTGCGATGGTGATGCCTTTGGCGAAACTTTTCTCTGCGCTGTACGTGCTGGATGTAGAGACAGACACGAAAACTTTTACGAAATCGCTGCTGACAACACTGAATCCAGCGTCAGCTATGTCCATGGCTTCCATTTCTGCAATATTTCGCGAAAACCTTTGACGGATTGAAGTTTCCTCTAAAGGTGTGCCGACTCTGCCCGTCTGCCGTGTCTTGCACGAGCTGCTGCAAAGTTTTGTTGGTTTTGTTTTTGTGCGATGGGCGTAGGGGGCGTGGCTTAAAAAATAACAACAATTTTCTATTTCTTCAATTTTCGCATGAGGTGGAGCCTTGGCGTCTTTAACGGCTTCAGCAATCATCGTAATAAAAAAGAAAATAAATAATTACAATTTACCTCTGTATAAAGTGGAATTCATAAAAATAACGAATTAGCCTTTCTTGTGCGAAATATGAAAATATCGAAAAATATGGTTACACCAGTGACATTTTGTAGTTTATTTTAAAAAAGTATTATTTTTTATTGTTTCTGTTTTTCAATAGATTTTTTAAAAGCGCAGATTGAAAGATGACACTTTATCAGCCAAACAGTAGAGCGGGATACATAATTTGACAAACATAAGAATAAAATGTGTGGGCTCAGAGGAAACTTCCAGTAACACTAGTTGATCACAGTGTAGTAACAAATCAGATTGCAATTCATTACAAATAAAAAGTCAGTTGAGGTAGCCCCTGCACTGAGGCGCACCGCACAAACACTTGATCTTGTCCTCCTCCAGCGGGAACTTGTAGTCGTATGTGATCTCGTCATTTATGTTGATTTGCTGCTTAGAGTAAATGACAATCTTTTTGTGGCCTTCAATTGCGATGATTTTAGCATAGCAGTTTGGCTATTAAAGAGAAAAAAATTAAAATTACAAAAATTTCAACTATCAAACAAATAATTACATTGCATGAGTGGTTGATGAATCGAGCGAGGTTTCCGCACTTGGTGGCATCGATTATTGTTTCGGTGTCTATCCTGAAGAGGTAAGAGCTGCCTATTCCCTTTGCCTCATACTGCACCTCTCGCACATCAGCAATGACTGGCCTGACCATCTGGCCAACATATTCAATCACCATTTCATCGGCAGCAATCGGCTCGAGGGCGAACAGACCCCAATCGTGAATTGATGATTTGGCAAATTTCAATTGCTTTTTTCGGAACTGCAAATAATTAGCAAAAATTAATGATAAATTCCAGGACAATATAAAAGTGTCCTAACCTTGAGTTGGTTGAACTTGAGGAGATCAGAATCAGTGTCTATGCCAAGGGCGGTGAGCAGACGGCGCTGGTTGCTTCGGGCCTCCCTGCTGATGGATTGCATTTTCAAGGCCTTAGGCTGCAGCTCTGGCTGAATGATGGTTTCCACCGTCTCGACCTGCTTCCTGCCAAAGTGGTACTTTGTGCGCGCCTTTTCCAATCTGTCCACCTTGTAGAAGCCCTCCGTTCTGGCGCAGCCACTCTGGTGGACCCTCTGCTCCTCTCGTCTTCTCTTCTTTGCAGCGCTAGGTGCTAGATTCAAGTCTGTCAGTGCTGAGGAGTCAAGGAAAAAAGTCAGCAAAAAGAATTAACAAAAATAGAAAATAGACAAAAATTTTCAAGATTCTTTTTTTTTATAGAAATTAAAATGGTATAAGAATATTTAGCATGAAAAGGATATCTGGATGGTCGACCCAATGGGTGTCATTGAGCCATTCATATTTCTCCGCAACGAGCAGCATCTCGTAGCTCTTCTTCAACAGAGCCACGTCTTCATCATCGACACCCTGAGTGAGGAATTCATACAAAACGCCAAATTCAGACGCTTGCGCCCTAGGGTCAAAGGTGACAGAGGGACGAGAAGGTGGCGTCTCTGGCCGAGGCGGCCGCTTCTTCTCTTCAGGCAGTGGCCGCTTTTTGGGCTTTGGCGGTGTGGGTGCTGGAGCTGTGGTGTAGCCGTGGTCATTGCTGAAGCCCTGCTGTCTCTTGGTACCCTCGTCGGGCGGCAGAGAGTAGCAGTGGTCCATGGCCACGGTAGCTTCTCGCTCAGTGGGCGAGGCGGCCTCTGGACTGGCCGCCTCCTTGACCATCTCTTCCGTCTCGCTGGCCTCATCGGTCTCCTCACTGAGATCAGGTACAGAAACAGGAGCCACTGCAGCCAACGCGGCTGCAGGGGCTTCAGGCAAGGGCTCTGCCTTTTTGACGGGCTCTTGGGCCACGGCCTCCTCCACTTCCATCTTTTCCTCGACTGGAAGAGGCTTTGCCAGTGGCTCTTGCTCCTTTTCACTAACCTCAGACTCTGACTCCTCGTCACTACTCTCATCTGCAAATTTAAAATCAAGGCATGAGTCAGTCATGAAACAAAATTTTAATTATTTCATTTGCATTAAAATTTAACATTTGTTAAAATAAATTACCTTCAGATGAGCTACTGCTGCTACTACTGCTAGAGCTGGAGCTACTTTCTTCACTAGAAGAGGGCAGTCGAGTGGTTCGTCTTTGTCTCGGAGGTGACATAGGTTCGGGAGAAGTTCTTCGTACGACATCTTCATCCTCCTCTTCTTTTCTCTCCTCTCTGACTGGCGATTTTGGCTTTCTCTGTTAATTTTGACATTTTTAAAATTTTTTAAAGCACATCATTAATTTATATAAACTAAATAAAATAAATCAATAAAAAAGCTAATTAAAAACTTACTCTGAAAGATGGCATTTTTGGCATGGCAGCCCGCAGACCAAGGCCCATAGTTAGAGGTTCCAATGGCAGATTTGGCCTGTCCTCCTCCTTGGTCTGCTGCTGTTCCTCAGTGGACCACCACTGATCGAATGTTTTGTATGCAGTGTTCTCAATCATCTTTTTGTTAAGGTCCCGCTCGAGAATGTCTCGGAGTTCGTCCACCATGGCTTCAACCACGGCACAGACGACGTTGGCGTGCTTTTTCTTCTGATTGACCCACCAGGGCAGCTTGGCCTTTTCTTTGGGCATTGGAGCTGGCACTATGGGAGGAGGCGCAACATGGTGGTAGTAAGGGTAATAAGGGTCACACGGGTAAGGGTAGCAGGGAATGAAGGACGGGGGCTCAGGAACGGCTTCCGAAATAGGCTCATTTCCGACAGGCCTGGATTAAATTATTAAATTACGGTTAAAATTAGACAAAATTTTTGATACCCTGTGGGACTGAGACTGGCAAGGCTCATTCTGTCGTCATCAATACTCCATCTTTTGTACTCCTCAGGCCCCAGGAATGGACTAGGTGGAGGTGATGATTCCTCAGGTGGGGGTGGAGGTGGTGCTGGTGCCGCCTCCGGAGGAAGGGGTGGCTCGTCAAGGGCTAAGGCGCCTCCCCTGAGCAGCAGCTGTATTCTAGTGTCCAGGTCAAGGGACTCCTCCTCAGGTGGAGGTGGCTCAGGTTGCCAACCTGTGTGAGTAAAATGTGGAGGAGGAGGATTGCAGAAATTGGAAGGTGGCGGCGGAGGCGGCTGCTGCTGCTGAACTTGCTGAACAGGAGGTGGAGGTGGCGGAGGCGGCGTTGGAGGAGCTTCAGGGGGTGGTGGTGTTGGAGGCCGCTGTGGTTGTGTAAGCGTCTCGAACAAGTGCCGACACTGTTCTCCGAACGGGTCGAGAGTCACTGCCAGCTGTTTGCCCATGACGGACACTTCATTCAGTCGTGAGACGCAAGCTCGTGCGCCTTTTGGCGATTCGAAAACCACCCTGGCTAGACCCAAGTGCTTTTTCGTGTGCGGGTGGTAGTAAATAAACAGCTCCTCCACTTCCCCACATTTCCGCACCTGAGATTAAAAATAAAAAATATTATTATTGTCATATTCTCAAAAATATTCAAATAAAAAATAAAAATGTATTATAAAGAAGAGAAATTTGGAAATTATAAATTCTTAGTTTGAAAAAGTTAAAAAATTATGCAATTTTCATAAGAGTTGCAACACAAACCAAATCTGATAGGAACGCCTTGTCAATGTTGTCGTTTAAGTTGCAAATCGTGACCTCGAGTGGCGGCGGCTCTCCAACATAATCTTCGTCGATCTAAGGAAAATACCAAAAGTTGATTAAGTTTTCATTGACAAATTTTTGATTTCGCAAAACCTTAAAACGCGGGACTGGTAAGTCCATGACTTCCATGCGCGTCCAGATTTTAGTGAGCGCTGACCGAGGGTCCCTTGGCTGTATTGGGGGAGCCGTTCTGTCGTCAGGGATCCCATTGTAGCGGTACGTCTTCTGGACACCTTTGGTGATGAAAGGGTCCGAGAGGAGCTTGTAGTTGCGGCGAACCGCGGCGGGCGGCCGCTGTTGATGCTCCATTTGTAAACAAACAAAAACGCCAGCCAAAGTAGCCCTCGGAGACAGCCGGGCAGACGCGGTTTTAGCGCGTGACGGCCCCCGAAGGGCCCAGATTCGGTTTTGGGTGCCCTAGAGCACGACCTGACCGACTAACGGCCGAAAAATTGTCGATTTCGGCAGGAACACATTGAAATCGGTCTCTGCTGGCAGGCTGCTACAACTCTAATCAAATTCACGCACTTGCGAAGTTGCGAACAAAAATAATTCATTTTGCATCTGTTCCACTCCTATTCTTTCTATTTTATGCTATCAAATTATTCCTAAAATTATTAAAAATGACTTAAGGCTTTGATAAGTATTTTTTAACATTACGCTTTACGGAAATCCGTGCGTAATTCAGTTGACTACAGTTGTGCGCAGACCTGTCGCCATATTGGATCTTTTGCAGCCAAAATTTTCCGAGCCTGCACAAAAATGCCTCTCTTCGATTTCCTCAAGCCTGTCAAGGTCGCCAAGGCCCAGGAGGCCGACGAAGAGTTGGTCGACCCTCAGACCACCCTGAGAAACAAATGCAACGAGCAGGCAGCAGTGATCACCTTGAAAGAGCGCTACGAAGCTTGCAATGACCGGGTCAACAGCAAGAGCCGCACCACCGAGACTTGCATCGAGGAACTCAATGACTATCTTCATGTCCTGGACGCCTGCGTGACCAAAACGCTCTTCAGTCAACTCAAGTAGATGCCCATATAAAAAATGTTCCATTGTTGATTTATGTATATAAATAGTTCATTACAAAATAATAAGTAACCTGGTTTAAAACCCAGAAATTTCTTTTTCGAACACAAGTGAGAAGATTTACAGGAAACAAACCAATTTAATCATTTTATTGTCTCACAGCAAGCGTTTAGCGATTTTACATATATAATTAAATTTGATCTATTTATCAAGATGAATTTCCTGTAGGTCTTTAACCTTGGTTGTCATTTGAAAAAATCACCAGCTGGTAAAAATTGAAACACTATTTTATGAATCAAAACAAGACATAATTAATTTATTTCATAATACAAACGTGAGAAGAAAGTCTTTCAGACGACTCTCCTAACCTCAAAGAAGCGTTTGAGATAGAAGACTTGACCAAGGGTCATAGCCACGAGAACCAGAGCCTCGAAGAAGCTCCACATGACCACTCTTGAATTTGTGCTCTCATTGATGGCTCGGTGGATTCGGTCTCGTACCTGGGAAAAATTCGTATTTTTTAAAAATCATATTGTAAATTAGTTTAAGATTATAATAATTATAGTATTAAAAAATTTAAGTTTATTTTTAGAATATATTTAAAAAAAATTGAATATAATTATTTAAAAAAAAAAAAGAATTGTCGGAGAAAAGTACTTCATTGGATAAGTGAATTCACCTGCATGTATTCCTGCTCATGCTTCACTCCAGTCAGGGTGCTACTGAGCTCCCTAATCATGTCATCCAACTTATTGTGGTGGGCCTCCGTGTCTTCAGACGCTTCCTTCGGCGCCTCGCCAATGTCCATGTTGAAGAGAACAACCTTCGGAGTCATGGTGCTCATCTGGTTGCTGAAGCAGTAGGTGTACACACCAGGCACGTGGGCGGCGAAAGTGTACTTGCCACTGGTCTCTCGTTCACCCTGGTAGATGACCCTTCCGTCGGGACCGACGATTTTCACGTCAATGTCCAAAAATCCGCCCTCGGCGATTTCGAACATCAGACCTGTGTCAACAGCCGGCATTATTTGCTTGTTTTCAAAACCTGAAGATTAACAATAATTACCCATTTTTGTGCCGGCTTCGACCTTGTCGAAAAAGCATTCTTCGTTGTGTGCGTCGACTGTGATAAAATAGGCCTCAGCGGCCCCTGCCAGGGCTGCCGCCACAAAAAGGGCCCGGACCCACATCACCACCCAGCCACGTCAGCCGCCGCAAAACTCGCCCCAAGGCTTTCTAAATTGGAAAAATATGAATAAGAAAAAATTCTAAATGATTTTTTGGAGCGAACTGACTTGAAAAATGGGCAGATTAGCCTGAATTTCGAGAAATACGGAGGAAATTTCACCAAAACAAAGCTCCGTTGTTGTTTCCTCAAGCTATAGATGTCACTGACGTCACTCGGTGAATTTTGAAAATTTTTCCATTACCGATTTATGCGACTTTATAAATTTCTCAATATTTTCCCTAATTAAATCAATATTTCAAAACGAGTCTTGATTAATTTTAGTAATTAATATAAATTATTCAGAAATTGAAGGAAATTAGATCTTACTGGCACTTAAACTCCTTATAAATAGTTCAAAAAATTACTAAATAACCGAAAATACCGGTTTAGTTTCCAAAATTTGCATACCGATAGCGCTAGAAAGAATTTGATTGGCCCGGTCGGATACTTTCGCATTTTCCCAACCACTGCCTTTTGATTTTAAAAAGGGTCCCCCACTCCCTTCGTTACGCTCCTACGCAACTTTGCAGAGAGCAAGAGCCGGCAGCTGCAGCCAAGAGCCGAATTCGATTTACTTTATTACCAGCAGCAAAGCGATCCACAAGCACCATGGCTGACTTTCTTGGAAAGAAGTACAAGCTGGACAAGAGCGATAAGTTCGACGAGTACATGAAGGCCCTTGGTAAGCTTTTTCTCTAAAAAAATTGCACCTCAAATCTCGCCCGGCTCTCGTCTTCGCGACTCCTCCTACCAGGACTAAAAAGATCTGCAGCAATCATTCTAAATAGACTTTTATCTCCTTAAATCTCACTATTTCCTACAACATTAGGCGTTAATTTCCGTTCCAGTCGAGCGATTCTGACTGAAACGCAAACCGGAATTTCCTAAACTAAAGCTCAATAGGCATGCTTGACATTTTTTATTCGCCGGCGAGGGTAGAATGTGCGGCGCCGCTCGGGTGGCGTGACCTGACAGGAGCAAACCAGTCACGCCACCGACGACCCCGCCCTTTCCATTATATTCGCCGGCACCCGTTTCTCGCCCTCGAAAGAGCAAACAATTAATTATAATGATCTAATGAATCAAACGCTTTCAAGTGCTTTCACTGAGATTTCGTTTTTTATCATTTGTGTACTCAACCGACTCAACGCGGGGCTGATTTGAGCCGAGTGTTCTTATCTCGCTACCAAATTTAATGCACACGATGCACACTGACTGAGCTAAAAATTCCCCCTGTAATGTTCAAAGGGTAAATACATAAAAATAAAACTCAAACTGATATCCACGAGATAATTTTTTTGCTTCGACTTTAAACTTGAATGAACTTGATGCTGAACCATCCAACCTTTCAAAATGAGTTTTTCAATTATTTTAAGATTCTTTTATTTCTTTGACGGAGTAAATAATATTTAAAAACTTCCAATTCAAACTGAAGAAAAAATGCTCATAATCAGTTTTAATGACAAAAATAAATTTTTATCGCGAATCCAATTAAAAGATTGATGATGTTATCTATTTAATACTTTTGAATTTTTTTGTTCAATTAAAATTATATTTCCCTTGCCTAGTATGATTTCTCTTAAAATACTTCACATCTAATAAAATTAAGACAGGAAATGCATTTTTTTTCTTTTTTAAAAATAAATGACAAACCGGAAATTTCTTTTTTGAATTTTCTTTAACCAAAATGCAAATATTTTTGAAGTTTTACCACCAAATGAATTATAAAAATAAATATAATTATGAAAATTTTGACAATTTTTCTTGTGCGCCGTATTTTTGTCGCATTGCAATCTCGTCGTGAAATCAGCAGGAAAATTCATAACTTTTATGTTCATACACCCTTCATTACGTTTTCCGTGAGTCATGCGAACATTATTACGACCAACAACACGCCTTTCCCTGCAAAAATCGTCACGTGAGCGCGAGTGCCTCATCTGCACGCCGCGCATAATAAAAGCGAATCGACCGACAATGAAAGGAAACACGACCATATTCGCAAAAGCAAGCGATTTTATCTACGCCGCCGCATGGTTTGGCAGCGCATTTTTATGTGAGGGGAGCTGAGAGCATTGCGGTCCGCCAGGGCAATTTCACATCCTCTGTTTTTGTCACTGAAATAGCTCGAATGTTATGCGCGTCTGGTACACTTGGTGTGTTGAAATGGGAAAAATTCGTCGGTCCACTCAAGCGTTGCGTAGACCGACTTGTTTTCTCCTGCCGAGCTCCACAAATTGCTCTTTGTGGTATATAATTTTGAGATAAGGCAAACACTTGACAATCTTGACATTTTTTTCGTCTTGTGCAAGATTTCTGTGTCTTTGAAAGCAACTCTGCTCAAATTTTAATAATTTAATAAAAATTGCAAACAAGATTAAAGAAAAAGGATAACCAATTCATTAAATCTTTTGAAGCGAATAAAATTTTGAATTTTCAGTAAATTTAAATGGATTTTTTTTACTTTCTTTGCAAAAAAACAGGCAAATTTTTCGTTTTTTTTAAAAAAAATATATTTTATTTCTTTTGGAATGTAGAATTGTGGTTTCACAAAGGAAAGAGGATAAAAATATTTTTAAAACAGGAAGTAACTTCTGATAAAGCTTTGGAGCTTCTTTCCTGGTGCTCTTCCCCCCTTGATAATTAATTTTTTTTCACAATTTACAGGAAGATACAGGAAGAATAGGGAGGAATTAAAAAAAATGAAGTAATAAAAAAATCTAGAAAAATTTAGTAAAATGAAATTTATGCAATGCGCTCGTTTTTGAAGTCCTGCAGGTTGCATAATCAACGCTGGAAGGGGTTGTCACTCCACTTTTTATTAAATATAATTTGAAACTTTCTGCAATTTAATTTTTATTTATTACTTCAGAAAATTAAAAAAAAAATGCATGTATAAAATTATACAAATTTCTCCAATTAAAATCAATTTATAATTTTTTTTCATAGAGACATGCGAGTTTTTTTTTAATTAAAATATATACCATTTTCCGCGCTATGGAATTGAATCAAAATTTAATTATGGTAAAGAAACAAAATTATAAAATAAGTAAAATATCCAAGCACAGGAAAAAAGAAATCCGCCAACCCAACAAATTCCAGAATTTTCATTATTTAAAATATATGAAACCAGATTCAAACGTGGGCTTATCTCATGGACAAAAATAGACTAATACGCCAGCCTCATATAAGAATCCATTTTACAAATATGAGAACCAAACTCTCCACTCGAGATATCAAAATCAAATAAGTGGCGAGCATTTTATTTATCTTTGGTTAAATAAATTGGAAGCGCCCAATTATTTCTAAAAAAAAGCCGGTGTAAAGTTCTAAAGCAAACTCCAAAAGGGCTTGTCCGCGTCATTATATTCGTCTCATCAAATAAGATTTATCTCGAACACCAAGCGCAAACACAGACAATCTCGATCGAGCGTGGTAAAATTGTTACCCCCCTTTGTAGATATAACACGCGACGTCTCAATCAATTTATATTTGTCGTGTCGGCGGGCAGTCGAAATTTTCTCACACGCTCCCGCTGAAAGGAATAATAGAATCAGGAGACCAGCATGATCACATGATGCGGCCCGCAGACGAGATTCAATTTCCATCGCACAATGACAATTATTTATTGCCACTCAACGAAAGACATACAATTGAGATCCGCCGCCCAATTACCGGCCACTAAACTGAAATTTATTGTTATTGGGTCACCCGTGGCCTCTCCCTTGGCTATTCTTGGCTGACCTTTGACCTCGGAATGTTTCAGGCGTGGGTCTGGTGACCCGCAAGATGGGCAACGCCGTCTCGCCCACCGTCGAGCTGGTCAAGGACGGCGACAAGTACATCCTGCGCACTACCTCCACCTTCAAGAACACCGAGATCACCTTTGCCAACGGCGAGGAAATCGACGAGGAAACCGCCGACGGCCGCAAGGTCAAGGTCAGTCGATTTGACCCGGGAGGCTCGGCTCGTGCTTAAATGTGATATTCTTATTTGCAGTCACTCTTGACCCTGGATGGCAACAAGCTGACCCAGGTGCAGAAAGGAGATAAGGAGACCACCATCATCAGAGAGTGGTCAGAAGACGCCCTGAAGACGGTCAGTATCTATCAATATTTAAATGTGAAACATGAAAATGAATTCAGTTTTCTTTATTATTAAAAAAAATGTCTCATGAGATGGAAATGTAAAATTAAATTTGATTCTGAATCCAAATAAGGATCATTCCCAATATATTGGAAATTCCCATTCATGTACCCTTTCCTCTGGCTATGATCTTATCAAGAAATTCACTGATTATATTTTACTTGTTGAAGCGCTGGTCAAACTTCAGAGTTGAAGATTGTAAAGTGTGAATCATTACTTGGTTGCTTCCATTATCAGTTTTCTCAAATGATAATTTTAAATTACATAATTATAATTTATTAAAGAGAAATTAACTTCCTTTTTATCAACGTTAAAATTATTTGTTTACGATAAAGTGAGTTTTCTTTATAATTGCGTTTTAACTCATTCTTATAATTTCGCAGTCAGAAATTGGCTCTTTTTTACAGTTATGTAATTCTTTATTGTGAACTTCTTGAACAACTCATTCAGCCTCGCAAGTAGCCCCCAACGAAAGTGTTGGCGCGTGAACATAAAAAAAGCGTGAGACGAGCAGCTTAAATTAAAAACGGAGACGTACAGTCATGTGCCTAGTTATCATCTCGAGCAGCTGCTCCGCGCTTTGACTCGGCAAAAGAAATAATCACATATATCCGAGAACTGTAATTCAGAGGTTTAATGGCTTGTTTGTTTATTATTTTTGCAGACTTTGACGGTGGACGACATCGTGTGCACCAGGGATTACAAGCTGGTCGCATAAGTACAAGTAACTCTCCTGCTTCACCATGACCAAGCATAATAAACCGATACATCACCTTTTTTTGTGATAATGTAACAAAATCGATTTTGTTTTGATTCAAACAAATATGCCCTTTAAATGTCAATTTATTATGATATTTTCAGCTAATTTTTCTATCAAACATCTGTTTCAAAACATTTCCAATGAAATCCAAATAAAATTTATTTGAACACAATTATTTCATGTTTCTCATTTATTTTAAGAAAATCGTTTCGATCTGAAAAAAAAATATGTTCTTGTTTTAATTGTAATTATTAGTGACAATTGTATTAACTCATTTAAATAACATAGACGCTCTCATTAAAATTTGCAAAGCCTAATCTTGTAATACGCCGCATTTAATATTCAGCACATGTGCCACCAGCCCCTCTTTCTATATATCATTTTTCACATCCGTCTCAAGTGGTGGGTGCCGTGACTCGCACACAGTCTCAAGGACACTAGAGACTTATGTGATTATGATTAACCATATCAAACAACACAGCGATTCGCCGCCGCCACTATAAAATTTTCAAGAGCAAATAAGGGGACCCTGTGCAGTGTTGGAACTAAAAAAATGTTATGCATAATATTATGCTGCTCCCTAAATTTCAAAGATAATCAGAGGAGCCGAAGGGCACTTTATTTGATCAATTGACTATCTCTGTCTGTCTGCGATAAGATTAAAGCTATATAATTCAATTACAGAGGCAGCAATAAAGGAGAAGATCGTGAGGGGTCCCCTTTCCGTAACCCTTTAGCGCGCCTCGCTGAACTTCTCATATAAAAAGAGAGGTGGGGTTTTCCGTTCTCCAATTAAGCAAATATGTGGCTCAAGCCTTTCTTTCTTTGGTGCTCATCTGCAAGACGATTAAACCGGTTGTGAATAAATTTTCGCGCGTTTAGCACGCAAATTGAATCGATTGTCGAGCAGAAATTTGCGACGAACCGGTTTTGTGCTCATAGGTGGCAGCATCGGCGCGGTCACTCGGTCAGGTGCAGAGGGCGGGGCGTCCAGGATTTTGACACTGGTGTTTGTTTTGGTCCCGGACGGTGCCCCATTCGGACCGAATTTTCTATCGAAATGCAGTAGGGCCGAATCGCACCTGAAGTGAGTACCGAACCGAATTCGCCGTTCGGCGAAATCGGTGCGCAAAAATCAGTCACGGAACCAGTTAACGGTTCTCGGGCGCCTTCTCGTTAATCTCGGCCCACTTTCTTTAGGCCGCCGAAGGGGCCGTGCACGACCTAGGCTGACGTGTTGATTTTCAAATTGCAGACATGTTCAACTTTATGAAAAAGGAGAAGAAGAAGCGGCTGACGCCGGAGGAGCTGCTGCGGCTGGACGAGGTGCGGGCCAAGATGCGCTCCAACAAGGCGCCGAGGCCCAAACTCGGCATCACCGCCGACTACAGTGCAGACTTCTTGGCCGCCCTCAACCAGCCGCCTCCACCCAAGCCTCCGAAACGCCGAGGAGGCCCCCGAGGCCCGCCACCTCCACCTCCTTCCAAGGCAGACTGGCCGCTGCCCGAGGCACCGCCGCCGGTTCTTCCGACTCCGAGGCACCTGGTCATCCGCAGACAGCCGTCTGGTGATTTTGGATTCTCGCTGCGGAGGGCGGTGTCTGCAGGCCGGCGGACAGTCATTCTTGCCGAGCCTGGTGCTAAGGGACACGACAGTGGGCTGCTGCCCGGGGACCGTCTGGTCGCTGTCAACGGCGAGAGGGTCGATGATAAGACCAGGGACGAGGTTATCCAGCTGATTAGAAGCAGTGGACATGCAGTCACTGTCACGGTAAATGTTTCAGTTTGATTTCAAAATTAGTTTCAATCATTTTTTTGCTTCAATTAAAAGTTGAAAAAAAAAATGATAATACCAGGAAGAACAAAACTTATTTATTCACGGAAGTAAAAGTCAAAATGATTCTTTTGTTTTGTTGACTAATTTTTTATTATTAAAATTGAACCTTATTTTCTCTCTGAAAAAATTTGTTTGACAATTTTTTTTATAATCAAATTTTTTGTCATTACTATTCTTAAATATGTTAATTAAAGTTTGTTAATATAATTAATTTTTGTTTTATTTAGGTGCAACCAGTGCCTGAATTAGTAGAATTGAGCAATAGGGAGAACAGTCGCCGACTTTTGCAGGTGAGCACAAAAGAATTTTTACATGTTTGACAACTTGTGACTCACGCTCTTGCATACATTTGCGACCTCCAGGCAAGGCGAGGCAACGAAGCGAGCTGGGACTGGCTTGTTCACAGGCACGGCTACACAAAAGTTACCAGATTACCTCCAACCACTCCAGATTCATCGGCTGTGCGAGTTATAATCCAGGCTACCGGTCAGGAAGCCACCGTAGACGAAGATGATGTCGAAAAGGTGATTTGAAATATCATTAAGAAGTTCTTATTGGAAGTAAAGTTCTTATCTTAATTATTTTAGGGTTCAGGTTGGGGTAAATTTCAATTTAATAACTGTAAGGATCTATTACTATGTTTGGGTTTTATTTCATTTTTTTTTTTGTTACTACCCAAGAATTTTTGTTTGTCCTCTCTAGCTGTGAACCATTATTGTCCTATGTAAATATTTTACTTTTTTTTATCCAATGTTGCATTAATCTTGAAAACAATCATTTTTTAAACTATGGAATTTGAACTATTAATCCTACAAATCACCCATACTTTTGTTTCCAACAACTCGAAGAAAAGATTTTAATGCTATTAATACTTGATTTTTAAAATTACTAACAAAATTCCATTTCTAATTTTTGAATCAGTTTTACTGTCCAGATGAAAATTATCAAATTTGAATTTAGCATGAAAAATTAACCAAGCATGATTTAAAAAAGAAAATCCTGTAATTTTTTTAAATCACTTTATCCTTTAACCATCTTTTCAGGCCAACTCCCCTGATTTTGATTTGGCCGAGGAGTTGAGCGGCCTGCCCTTCCTGAATGAGGCGGCCGCTCTGCATGTCATCAGAATGCGAGCGGCCGCCCATCTACACCACATTCGCGCTGGACCTGCTCTCCTCATCGTAAATCCTCAAGGTCCTTTGGCGGCCTATTCTGACAAGTTGGCCTCGCACTTCCGAGGAATCAGCGGACAGGAGTGGCCTCCTCACGTCTATGGTGCTGCCCAGGCTGCTTACAGAACCCTGCTGGCCTCCAGGAGGGACCAGGCACTTATTTTCATGGGCCGATCAGGTGCTGGAAAATCTACTAGTTTAAGACATGCCCTGCAGTTCCTTGCTTGGACTGCGGCTGGTGGCCAGCTGACTGCGGATAGGCTGATCGCAGCGGCGTCAGTGGTTGAGGCCTTTTGCACAGCAAAAAGCGGAACCTCGACGAGCGCCACCAAAGTTTCATGTTTGTTCAGCCTTGATGTGGACCAAAGTGGGCAGGTTGCTTCTGCTAATGTTCAGGTATTTTTTCTACAACACACAAAGCCCATCCAAGGTTTTTTTTATTTAATTTTTATCCTAATTTTGATGTTTTTGTTTAATCTGAATAAATTTCCAGCTCCTGCTTGCTGAAAAAACTCGGATTGCTGCTTCCAGCGCAAACGACCTGGCATTCCATGTACTTTATCGCCTTTTACTCGGTGCTGAGGGACCACTTCGTCGAGAACTTAGTCTCGACGCCCTGATTGCTCTTCCAAACATTCTTGTCGACCCTTCTGCTGCTCCCGAGGAACGACCTCGAGCCACTGCAGACTTCAACAGACTTAGTGCTGCCCTCACAGCTCTCGGAGTTACGGAAGTCGAGGCCAACTCTCTGTGGACGGTGCTGGCGGCCATTCTGCATCTGGGAGCGGCTGGTGAGGCGACTACCAGGTTCCTCCGACCTCAAAGTGCTCAAACAGCTGCCCAGTTGCTGGGCCTGAGCTTGGAGGACCTTCAGCGTACTCTGTTCGCTGCCCCTTGCCTTGGACCTGTAACGCAGGCTGCTGCAGGTCTTTATGGACAGGTTAGTCTATAAAAAAATAATTAAATGAATGATTGTTAAACTGAAATTAACGTTTTATTTATTTATTTTCTCAGGTGCTTCATGCGGTTGCTACTTTAATCAATAGAGGTCTTAGTCGCCAAACAAATACTTCAGCCACCTTATTACTTTTGGACGCGCCTGGTCTGCAAACAAGTGGGTCACAGGGATGGTCAGGGTTGTGCCACAATTACTTAGCAGAGAGGCTGCATCTTTTGTGGCATGAAACCGCTATCCAGGGCCCGATGCAATTGTACGATAATGAGGAAGTGACAGTTGACATCGACGAAGAGGCGGACGCAACAGGGGTGGCTAATCTTTTAGAAACTGCCGTTTTTGGACAACTGGAGGAAGCGGCAACCAGCGAGGCCACTGTTATAGAGCGGCTTACAAAAGAAACTGATAAAGGTGATTAGTTAAAATCATGTATAAAAAATAAAAAATTAATACAAAAAGTAAACAATTGAACTTTATAAAAAATCTAATAAAATTTTACTTTTTCCATTCATCAATTAATAAATAAATTCCAAATCTAATTTTAGATGGCCGCAGAATGGCCTGGAGCACTGGGGCCAATGAAGTCACAATCAACCACTTGCACGGCACATGCAGCGTAGCTTACGACACGAGTCAGTGGCTGGCGCAGGCCAAGGAGAGTCAGTTGACCAGAGTGTCGGGTACACTTCTGCAGGATTCCAACAAGTAAGTCAGCAGTCGGTAGCTAATTGCTGAAACCAGGCTGAAACTTGATATTTTTATTAATCCCTATCTTCCTGACCTCGTGTGAAAACCAATACTTGCGAAACAACAAAGTGAAAACGAAAGTTCTGGTTTCATGAGGTGTCAACTTTCTATGCAGTTGAATTTTTTGCCCCCTTTTTTGCCGCCACACTAACGTATTTGGTTTCAACAGAGAGACAATCAGGCAGATGAGTTCATTTGCTAAGTGTTCTGCTGGACCAGCGTCGACACTGTTGCCTGGTGGGCTTATGGATGGCACCTTGACTGTTCGACGAACAAGGCCCGGCCGCCTCAATTCTGTTCGAACCATGCTTGCTCAATCAGTAAGTAAAATTTTTGTAAATTAAAAATTGTATAATAGTAATTGTATTAAAAAAAGTAAACGGAAAAATCATAATTTTTTTCAAGACTATATTTTCAAATTTCTGAGCAGTGTTTTATTGTTTTAGGACGTGTTAATAGAAACTCTGCGCAGAGCTCGTCCCCGTTTTATAGTTTGCTTAGTTGCCAAGGACCTTCAGGATAGTGATGATATTGATGTCGCCCTTTTGCGATCCCAGTTGAGAGGAAGTCAGGTGCTTCCAGCCGCCCGTCTGTACAAGCAGGGCTTCCCAGACAACGTTCCTCTGGCAGAGTTTCGCAGACAGTTTGGCCTGCTGGGCTTGGTCGAGCGACCCACCAGCCCAATGGGCAGCGACGGCGAACGCCAGGCCGTCCAGGAGACGTTGACAGCAATAGAGTGGCTGGAGGAAAGCCAGTGGCGAATCGGCCTCACCAAAGTGAGTTTCAAATTTAATTTGTTTTAGTCTCTGCGGGCAGAGCTGTTATTTGGCCAGTTTGTTTTCTCTCATAGATTCACTGAATAGGAACCCGCGTTTGCTTTCAAGGCGGCGTCAAGTTGCGGTTTTTACAGCCTCATAAATTCAAAGTAGTAAAACGATCCCATTTTTCATTCAATTGTGGCCGCTGGTGCACACGTATCTGCTGACATGACGCCAAACACGGAGTTGTTGTTGCGTAGGGTGCCTTTTTATTTATTCATCTCATGTGTCCGCACACACAAACACAAACGCCATTCTGATCACCGCTCGCGTATCATTACAAAAGGCGCTGCGAGCGAAATGCGAGAGAAAAAAGTAAAAAGAACGCCTCACTCGCTCATCAGAGGAAAACAAGCCGGCAGTGTATCGCGGTAAACAAGACGAGAAGGAAGACGGAGCGTGGGCTCACGTGGTGCTTGGTCCATCTGATGGTGGCCCGAGGCGACGAAATAGTGGACGGCCTTGATGGTGTCGCCCCCTGCAAGTGCGCCGGGTCGCGAGATCATCAGTGATGAGCCGGCCGCGCCAGCCAGCAGACGAGGCGGCTCCTCTGCTGGCCGCGGTGCTGCTCTTCTACCTCGGCTGTCTGCTCATGTTCCGGCGGCTGAGCGCCCTGCTGGGCCCCGCGCGGGGCCCCGCGCCCGACGAGGAAGAGGCCGACGTGCGCAAGATGCGCACCGGCCAGATCATCCTCGACAACAAGGAGCTGATCCGCGAGGTGTTCAGCATCGAGAGCACCAGAGTGGGCGGCGGCGACGAAGGTCAGCGGGTGAGCTGCAAGATCAACGAGATCGTGGAGGCGCGCTACGAAAAGGAGCGCCGCAGGAGTCAAAGACCTGCCGCGGACGCCGAGTCTGTCAAGAGCGATTCGGTGCCGCCCGAGGAGGAGCAGGACGAAGTCAAAAGACTGAGGGATGAAGTCGAGGGTTCGCAGAGTAACGGGGGTGCCGTGAAAAAGACGGAGCCGAAATCCAGCCCCGCCAGAATCAATCACGGCAAAAAGCGACTGGCTCCGAAGCCGCCCGCCGCCGAGCCAATTAAAACGAACAATCACAACGAGCAGGCTTTGCATAAACCGCCCGAGCCGCTTCCCAAATTGGAAGTCGCGACGGAGGTGGAGACGCAAAAGTCGCACGCCGCTGAAAAAACGAGTGTGGAAATTTCAAATGCAAAAGTGAAGGGAGCGAGTGAGTCAATATCGATAGGCGAGTCCGAAAAAGTCGAAGCAGTCGCGGTCGCGCCGCAAAAGGGAGCAGCCGAGGCGGTCAGGAGCGAGCCGGCCGGCGAGGATCAGACGGAGAAGCTGCTTAAGATCAGCTCGGAGATCAAATTGGCGATCGCCGAGTTCAAAGGCAAGGCGGAAGGCGCGTCCCATAAAGAGAGCGCGGAAGCGAGCCGAGGGCAAGGCTGCTGCCCACCGGACAAGCAGCCGCAAGTGGGAGAAGAAGCAACGGATAAACCTGTACTTCAGGTGGAGAGCGCCGAGACAAAAGAAGAAAAGACTGAAGAGGCGGAGGCGGCGCAGCAAGTTGATAACAAAGATGTGGCCAGCAGTTGCGTCGCAACCATCGAGCCAGATAAAGTCGCGAAAAAGGAGCCCAGTCGTTGCGAAGTGATCGCGGAGCAAAAGAAAGAGGTAAACGACGCGGCGACAGAAAACAAATCGTGCCCGCGGGACATTATAATTGTCGCGGCAGTTGCGAATAGCCCCAGCGAAGCAGCCGCCGGTGAAATTAAACCTGCTCCATCGATAGAGGAAGAAAAAGAGCAGCGTGTGCCAGAGACGCCGCAAACAACAAGTGCGGACGCGAACGTGCCAATTGAAAAAGTGCCCATCGCAGCGGAGAACGCTAGTGTGCCTGAAAACGAGGCTCATCACGCAGAATTAAATACTGTGATCGAAAAAGCAGAAGTGCCGGGTGATGTAGAAAATTCAGTTCCAGTACCGGAGTTAGAAAAAGACAAAGTTGTGAAGGTAGAAGAAATTCTAATTTCGCCCATAGATCATAAAACATCAGAAATATTAGAAGTGCCTAGTTCTGTAGAAAAGACCATTTTAGCCCCTGATTGTGAATTAGGAGAACAGGGTACGTTGAAACTAGAAACTCAAAATTTGCCCACTCTTCATATCGCTTTAGTCCCTGAAATTGTTATTTCCAAAGTAGATAAAACTAATTTATTGTCTGAAAAAGTAGAAGTGCCTAGTTTAGAAAATGCAGTTCCAGCTCCCGAGTTAGAAAAAGAGAGTAAACCCGTTCAAGAAAACCAAATTGAGATATCGTCAGAAAAACTCGCACCTTCTTTAGAAGCTCCGTCTACAGAAGTGACTTCAGCAGAAACGAGCAATTATATTGAAAATGTGCCTAATCATGTAGAAAAAACAGCTATTGTGTTGGAGAGCAATAATCAAACCGCACAAGCGACCTCGAATCTAGAAGAAATTATTCCGATTCCTGTTTTGGAATTTAAATGTGAAACCGTAAATGAAATCGCGATCGTCTTGGAAGAAAAATCTGATTTTGTGCCAATTGAACAACCAATCGGTGTGCCCACGCAAAAATTAGAATCGCTGCCAGAAGAGCACAAATTGGCCGAGGAAAAACCCGCAGCCATCGAAGCGGCGCAGGTACCACAGCAAGTTCAATCAGAGACAACAGAGGTGACGTTGGCCGACGCGTCAGATATAAATAATGCGAATGCCGTGCAACCTGCGCCCACCGAAGAAGTGAAGGCGGAACCGAGCTGCGCGCCGCCGGCGATAAAATTAGAAGAAAAAGCCGCGGAAGAAGAAGAAAACACTATCTCGTTGTCCGCCGAAAGCAAAAGCGGTGCTGTATCAGATCGAGTCGAGCCCCCGAGAGCGGAAGAAGAGTCTCGAGAGGAGGTCAAGCAACTCGGAGAAGCCGAAAGCGGCCAGCCGGAAGAGACCAAAACTGGAGAACCGAAAATTCCAAACGAAAAAGGGCAAAACCTTGCGAATATTCCCAAAACGGAGGATGAAGCGGTGGACGAGGACCACTTGATGAAGAAGATCGAAAGTTTCCTCGTAACCGAGAGCAAAGACGACGAAGACGGGGAAATAATGATGTCCGAGCCGGCGGTAAAATTAGAATCGCGTAACCGCGACAATTGCACCAGAGTGAAAAGGGTGAGCAGTTTTAAAAAGCCGGGTGGCGAAAAAACAGCCAAAGCAAGCGGCGAAAAGGACAGAGTTGACGGCGGGGAGGGCGAGCGAAACGGCGAGGCGTGCGGAATTCAATCGGGTGGCAAAGTGAACAATGCCGATAAGAAAATCAAAGCGGACGACGCGACGAAATTAGCAGCGGGCAAACAGCCAACGCAGGCGGCGCCCAAGATCGGCTTCGGCGTGCTAAGGCCGAGGCCAAAGAGCGGCGGGCCGTTCACCCCCGACCCGCAGCCGCGGCCAAAGTCGGACGAACTCAGCGAGGTCTTCAACAAAATCGTGCTGAGGAAGGCCGAGGAAAATAAAAGAAGAAGCAGCGTGGGAACCGTGAAAAGCCGCCCCGAGGCGAAAGCCGGCAGGAGAGGCTCAATCAAAACGAAAGAGACGAACGGGACAAAAGAGAAAAGTCCCAAATCAAGAGAAACGTCCCCTTTGAAAAACGGAGCCGAAGAAGTGAAATTGAAGAAAAATACTCCGCCGCAGTTGCAAGGAGACGTTGCGAAAGTCGATGCTGCGGTCGCTGACGCTGTTAAACCTGATTTATGTGCCGCCAAGAAAGAAACAACCGGCCCTTCAAGCGAGCCGCAAAAAACTAATTCAGGCCTAATTAATACTAAACCCGTCGGTGAAACAAAGCGAGACGACGCTGCGTCAGAAGCGCGAAAAGACGCTGCTTCGGGGGATAAAGTTTCGGCAAAAGTTAATGAAAACAATGCGCGACCCGTCCGCCGATCTTCTTCGAAAAGTCCAGCCAAGACTATTACTTCGAAAGTTAAAGAGGAAGCGAAAACCACGATCGAGACGAAGGAGGTCGTTCTGAGTGAAAAAGTCGGAGATGCAACGGAAAGTACCGTTCGCGGGCAGCTGGTTCTGGGCCAAAAACTGGACAAAGAGGAGCAGAGCGCGGTGCCGCCGCGGCCGGAGTCGATCGTCGACAGGGTGTCCAAGCGGCTGGAGCAGATCAGGGCGGCCAAGGAGCAGACCCCAGAGACAGTAAATACCGAACCAAAACCGGTGGTGGAAGACGCAACCCCTACTAAAGTCGAGCAGGTTGAAGACGCGACTAAATTGGAACAGGTGGAAGCCGCTAAAATGAAGGTTGAAGGGACTGACGGGGGCGGAATAGGGTTGGTGGTGGCCAACACCGGGCGCAAAGTGGGTGACACGCGCTACCTCACTGAGATGCAGGTGATTGGAGGAGTAGTCTGTCGCATAATTAACATCACAATCGATTTAGAGGAGAATAAAAATCATATAAATTTGGCCAAATAAAATTCATTAATCATTTAAATTGTCTTTTAGATAAATAAGTGCTTTTTAAAACGATTAATTAAATTAAAACAAATTAATTGATAGTTAAATAAAGAGTTTAATAAACTAATTGGAGACCTGGAATTAAAATTAACCAACAAAATCTAACCCTTTAGGTGTTCTTCCGCTCCGGAGTGCTGGGGCAACTAGAGGCTCAGCGAGACGAAAAGTTGCAGGACCATGTTACCAGACTCCAAGCGCGTTGTAAGGGTTATTTGGCCAGAAGGCGTTTTGAGAAGAGAAAGGTTAGTAAATGAATAAGAATATTTTTATTTAGTTCCGTGACTAACTTGTTGATCTTTTTGTGAAGGTGCAAGAAGTCGCCGTCAGGTGCGTGCAGAGGAACGTGCGTCGCTTCCTGAAAGTCCGAGATTGGCCCTGGTGGCGTCTGCTGGTGCGAGTGGCGCCTCTGCTCAATGTGCACCGAGCCGAGGAAGAGTTGCGGAAGCAAACTGAAGAACTCGAGGGGATGCGAGTGCGTTTGGACAAATCGGAAGCTGAGAAGCTCAGACTCAAGCAGCACAATGAGAGATTGGAAGCCAGGGTATGTAAAAATTTTATATTTTAGTTTAATCAACTGTGAACCCAAAATATTCAGAAATATTTACAATTATAATTTTTTAAGTATCGGACTGAGCGTTTGAAGTTTATTCTTGATTATTAATTTTCTTTTATCACAGTAGTAAAATTAAACGAGAAACGCGTGGTAAAACGGATACATTGGATTATTTATAGACTCACACATGCGCTGCTCATATTTCAACAGTCATAAAAACATCTTTTTATCTCCACTTGTCAATAATGCCGCGCTCGGAGCGTCTCACATTGTTTATTAATAGCCGGCGCTTACGCAATTTAAGAGGGAAGAAGAAAGCACTGTCTTCTTCCCCACCACCAATTATAATAAACTTCAGGATATATTTAAAAAAAAAAAAAAACATTTAAAATTTCAAAAGACAAACAAACGAACCAAAATAAAACGAGCATAAATGATGCGAATCTTGACCTGGGTCAAAGTTTGTATTTTAAAACGGCCCCTCATCATTTTTACTACATCATCTCCCTTGCGAAAACGTCACTGGCGTGGGCGTGCTGGGCCTCTGAGAGCTTGGCCGGCGTCCAGTCCACTTTCCATGATGGACCCTGTCGTGTTCTCGGCCGAGCTGCGCTTCGGCTTGCACGGGCCTCCGCGCCGACTGGCGCATTCGGTGCGTCCGTCGGCGGCCCACAAGCAGCCCAGCACGCCCTCGGCCTACCTGACCACCAAGGTGGGCCAGTTCCTGACGCGAACGGCCGCCCTCACGCGTCCCAAATGTCGTTCGCAGATGAACGAGCTGACCGTGGCCCTGGCCGAAGAGCAGAGCGCCGCCCATCTGGCCGCCGAGCGCCTCGAAGCCGAGTCGGCCGAGCGATCGCGCCTCCAGCACGAGCTCCAAAATGCACAGGTACGTTTGTTTTCTTAATTTATGTGTGGATCGTTTGTTTAAAATGATATATCGGGTGTCGGTCGCGCTGCATGCGCGGATATTTTTGGAACGGACTGATGTCCCGGTTATCTTTTTTTGCTCCCAGTGTAAATTTGCTTGGTGCGTTCGGCGGCTCTTACGTCAAGAATGAGAGAAAACGTTATGTTTACAGAGCCGTGCCAGTGAGTGGTGAAATATTGCCACTGTTGCAAATTATTCGAACGACTGAAGAACGCAAATTTTGTAGTAAACGTTTTGTTTTATGGGTTTTTGTATGTCGACAGTATGCAACCTGTCGCACATAAGAGTTATAGCGGTTGCTTAATATAGATGGAAATGATATTTTTGTGCCAAGCAAACATATTGAACTGGATCCATGGAAAAGGATTTTTAATATTTCCATTTTGATCATTGAAATTTGGGAAATTGAAAAATTTCAGTTTATTAATTTTCAGAACTAAATAAATCTTGATTTTTCAGTTTTATTTTATAAGTGAAAAAAATATCATGATATTTTAGTAAAAAAAATTTAATTTTTTCCCTAAGAATACTAAAAAATATATTAATTGAACATAACAGTCAAAATGCAAGCAAAATCAGGCGTGAAATTAAATTTCGCACGGTGTTTTGGCGCAGGAGAAACAGAGCTCGTTACGGGAGGCGAGCCAGCGGCTGGAGATGGAAATCCTGATGTGCCGCGCCAGCGACGACGCCTCCCACACGTCTGGCGAGGACGAGGACGGCGGCTACGAACACCTCAAGCAGCGGCTCGACAGGGCCGTGAAGGAGGCGGCCGCACTGCGCCGGCAGCTGCAGCAGCAACAGGAGGCGCACGAGGACCAGCTGATGGCCCTGCGAAAGGCGTCCGAGAAAAGAGTGGCAGACGCACTCGAGGAGGTCGAGGAGCAGCGTCAAGTCGTGGCGCAAATGAAGCGAAAGGCCCAGCGGGTCACCGGCGAGCACAACGACACGAGGCTCATGCTTGAGGAACAGAGCGCACGCAACACCATCCTCGAGAAGAGACAGAAAAAGTATGACATGGTTTTTATTCTGATATAATTTAAAAAAATTTTATTTATGCATATTATAAAAATAAATAAATATTAATTATATTAAATAATTCATTCATTTTAAACTAAGATACACTAAATTTTTTTAATTAATTTTTAATTATTTATTTTGATTAATTATTTTGATTGAAATCCAAATCAATTTTAATTCTAATTTTCTATTTGAATAAATAAATATCATCAAAATAATTATTAAATAATCAAATTTAATAAATTATTTTCACATCCTTTCAATCAGCAGCAATTATAAAAAAAAAACTACAAATTTCCTATTGAATTGCTTCTTCAGCAGTTTGTTATGAATATTTTTTGCTTTTCTATGGAAAAAAATGGCTTTGGGTTTTTTTGACAGCGGAAGAGTTGAATAATCCTGTGGTTGTTATCGTACAGGTTCGATAGCGAAATGCACCAACTACAGGAGGCCGTGCGACAAGAGAAGTCTAGCAAGGAAAAGGCGCTGCGGGAGCGGGACTTGATGGCGGCCGAGAAAACAAGTGCCGAACAAAACCTGGCTGTGAGTTATATTATTTCACATTTAATTGTTTCCCTCGAGTCAACGACTTCTCTGTCTCCCATCCTTTCTCTGATTAATTACCAACAACCAAAGTTCCGATCGGGAGAGAATGCAGTGCTCGCTAATTACGCAATTCCGTTATTTTGATAATTGAGTTATTAAAAATTCCCACCGCTCGTCGCCTCGGTCGCTGAAAGAACGGTACGCGCTAACGTATTCGTGTGTAAAATAATAATACCAAAAACCGATAGAGGCAGTCATTGTAAAAATTCTCTTTGTTTGTCCAAACTTGAAATTTATTCATCTCTTACAAAAATTACTTTGCAATCTTCATTTTATTTTTAAATTGACTTAAGAATTAATAAAACATCTTTATTCTTTGTTTGGAATAAAAACTATAAAAATAACAATTATTTAATTATTGATTGCATTTTTTGGTTGAAATAAACACTTTATATAATGAAAATTTACCTTAATTTCTTTAAATTTACTGTTGCATTTAAGTTTGACATTGTAATGATAATATTTCGACCCGCATAATACGGAGCCTCACCCATTCATTCATTCATTCCTGCACGAGTTGCGAGCGCCCTCCCCCATTAACGCATTCACTCACCTGCCTCTCACCTGAGAGCGCGTATAGTTGGCTTGGCACTCCCCCCGCCCGTCCGGCTGGCCGCCTCTCGAGCGTTCAAGTCTCTGAGGTTGGCAGCTCTTTGTGTGTCTGTTGTTGTTGAGTGTGTGTCGGTGCGTTGATCTGTTAGTGACCAGGCCATGGCCTTTCAGGCGTGCCGGCTTGAGTTGGAGATGCGCGACGAGAAGGTGGCCGCCCTCGGACGCGAACTCGAGGAACTGGCGTTCGGCGGTGCCGCCGAAGAGGAAGTCGCGGCCCTTCGCAAGTCCAAGCATGCCCTCGAGCGACGCGTCAAGGAGCAGGAAGAGGAGCTGGACGAGTTGGCGGGCCAAGTCGGCCTCCTGGAGGCGGCCAAGGTGCGCCTCGAGATGAGCCTCGAACAGCAGCGGAAGGAGGCCAAACGAGAGGCCAGCCAGAGAGACGACGAGATGGAGGAAATCCGCGGCAACGCGCAGAAGAAAGTTCGAGGTGAGCAATTGGACCGGCCGATTGGTTTTTTTGTGGGAAACAACTGGAGCGTGTTAAAAGATCGATTTTATCTCTGAGAGTGCGGTTATGCACTTCAACTGTTGCTCAAAAATTACTTTTTTATTTTAATTTAAATTTTTAAAATATTTTGATGGTAATCTGTCAGTTAACGCCTGATAAACAAACCTAAAATTATTTGATTTTTTTATTATTTATTATCAAACTCTTAAATGTTTCCATGAGTTACAATTTTTGTGTAATTTAATTTAAAATTCATATTAAGTAGTCTAAATTTAAAACAAACAATGAGTGACTTGTTTCATAAAAGTTGACTGACATCTTATCTCAAAACATTTTCTCATTTGATTCACTACCATCAAATTTTCTAAAATTAGAAAATATTTTTTATTCTATTAATATAAGAGTTTGCAACTGTCTATTTTTTAATTAATTTTTATAGAAAGACAACCGCATGATCATTTTATTTCAAACATTAAATACTTATGAAAAACCGGATTCATCAATTTTTTTTTTTTACAAAATATTATTGTTTTTTTCTTTTCTGCTGAATGTTAATTAAAAAAAACTAGCCGTAACATCAGCAGAACACAAGATAAACATTGAAAACAAATAAGTTACTATTGAGTTAACAATTCAGTTTTGTTACATTGCATTGTTAATTTAAATTAATTTTCTTGATTATTAATTAATGCATTGATTGCAGCCCTGGAGAGCCAGTTGGAAGCTGAGCACGAAGAACGCACTCGGCTGCTTCGAGAGAAGCACGACTTGGACAGACGATTGGCCGAGGCCGCTGAGGTGGCCAGAGGTCGCGCCCCAGAGGACGAGCAGATGATCCAAAGGCTGCGCCGCGAGCTGAGACACGCCAAAGCCCTTCTCAGGGACGCTCACGGTCTCTTGGAGAGGCAACGGGACGAAACAGGCGGCCGCGGCCAACTGCGCGCCCTCAGACACCAACTGGAGGATGCCGAGGCGGCCAGAGCTGTGGCCATGAAGGCGCGACAGACGGCCGAGTCGGAGGCCAGGGAGCTGCAGGCAGCGTTGGAAGAGGAGAAACGAGGCAGGGCCCTTGCTGAGGACAAGGCGGCGGCCGCGGTCAGATCGAAAACAGAGGTTGTGGGCCAGCTGGAGGAAAACGAGGAGGAACTGGCTGAGGTTTTGAAGAAGTACAGAGCCTCTGTTGCCCAGATCAGTATTGAACAGGTAAATTTATACAAATTATCAATTATTATTGGTGTAAAACCTTAAATTTTTCAATGTTTAAAAAAAATTTGAAAAATCTCTTTTTCTTCAGCTTGTTTTTCCACTAATAATCAGCAAGAAGGATCTAAAAATAATTCTAAAAAAATTGATGATTCTGATTCTGTTTCATGAAATTTATTTGAAAAAAAAAAAAACTATTATTGGTTAAAATTTACGCAAAAATTGTCTTAAAATATGCAATATTTAAACTTAGTTTAATTAATTAAATAAATTGTTATATTATAATTTTTGACAATTCAATATTTCACAAAATAAATGAAGCAAAAAATGAGAAAATGTATTAATGCGTCCATCAATTTTTATCATTTATCAATTATGAAATAGAATCATTTAAAAGTGTACATATTTATATTTCATTTTTTAATAATTCTAGGCGGCTACTACTGAATTAGCTGCAACAGCAGCAGCGTTAGAAGCTGAGCGAAACTCCCTTCGAGAGCAAGTGGCTGAAATGTCAGCCCGTCTGGAGGCGGCCGAGGGTGAAACGACCATTGGTCTTACGGCCAGGCGCTTGGAGACCAAAATCAGAGAACTCGAGTCTCGTCTCGAGTTGGAGGCCACCACAAGGGCCAGGGCTGAAACGCAGTGTGGCCGCTTCCGGGAGCAGGCGGAAAAAGTGGCCGTTGAGGCAGAGGCGGCCAGAGCAAGGGAAACGGCCGCCAATGACGCAGCGCGACGTGCGGCCCGCCAATTGCGAGAGGCCAGGGAACGAGAGGCGAGTGTTGCGGCTAAGGAGGCTGAGGCAATCAGAAAGAGGAAGGAGCTGGAAATGCGAGTCGAGACGTGCGAGGCCGAGGCGGCCACGGCCAGAGCTGATCTCCGACTGGCGCTGCAGCGAATTGAAGACTTGCAGGCGGCCATGGCTGGCGACTCGGAGGACCTGGGTTCGGAATCAAGTGGGTCCATTGAATCGCTGCTTGACTCTGTCGGTGGATCGCAAGAATTCCTCGACTTTGCTTGCAGGTAAAATTTTCAGTTTTTACAAATTTTATTTTAGCATTACAAAAAAAATTAGAACCAAAAAGTATAATTATTGAATTATTTCAATCATATGTAAAGTTTAATAGCAAAAAATTAATCAAGATTTTATGTTTTATGACTTGGCATCATGATAATTTACTATTTTTAATATCAGCTCAAAAATCAAGCATTCAACAAAAACTATCCCATTTTCTTTTAATGAAAAAAATTTTATTTTCAGGTCTCCCGAGGGACAAAGTGACCCTGGAGATGGCGTAGGACACTTGACTGACTCCAAAGACGAATCTCATGCCTAAGCTGTAGTTTTTCGATGAGCACCTCACTTAAAATGAAGATGTAAATGTACTTGTCTGGTCATGGATCGAGTGAATGACAAATCCCCGCGTATTATTTATCAAAATGCAAAACTATTATATATCAAATGAACTGGAATAAATATCATGTAGAATGAGTGCACATGAATAAACAAGAAGCAATTTGTTGTTGCGATTATGTTAAAAAAGTTCTTGAATTTCAATTATTTCAATCCATTCTGATTTTAAGCCAGCTTTTTATTTTATTCTTGGAGATACATAACAGCTTTATAAATATTCGAGTGTTAAAATGCAAAATCTGGAGAGATAAATAAAAAACAAATCCCATGCAGCGAATTTACAATCACTCATATCACATTTGCACAAACTTAACGGTTAAAATGGAATTTTCAGAGACATTAAAAGAGCTGCTTCTCTTGACTATTTCTTTTCCAAATGCTTGAACTTTCCCTCCAGCCGTTTTGAGTAGGCATCCAACTTGTACGCGGCTTGTTCGAGTTTAGCGACGCTGTCGTCAATCTGATCGATCTGCTCCAGGTACGGCTGCAGGCTTTTGTCTGTGGACGCATTTAGAGACTGTCAATCACACCAAAAAGATACCAGCAGTTCCCTATTGTCTCAGGTCAAAAGAAAATGATGACTTACATTTCTCATTGAGCTCAAACAGACTCTTGGAGACGTTGCTGGCGATTTGCCGCATATCCGAGTACTTTTTGGCAGTGACTGTGTTCATGTTCTCCAGCAACTTGTAATCTTCCTAGCAATTTAAAATTTCTATTATTAAGAGCCAGAAATAAAAAAAAATAAAATAGAGTGAGGAAACAGTCTTCCTAGTTTGCTATTTAAACTGATAAAATACGAATTTAAAAAAAAAAATGACTGCTTGATCTAATTTAATTTTAATTTTTTTATTACTTGGGTGGCAGTTAATTCGCCGTACAAGTAGTCTCCTGTCTTTTGGAACATGGTGTTCGCCAGGCGACTTAAATTGGGGTCGTGAGGGTCTAAGGCTTCAAAGCTGCTCGTGCTGGTGGACAAAGTTGGTCCTGGAAATAAAACAGGATTTCCATTAATTTATTTCAAAATGAAAACTGTTAAAATATATCAGAATTACAGTAAAAAAATTAAAATTCATCTGACAGTTTTAATATTTTAAATTTAATTTAAAGAATAATTATCAAGATTAAAAAATTTTTAATCTATAAAATTCGTTTAAGTACATACATATTTGTATTTTCTGAAAACGACTGTATGATGCGGATGTAAACCAGGGCAAACATAAGGCTAAAGGGATGAAGTGGATCTGTTCGACCATTTAGGTTATCGGGTCACTCCCAGGACAGGCACCCTTGACTTACTTTCTGCACACGCGTACTAGAGTACGTAGCGTTCAGCAAAAAGTATATAAAGTTAAAAGAGGTTAAATTTCTTAAAAATGACAAATATAAATAGAACCTGTTAAAATAAGTGTAAGGCAAGACCTAAAAATGTCAGTTTACGATGATTACATATGTACCTAGAAAAAAGCCTTGAATATATTTGACATTGAAAAAAGTTTCTCATGCAATAAAACGAAAAAGGGAAAATTAATATTAACGAAAAGTATGAATGAAAAAGTGAACGAATAACAAAACTGCGAGTTTCCTCTACTTGTTACCCTTCTTGGGCGAGTCTGTGACGCCCTCGTTTTCCATTTCGTCGGCCATATCACTTCTTCAAGTCGACCTTCCTGAGCGAGTGTCGAAGGAAAAGTGGGAAAACGGGAAAGCTGGCAGAGTGGAAAAGAAAGTGAAATCAATAGTCCACGGGATCATCACAAAGGGCGCGACCACGCCCCCTTTTCACACCCCTGCGCGCTGAAGGAAGGACGATAGCAGCGCCTTCGGTGACCGGTCGTGAACTTCAGTTGCCCTCTTCGTCAAAAAATGGCTGCACAACTGGTTCGGAAGGCCGTAAGTTTCGTCGTTAATTTCCGCGAATTCGCAAAACTCGCATGCTAATTTTTGCCTTGATTGAAATTGTTAGTAAAAGAATAAGTTTTTGATCAAATCGCCTCAGTCGGAACCCGCCCCACTTGCGTTTCATTCACCTTTTCCGTCCGAATCAAAAAACAAAATTTTGCAATCTAGAACATTATTTTTTTGTAAAATTCTCCTTATCTCTGAATCGATGAAGGTGTGTGTTTTGCTTCAAAATTTATGACACCTTCTTGTATCTTTCAGTTCTCGTCGGCTGTGCCGATGGCCCGTCGCTACAGCAGCGAGGTGCGAACTGTGACCCTGATTCCCGGCGACGGCATCGGGCCAGAGATTTCTGCAGCTGTGCAAAAAATTTTCGCCGCAGCGGAGGTTGGAAATCTTCAATTCTATTTATATCAAATTTAGATAAATTTTTTGTTGAAAAATTATATAATAATATTTTTAGGTGCCCATTCAATGGGAGCCAGTCGACGTGACACCTGTCCGTGGTCCTGACGGCATGTTCGGCATTCCTCAGGCTGCCATCGACTCTGTGAACAAACACAAGGTTGGACTGAAGGGTCCTTTGATGACTCCTATTGGCAAGGGTCATCGTTCTCTTAACTTGGCACTCAGGAAGTAAGAGAGTTTTTTTTATTTCGGATACTTAGAGATCAAATTAAACCAAATTTTTTCCCCAGAGAGTTCAACTTGTACGCAAATGTGAGGCCCTGCCGTTCCTTGGAGGGTTACAAAACCCTGTACGACGATGTCGACGTCATCACGATTCGAGAAAACACTGAGGGTGAATACTCTGGTATTGAGCACGAAATCGTCGACGGAGTTGTGCAGAGCATCAAGCTCATCACCGAAGAGGCCTCACGCAGAGTGGCTGAATTCGCCTTCCAGTACACCAAGGAAAACAACAGATCCAAAGTCACTGCCGTTCACAAAGCCAACATCATGTAAAGCAAATTTTATTTTGTTGGAAAAAAGATGTTTAATTTATATTAGGCGCATGTCCGACGGCCTTTTCCTGCACTGCTGCCGTGAGGTGGCTGAAAAGTACCCCGACGTCAAGTTTGAGGAGAAGTACCTGGACACCGTGTGCCTGAGCATGGTGCAGGACCCCAGACAATATGACGTTCTTGTGATGCCCAACCTGTACGGAGACATTTTGTCAGACATGTGCGCTGGCCTGGTTGGAGGTCTTGGACTGACTCCTAGTGGCAACATCGGCCTGAACGGAGCTCTCTTTGAATCTGTAAGGATAAAATCTTACAAGATAATAATTTTTATTGTTTGTGGTCGAAATATAAATTTGAAAATTCCATGGTTTTTAAATTCTTATTTCATTCGAATTACTTTTGGTTTGGTTAACAATTTATTAAAGATTTGAAATTATATTAAATAAAAAATGATTTTTTTTAGATGAAATCTTCTTTTGAATTGGATTTAATTTAAATTGGGACTTCATTTTTATTTTTCTTCTGCTAAATTTTATAACATTTTAATAAAAAGTAATTTGATTATTTCAGGTTCACGGTACCGCACCTGATATCGCCGGCAAGGACTTGGCTAACCCGACTGCCCTTCTTTTGTCCGCCTGCATGATGCTGCAGCACATGAATCTGCCAACCCACGCCGAGAAAATCCAGAAGGCTTGTTTCGAAACAATCAAGGAGAGCAAGTTCAGGACGGGTGACCTGGGCGGCTCTGCAAAGTGCTCTGAATTCACCAACGAGATTTGCCGCAAGATTGCTGGTTGAATTTAAGAGCCGCTGTTTTCCCATTGAATTACTTAGTATGAAAAAATCTGCCCTGATCAAAATGTAGGTTAAGCAGGCGAAGAAGCAGGAGGCAGGTCTCAATTCATTTCCTCCTTGAGTTCAGACAAATATTGTTAAAGACAGACAGATTTACACACATGTTGCAATATGCAGGACAGCTACAAATTAATGAATGTTAACTTATTTATTGAATGAAACAAAGCTTTCATTAAGTATTATTTTCAAACTTGCAATCTCAGTGTACCATCAACGCCAAAATTTTATTTCTTGCCTATGTGATATTTTCACAATTTGTGCATAACTTTGATGACCTTTTTACTTGTTGATGAAGGAGGTAATTTGTTAACAGACCTAGTCAGACTTAATGAGCATTTGGGCTGTTGTCATGTTAAACAATAAACGTTACAAAAGAGTTAACACCGCTGTATATTTTGTGAACCACCTCAAAATAATTTTGAATGAATTAAATTACAGGTCAAATCAACATTTTCTGCAACATTGTTTGACAATTTTGACTAGTTAAAGGGTAGCTTGGAAAGTAAAAAACTTACAATGCAGTATATTCTTTTTTTAATTTTTAAGGAATTCTGAAACAAAAATTGCAGTGAGCAAGTCTGCCTGCATTAATTCAGTTTGTTTACAGTTTTGTTTTGAGCCCGAACTGGGTTCAAAATTTATATTCGGCGCCATGATCAAAAAGGTTGCTGCCTTTTCAAATGCCCAGTTCAGGCAGAGTTTTTACAAGTCTTGATGCCTCAAATCACGCTATTAATGGGTAACATTGCATAAATGCTCTTCTAAAACAAAAGCACTACCGGTTACATTTAGCGCAGATTTTCATTACATCCAACTATTTAATAATACGATCGTCGCGGGTTGTTCTGAAAAAGAAAATAATTCAATTTCTGGTCAAATCGAAACGAGATCAAACTAACATACCAAAGGGTTAGGCCTGAACCTGTAGGCCAACATCATCCTTTTTCTGTACGCATCATACTCATCGTCCTCGGACGATACATTGTCAGGTCGTTGCACTCCTAGGCCATGATTTTCAGCTCGAACATTTCCCCTGAAAACATTAAAGTTAGCTTTACTTTTATTGAAGAAACTGGTACCATACTTATTGACAGGATCCACAATGCCCTGTCCTTCTGAACCAAGACCCTGTCCCTCAGACCATCCTAGTTTCTGTAGCATCTTGAAGCCAATGTTGTCTTCTTTCAGCTTAAACTCTTTGTAATCCGAGATGTCCAGATCCTTGCCCTCCTTAGCAGCCGAATACTGAAGGCGCAAAAAAATTGATTTCGATAAAGAAAAGGAAGATTTACAAAACAACCTTTTGCATGAACTTCTCAAGCTCTGCAGGTGGCAAGAAGTCGCCAATGTGGTGCTTGCCCTCGGCTTGTTTGTTCAACTCGTCGGCCCATCTGTTTGTGGCCTCCATTTCAGCAGCTCGCACTTTGTGCTCCCAAGTGCCGCCATCGACATCCTCGTCACTGTCGTACTCATACTTGTGTTTGCCTGCCCTCTCCAATTTTGCCAACTGCTCCTTTTTTCGCATCATGTCGTTATACAGCAGATGCACCTTGTAATGGTCCTCGCACTTCTTCCAATCCTCTTCGCTGAGGTGGACAGTGCCGTACGCGCTCTTCGCGTACGCTAGCAATTTCTGATCGGTTCTTGTGACTTTTGAAAGCAACGGGGGTGGACCTCGACCTGAAGTGAGAATATCCGTCAAGATTAAACGAGTAATCGTTGATAAAAAAAAAAAAAAAACGAAAATTTATTTTGCAGCATTTATTTCTAGAAAAATTAAAGGATGGTTTTCAGTAACTTGATAACATAACATATCATATATTATTTATATTTTCAATTTTTATTTTTGTCTAGTAGAAATTCACAAAACAAATTCCCTCAAAATCGACCTAATGAAAGAAAAAGAATTTTGGTTTATAGGAAAATAAACATTAGACAATACCCATCGGAACATTTCCAACAGGCAATATGCCCGGCGCAGCAACGTTGACCTTGTCATCTTCAGGCGCCCACCGGCTCTTCCTTTTCCTAGATGCTTTGCTGTCCATCTCAGTTTTCACTGAAATACAAAAATTCAAACTTATTTTTTTTTTAAACCCTGACATAAATAGAAAAGGTTAATTTTTTATAACTTTCTGTTTATCATTTTAAATTATTTTGTAATCAAATAGGGACTGAATTTAAAATTTTTGTAATGAAAAAAAAATACTCACCCTGCACAAGCTGTTGCTCGATTTTGATTGTCTTGGCAGCTCGAAGGTTGTTGACCAGTTGTCTGTACTGCTTGTACGCTTCCCCTTCTGGCTGGTACAAGAACCTATAGCAAAAACAAGGAACTGTGTGAGAAGCGATTCCATACAGCTAGTAATAGATAATTGTTATTTTGGTTTTAGATTATTGATGATCGATCATTCAAAGTGCACAAGAGAAATGCCGGTTGGTCCGATCGGTGTCAAGTGTCGGACGGACTAACCACATGGCCAGGTCGTCCCTGTTGCGTTCGCGAGCCATTTCCTCGATCTCGTCACCACCTTCGGCCACCATTTCAGCCAGTTGCCTACTTGCTGGGGTCAAAAGAGCTGTCACGTCTCCTGCGGGAGAAACTGGGAAACTCCAGTCAGTAATTGGCGAATCGGGTCAGCAAATTTGATTCTGAGCAGCCATATTCATTGGGGTTTTGTGCATTTTTACAGTGCGCTAAATAATTTACAAATCAAATCGTAATTCAGTAGCCCAGAAATGCCCCCCATAAAATTTCTTAAATAATGCCAATGTTCACTCAACTTTTGTTCTATTGTTAATACAGAATGACAAAAAAATGTATTTAATTAGAATAATTTCATAAAAATAAAATAAACTCCACAATAATGAAACAAAGTTTAGCATTGTTTTATGAAAGAAAGTTCAAATTTGAATAATTAGATTCTTTTTTCAATACATGATACTATTTTTTTTTTTTAATTAAGGTAGTAAAAAAAGATCATGGAACATGGCTATAATTTTTGGATAATCTATCGGTGACACTTCTGGGTACTTGAAATTTCCATCTTTCTTTCAAACTGATGAATTGGAAGGCGCTTGGTACGAATCATGGTCGCCGAATCAAATTTCTTTATCGAAATAGACAAGAAGCAAGAAAATAAACAAATGGAATGAGAAAATACTTTTCAAACTGAGGATACTCGCCACTGCTGAAAAATAAGGAGAAATTGCAAATGCATTCAACAGCTGCTCACCTTGAGGCCTGATATTTTCAGGCGCTGCCTCGGCAAAGGCGACCATCGGCTGCTGGGTCAGGATCGGTATGCCTGAGGAGACGGACACGGTGACAGTGGTCACGGTCATCTGCTGACTCTGCTGGGTCATCAGAGGCGGAGGGTACTGCGGTGCCATATTTGGGGGTGGCGCACTCAGATTTGGGATGGCGATGATTGGGGGCGGCGGCTGGCTCATGCTTGGAGGCGGCTGCGGGGGAGGGTAGTTCATCAGCGGCGGAGGCGGCTGCTGAATGTTGACAGGCAGAGGCGGTACCGACGTCCTGACCATCACAGTTGGGGGCGGCACTCCGAGTGATGTGCTCATCATGGGTGGCGGGGCTGAGGTCATCGGAGGCGGAAATGGGGGCGGGTTTTGGTGGAGAATGTTTGGGGGAGGAATTTGCATCATCACAGGCGTCGGAGGCGGTGGCGCTGAGTATTGAGGCCTGTGGGGCGGGCTGCTGTCTGGAGAAGTTCTCGAAGGTGAGTACGGCGAGGGTGGCCTATTCATAGGCGCGTTTGAGGAAAATTGAGGGTTGTGACCTGATGTGTAACCTAAAATTTTGAATAAAATTGAAAATGGAACGATGCAGGATTTTAAGTGTCTGGTTATTGACCTCTGTCATTATATGATGATTGGCTTTGATAGTTATTATCATACATTCTGTACTCCTTGGGTTCTTCTTTAGGTTTAACTGTTGAACAATATTTTAATTAATAGATAAGTTGGTCTTTCACAATCCAGAAAAATGTATTATTTTTTAATTAAAAATAAATAGGCGATTTTTTCTAATTGAACAGCCTCAAAACAATTTCTTACCATCTGATATTTGTTTGAACTGATCAATGAAACTGCCATCATTTTTAAACACAAGGCTATTATTGCCAGATGGTGACGCAGATTTCTGCTGATTTAGAGGAGCCTGCTGGGTCACTGTTGTGGGATTTGAGGATCCAGTGACGGCTGTTGCTGAGTTTGTTGATGTTGTTTTACTTTTCCACCTGTATACAGATAAAAGGTTTGAAATTTTTTTACAAACATGAATGATCATGAATCAAATACCAATTAGGCCTTTTCCCAAGTCCACCAGTTCGTAGAAGAGGCTTCGGTTGAACTACGGAGGTTTCTGGAGTCGCAGCAGGAGCTGACGAGGCCACAGGGGTAGAAGTGGTGGGTGTCTTCTGGCTCGAAAGTTTGGCCAACAACTCTTTTTTCTTTTGTTGAATGAGCTCCTCTTGCTTCGACATCTGGGCAAATCTCTCGTTCCTCGTCGTTCTCTGCGAAAAGGGATCCGACCCTTTTCGCTGATTCTGCTTGTTCTTGCTCATTTTTCTATCTAGAAGTATATTAAAGTTACATAAAAATACAATTTCAATTCAAAGCAACACAAGGCGGTCATTAAATTCAAGGTTTTTCAGGAAAAAATGTGTTACGTTTTGGATCTTGTGTGGACAGAATAAAAATTTTCCAGAGCGTTTGTTTCTCTGAACTTACTTTTCTAGAAATGGAATTAAAAGAAATTCTTTAGAGCTGCAAGATCATCGCTAAAATGAATTTATCCAAAATCATTTTCAAAATGGTAAACAGGTAAACACGGCAGAGGACGACACAAAAATAGTCAATAAAAAGGGGAGTAAGCAAAGGAAACCATTTTCATACATGAGAATACATTTATTTAATTCAATTATGTTCAATAAATTGTAAATAATTATTGATTGGATTGATTAAATTGATTAAATTACCAAAAAATTAATCTGATATGTGAATTTCAGTAAAATACTGCAAAGATATTCAAGTACCTCGGCAAATAGTAATACTCCTTTAAAAATCTCCAAATGAAATTTAACAAGTTAAAAAGTATTTAAAGGATGCGCTATACTTGCCATGTTGGTTTTACTTTTCAGCGAAATAACATGAAAACTTGAAAATTCGCGCCACGGAAATTCTTGCTAATGACAAAGCTATCGTGTCCTGCTAAAAGCTAAAATCTCAGTATTCTGATCCCAGGTAGATTGAGGCAGGAGGCTGTTCTAAATTAAAACCATCACGCGAAATACGAAATTCTAGACCGATTATTCAGCCACAACGCGGCTAAAATTTGCCAATAGACGAACAACAACTCACTTTTATACAGGAGAACAACTGCGCGGGTGAGATACGCACAAGATTTACGCTGCCATTCGGGAAAATTTGCTTTTCCTCTGCTGAAATTTGTTGTTATGGTTCTGCGCATCAGAAATTTTGGCACAGCATCAAAAGCAACTCTCACGCGTTTCCCGTTTTTAGACGATTTGACGCTCAGTATTCGTTTGGAATCAAGCTTACTTTATTTTAATATTGTAATTTTAACTTAAATAAGTTGTAATTTCTGATTGTCTTGCAATTTTTGCCTGCTTTTTTATCAGCATTCAAAAGCGTGTTATATGCAATTATTGTGTGTTACATTGATAAGAGAGCACTCGTCACCTTTATAATTTTACAATCCGCTCTCGTCAGTCTTGTCTGATGCACGCTTTTGCCGCATCTGTAAATCAATTCACAATCCTAAACTGGATCATTATTAACTTAAGGTTTTAATTGCAATTTTATTTAAATGTAATCTGTGTCATTTTTTAGGTCGTGACGACTGGGTCCATCAATCAAAGATGGATCCTAAAATCCATGAGGGTGGGGACAGCAGTGACAGCGAGTTGCTGGACAACTGGACAATTGTGGATACTGACGAGGCCATTGATGCTTCCTTGCGTAAGATAATTTTTATGCTGATGTTGCTAGATGACGCAAACTATTCTATTTTAGTGGCCGATGACGAGGCTGACAATGAGGAGCCAGAGGTTGCAGACACTGATGCCCCTCGCCCTGAAAAGGAAGAGTCACTCGAGCCTGAGGAAAACTGCGACTCTCTGAAGGAAGATCAGGACAATAATTCCATCACAGAGGATAACAACTCAATTGAAGGTGAATTTCTTGTAATTTTTCTCTATAATTCTAAACATTCTCTCATAAAAATGTCAGCCCCTTTGGAAAGTGACGACGGTGTGTCGATCATCACAGAGAGCGATGATGAAGTGGAAGATTTAGAACCAGAGGTCTTGGCCAATACTGACGTTCCTCAATCGGCTGCCGTTGTCACAGAAGGCGGTCGCATCTCTCCGGGCTCGGTATCCCTGAAGAGCACAAGTGACCTGTCTGATCTCTCCAACCAGGACATACCTCTTGATCTTGGCCAGAAGGGTGAACGGCAGTATGTTCATCACCCCAATCCTAAGGTCAACCTTACTCTGAACGCCATCCTGATTATCGTGCTTGCCTCCGTGTTCGGCCTCGGGGTTGGTCATTTCCTTGGTAGGCTATACAATTTTTTTTTAAAGCAAAAACTCTATAAAAAGTTTTTTATTCAGGCATGCACGAAGAATGCTACATCCCCAAGTTTGGTGAGGTGAGCGAAGCGCCTTTGAGTACTGAAACTTGGACCTTGCTCAACAGTCTGAGTCATGAAAATGATCTACTTAAAATGCAACTCAAGCAGCTGCAAAACTGTGAGTTGTCTCACCTCGTTAGTTTGACTCCTAATAAATTGATTTTGACAGCTCTAAATGGCAAAAGACGGAACTGGTCCAACGGACAAATGGTGATGGAGCCTGTGCTGATTAAAAACGAAGAGAATGTTGAATGGTCAGTTAAATTTAGAAACTTTGCGAGTATTAAATAAATTGTATCTAATTGTGTGATTAGGCCCCCTGCCGAAGAGGTCGTTGAAATTGAGCCTGCAGTGATTGCTGAGGAAAACACAAATAATATCGAGACTTTGGTGCAGACTGCGGAAGAACCAAAGGTGGAGGTGGAGACTAAAAAAACGGTACCTGCCGCAAAACAGGAATTTCAAGCTGGTTCTCAGTACACTGATGAGCAGCTGGAAAACTTCCAGACCCGTTTCGCCAAAACAGCAGACGAGCCGAGAAAGCCCAGATCAACCAAGCCTGATTCTTTCTACAACCGTGTGGAAGCAGAACTCCAAAATGTGATGCAGCGAGTGGCCAACTATGGATCGAATCTGGTCAAGAACCGCCACATTCCGAATGGAGTTTCTACAGGTCTCGGTGTGCTGACGGCCACCATTTCTGATTTGCAACAAAGTGTCAAGACCTTGAGTCAGAACACGGCCCAACAGAGCACCTACATGGTGGACAATGTGAAAAAGTCAATCTCGAAAATGGTCCAAAATGTGAAGCACACCACGGAAAAGATGACCAGGGGGAGGCCTGATGGAGATGTCTGGAAAAGTCTGAATAAATTGAAGTCCAGTGTGGTGAATGGCTGGTGTCACATCAAGGGCAAATTGAACAAGGGAAACACTCAGGACTGCTACTCGGAATACAAGAAAAATGATACCAAATTCTACAAGCCAAAGCAACCTGAGAACAAGGACAGATTCTACCCTCAAGAGAATAAGTACGAAAACAATAAGGCTTGTTACAAGGGCAAATGCTCGTACGGCAACAAGAGGTACCAAGACCAATACAGGCCACAGAATGACTGGCAGTTCAAGAGAGCTCAGTTTCGTGAAAAAGGTCGCCAGAGAGAGGTTTCCGACTGGTATGCCAAGAGGGTGGATGCCAGGCAGCAGAAGAGAAACTACTATGACAATGAGAGAAAGTGGTACCACAGCCGGGGACACTAAATTTTGAAAATTTCAGCTTGGTTGTTTGTGTAGCTTTAAAACAACTTACAGACTATTTTTTAATCCACCAGCTCTTTTTAAACTTGAAATGCAAATAATTTTGACAAATCGATTGCAGCTCGGCAGAGAATGGAAATTATTTTTACTGGCTACTGTATTGCAGCATTTTCTGTGTTGGGATTTGAGCTTTTACTCCTTACAAAAAATGTAACAAGTAATAAATTACATTGCTGGTCAAGAGTACGCGTACCTTAAACAATATTTGAAATTATGATGTAAATTAATTGGAAACATATGATGTAACTAATTATTAATTGGCATTCCTAAGTGTAGAAAACTGTCTAGGAATTAGTTGATCTCAAATTGAGTGGCTAATTATTGGAATTTGAAGAATCAATGTTGTAAATAGATAGGGCCTGACACCTACTAATTAAATCTTAACAGGCACACACCCTGCTAACAATTGATTAACATGTCCTCACAACCAACTAACGGCAAAAACTTAACATTCCAGAAGACCCTATAGCAAAAAATGTAATAATTGGCAAAACCAATAAAAAATAAATCACTCTACAACACTAGTTTTATGATTTTCAATTAGTTTAACCAATGATAATAGGAAGGAAATAAATCTAATGAAAATTGCATAAATTTTTTTAATGTATGTCTCAATTTCTTTATTGAAGATGAATAAAAACAGCAGTCAGGGAATTAGGAGTATCTCCCGCCAGCTTATAACAGACAGGCCTATTTAAGTGTTTGTAGTAATAATAATTCTCAATACACATTCTAAATGGTGGTGTGATTCTGATTTGCTCATCGGTAGGTAGAATTTAGCTACACAAGATGAAATGAGAATCGAGAAGCTTTTGTGTTTGCAAGTGCAAATAAACTCTGCTTACAACATTGATTTTAATTATCTGCAAGACATGCAAACTGGAAATGGATGAAAATGCATTACAATAGCATTAAAGATATATTTTTAAGTGTACTGGCACCAAAAACTGGTGATTGGAGCACTAGTGTCACACCGTTCGTCTCTCCTCGGAGCAAAAAGTTGCACTTTGCAAGAGAAAGCAAAGGACAAATTTTCCCTGGGAGCCACCGAAGACACAATGGATAAAAACTGGAAACACAAACTCGACCAATAACTTTGTAATTATATAAATGAAATCATAACATTAGGCATCAATATATGTGTGTGTTCTCGTGTATTACAATCGCTCATATTTTACAACAAACATTATTGTACAGAAATGAGAAAGCCACGTCGTTAGCTTTGTGAAGGCTGCCTATTTTGCAGCAACCTTTCCACGGCTGCGTTGATGTCTCCAAAAGTAGCAATAAGAGCTGAAAACAAAAGAATAATTATTATTTTGACAATAATTTAATAAAAAAATTATACCTTGCAAATTAGCCTCTCTGTTAACAAATCCCATGGAAGTAAGCTGTTCTAATTGAGCTCGGTACCTTTCCTCAGGAGGAGCATTGCTTGTCGGGTCTCTTGTGGACATTGTGGATATCTACGAAGTTAAGGCTCTTTTAACAAAATATATGCTGGAAAAAGATAGTTTACCATCTGAGCCATGAACTGGGAGAAAACGTCGCTGTTGGCTAAACTAGGCATGCCAGGGGTGGCAGAGGGTGCGGTGGAGCTGGAGGTTGTGTTGGGTGCGTCGGTGCTTGCAGGGGTGGTCGTTGCGGCAGCAGGACTTGTGGGGTTAGAAGGGATGTTTGCCGTGGCTGGCGAGGCCACACCTCCGAGGCCACCCAAACCGGCCAGCAGCGGGTTGTCCATCGAAGGGAGACCAAGGCCAGTGGCAAAGCTCGGGGCAGCTGCCCGCAAGTTTTCCATGCCCTGCTGAATCTGCATGATGGCGTTCAGCGCTTGAGGGTTCGTCATCAACGACTGCATCTCGGGGTTCTGCATCTGTTGCAGCAGGTTCGGCATCATGGCCCGCATTTGTTCCTGATAAATAATAATTGGTTTGAAAATTCAAATGGAGAAAATCAGCAATTTATTTAAAAATTACCTGCATGGCTGGATTATCTCCGAGAAAACCAGCATTAGCCATCAACTGATTAGCCAGCTCGGGGTTCGACATCATCGAATTCATCACCGACTGGGTGTAGGGCGCGTTCAGCATGTTCTGCATTAACTGAGGGTTCTCCATCATCTGCTGCATCATGCTCTGCATAGCTGGCGAGTTCATCATGCCCAGTCCAGGGATCGAGCGGCCACCTGCTGGCCTCGGGCCTCCAGTGCCAGCTGATGCAGGGTTCTCTCCGGGAGTTCCAGAATTTGGGGACCACGGATTCGGAAGAGGGTCCCTGTTGAGCTGGCCTTGCTGAGGATTGTTGATCGCAGCACCTTAGGTCAAAATAGAAGTCAAAATATCTTCTTTTCTTGAACATTGTTCAAAATAATAAGCATAAATTTTGATTTGATTTGCATGGAGCAACTTTCAGACTTTTAGAAATTTATCCAAGAAGGTCTAAATTCACTAATTTTGGCAATTTGCTCACCAGTGTTGCCGCCTGTTGCAGAAAAGGGATTGCGACCAAAACTCTCACTAGCGGCGTTCAACATGGGTTCTTGGATTTCTCTGTACATTCTTTGAAGGGCATTGTAACCACCTATCATAAAGAATCCAATTTTTAATTTGCTGCCCTTGATTAACAATTTAGAAGTATAACTTAAAAATAAAATAATTTATTTAGAGATCCAATGATTTTAAAGCGGATTTAAACAGTTTGAACAAAATTAAAGAAGCTTGAGTGACTAGATTGTTTGAGGCGCTTATTAACATGAACAAGGTTAAAATAAATTTATAAACAAAGATTTAATAGAAACAAATTTGTAAGTTGATGCAAATAAATTACAATTTACTACCAAAAATAATATTAAAAAAATTAAAAATCTTTCGTAGGCAACAAATTTACCAACAAATATAATGAACTAATAAAATAATTCAAACTGTTCTAGTCCACTTAAGAAGCAAAAAAAGAGGCTTTTGCATACCTGGAATGGACTCGAGGTTAGACATGGCGCGGTCATGACTGCGCATCAGCTCATGCAGCATGGAAGGGTTACGGGCTAACTCCATGGTTTGCCTCAACAGGTCCGGGTTGTTCAGCATGTGTGTGATTTCCGGGTTGCGCTCCATCAGCTCCTGCATCTGCGGGTTTGACGTGATAAGGTTGCGCATGTTCTCAGGGTCGTTCATCAGTCGCTGCACAAGGGGGTTGTCGTACAGACGGCGCAGAGCGTCCGGGTTGGACAGCAGCTCCTGCTGCATCCGCTGCTGCAGCTCGACAAAGTTCTGCGAGCCGAGCCCCAAACCTTCGAGGCCTCCCAAGCCACCCATACCGCCGAGACCAAATGGAGTAGCACTGATGTCAGCTGAAAGTCAATTTTAAAAATTAAATCATATGGTCATTGAGCGAAGGTTAAGTTTCAATAAAATTTCGATTTCTATTTTGTTGTTAGTGGAAAAAAATCTCATTATGAAATTATTGAATAAAGGGCAAGGAATGTAAATTTACTTTTTTTTTAAATTTGGGCTTGAAATTCTCCCGATGAAATTTTTTTAACTTCTATTATTCTCTACAAAAAAAATGCTGTTTATTTCTACTTTTTTACACTTAGAAATCATCAAATCATTGTAATTATTAATTAGAAAGCTGCAATATTTAATTTAAGTGTCACTCCAGAAATAGAAAGCTGAAGCAAATTATTATGAAATTACTGCTGGGTAAGAAAATTGTTTTGATGACTTTTTCCTTTTAGCAGAATATCAATTTACGCTGTTTAATTATTCGAAACAAATAAAATTAGCAAGGTATGTGTGATCTTAACCTGGTGGCCTTGGTGCCGAGGATGTCGACGATGACTGATTGGTGGGTGGAGACTTGACCACCAAGTGAATAGTCAGTCCATCCTTGAGGTTGTGGGTCTGCATCGTGTCGTGATCCTTCATGATCTTGCCAGCAAAGATTAGACAGAGCTGCTCGGGTGGAGCATTGAATTTCTTCGCCAGCTCTTCCTTGAACTGCAAAAGAGACAATATTGTGAAACATGAAACTTGCGGTTGTTTGTGTTGTTATGTCATAATATGTATCAAGCAAGAAAAGCGAATCTCAATCTCAAAAGAAGTCTCAGCAAAACCGGTTTCAAGATTATTTTCTTAGTTTCATCAATAAAAAATTTAAATGAAATGAAATTGAAAATTACGCATCCATAATAAGAAAATGGTAATAATTTTACGTCGTTCACGCATAAATTGTTTTTAATTAGCAATGGGCAATTTAAAACTGACAATGAGTCAGGAAGAATTTCCAGTTTTTCAACCGAATGACCAATTTGAAAGTAAAATCAGAGAAAGTTTTACAAATTTTAGTAGGATTTTAAGAACGCAATACCGAAATTTCGAGAATTAATTGTGAAATCGTGGTTAGAAGCCGGAATATTGATGGCAAAACAATTCGGCGCACCGAGCACGGGGCGTGTGTCGACGCCCGTGTTTGGCCGCCGGGCCAACAAATTCGCCGGCCGACCGTCTCTACCGCTGCAGAAAACTTACGTCTTTGACGGAGGCTGTTTCTTCGACCTCAACCGTGTGTTTTTCCTTGGTAGTTTTGACATTTAGCGTGATTTTCTTGGATCCGTCTTGTCCTTCCGCCATTTTCACCAGCTGGATGACTCGTAGAATCAACTGCGTCTCGATTCGTCACAAAGAGCTGCAATTTTAATGCGCAGAAAGCGGAATTTGCTTCTGCGCAACTATGGCGCTGCGGCCGCAAGTAACCAAGCGAGGCTACTTTTTGTCGAGGAAACCGCGAATTTCAGTCGCGTCATGGGACTTTTGCGTTCATGCGACGATCATTATGGTGCATTCTGTACATTCTCTAGTTGTATGTAGTTTCTTTTCAGAATAGAGAGAATATAATAAACATTTTATGCATTTTATTTTCTGTTATGCGTTCGTCCTACGCCCTACCATAAAACGCGATCCGAACATTCTTCTGGCTGGCGAATTTATACATTTGTTACTCAATAAAAAATCTTAATTATTTTTAGCAATTTTTCGGATCAAATACTTCTGTTCATATGTGGCAGGAATTTAATTTACCAACGGATAATTTTACCCGAATATTATTCAGATAAAGAGCATAAATTTATCTGGATACTATACGCATATCCGGGATCCGGGACCCGGGTAATGGCAGCTGTGGAAGAGACAAATTGGTTGTGGTTGATATTATCAGTTGATATTATCGAGCTAATTTATATCAAAGCTGGTTTTTATTTAAGTGAATTTACGTCAAAACAATTGAAAAAATGTAAGATTTTTCCATTTATATTTTATTATTTATAATTTTTAAGAGTTTAATTCTCATACATACGAAATTCCGCAAAATTCTCCACCGCCAAATTCTACTTTCTGTTTGTCCTCTTTATACCACTCTGCACGTGACTGGGAAGCATAATGAGATGGTGGTCCGGTGGAGCACAACCTTTTTGGACACAGACTAGAGAGAGGATCACCAATCAAGCTCTTTTTTTTGCTGATCACTCTAAATTCTCAACTCGTTGCAGGTCTCCCTGGACCCTTCAGTTGTAAGAGGATTGCAATATATAAAAATAAGGAAAAGCACAAAATTTATCTTACTCTCCATGCAAGAAATTGTAAAAATAATAATGATCTTAAATAAATTGGAAAAAATTGCACTTGGATCGTGGATCATATGATACATATTGGACCTAGAATAAATATTGACGAAGATATAAATTATTTTCCGAAAGATATGAATAATTTTGAGTTTATACAAGAACCTAAAATTAAATTGATTTGATAAAATTATTTCAACTCTTGAATTTGAAACTTGTGATATTTTAAACTTTGAACCAAATTTCTTTTTAAAATATATTTTCTTTGTTTAAGCGCATTAAGGTGAGGTACTTTTCTTATTTGGATAAAATTTACCATTGAAGTTAATTTTGTGCATTTACTTATTGATTTGCGCGTTATGCGATTCTCACTATCAGCGTGTAAGAAAAAGAACAGCTCGATCTCTCTAATGTCGAGAGGAATGACAGAGGCGCGAAAATGATTAATCTATCGCATGCTGCAGTGACACATTGATATTGGAGATTAATTAGCGCCGATGCTTTTTGCGCGAAAAGAGCTGACGAATTGGAGCTTTGACAATAATTCTTCTTCCGAACTTGTCTTCCTCGGATCCTCTTTTCCTTCAACTCTTGTGCTGATCAACCCTTTTATTTCTCGGTGCTTTTGTCGCGCTCGGATTAATGAAATAAAACCCTTTTGCAAAAAAAAGACAAAACAAAATTTATGAGTTGGCGCCAAAGGGGTTCCATTATTAAACCATAAAGACCTGTTTGTCAAATGATATTTTATTTTTATTTATTGTTTTCATGACAACGGAAAACAATTAATTTCGAGTAGGGGCGTCAAAACACTGCTTTGGAGATTTATCATGGCTTCCTGCGCGCCACACATGGGGTCATCAAAACGCTTGTAAATCAATTTGCATTATTATAAAAATGATTCACTTGATGTGTAGAACATTTATCGGGACTTTATTATAATTTTTTGAACGATGAAAATATGTTTACGTTCTTTTTTTCCTTTAACTAATACAAAATTAATGAATGTGGCATTGCAGGAAAGTTGAAATACACTTTGGGGATACACCTGTTCATGTTCATTGCAAAAAGTTCATTTTTTTGCTTACAACAAAACAAAAATCACAAAAAACGGCGGTTCTCTTTCTCGTCTTAATCAATATTAATCACAAATCTTTCGTGCTAAGTTTTTCATTTGGGAAAAATTGATCTCTTCTTTGTTTTGTGCATCTTTTCCCCACAGGTCACACTGTCATAGTATTTTTTTACTTTTCTTTCATATGTATTTATTATATTTACAATTACGCATTTGTCTTCGGATAAAAAATTGTCCTTATTAACACTTCTATGGAGCCTCCTCAGTAATTTGAACGCGAAATTAGAAAGAAAACTTCCTCAATTTCTCCACCGAAACACCAACATACACGCATACTTTGAAACTGCAATCAGGTAGTTCAAAAAATGCTATAATCTGGTTTCAGCAGTTCCACATTTTTGGAGAAGAAAACAAATTTTCACATTTCACATTGAAACAAATCATTTGCACCAGCATTTTACAGTTTTTAAGAGCAGGGAAGAAATGAAATATATAAATTTCTCATTTATTCACCTTCGATCTCTATACACCATAATTGAGGTACAAATTTCTTCACGTTCTGCTAAACAATTTCATTTCCAGTCACATATTAAAAGAAAGATTTGAAATTTGCTTTTTTTAAAGAATGATATAAAATTAAATTTTTAGCAATAACCTGGCAAGGAAATACCAGAAAAATAAAATAAAATCCCTCATAGACAAATTATTTGTTTGCAGCCAAACTAAAATTTCCAAAACTGCAATGAAAATGTGTAAATTACGAAAAAAAATTACTTTTTCATTTGAAACTGACACACGCACGGGACTTGCAACAACAGCAAATGAGATGCAATACACTTTGATAGGGTACTTGAGTAGGGTTAGTGGCACTCGCCCGCGCACCGCACTTGGGCCGCCCTTCGAGGCCCCGCCGGCCTCGCCAAACTTGGTCCCCCGCGATCAATCAGCGGCACAAAACTCAATCAATCACGGGCCTCCGCACATTAATTGGTCTGATCAGCACCGGCTGCACGTTTATCACCTGGTGACCCCGCGCAGCAGCTGGCCGGTCAGCAGGGACGAGGTGAGCAGGGACAGCGAGACGGCCACCGCCGTAGTTGCTCCGCCGCTGTTGCCGTGTTGCATCGCCGCCGGGTGCTCCCCTGCAAACATGAACACAAGTTACACGTTTTTCATAGAAAAATTACAAAATAATTAAATGATATTTCAATGAATTTATCATTTAAATTTTATAGAGTAAAATCATTTTCAAAATATTTATTATTTTTAAGATTGAAAATTGTGAGGAAAAAAATGTTCAATTTACAAATGAAGACCAATTAAGATTACATAATTATCTAAGAAATAAATAGCAATGTAAATATTGTAAAATAAGTGCATTTTTTTCGCAAAAAAAGGCTCGATAAAAGGTTTTTATTATTTTCTTTTTTTGTAAAATCCAATTTTTCATGAAAATCTTTTTTACTTTTAATTTGTATATTTTTAGTTAGCGCAAGGGTTTTTTTATTATTAATGAAATGTTGTTAAAATATTTACTGAATAAACTCACAATTCACTAAATTCAGCTTAAATTATTTTATATTGACTTCAACATTGAAAATAATAATATATTTGAAAAAAAGGCAAGCTTAATTTGAGATTGTTTAAAATTTCCATGAAAATTTAAAGATATTACATGTGTATGGATTACAAAAGCTACTTTATTCTCTCAGCAGTCTGGTATAACAACATATGTAGCGTAAGGCGTGCTCCTCCCCGAAGTTATTTCGTGAATGGATATTTGCTTTGGCAGAAATAGTTGTTCGTTTATTTTTCTCTTTTCCGACGATCGGTATGCGCGCGTTGTGTGGTCGCCTTCGGGGATCGCGCAAGGCAGATTTGAAATTCAGATCAGCCGCAGCTTTTCGGCTCAAGGTGTGGGCAATTCTGATGGCGTGTTTAGCACCTACACACACAACTAGCTCTCAGCGGATATATGTGCAGATTTTTTTATCAACGCCGACGAGATGCGTGTCTGAGTGAAGAAGTTGGAGGAATTGCTTTCCAAAGAAGGAACGTTTTCCACTGCGCAGTGGTTTATATCGATTGTTTAGCCAACAATTGTTGAGCAACGCGGCCGAGAGAGATCGACTCGGCTGGAAATATGATTATGAAGTTTGTCAAAAGTCAGCCTGGACGAATTATAATGGGAGATAATGACGTTTCCAATTTCACTTGCCAGTTTGTTGAGACTTTCGGTCTTTGACGGAAAACACGCAAACAAACAAAAAAAATCTGTCTCGTTTTGGACGGAAAAGGATTGCTTTCTTTTCAACTTTGCTTGTTATACCGTGTTTTATTTTCAATATTTATTCGAAAATATATTTTTTTTATGAAAAAAGTTCTTGTCCAACCGGCGGTGAGCGTATTGTCATGCGAGCCAAGAAAATCAATAGGCGTGTATAGGCATCCCGCAGAGCACTACGGACCACCGGGTTGCCTACAGTCGCATTTACCTCATCAAGGAAGTTTCCATTCTCAAATTAAATGGACCAAGAAAGTTAATAATTGAAGATATCAACATCTGCAATTTTCTCATATTTAAGAAAAGTTTCTTCTAATTTCTCCTTATTTCTTTGTTGTTTTTAGAATAATTGTGTAAAAAGCAAATTTAAATTGCTATTCAAAAGCTTTGTCACTGAATTCATCACTTTTATTTATGTCATTTTGTTTTGGAAAAATTTGTAGTCTCTGCCATATTATGCGGAAAAACTTTATATCACTGCAAACAATAACAACCGATTTTGGCACCGATACGAATTTATTTTTGCTTCGGCTGAGAGAACCCTGAAATCAGCGACTGCTTTCGCGGCTCGGCATAAATTAAGGGGAAGATTTTGACAAATGAGTTTCTTCGGAGGACTTGAAAAATCTGTTCATAAATTATTCACGAGTGGGGGAAGAAAACGGCTCCGCGGAAGAGAAGAGCTCTTTTTGAATGACACGTTGTGAAAAACAGTGTCTCGCTCGATTTGCCGAGGCAACGCACTTTGGGCCAAACTTTGCTAGTTTTGGGCGGAGCAAAAAATGCTAAAATAAATGGAAATTCGGGCAATTCAATCAATCACAAATGTTGACTGAAGAAGTTTTCAGAAATTTAGCAAGAAATGAAGGCAAAAGACGCCTGACGCGTGATTGATTTTTATTTAACAATAAAACTTTTGGCACGTCTTATTTAGTTTTATTCTTAAATTTTGAGCAATTTAAACTGGTAAAAAATTTAGATTGATAGCTAATAACATTTGGTTTTTATTTTCTTCTTTACAATAATAATTATTTAATTTCTAATAAAAGATTCAAGAAACTGAAAATAATAAATTAGATGTTGAATAAAATGAATCGTGTTGAATTAATTCACACGGAATTCAATAAAATTAGTTAATAATAGTAAAATTTAGCAATAAATTATTAAAAGCGATGATTTAATAATATGAACATACCATTAAGGACGTGGACCATGACACTGGCCGCGTCCGAGCTGGAGGGCGAGCATGTGTAGTTGCCCGAGTCGTTGGCGTGCGCACGCGAGATGAGGAGGCGCGAAGTGCGCGGCTGCTTCTCCGTCACCACGCTGATGCCCCCGCGTTGTGAATAATTGATGACGTGATTACCGTGGTACCAATAGATGAACGACGGCGGCTCCGGTGTTTGCAGAACGATGCACGTCAGGTTGATGTCGCTGCCACTTTTGATGTACAGCTCCGGGTTGGCCATGATCTTGGCTTTTGACACTGCAAGAATATAAAAAAACATGCATTGAAATAGGAACGCAGCCGGAGAGGAAAAGGAAAAGCGTCAATTGAGAGTCCTTTCATTCACGGGTCGCTTTGACACGCCGTGTGATTAGGTGCGGGCAAACAGGAATTGACTCGAGTGCCGGATCACACAATCTTTGTGGCACAAGTGAGAGAGAGAGACTCGACCTCCGTGTGCAGAATTGCTTCTTTTTACCTGCTCGGTCGGCTTTGTAAATAAAATCCCACTCGACGACGCAAACGGATGACGTAAAAGAGGCTGAGCTGTTTTGAAGTGAATTAGTCCAAAAGTGTCACACAATTGCTTTCTCAGCTCATCATAATTTAAAAAAAAAACGTTTCTGGGAAAACAAGAAATCGTTTTTTTTTACAGATTAATTGCAAATTGAGAGATTTTATATAAGTTGCTTTTCTATATGAATTGATTTAAAAATTGATTCAAAACAAATTGAATGTAAACAGTGAGACGTAAAATTGGACGAATAAACAACAGTAATAATATAATATTTCATTCTTTCAAAAATCATAGTGCAAAAAAAAAATATGGTTCCAGTGTGACAAGAACAGTCGCTTGGATTTAGTTTATTTATTTCTTTTATTTAATTTATAAAATTATTTATTCTCAATTCGTGGTTTATTCATTGAAATAAATACGCCGTACAAAAAAAGTGGAGAATTTAGCACATTTTATATTATTTGAAATGAATAAGAGAACTTTATTTAGCACAATAAAAAATTCATTAAAGGAAAGTACTACAAAAAAACCGTCTTGAAAAACAGTTCAACGTCAATTTCCAATTTTCACGCCTTCTAAAAACTATAAATTTTGATTCTGTCAAAGAAAATTTATGCACATTTCATTTTTACAACATTATCCACTAAAAATTAAAATTTGCTATGGCCAACTTTTTTCATTTTCAAGTCTAAAATCGATTTATTCTTGCCACAAACGTATAATTTCTCCATTGATTTCCCTGCAACGAAGGAAAGCCAATAAAATAATTAAAACAGACTCTGCTTTCTCTTCTGCTGCTCTGAGCTTGCAAAGAGAAGAGCAGATGTGCGATTCTTAATTTATATTCTAATTTTACTGCGCTAATGAAATGTGATGGGCTTGCTTTAAAGTCAACAGTGGATATTAATTAGAAAGAGCGCAGTGGGAGGGCATTCTTATTAATTTTTGTTTTCTTTCATAACTTCTCTTCTCGACAAGAAATATGCAGAGCGATTGGATTTTAAGAAAATTCGCCGACGAGGAAATAATGTATTCGGATACGCAAACAAATCTCGACATTTGAATTTTAATTAAGCCAGCGAGAGAATGAGAACATTCGTTTTATTTTTTTGCTTCTCCCGTCTCAACACAGCTTTCGTGCTGTAATATGTCACGACGCGCACGTGATTTGCGTGCGAATGCGAGTTGAGACCTGGAAAAATTGCTTGACGTCACTGCGAATTTCAACATCGCCAAAGAGATTGGCGTATTTCGTGCAAATGTGAAGTACGAAAAAAAAACATTGCGCTTAGCAAAGCCTCTGAAGGTCGTATTTCCCGGCAAAATCGCCGGATTAATGGGGTAAAAAAATATGATGCTGCGAAACGGGGATAAAATTTTGGCGTTGGAAAATATGAAATGCTCTAAATTTGCTGATTTGGTTTTTGAAATCGGCCATGTTTTGAGCTTATCTAATGACCGCCTACACAATAAGCTGTCCTTCAACTAATAAGTAGAGCAAAACTGAAATAAAAATGTGAAAATCTAAAGATATAAAATCGAAATGGATTAAATATATAAAATATTGATGATTTTTCCTTTTTATCAGGAAAATACTGATAAAATTTTATTCTAAACTGAACTTCCGCGTGAAAGGGTTTTTAAAATTCAAGACCTTTTTAAATTAAATGATTTAATACATTTTTTTTTGCTGGTTTTTTTGTATTTTTCCTTCCATAAAAATTGAGTAGAACCATTTTTATACTCGGTAAATATTTTCCGTCAACTATATAAGCCCAAGTATATTTTATTTTTAATTTATAATTATTGTTTAATTGTCCATTTGTTACATCACATTTCTCACATTCAATTTTCGAAAACAACTTGATTGAGAAGAAGGTATTGTTGGACAAAACGAATGGTACAACCACTAGCAAGAATTTCGCTAAATTTTCTTTTTAAAAAACCTTCCGCCTCAGTGAGCTGGTTGACTTATTATTATTAGTTGTTATTGTTATAATCTTTGGCCATATTAAATTCATTTACAATATTACTCAACGTATCAGTGATCTTATTCAACATAATTTTGCAAAGATATGTATTTATTGTAAAATCTTGATATTAAAAAAATTGTATTATTTTTTGAAAAACCCTAAAACTGTTTTGCTTGGTTTCAGATATTTTTAAATTAATATTATTCCTAATTTATCCCTTTTTAAGCACGAATTTCTATTCAGAAGCTAATTGCCACCGAAATCTGATTAAACTTTTACCGACCAAAATAAACAATGGAGTAGTTGTGAAAATATCAAAATGTTATACATTCGACGATGAGTGTCAAAGGAATATGGTTCTGTCCTCGCTTCCGTGACATTTGCCTGCTTTTGTCAATCGCGCACTTGTGCTGCTCTTGAGCCGGTGCATTTCAAAGGCGCGGTAATTCGAGTCAAGTCAGCTCGGGTGGCTCGCAATGGAGTTGCCGCCGAGAGTTAACAAGACGTGCGCGCTGCGGTCGAGTCAAACAGCCCATCAGCCAGGAGAGCATTTCTTTGGTTGACCAATGCAGAGAGAAACCGCAGTGATAACGAACATGCCTAACGAGCTAACACACGGCATGCAAGACACTTCAAAGGCTCTTCGTTCGCTTTGCCAGTAACAATGTTGCCGATAAATTACAGGCGCTGCATCGCTCGCTATATCGTCTTACCGCGTTTGCAATCGGATTTCCAAGTTTGATTAACGACACAATCGCACACTAATTTACACACTCGAACAAAGAATTAATTAAAACGCAAATCAACGGGCAAATAGGGGAGGAAAATAATTGTAATGTATTTGAAGCAATTAAATGGCCTTAATTTCTATAATGTGGAGAAATTTGAACTACTTTGATGGGAAAAAGTGAGCCTTTGCTGTTGATACTAATTTTTAAATTCAGATTTTATTTAGTTTCAATATAAAGAATAAAAAATTGCTAGAGGAAGCCTGCAATAAAATTTATATTTTTGATTGGAGGCTAAATTAAATTAATAAGATTTTATTATGGTTGAAGCATAAATGGTATTTTTTTTTTATTAAATTTGTACTTTCAGTTTTTAATCTTTCTTAGTATTCCATCTTCATTCTTTAATATCATTTTGTGATTTTGTTGTTTTAATATGACTTTTTTTTATAAAAAAAGAGGGGAAATTGCAAAGGTACGACATGCAATTTTAAGTTAATTTGCAATTTTTGAACATTTTTGTGTTTCATATGATAATCATTAGCGTTGGGACAAATTGGTGATTTCTATGGGCAAAAGAGGCATATATATAGGTGTTTTTCGTCTTAAATAAGTTTGGAAAATAAGAGAAATTTTTTACCAAAAAAATTGTGTTTTTTTGAGTATTTTTAAGATTTTTTAAAGTAGGCAATTATTGTAAAAATAGACGATTTTAGGTGGATTTTGTTTAAAAAAAATTGGTTATTGGCAAAAAAAAAAAATATCTAAATAGGTGATTTTAGGTGGAAAAATAGTTGTTATTTAATTTTCTAAATTTGGTGAAAAATTCTGCAAAAAGAAAAAAACTGTTTTTTTTTATAGGTGAGATTTAATGTGATTTTAATTTGTCAGTTTTTACATAAGAATTATATATTTTGTCTTTATCAGTACATTGAAGATCATTTCAACAAATGCATCACCTATTTTTCCATCCTTAGCAGTCATTATTTAAAATCTGTCTCTTTGGCGTGATTAAATTTTTTCCGCCAAAAACTTTAGTTCGCGTTTGATTTGTTGCTGCTACACTTTTTATTTTATCTTCTATCCATTAAAGGCTCAAGAGCAAACCTCGTTTTCAATCAAAACGTTGCGTAAAAGCAGCAAAACGCTCCTCGGCGCAAATCCCTCTTGCTGCGGGAAATCAGATTTCGCGGAGCGAAATTTATTACACTCACGCTCGACTGAATCGTCGCTTCTTTCAATTCGAAAGCTCAAAGAGAGTGCGAACGCGGCACGGCGTGTTAATAAATAATGCCAATACTAAAGCGCCGGCTTTTCAGTCCACAACGGCATCAAAGAGTTAATTAAATTTTGCACCTCCCCCCTCCCATATTGAATTGCGAAATGGGAATTATCGTTTGCAATTCAGAAGCGGCTCGAATGAAAGAAAAAATGCCTGCAAAAGAACTTACCGACGACGTTGAGGCGGAAAGCGCTGCTGATTTTGGGCTCGGTGCTCACTTGGCACTCGTACACGCCGGTGTCGCGCGTCTGCGATGAGCTGATTTTGAGCGTCCACTCGTCCGAGCCGTCCGAGTGCAGAGACTGAAAACGCTGGTCATTCGTGTAGGTCAGGATGCCCACGGTCAGGATGTGCAGGTCCCGCTTTCTTATCCACGATACCTGCAACAGTGATTTGAAACGGCTCAAATATTTGTTTGTTTTTCCTATAAAATATCTTATTTATAATTTGTGCATATTATATGTTTCTAGAAAAGCATTCAGGTGGAAACTTTTTTCTTAGTGGAATTGAATTTAGGACAATAAAAAATAAAATAAAAGAGGAACGAGAAAAATAAGTAATTTATTTTGTCACAATTTAGCTTCTTACTATGTGATTTTTATAATACCAAATGTGTGATTACCAAATAAATTTCAAAATAAGTGGGGAAAAGTATGCAATTTTCTAAAGATTTTTGTTACAAATTGTTGAAATCAAAAGTTTTTGTTAGTTTTTATGTAGAAAGATATCCAGTTTAACCATAAAATAGCAACTTCTCTGGAGCTTCATTTTTCACAGTGTTGATCTTTTTATAATTTCAGGATCAGCTGTATTTAATTTTACGCTTCTGCAATTCATAAAAAGAACATTAAATGATAGAACTTTGACATTTTTAATGTATTTAAAAAGTAACATAGAAAATATTGCTTAAATTAAATTCATAATATTATTCACATTTAATAAAAATCAATCTTAAAAATACTGCCAAAACTTTCAAAGTTGGAAGTTTCAGCGCTATGCAGAGTTCGGTGCCGTGAGTTTCCAAACACGTAATCCAGATTAAACCAGCCATTGCGGTGGTCGAACGAGATCAAAGCGGAAAATCCAGCGCACACAGCTCGGAGGAGTGCAATCTCGTGTCCAGCAAAAAAAATCGAATAATCGCATCGGATAAATCCAGTGACGGTCGGTGGGTTGCTGAGCCGGTTTCGATAAAGGTAGATTGATGGACGGCGGCGGGACCCAGACCAATGTTTCATAATTTCCGAGCTCCTATTTCGCCGGCGGCTCCTCAGTGATATGATTTATCGGAGTCGCTTTGTTCCTCGCCCGTAATGGCATCAAGTATGCATGAACTGCCGGCGCGCGATATTCGCGGGGCCAAGAGCGAGGCAGCGGTGTTTACACGCGCGACCGGCTTTTCTTTCCTTCTTCTTTCCATCCAATTTGTCTCGGCGTTTCGTGACTCGAGGCCTTGGCAATTGCCGCCGTTGCGGCTCATTTTGCCCCAAGATGGGCGCGCAGACAAATCTCTTTGAACGGAAAAACGAAATGATTTTTTTTAAGCAAACTTCAACAAAGGGTTTTGTGCAGAGCTTGCAAGGACACTCGAATTCAAAAGTTTAAAAAAAGCGTTCAAATTTCAGATTTGCAAAAACAAACGATTTTTAAAGAAAAGAATACATGATCACTGATAATATTAGAATTTAAACGTTTTGTAAATTGAAGAGTTTCCAGGAGACAATTAATTTTACATCTTTTTAAACTAATTAATTTAAGCCGTTTTGGTTGATCAAATTTTTCACCTAAAATTACAATTCTTCCTTTAGTTGAAATACTAATGCAAAAATAATTGAAAGTAAGGATTTAAATCTTGATTAACCGACTTTTGAAGTAACTTTTAATGGTTAAATTAGTACTAACAGTTTTATCTTGATTAATTTGTGTATATTGACTTGTTTTAAGATGTTTTGTATTTCAAAGTATTGAACGGAGAATAAATAAAAAGATATACATATAAATACATAAACTTCTATGCGAAAAATTTAAAAAGCCATAAATAATTTTTTCTCAGTGATTGAATTTCATCTTTGTTTTTAATAATGAATAATATTAGCATATCAAGGTGGGCTAATTTTGTATTTTTGCATTATTGTTTTATTATCGGTAATATCAGCATTATAGATATTCATGCGAGGTGTGTCGCAAAATATACACGCGGCTGCTGATGCATAATTCAAAACTCGTCGTTCGTCGAGAGTTGCTGACGCGGCGCAAAGTTTCTCATAAAAATGCAAGTATAATGAGCTGGAAGGAGTTTTCTTATGCATTCAATAGATAGAAAAAGTTTAATTTCCTCCCGACGGCAGGGAAATTTGTCCGATATTTGCTTTCGCCAACAAAGGAGGCGACAGTCAGACTAATTTCTCATTCTCACACGATGTACGAGAGCTGAAATCAGATGCAAAAGGAAGTACGGAAGAAAAAAAATAATAAGAAGATTGATGTTCTAGAGCACTTTCCAAAGAAGAATAGTTATCAGGGAAAAAGTAAAAAGAACTGAAAATCAATTGCAAGAAAAAAACAGGAAAAATTGAAATTTTAAGTCAAATAAATAAGAACTTTAAAATATTTTAATTGTTTTTAATTATAAAAATCATTAAAATATGGTAACAAAATTATGTAAATATGAAAAACCTAAAGAAGGAGAAAACCGGAAAAATCGTCGATTTAAAAAACTTTTTTGCGTTGATGGAGGTTGGTCTAAAAATACTTTTTCCGAGCAGATTCTCGAAAGAGACACACTCACGCACACCCGGTTAGACGCGCGCCCGCCTAGGCGAGCGTGATTAATTCACGTTTAATTTTATCGCTGCTGGTGGCTTTGAGAAATTACCCGCAATGTTTGCACTTTGCCGGAATAATGACGAGCGCGCGCTAATCTATCCGTGGCTAATCCTTTGACGACCGACTGCGTTTCTCTGTGAGCTCCGGCTGGGATAAGCAGATGCTGCGACGACGGCAAATGTACACACACATGACCCGCTTTTGAGTTTATTCAGAGAGAAAACCGAGTCGCTCTGAGATTTCAAAAGGTCAACACAACTAAGTAACTGTCAATGCAGTTCTGTGATTCAGTGTTGACCTAATTAATACAAAGCTCACTATGCGAGATTAGAAGCGGAGCTAAAAATCACATCTAAGTTTATTGGAATTAAATTATATCAAAAACTGTGCAGTTTTTTCAATTTTTTGAATTTATAAGAAAAAAACAAATTGTAGAAATTAATAAAAAAAGTCACAATCATTTAAATCATGACTGAATAAGAAAAATTCTAGATACAAGATATGGAAAAAAGCAAATTCATCGTGATTCATCGCATGATTTTATTTTATTTATTGTCATAAAAAATCAATAATGCTTTTAATTCACAATGAAAGCGCTACTCAAAAATTCACAGGCACAGGTAAATAAAATATTTACAACAAAATTATAGAAAAAAATTGAAAATTTATCCGATTATTGAAGGAAAATTTGAAATTTTAACCACAATAGTCGTACAGACTTTGCAATTTTATAATTTACCAAAAAAATTGCCTTCCAATTTTTAAATGGAAATCAAGTCATATTGGTAGTGAATATTAAATAATATTGGTCTTGAAAGGCTAAAAAATATCTGATATCGTTTTACAGACTTGATTTGACCTCACCGTAAGGAATAATTGATGAACATCAATGCTTGGTTTCCTCAATTGAGAACTTGGTGAATGAAAATAGAGCCTATTGAGAGGAAAACCAGTTGAAGTGCTGCACTTCCCATTTCACGATTTGCGTTTTCCCCGCAGCAAACCCACGCGGCACTATTGAGCGCGCGCATTAAAAATTCCGCTCTCTACTTATTCGGAGTCCGAGAGTGAAAGAGCGCGAAGAGCTCTCAAAAGCAGCGCCGCGCACTTTCCTTGTCTCCAACCAAATTTGCATATACGACCGGTGCTCGCGCGCCATAAATTATGTCACGCCCGCTTGCCAACTCGTGTGACATTTTTATCTCTTCAACGTCAAAATTAATTAGCTGCAAGACCCGAAAGTGCTCTCGCACACTTTGTCTCGTAAATTAAGAAGAGGCGCTGCGAGTCGTAATTTGGGGCGTTAAATTATTGAATTATTTACGCGATTCCGGCCGCAGGTTTACGAGGTGTGGTGGACGGAATGCGCGCACGAGCCCAGATTGTCCCGAGCTCTCTGCGCTGAAATTTCGCCCGCTCGATGGCTAAATTAGTTAGTCGTATCTAGTGTAATGCGGTTTATTTTAGTGCCGTGTACTACAACTATTTTGCAGCCGAGCGTGTTTATTAAATCTAAATTGGCGCAACGACGACACGCCACTCTCCATTCCCACACAAACACACACGCTCTCTGATATTTCATCCTGCATAGCTTTATAACGTCATTGCGTGACCGACCTTTTGGTCAAATTGTCCTGTTGAAACCCCGAAAGCTGTCAAAATAATTGCTATTTATCGATTTGATATCAACGCTAGGATGGCCTAATGGATTTTGCGGTTAAGATAGAAATAGAAACATCCTTAGTTAGTTTTTTTTTGACTGAAATTAAAATTGAAAGATAATTTCATTCAAAGTAACAGAAGAAAATTAGTGATTTTTTCTTTTTGCAAAATATAGAAGCCAATTCGGGTGAAAAATTCACCTAAAATAGATTAAAAGGTGATTTTAGGTGTGTAAAAAAGCCAAATTGGTTCTTTTGTACTTCAACGAATTTTTGAATTTTTAAGCTGTTTTTGATGAAAATATATTAAATGGAATATTTTTCTGCAAACAGTAATTTTCAAATGAAATTTTATGATTAAAAATAAGGTTTTAAGATAAAAAAAATCTGAAAATATACATTTTATTTTAAGTCAGCTTTTATTCGACTGGTTTTTTAGTCGCTTATTATTTCAGAAAAACAATGGAGTTCTACATGTTTCGGCTGCGGGCTGCAGCCATAATTAATGAGCAGTGAATTATTTCTGGAAAAAATTAATACGTGAATTAATTTCTACTTTTCTTACAAATGAACAACAATTATTTACCTTTAATATAAAAAATTCTTTAAAAATTTTAAATTTTTTTTTTACAAATCTTTAGACAGAAATAGAGAAAAGCGTGTTTTCTGGGTTCAAAAATAGTACGTAACTAGTGCAGAACCGGTTCAGCTGTTCTGGCATCAGTTTTGAACCAGATCCAAACCAGAATTGAACCAAGGGTCAATTTCTGTCATATAGAATGGTGCCATTTTCATTTATGTTTCGTTTTCATGAATATATAGAAATAAATTTTTAATTTTTTTAAAGTTTTTACTTAAAAAAGTTTTTTTAAATTTGGAATTAGTTCAGACCTGGTTCAAAAATAGTACGTAACTAGTGCAGAACCGGTTCAGCTGTTCAGGCATCAGTTCTACACCAGTTTTGAACCAGATCTAAACCAGATTTGAACCAAGGGTCAATTTCTGTCATATAGAATGGTGCCATTTTCATTAATGTTTCGTTTTCATGAATATATAGAAATGAATTTTAATTTTTTTTTAAATTTTTTCCTTAAAAAAGTTTTTTAAAATTTGGAATTAGTTCAGACCTGGTTCAAAAATAGTACGTAACTAGTGCAGAAACGGTTCAGCTGTTCTGGCATCAGTTTTGAACCAGATCCAAACCAGATTTAAACCAAGGTTCAATTTCTGTCATATAGAATGGTGCCATTTTCATTTATGTTTCGTTTTCATGAATATATAGATATGAATTTTTAATTTTTTTTTTTAATTTTTTCCCTTAAAAAACCCATCGTGGAAAAGCCGACTTAAAATTTACTCGCCATCCTTGGTCGTGAAATTCCACAAAAAGAGAATAGGTTGTTTTTATCTTCAAAAGTAAAAAATCGTTGAAATTCCATATTTTTCGACCGAAATTTGGTTTTAAACCCTCTATTTAAGCCGAATAAAATATATACTTGAGATTTATAATCCAATTTTGTTCATTTTGAACATTAAGGTTTTCAAAGGGATCATCTTCTTTAAGTTTTTTTCATATCCCTATCAGAGAGAATTGCAGAGTCAGAAGCTTTAGTTTATTCTTCTGCTTGTATTAAAAAAATTAAATAAAATACTCATTTTATTTTTCCACCTCTTTGAACAAAATTCTCGTTCATATTACAGGTGAGAGTCATTAAGCTGAAATTTGAAAGAAAAATGGGAAACGAGAACACATCGTTAATTATAAAAAGGAGGCATCTTTTATTTATTTACAAACGCACGCCTCTTTTGGAGTTAAATGACGCGCGAATCACGGTATATATGCGATTTGGGCCGGAGTCACGAATGAAAAGCATAAATTAAGCAATTAAGGGCGCGCGAGGTGATTAAAGTCGCGCATGAGTGCATTGCGACGGGGCGACGTTATTAATTATACGCGGCGGCACAGCACATTCTTCTCTCTCGCTCGCGATCCTCCTGCAGGCTGGGAAATTATCACATGTTCCGACTCGAGCCTTCCACACGTAATAATAATCATAATACTCGGGCTGGCAGGCAACCGGCAGAGCACGGTTGTTGCTAATGGACTTAATCATTTTATCGGCAAGTCTATTAATTATACTGCCATAGGTGCCTGCTTAATTTCCCAGGCCGGTCCCGATTCGCACTTTGTTCGCCGGCCGACGAAATTAAAACACGCGGGCTACGATTAATTAACGTTCTCTCTCTCGCAACTCACCCCGTTTAATCCCAATTACGACCTCGTAATTGAAACTGGAAATATGCAGTCGACTTGGAAACCCCCATAAAGTGCGCGGATATTGCTTCCTGCAGGGCGAGCAGTTTGCCTTTATGTGGCCCTTCACCACTGCCGGCTCTCTTTCCCTTAATTCCGTCCGAATCTAATGTGACGATCCTCCTGCCTCTGCAGAAATTCAAGTTGAATGTAATTCAGAATAATTTCCCAAGAATTTACATTGGTATTTTTGAAGATCTTTTCCCATAATAAAAGTTTTTTTTACTTTTTATTGCAATAAACATTGGTAATTTGTTTCTATTTTATTTTTAATATCAAACTCTAACAAAATTTATTAATAATTATATTTTTGAGAACAGTCAATTAATAACTCAAACAAATGATTTAAAATATAAAAATTTTCAAGACCTAATTATCCTAATTTGTAAAATATTTATTTAAAAAAAAATAATGTTATAATCATGTAAATAAATTATTAATTCAGTATTTTTAAAAAAATAATATTAGAGTATTTTGTTATTTCAAAAAACAACTTTTTAAGTAATATATAAATTATAAAAAATTATTACACAAATTATATTAATTATATAAAAATGGTTAAAAATACGCAATCTACAGGTTAAACCGCGAATCTCTGTATCGGTCCATTGCTATGCATTAAATAAAAATTCATGTTGGACAAATATACCAAAAATATTAATTTTTTAAAAATATTATGTAATTTAAGTTACTTGAAATAAAATAAATGTATTCATGAGGCGCTCTAAATTAATTATTAATATATATATCAAATTATATGTTAGTGAAATTAGTTGTGCAATTTAATTTCCTCAAAGACAAAAAAAAAATTAGACATATTAACAGTTGTTTCTAAATCAATTTTAATTCATGAAAAAAAAAACAATTATTTTTCTACAAGTTTATATTTTGCGATGGTAAATACTAATTATTTTTTAATTAGAGATTCTTTAAAAATAATGAAATTCATGGATTAATATAAATATTTATGATATTTATTTATTTATTGAAAATTAAGTGTACTCACAGCTCTGTCGCCCAAATTCCGCACCCTGCAATGGAGGTAGGCTGTTTGTCCGACGGTGGTGGTCGTGTCGCGTTTGGTCGAGTTCTCGAAGTAAGGCTGCGAGAAGGGCTGTTCCCAGTACGGCGTGTGGTGATCTATTATCGCACTCCCTGAAACAGACACGTCCACGTGTTAGCCTGTTATTTTTTTCCCTCCGTCTCGGTAGCGATATGGAAATGATGCCCTTGTTAGGTGTCATTTCTCGCAACGCCAGCTGACACTCGACGACAAGAGTGGATAAAAAAAGTAGAAAAATGTGATCCGCGGAGTAGACAGAGAGAGTCTCACCGTCTCAAAGTGACACTGAATATTTTATTATGCATTAGAAACTTCCATTTTTCATTTTCATTTAAATTTTTAAGACTTTTTTGTGAGGAATAAAAAAATTATAGAATAATTAAATCCGCATAATCATCCACAAGCAAAAGATAAGTGGCCGGCATGATTTAGCTTCATTGAGACCTTAAGAGGCACTAAACTAAACAAAGATAAGATAATTTCTCTCGAGTATAAGAACCGGCCACGTTTACTAATCGCTACTTTCAATCCACGAAAAGGAAGCAGGATGGCCGTGCCACTGATCAAGCTCAACAACGGACTGACCATTCCCGCCTTTGGGCTCGGCACGTGGAAGGTACGAACAATTATTTTAATTGTACTGGAAATTTCAATGACTCGAAAAAAAAACAGTCCAAGCCAGGCCAAGTGGAGGCGGCCGTTGAGGCGGCAATCGACGCCGGATACCGACACATCGACTGCGCTCACATTTACGAAAATGAAAGTGAGGTTGGAGCTGCGATTGCGAAGAAAATCAAGGAGGGCGTCGTCCGCAGAGAGGACCTTTTCATCACCAGCAAAGTGAGTGAAATGTCACATATATACAAACACCACGAGCTAAAAATAAACTTGCCGCGGGCGCAATGCGCGAAAATGAGAAATTTCGGAGTGGCCTGAACTTTGCTCTTTTGTGCAAAATGTGCGTTTAAAGAAAGTCACGATTACGTAACACAGAAATATCAAAATAATCACTTTTTCTGCATTAGTTTAAATGAATTTGATTAAGTAAAAAAAATCACTGAGATTGAATTTAAATTCCAAAATTTAAACAAGTTATAATTTTCTTAAAGAGAATTTAATCGTTAATTATAAACAAATTTTATAGAATGGTAATTAAATTACGAAATATTTATGTGCTTCAATTAATGTTTTTAAAAAACAATATTATAAATTGTTTTTTATTAATCCATAATTACGATTTTTTTATGGCAGCTGTGGAACACGGACCACGACACTGACAGGGTTGTCAACGCGTGCCGCAAAACCCTGAAGCACCTGCAGCTCGACTACCTGGACCTGTACCTCATCCACTGGCCCATGGCCTACAAGGGAGGCGACGCCCTCATGCCCAGAGGCCCTGACGGCAACATCGAGTACAGCCAGGTTCACTACACGACCACGTGGCTCAAGATGGAGGAGTGCGTCCGCATCGGACTGACCAAGTCCATCGGCCTCTCGAATTTCAACAGCGTCCAGATCGACGAAGTTCTCAAAGTGGCCACTATTCGTCCGGTCGCACTTCAAGTAATTTAAAAAAAAAAATGATTTGAAAATGTAAAAAATTCAGTTTAGAATTTTCCTAGTAATTTTTTTCGACTAAAAGTCTGTTGATAATTTTAAATTATTGGTGAAGTATTGGAAAATAAAATAATAATTTCCAGGTTGAGTTGCACCCGTACCTGCCGCAAGTCAAACTGCAGAAATTCTGCGCCGATCGAGGCATCATTCTGACCGGCTACTCGCCCCTGGGCTCTCCCGACAGGCCCTGGGCCAAGGCCGGAGACCCTGATTTGCTGAACGACCCGCGTGTCAAGACCATTGCCGACAAGCACAACAAATCTCCTGCCCAGATTCTGCTCCGGTACCAGGTTGGTGTTACTTTTTTATCAAATTAATTAAATAAAAAATTGAAAAATTTATAGATTGAAAGAGGAGTTTCGGTGATTCCGAAGTCAGTGACCAAGGCGCGTATCATTGAGAACTTCAGCATTTTCGATTTCAAATTGAGCAAAGAGGAGGTTGACACCCTCACTTCATTCGACTGCAATGGTCGTCTGTGCGGATTGGACAGGTTAATTAATTTTTGAATAAGAATTTTGATAAGATATTAACAATGTAACATATTTTTTCAGCGTGAAGGACCATCCACTGTGGGGATTCAACATTGAATATTAAATTAGTCCACAGGAGAATTAAATGAAATATTAATAGTTGAGACTAAAGTTGAATAAATAGTACTTAATGAACGAAAAGTATAAAATTTGTTTCATTGCTGAAAAAAATAAAATTAATCTGCAAATTCATTACATGGCAGAATTTAATCATTTAACTTTCTTCTTTACTTACTTAATCTTACCGATCCCCATTATCTTTTTCATTTGATATTTTGTCAGATAAGTCTGAGATCATATCATATGTAATTGAAAAGATTCATTCTTATGACAACTTCAATAACTTCATACAAGAAATATTTTGCCTGTATTCAGAAATATACTACTTTTATTCTTAAATTATTTATCAGTGTGAATTTACAAATTGAGAGGTCTAGATCAATTTTTCAAATTAATAACCATGGAGATGGAGAGACTTGAACTGAAAACTTAACTATGGTTCAAGCATATAAGGACTTTATGGGAAACCACGCTTTGAGGAAAAATTAAATTGAAATTAAATTACTCCGTCATACCGCGTTCCCTGCAGCCTTGACAGCAAAGTTTATATATAATTTAGAAATTTCAACATAAACTAATTTCAAGACTTGACTTAACAGCTAACGCGGTTGAAGTTCCCTAACTTAAGTGCATAGCGGGGAGGTGCAGATTAATTAATTAGGCTCCCCGCGAGGCCGCGAGCAGTATCAGCAAAGCGCACCCGCTGGGATTTGCTGAGAGCTAATTTTGGCTGATGACGACGTTCAATTAAGCGGAATAATATCCGATCTGACGGAAAATTAATTTGCATTTCAACTCTCTTATTTTGTCGCACGGGAGAAGAATAAACACCCACTTTGAAACGTTGGATTAGGTAATTGGCTTAGTGAGTGAAATAGGCACGCACTGGATATTTCACTAAATGACGAGGGAAATGTGCGCTTTCTCTGCTCAAAGCATGTGTGCGTTTTTATTCAAAGCGAACCCATGCGTGCCGGTTTGACATTTGCAGCTTTGAAAATCCAACTGCTAACGAGCAGCGTTTCGGTTTCATAGCCGTGATAATTTATTCCGCCGAGCAATTTGCGAGTCAAATCGCGGCCCTGATAAGACGCTTAAAACAGGCTCAGATTATGTTCCTGTACCTGTCAATTATCGGCTGCTATCGACCGAGTATTGTTTGAATGAAACTCTATGATGAAATTGGCATTTCTCGGAATGCTTGAGTTAATCCGACCGCCGTCGATGCCATTCAGCATTAGTTAATTCAGCTTGATATACGTGAAGTGCATAAAACGTGACCTAGTTTTTTTTTGTTCTATTCAGATTTACGTCGGTGAAGTTGAAGTTGAGTTTTTCTATTTGAATGGCCAATGCGATATTCAGAATTAAGAAATTCTAACTTTAAAAAAAAAAAAATCTTAAATGTATATATTGAGGGCTTTTTTAATTTCTTAATGTTAAAAAAGTATATAATTTCATTAAATGGAGCCAAATATTTGTCTTCTTATTAAGTATATTAAATTTTCTCCCATTTAAACAGAAAACTTATTAAACAAAGTGAGTAAGTAACCTGTTTATTCAAGCTCATTATTAATTTTGATCCAATTAAGTAAGTGCTTTTTTGTAAGAGTTCCCATTTCTAATTTATTTTTTTTTCTTTTAATAATAGTAAACAATTATAAATGAAAATGTTTTTAAGTGTAATTCAATTCAGAATAATTATTATGTTATCTTTTGAATTTAAATTTTCGCCCAGTTTGAATAACTTCACTGGAGCATCAAATTCAAAACTTTGCCCAACAGCTTTCTAGTTGAGATGTAATAGAAAGAAACTTTGGGAAATCATCAGACACCCTGCGCATTTAAACTCTTGGTAAACTTCGCAGACGGCAGCAATTGCAGAGCCATAATTTTTATTGATAGGAAATCTCCATATTCAAGAGCATCTGCAAAAGCAGCAGGAAGAGTTGAACCGTGTTTTCCTCTCCCACTTTGTGCAAATTTTTTCCGTCCCAACTTTATTACATGCTCAATCTGGCCTCGGTTCAACTTTTGTCAAATCTCATTCAATTTGGAGGCGCTTTTCGTGTGTATTTTCTTTTCCCAGAGCAAATCCTTTTCATCTTATTATCACGTCGAGGTGTCCTGAGAGAGTGAAAAAAAAGCTCCGACATAATTCTATTACTTTCTCACTGCCGACTTGTATCGCCACATATACAGACAGACGCGTATAATTTTTCTCTGTTTTCCTTTTTCATTCCCCGGGAGATTTGCTTAAATGAAATGAAAAAGTTTTAACAATTCCCCGGCCGTAAAGCCGCTGCCGCTGGATGAAGAATTGTGCGAGCCCAAATTAAACACCCGCCTGTGAAAATAAAAAAAAATGCGCGGAGACGAGGCGGAAAAGCGGTCCGTGGAATATAATAATGCAATTCAAGGTCTGTACTTGGGCCGATGTCAAGGGACAACACCATTTAAACCGTCTGGCGCGAGTGTTTGTACGTTTAAACGGTCGCCGCCGCCGCCACTTTTTCAGCCCAAATATTTATCTCAGGCGCGCGCTATTCCCTTTCTGCCCTTTAAAAGTAAGCGCTTTCCTTCCTTTTTGCGTGTTTAGCCCTTTTCCTATTGTGCAAAGAAAAAGCTTTGTTTGCGGGTTTTTACCTCTCGGCTTTTCTATGGATTTTCATTAATTTTGAGAACTTTCATGACTCTGTGAACGATAAAAAGAAGAGCTTGGTCAGATTTCCGTTCGCTTGAGTAAGACTTAGATAAATTTTTTAAATCATATGAAATTACGAACAGACATTTTAAAAGCGTAAAAAATTAGGACATTTTGAAACAAACAAAAATTAAGTTGTCTTCTGTTTTTTTTTCTTTGTTAATATGGGAGTCAGATGGAAGTAAACCTTTTACTGTAATGCAAACAATGTGGTTGAATAAACAACAACAACAGTTATGCAGAAAGTAAGGTCTTAAATTTGCTTAAGTGGAATAATAAAAAAAATTAGATATAAATAAATGAAAATTATGTAAAGGAAAATAATAATTATTAATTTGCTATTTAGGGTTGTCTCATGATTTTGAATCTTTGAATTGAAAGTCGGTATTTCCGTGAATGGGTAATTCGTCACTTATTTATAATTATTTTTCAGTGAAAACAATTTCTGCTTCTACTTGTATTGGACTTGGCTGCGGGCTGGAACCTTATTCCTGAGCAAGTGAATTTTTAGTGAAAAACACATATTGTTACAAATTAACACTAATTTTTTAGATTTTATTGTCACCAATAAAATTTATTTGACCAAAATCAGAACTCACCATTTTCTTCGCTTTTTTATTGATGAATAAAATTGTAATTGAATTGATATTGATTGAAATTATTTAGAAGAATAAAATGGAAGAAAAGAATACGAGCCACGGTGAAAAGATTACAACTTGTTCACTAGATTGTTACAAGTACAACTTTTCTGCCGCAATTTTATACACACAAGAATTGTAGAAACATAAATTTAGCTTAAAAGCAGGTATTAAGGTAAAAAGCATTTCCATACAAGAGGGCATTACACACTTAAGTACCCCTAACATTTTTCCACTGAATAAAAAGGAATGCTCGCGCGGCAGGTAGAAAATCGAAGCGCTTTTGCATAGCTTTAAAAATTATGAGGCGAAATAAGTTAGAAGTGGTTAGAAGCAGCAAATCCACCCTGGCTTGAATGGCCGCCCTTTTACTATTATTGCCGGTAATTTCTAAATAAAAAAGCACACACGAGAGTTAAACGAGCGACGTATAATGGGCGAAACGTGCTTGAATTTCGCAGCAGCAGACAAAATGAGCATGTAGAGAGTTTTCTGACCGGAGAAAGAGCGACTTTCTCAGTTTGGGACAAAAAATAGTAAAGCGCGCCATTCATCAGGCGAAAATTGCTCGGCGAAAGAGTTTCTTCTTTTTTTGCAGCCACCGAGAAAGAAAATTATTGTATTTTGCTCTTTTTGTACGCGCCGAGTGTCCGAAATTGCGCGAGCACATGCAAACGCGCATATAAAAATTCCTCGTCACATGACAAAAAAGAAGCAAAATAAAGCCTCGCGCGGAAAAAATGAGCTTGTTTGCTGCTGGAATTTCCAGGAGCTTTAAATGAGGCTGGAAATGGCGTGCGCACACAATCGCATTTTTCACAGCGTTTGTTCAAACACAGGTTTATTTTTTGTCTTTCGCGGAGAGACACACAGACTTAATAAATCTTGACGAGCTTTCACGTCAGCCCAAATGACAAGAAATGAATTGATGAAGAAGGTGAAATCTCATTTGCTAAATACAAATATTTTTTTTTTAATAAATTTTAAAAAGTATAAAAGTTTTTCAATTTATGCGAATTCAGAAGCAATTTACTTGCATGGGAATAAAAAAAGGCTTGAATTAAATGATTTTCCACAGAAAAAAGCACTGAAACAAGAGGCCAAAAGAAAGTGATAAAGCCTGTAGGTCAAACAAAAATTCTTGATAAGACTTGCTTCTTCAGAGTGTTTCCTAATAAAATTTTTTGGACATGAAATACAAAGTTTTTAAGTACATACAAATAAAAAATTTCATATTAATAATTCAATTGAATTAAATAAATGATTTTTGTTCAAGAAAAGAATTGACAAAATCAAAGGGTTAGTTTTTAATTGAACTTCTGTAACGCAGAGAAATGAGAGAAGATGTAGACTTTTCACCACAAATTTTACATTGAATGAAACACATGCATAAAAAAAAATATAAAGATAGAAATTGATAAAAATGATTGAGGTTAGAGGATATAACTCTATTGATGAAAGTTAAATAATAATATAATGAATAAAATAGTATGAAACTAATTAAATATAATTAATTATATTTTACATTTAAAAAAATTAAATTACTGCAAAAATAGAATGGAAAGAATTATTAATAATTTTAGTTAGGAAATAAATTGGAATAATTTACAGTCTTAAAGTGGATGGGGTCTTTTTGATCTTGGAAGTTTAAGCTGTTTACTACTAATGATGCCGTGTTTTGCTAAAAAATTCTTTCTTTCCCAATAACTTTTTCTAACAATGCCATGTAACAGATGAATAAATAAAGAGCAATAATAATAATATTATTTTACCTTAATTTTTTTAATAATTGATAGTTTCAATGTTAAAAATTATTCTTTTCAACCTTTTAAAATAAGAAGAGATATCTTATTTGAGTGATTTTTTATAATTCCCATATTTCTTAAAACAGCAAAGTATGAAAGCAATTTCCACTAGAGTTTTAAAATTTTTTATAGTGTTCCTCACGTACTCTCTAGTGTGAAATTTTACACAAATCTCTTTGCCCAAGGAGGCAGTCGTGCCAGTAAAGCACTCGCCAAGCCTTTTTGCATTTGTAGGAAAACCACACACTCGGAAAAACACGGCTTTACACACGACGTGTAATTGCTGGAAATTAGCATAAGATTCGCATGGCTGATAATTAGCAATTAGTGCGACAGAGGCGTGGGTGTGCACCTGCCTTGGGCCGCTTTTCCACGCCACGCTCGCGCCTAATTTCGCTGCGAGCGGCGTGTAAATAATTTAACTTTCATTACGCGGCCCAATTTGGAAGATTTCGTCGTCGTCCTGCCGCCGCCCGGATTAGAAATTAAGATTACACGCACCGTCGGGCATTTTTGTGTTTTGCTCGCGCCGGGCGTCTCATTATGGCGCCGCGAGTAGAAAAGTTAGTTTCCACTCGGCAACGAACCAACGAACGCTGGCCTAATTAGAGCAGGAGAAACGGAGTGCACGATTTCCAGGAGAAAACACACACCGCGCTGTATAAATTGTGCGCAGCGCAGACGAGCTCTTTGCATTTCGACTGCCGTGTGTTTAATTTAAATGCTGAAAGCGGAAACCCAAATATTCTGAGTTGGAACTTTGGTTTGCGGCTCTGTTTTTATTTATGCAAAATAATAATGAGGATGGTTTAATTAGAAAAATACGTGAAAGGATCTCACTTGCGGCAGATGAAATTTGAAAATTTTTGTAGAACTACAACTTTTCTCCCCAACTTTAATTCAGACAAAATTATAATTTCCTATTTCTTCAATTTTCATTACAATTCTATGGTTACTTTCAGAACCTTTGTATCGTTCCGCGAGTTTAAATCTTCTCTTTGTGAGATTTTCCGCATAGATCGGGAAACCCTTATTTGTCAGAAATAAAGACATCCGAAATTTTTTTTCGGCAATTGTCCGAAAATTATTCATCAGAAATCATTTATCAGAACAACAGTTTTTATTTATCTATCTATTTATATCATAGATCAATAAAAAATTGCCTTTGCTTGGGAAACTTACAACTTTAAACTCCAAAAAATCTGGTTCAATAGTTAGTTTAAAAAACCGTTGATTATTTTTCGCTCAATTTTTTTTCTGTCCCTTTAATCGTGTCTTCAAATGATCTCAATCAATTTTTACCTTCTATTTGAAAATGATCACTATATTTACACCTAGTCTGTGAATCTACACTGCAGATGGATCAAAAATTTAAAAACTAAATCCTTCATCTCATACTTGAGGCGCTTTCACAGCCCGCCGAGCAAGGACGATTTCGCGTTTTCTGGCGCATGAAAAAGTACTCGTGCCGGAAAAGTTTTTAGAATGATGAAATAATTCAAACTTTCACCACGCATCTCGACGAATCTGTCGTAAGACGAAAGTTGGTGGCAGCTCCGGAGCTAGTTCTCTGCACCACTGCGCTAACAAGTTGCAAAAAGGACGTCTCTTTGCGGCGACGAGTGCATAATATTACCACCCATCTCTCGCCGAATCGGAAAAGTTTTGAGCTACGAGTGTGAAAGAGAAGCAAACTAGTGGATGGGCCGTTCCTGTCCATCGATTTTTCATTAAAAACTTCGCTTGCACCACCGCTTTAAATAAACCAGCCCTCCTCAGCTTTATTTTGCCAAACAAGCGTAATTTGAAAAATGAAAATCATAAAATCAATAAACACATTTAAAATAACATCCATAAAATGTAATATTTCCCTTAAGAAAATCGCACAGTGAAATGTTTAAAAATATTTTATCAAAACAAATCCATTTAATTAATGATTTCAGTAAAGAAATCAATAATCAAATAAAGTTTATCAGCACTTGTAAGTCTCATAACTTTAATACAAATTTAATATAAATCTAAATCCTCAAATATTTTAATTTTAATTGAAAAATTTGTCACATTTCTTGCAGAAATAACAAGAATATTTAAATCAACACTTAAAATCTGGATAATGAAATAATAAATAACAGGGTTTCTGAGCATGAGCTGCTCGCAAAATTTACTAAATATGCTTGAGATGCTCTTTCTGCTCTCATTTGCCGAGATATTTAAATTTTCACAGTTAAAATTAAGAAATTTTCAACCAGAGTCACTTCCTGGATTAAATTAAACGTCTATAGACCTTTAATCCTAGACTCGCGTCAATTTCAAGTGATTGCGTGAACAATTTTTGTGCTCAGAAACCCTGATAAATAATTTAAAAATATTATTTTAATTCTAAAAATTTAAAAACGTTTTTAAAATAAACAGAATTTTTTACAAGAAAAATTTAAAATTTATGGAAGTTTTCAGGGACAAGAAGAGTGCCGAGCACAGGCGTCGTTAACAATGTAATTAAACAAAGCACAAAGGCGCGCCTGATCGGAAAAGCAATCAGATCAGAGTCTCGGCTGGGGCGAAGTTGGTGCATCAAATATTTACAGTTGGCATTGCTTGTCGGGACGCAACTTGGCAGACGGGCAAATTTGATCGGGCCCGGTGTTGCGCAAAAGCAAATCTAATATCGAGCTTCTCATTCATCAGACGCATCTTGACAGATTCGGTAATGCACCTCAAACCTAGCACATCTCGTGTGACAACGTCTTCCCCTTTGCAATATCGCGAAAAACAATTATACGGGTTGCGGTGACGCAGTTTGTCGTCCCCCGAGTCTTTCTCTCGCAGCAGGTGTCAAGTTTGTAATTAATGGCGTTACCGATAATGCGCTCTGCACACACCGATCAATCCCCGCCGGCATCAGGTCGGACCTGCTGAATAATTAATAACCGCTGATTCAAGATTTGTCTGCTTCAGTCTGGGAAAGCACAAAATAAAGTGAGCAGAAAAAACAAAAGACTTCAAAACGGTTTTAATTTTAGACTTTCTTGCAAAATCTTATCTAGATATTGGAAAATTGCATTTCTTACAAGCGTATTAAATTTTAATTCTGTCGCAAAAAAATTAAAAACTTGTGAGCTATATTTATTAAAAAAAAAAAGAAATAATTTCAGTTTTTCAAGAAAATAAGATCTGAAAAATAGGGGTGGGGAATGAATAAAGAATTTCAGTACACAATTGAAGCTCAATATCAAATTAAAAATAATAAAACTTTTACTTTAATGAAATATTTTGTAAATTTTAGTATCTTTTAAAGTTTTTTAAGCGATGTTTCCAAGTTACATTAAAATAATTATACATTGAAATTAAAAATATTCCATTCTTTTATCGTAATTCTGAAGGTTCTGGACCAAAAGTATAATTTTTAAAGCAATTTTGTTTGAAATTGATCCAATGAGGTTCTATAACTGATCCCCTGATTTAATTTTGATTATTACAAATTTATTTCTTATTTAACGAACAAATAAAATTGGAATAATTTGCTGATCGATCACTTTAGTTTCTATTTGTGCAGATTATAAATCAAGTTTTTCTATTTGTATTTTTTCAGCCATGAAGTTGACAATATTACCGTGATCTAATTTTACTTTTTGCTTTGATCCAATTGATGTAGAAAAATTTTCTCAACATTTTCCTCACAGGAGAGAGGATAAATAATTTGAGTATTTTTTTTTATCACTCCTGGCAAAACGGCGCCATTCATAAAGCACCGCGTCGTTTAATATTTGGTGGCTCAGCAACCGCGAGTTGATGGATGAGCGCGGCGGGATCTCTCGTGCATTAACCGCACCGTGCTTGTCGCGCAGGTTGCCTATATCAATCAAGACTATAGCATTCCGGCGCGACGCACATGCCGACCCACCCACCCGGCCGGCGGGCGCCGCCGAGCTGAGCGCCGCAGCATCTGCAGCTCATAACTTGGCCGCCGCCGAAGCGTCGTCGCCGCATTCTGTGCACCGCGGTGCAGCATGATGGAAACGGGATTATTGAATTTTCCTCAAAGGCATTTAGTTTAATACCTTCCCTCCGATGCCCTCCTCCGTCTTATTTGATTTCGACAAAGACTCCCGCGTAGTGGGTGGGAAATTAAATTCATGGTGCAGTTGCGAGTTCAAGCTCGCTCTGCTGGAAAATGGCCACCTGTTCCGATTTAGCTTGATCGGCTCGACGGTTTTATGGCGGAGAGGCTTGAAATTGGAAATTTTCTGATTCATTTGAGCATCCGTGTATTTATTCGGATATTTACAAACAAGATTTTGGTACGTTTGAAGATAGGGATGACAAGATTAGGCGTTTTCAGTGAATTAAATCCTGTAAAATATTTTTCATGATCTATTAAAGGCAAGTTTTTAATAAAATAATTCAAAAATTAGTTTAAAAACACTTTTGATATTTATTTTTGTAAAATCAGAATTTTACTCAGGATTAGAGGTGAATGCCAATTATTTCAGTTATTATTTCCTCATTCAAGAATATATTTTAATGAAACTAAATTTGTTAAACCAAAATAAATCAAATTAATTGGGTTTCAGTTTATTTTTTCAGAATTTGGTTGAATCAACTTTATGAAAAAAAAAATTGTTCCAGAAAATTATATTGCTTCATTTTGCATGCCACGGTTAACTTATAAATTCTATTACTCCATAAGACTCTTGAAACCTTGGGTCCATTAGGATTTTGCGACTTTTTTGTGTCTCTTTTGAAATTTTACGAACGCCACTCGGCGACTTATATGCACTTATTACGGCGGGAGTTTTAGTGGCGAGCAGAATGTCACAAAGCGCGCGCCAACTTTGTCTATAAAAAGCACGCCCGTGATGAAAGCAGCAGTTAATTCTGCGAACCGCCCTCCGGTACAATTAAACTACTTGTGCGTAGAGAGTGAGAGAAGCGGTGCGAATTAAATAAAAAAAAAGGGGGAGGCGAAACGGCGTCGGCGTGCTCAAATTAGATTCATCAGCGCCGCGCTAAAATAACAGCTCGCGGGCGAACTGGGTGCGGAAGATGGGAAAACCTTCCTTATTAAATGCGCCCTCGCCCCGAGTCGGTTTCAAATTAAAGCAGAGAGAGAGAGGCGGTATCTGTAATTATCACTCGAGGCAGCACCTTTTGCGCACAGAAAAGAGTTGGACGCTTCTTTTTTTAGCCCAAAGTCTTTCGCTAAACGAGCAAGAACTCTCAATTTCCTGTAACAAATTTGCAACGTCATGCGCAACTTTTACAAAGTGTGGCAGAAACTTCTCTCAGCAGTTTTAGTTTAATGAGTGAGTCGTTGAAAACTGTGCTGATAATTTGCAATATCTGAAAGCAATTTTAATCGTTTTTCAGATTGAAACAAAATAATTTTCAACTTGTTATTACAAACATTGGCTGGAAAATAACTAAAAATAAGTTAAAATTAATTTTAATCAGGTATTTTTACATACATTGGAATTTTTTTCTCTACTGGAAAAAATAAGACACAAAATGTGACCTAATTTAAGGACTCCTTATTGACATAGTCTTTACAACAATAGAAGCCATTTTGAGCAATTATTGGAAATTTAGCAAACCATTGTTGTTAAGACTTGATTTGACTATGTCAATAAGGAGTCCTTAAGCTTCTTTGGAATAAATGAAAATTTTAATAAAATGAATTTTAAGAAGAACAGTATGGGCCAAAAAGAAGATGCAAATTGAATTCATAACTTTAGTAAACAGGAATGAAATGTACAGAAAATATATATAGAAAAATTTTTAAATTAATTGTTTTCAACGATTGAATGTAAACAATATGATGCAACAATAAAAACAAAACAAAAATAAAACTTTTTAAAGGATATAAAACTTTAAACACTTAAAAATATTTGTAATAATTAAAGAACTTGTAGCTTGATGAAAAAAAATATGAATAAAATTCCATTTTAAATTTCATGTAGAAATATTCGAAATTTTTAATAAACGCAATTTTCTCCAACAGTTTTCAGGGCGGTAAATATCAATTGATTTGATTTTTTTTAAATATGTCCCTTTTTTGCTTGGATTGCTTATTTTATTTATTTTACGATGTTTTGGCTTTACCTAAATTTTTAATTTGAAGTGCCGTAGAAACTAAATCATGAAAATTTATTGCTGTTTATAATCCAAATTTAAATAAATTATTTCCATAGATTTTCTGAAAAATCAATTCCCTATTTTCAACAAAAATGATTTAAGTCCAAGCCATATTGTTTATCTGATTTTCAAGACAAATGAAGAGAAATAACATGCTCATTAGGGCATAGCAGAGGAAGTGCATTCATCCCTCTCAATAGCACAATATATGATCTGACGAGCAGATTTGCATGCACATGCGGAATCAATCAATTGAATGAGGGTGCAGTGTCGCCCACGATTGCATGCACAAATGAATATGTAATGCACAAAAAGCAATCACGGCGCAGTCTAATGCTCTTGTACGCTCGCCGGTGCACAATGGCACTTTTGAACTCGTATTATGCACCATTCTCTCAATAAGAAGTCGCGCTCTCGGCGTCTCCGAGCTCAAATCTGGGACATCTCCGGTGCACGTTATTATGATAGTCGTAATATATGCACGGCGAAGGAGCACATTATTAAATTTTCTGACAATAGGCGCGCGCGCGGGCGCTCAAGCTCGATGTGCACTTGAATGTTCGTTGCCGAGCGAAATCCAATCTTTCCTTTTTGTTATGCAAAGGAGCAGCCGCGTGGAAAGTGCTGCTAAACAATTGAAGGACAAAAAAGTTGAAAATTATATAATTCTCTTCAGAACTTTATTTCTATAACTCTTGATAAATTTCCTTCAACTCTAACAGAAACTTAGAAAATGTATCTTAAACGCAATCAAATGTTTTTAGTGAGGAAATTGGCAACTTAAGGAGAAAAACATGGAAGTGAACGAGGCTTTGTCCTCGTTGAAAGATTTTTTTCTAGTTTCAGTCACGGTCTGCAACACTATTTCATGAGCAAGAAAAAGCACACAAAAAACCCAGCAATATATTTATTTATTCATATTATTATTAGTTTTTTTAGGTAGTTTTTCCTTTTTTCTGGTTTTTAGTATTTTTCTTGCTTGTGAAATATGGTCGCAAACCTTGACCAAAACTGGTCTTTTTATGGGTTAAAAACAAATTTTTTTTCAACGAGGTCAATTCTGTTTACTGCACTTAAATGTTTTATTATTTTTATTTTATTTTTGAATTTAAGAACGATTTTCAGAATTTTTAGACAAATAAAAGGCACCCTGCTAGATTTAATGAAAAAATCCAAAAATTCATTTCCATTTTCATCCAAATGTAACAAAATTTGGCTTCGTTGATTCTCCTGCGAAATCAAAGTTCAGCAAGTTTATCACATTGCAGGTCCCAGTGGAGCGTGCGTTCTATGGTTTGGCCGGAAAATCGCGCACAACTGATCACTTTTTCTGGCGTTGAATTGAAGCTCTTTGACATTTCTTTCTTTTCCTCGGCGAGATATTGGAAACCCGAGCAAACTCCAACTCTATATATAGGCCTAGATTTTTTTTACGTACGGTTTCAATCGCACGGCACTAAGTCAAACAGAGGAGACCGTCTGTCTCTATATTGAAAGCCGTAAAAGAAGAGTGAGTGGGAGGCAGGGTCGTTCGTCTGGAAATCTCAGCCGTCGCAATTCTCACACTCTGGCCCGGTGCAATTCTCGAAAAGGTCTTTCCTCCTTTTTCATTTTTCCTTGTCCTGTTTCTCTTTTTGCTAAGCAGTGACCCAGATAATTATCAAGAGCCGAGTTCGCAACATTTGCATACTTCTGCTCCTTCCTGTGGCAATAAATTCCTATCCGTTCGGCTTTCTGAACATCTTGATTGTGGTGTGCAGAGATTTAAATAACGACGCCGTTTTTCTCCCTCGCTGCGAATGCACTCGTGAAATTTTCAGCTCGAAAGGCGCCGCTTATTTATTTCAGACCGAGGCAAACATGCAGATTTATTCGCACTTCCTGCAAAAAAATCCACGTCCGAGTTCAAAACGGAGAAGGCAAACGACTTTTCTTTACTATTTTTTTTTCAATATAATATATGGCCTAAGATTAACGATTGGAGTTTTAAACATGGATATTTATTGTACTTGAAATTGTGGGGTAGAAATTTATACATCCGAAAATTCTTCTAAATGATAATTGTTATTGAAAAATAATTAAATCAGATACTTATAAGTGTTAGAAAAATTATCAATGTATCAATTACAATAAACTAATCTATACTAATTAGAAAAATTATTTTGCACTAGAAAACAAGCTGAAATTGATTTTTTAAATAAGTGAAGAAAATTGGCTTTGTCCTGGTTAAAAATAAAAAATAAACAAACAAATCCTTTTTCAAAAATTAATAATAAATATCATGAATTAGACTATTTTAATTGAAATTATTTAGGAGCGACGATTCTCCTATAAAATTTGCATACGTTTAATAAATGCAGTCGACCTTTGTTCAAAACTCAAAACTAAATCACTGCTGATGAAGCCGTTTTATATTAAATACCAGCCGGTAATTAAGGGGGAACTGCTTTAATTTCATCCAGCGCGGTGAGTAAAACGCTGATTTTCAAAGTGGAAGACCACAAATCGTCGACTATTGAGTGCGTTTTATATAACCCCTTCGCGCGAGCAATATATTTTTATTCAAGCTTCCTGTGAAAAGTTAGATAAAACAAGTCAAGTAGCAATTCAACTTCTCGATTCTCTTGACTCCAGTTGTTTACCAAACTGAAGAGGGAAGGAGCGTTTCCTAGTTTTTGATTATTTCGCAACGGCTTCACGGATATTTACTTTGGAAATTGAGCTCGTTCAGAATTTTTGATGCACACATATTACATTATTCTGTGATGGAAAATACAAACTTAATGATAATTCTGAGGAACTGATCTCAATAGTTTATAAAATATTTTCATATTAATCTGATGGAATCAAGGATCTCTATTCTGTTATTTTATTATAAAAGCAATCAATTTTGAAAAGACTGACAATAATTATGATGAGGGTAATATGAAAATTGAAAAATTTGCTTTTTTTATGAAGGAAAATATGTTAATTTGGAATTCTAACAAATTAGGCAATACAAGAGAAGCTTTAATTCAAGATTGATTTTTTTTTTTTTAAAGTTAACCTTAAAAAACAAGTCTCGAGAGGTTCGTTATACGAAATTATTATTTAAATTTAAATTTATTTTCAAATTTAATGTATTTTGGCTCAGATTTGCAGATTTTGGTATAGAAATAAGTCTTATTATTAATATTTTGCCCAAAGCAAACAAGCAAAGCCTACGAGACCAGGATACTTCTTATTGTTTTAAGGGAAACTTTAAACTTTTAGCACCGAATCTCGCCATCAAATACACAAACCCGTTTGCAAATTATCATTCGGTGCTGCAAAAGACCTTGCCTGGTGGTTTTCAGAGCTCCCATTTCACCGCTTTTGCAAGCTCAACAACGCAAATACGCACAAAATACGGAGTAGTCTCGGCGGGCGCGGCTCATATTTCTGTTGTGTTTGCATTGTCGGAACACCTCGCATGCTCACATAGACTCGCACCCACCGTCGTAATGTGGCTTTCGCAAACACAAGTCTGAGCGAGTGCAGCCGCCGCGAACCAACGTTGAACCGCAAAAGGCTTGCAATACCTAACACCCTAATAAAGAGCGCCTCCGTGCAATTCTAATGTCGGCGGCCCGTGATGTGCACCGGTGAGAGGGTCACGTGAATATTTCAAAAGCAGCTCTTCGAATTGCGCCAACCGCAAATCTTGCAAGCGAAATTTGCAACTCGTGCAGCCAGACGCTGCTTTTGCATCTTTAAATTTAAGTCTCCTCCTCGCACTAACATAACAATAGGAGAAGTACAAACAATTAATTATAAGAAAACCCACTATTTTACAACAAGCTAAATCCAATTTTAATTTAAAAAAAGTTCATTTAATCTTAAATTAGATATTTTTGCTTGAAAAAAAATTTGCCAAGCTATAAAGCAGTTTGTAGATTTTGTTTTTAGCAAATTAAATTATTGTTTACACAGTCATGCCAAAATGGAAGCGGTGAATTTGGTTCACTTCTGCAAAGTTTTAGATTAGTTAATTAACTTAAATGTATTAAAACAAAATTATCGTAACTTTATATGAGATTTTAATTAGGGATGAAGATACAATATTCTCACAAAAATAAACTAAATTTTAATATGAAAGGATTTAAAATTTTACGTTACATTACTTTTGCTCTTCCATCATAGTTTTTTTTGGAATGTAAAATTCAAATAATGCAAAAAATTAACATGCAGATTGAGGAGACCTTCTTTGCCAGGCCTGATAAAAACGCTGATTTGCTGCATCAGCACGCCAAGATCTGTGAGGGACAATCGGATCTGCTCCGCTCTCCCTGTCAGCCGCTTTTTCCGAGTTCGCAAAGGTCGTCTATCCGCATTTGGCCTCCGGTGGGCACTCGAATCTCTCTCTCGTTTGCCTTTTTCCTCGCTCTCTCGCCGCCGCACCACCCTGTCACCGGTTGATCGATGAATTTTGAATGGGTGCAAATAAGGGCTTTGAAAGCTTTCCATTTTGATTGATACCCATTGTGTTTTATTTTATTTATCCAAAGGCAATGCAGGTCGGTGTAAATACAAGTGTGGATTTGCTGAGGCGTGCGTGCGCCTTTTTTTTTCCAGCAATTCCATCTCGCGTAAAAGGATGCTGCAGGCCAATCAATCACGGGGCGACCGATGAAACAATAAACGCCCGCAACAAACAAAATCTGATTCGCGCTCGCTGTTTCCATTTAACAAAATGGATCGCTCTCTATTCAAAATAAAATGAAATCAATTCAATTTGTCTTCTCTGCTATCCATTTGTAAAATTAATCTAGTTGTTTGCAATGAAGTAAATTTATTTTTAAATTGAATTTGAATTAATTGCTTTGCTATTGTTGGTCCGTCAAAGTTAAATGATAGATATAGGCGTGGGAAATTTTTTTTTCAGCCGACAAAAGTGATGAAAGATGTTCTTTTTTAAGTGTTTAAAGATATTTATTTTTTATATTTAAGGATTTTTTTTCTAAAAATAAATTTAGCAGAAACTAGTAGCCAAGTCATTTTTGACTGGGAAATAAAATAGGTGAATTAATGTTCAAATAGGTGATTTAATTAAGGTGATTCTTAAAATTTTCACTAATGAAAGAAATATTGTTTTCTTCATCATTAATTTTTAAGTTAGTTTGAAAAAAATTGATCACCTTTAATATTTCCCATCCATAAATAGAAAATATAAAAATTAATGCCACTCAATCCTCAACACCTTCAAGTTGACCTCAAAGTTTCCTTGAACAACGAAATAAGTCAAAAAATTGGCCAATTGCACGCATTATGGGAATTTTTGATTGCGTGTGCACACCATGGTATATCATGGAATTAATCAACCGCACAAGTGGCAGTTAAGGGACCGCCGATTGCAAACCACAAGAGTCGGCGCAGACCGCAAATTCCCTCTGACGAGCTCCTCGGCCTTGCGGGTTGCTTTCATCCGTCTCAAACTTGTGCGTTTCAATATAGGGACGAGACGAAGATTCCGAGAAGCAAAACCGACCGGCCAAATAATTTGATGCAAATAACCTCGAGCTGCTAGTGTGGGCGCAAAACACTCGAATTTATACAAAGGCCTGCGCTTTTTCGCCGGTTGAGAAGAGCATTTCGTGACCGTCATTGTTATTTGCCACGACTCGCAGGCGTTTGTCTGGATAATTATTGTGCCACGCGTGAGTGCTCCTTTTGCCAAATTGAAAACGGGTTTTTGCCGCGTTTGCATCAAACTGCGAAGCCTGGTGGTTGCATTGCTGTCTGGGTCCACAGCTTATGTCCGACTAATAATTATACACATTTAGACCATTTGAAGGCACAATACGTCAACAGCGTTTTCCAAGTTTGTAATTTTTATTGCAATTATAATAAAAACAGGAACAGGAATAGGAATATTTAATTTAATAACATATAAATGAAATTTTAAAACATATGATTCTGAAAAATAATATATTTAATGTAAATGATAATAAATTTATTGTTTATTTAAGGTAATTTATTAATACAATTAATCTATTTTAAGGGTTAAATCCCAATTCTGAAGGTAAAAAAAATAAATATATAAAACATCTCAAAATTCTAAATTATCTAGTTTAAAGTTATTTTCATCCTAAGTGATCCTAAGAAGATCTATTTTGTAATAATATTAAAGGAATTAATAAACATTTGATATGAAATATTTTAATAAATTATGAGATATAATAAAATTAAAACTCTTCTAGGAATTAATTAATTGCAAACTCAATTGTTCAAATAAATTTTTGTAATTTTTTTTTTTTAATTATATCCCAACTTTGGCAATTTTTATTGCCCCAAAACTCCTGGAAAATCCTCCCTATTCAACCATGTGGTGGTGGACACGCCGCAATAAAGTTGTTTGCTAAACACTGGCAGCGGGAAAGAAAGTTGGCTCGCCGGTCTGCTGGGCACTTGGAAGAGCCGAGTTTGTTTGCCAGCAGGTCGGTGCTGACGGCCGAAATGGACCCGACGCACTTGGCGCGTGAAAGCACCACGTGTGCCGCAAAATTTTCTGCTCCGCCACTTCTGGGCCAAACACACCTGTGCCCCTTTGCATTGGAACAGCTACTTTTTTTCAGCCAACTGTAAAAGTTTGAATTCTGTAAATAAAATCTTTTGCGTAGAGGAATAAAATTGTTTTTTTAGGGACAATATCTAATGTAATTAAACATTTAAGTAAGTAAACTAGTACATTTTTACACATTAAAGATTCCTTTTGGGCTAGAATTTTAGTTGTGAAACAAACACTATTTAGAAGTTAATTGAAATAAAGGAGATGTGAAGTTTCATTTAAGTATAATATATTTATATATTTATAATTTTGAGGTAATTGTTCCTCATAAACATCAAACAAGGCGCTTTAATATAAAAATGAAAAAAAAAATCAAAATTTATGATTTGACTCGATGTTCATTTTCATAAAATTAACAAACTGTGGAAATTTCAATTTAGATTTTAATAAAAGTTCCAAATAAAAGGCTGAAAGGGAATCTTTGAAAACCCTGCACCCAAAGTACTCAACAACTCAAATGTTGAAACTTCCAACAAGAAAGATAAATTTCCTGGACGTTATTTTGACTGAATTTATAAACGTCACAAACTCTTTTTTAAACCAAAGAGTTTCTCAGTGCGTACAAGTCTGCCGGCTTTTAGTGAATAATGCGACCCTTTATCCAATTAAGTGGTAGTTCCAGATTTCCTTCACAGAAAGTCTGTGTGCAAAGCAAAGTTGAGGCGAAAAGTTGCCAGGGAAACTTGAACAACATTAATTGCGTACAGCTCGGAAATAAATCGGAGTGGAAAACAGAGAACTAAATTATTCAGAATTATCCGGATTTAATGAGCTTTGGTGTTTAATTCTGAACCTGACACGAGGAGAAATCGCGAATGCAAGACACAAACCGCGAGACGGCCTCGAGGGAGGGTGTGAATATCACACACGGCTGATATCAGCTTTGATGGGGTCTCTCTGTGTCGTTCGCGAGCCGTTTCCTCCCCGAGCACCAGGGGCTGCTGATCTGATAGGCACCTTTTCCAATGCCCCTTTTATATATACGACGAGTGGCGAGAATTTCGAGTGTGCGAATCAGCAGCGCGGCGGCTCGTTTTTCCTTACGACTGATAAGAATGCGCTTTGAATGTTTCCCGTCTCAAATGGCCTGCGCGCGATTTCGCCGCCGGAATTGAAATGCATTCGAGATCGCAGGTGATTATGATTTATATATTCCGACTCGTTAAACTCAACGAGCGCTCGTCAAGCGTGATTTGCAGAGTGAAAAATTATTCAGTAATTACGCGGAGGTCACTTGAGCAATCAGTGTAGAAACGCTTGAAATTTTTGAAATATAATAATTAAAACTTGGAGCATTTTTGTTAGTTTTAAAATTAAGTTTTTTTTGTAATTCTGATTGATTTAATGCGTTACTTCAGAATATTTTGAAGTTTTTAAGAAATTAATTTAGTGACAATGTAAAAAATGGAAATGTTGACATTTAATTTTTTTGCTCTTTCGTTGATCGAAATAAATGAAAAATTATTAGTAACTTCCCTCCTTGAAGACAAAAAGATTAGTCGTTCAAGTATTGCTTTAAATAAAACTTTAAATTGTAATTGGTGCCCTTTTGTTGAATAAAATATTCCTCCTATCAATTTTAACCTTCAAAACATACGAAATAAATAATAATTGGATTAACTAATTGAAATTTCTTAGTAACATGTGTTAGAAATTGCGTCCACCTGACTGCTTGAAATAAAAAATAATTAACTTTCTTTGAACTTTAAATCTGTAGCAATATTTATAGTCAAAGCTATAATTTTCCCTTTTTTGGCGCTAAAAGCAACAGTCGAGAATTTGCTTCTTTTTTTGGTCAAAGTCTAAATAAACAACAATATTACGAGGCTTTTAAATCCCCAAATTTGTTATAGTAGAGCCTGTATTTTTTTTTTTTTTCAAATTCTAGGACTAAAAGCATAGCATTTTTAGTCGAGAATTCTGCAAGAAAATAGCGAAAAAAAGTGAGAGTCCGCTATTTTTTAGACCTCATGACTTTTAAAATTAACTACTAATGAAAATCTGTGTTCCGTAAGTGACGTTCCTGAATATTTTGTATACTCATCAAATCTGATGACCTCTTTCGCCGCTAACGTAATTGATGGGTCGTTAGGATTAGAATGCATACCTGGAACAAATAAAAGCGCAGAGTTAGATTTCATTAAATGAAACATACAACTTGAACGTGTGGATGTAAATATGATGTCGTTTGAGCGACAAACGTAAACAATTATGTGGAACGTCTGTCTGTGTCGCAGTTGCATCGCACAATCAAATTCCCACATCCACCAGCATGCAATGACTTACTTCATCACGAGTCTGTGTGCATCGTCGCGACCTTAAATATAAGTGTCACCCGAATAGCACCGTTCGCGAGAACGGAATTTGTAAGGCTCCTCATTAAAACTCGATCTAAAGCGGCATGCAGCTCATAAAAGCTGCATCAGCTCCGAGGTCTCTTTCCCTTTAACACCGCCTGTAATAAAGCAAGCCGGACGGAATGCACACGGCAGCTACATGAAAATATTCCGCCCTCCACCTATGTTGTGACCCACAAGCCATACAGGGGATGGAACACGAGCCGTGCCAAAATCAAGCTTAGAAATTTCTAAACTGCCAATCATTTCCTCGTTAAGGACAGAATTAATTTGGCAAAGGAGGAGTTGTATCAAAAATTGCAATATTTTTTTCCTATCAAATAAAACGATATAAAATTTAAGGAATTCCAAATAAAATTGTAATTTAGTAAGAAATTTTTTATTTTATTTTGTTGATTTATTTGAAGTTGAATTTATGGAATTGTCTAACAATAAGTGATTTTTTTTAACTAAGAGCAGTTAACGCATTTTTTTTTTATTATTTGAATTAAGCAAATAATATCAATTTTTCTGTACAAAACAGTACGAAAAAGATTGATTAATATTTTATTATCTTCATTTAATAGAAGGTTGAATTATATTATTACTTGAATCATTAAGTACAAAAGCAAATAGAAGAAGTTTAATTTTAATAATATAAGGATGGTTTTTATTAGTCGAGTGATTTTATTTGATTGTATAAGCATATTTTTTTTCATCACAAATCGCATGCGTCATAGTCCCTATACTGAATGATTTCATATTTAAACAACGCCAATATTCATGTTAAAATTAAAACATTAAAAACTTGTTTTATTGGTAAATATAATTTACTGAAATAAATATTTTTAACTTAATATTAAAACATTTAAAAATAAATCATACCATATATTTTGTTTACTTTATTTATGATGTCATTTTGGTTAATTTTAATTCATTACAACAGAATCTCCATCAGAAGCATTACAAAATGAACAAGTAATAAATTTTTTTATTGTTCAATAAAAAAATTTATTACTTTCAAAACATTCAATATCATACACAATAATAAAATTTTGTTTATTTAATCAAATAAAACAAGTTAAATTTGAGGAATTTAAACAAAATTCTAAAATTGACCCAAGATATTTTTGGTCTTATTTTGATAATTTATTATTTTTAAATTGAATATTTTTAACTTTTAAATTTTGTTTCAACTTATGGAAGAGTAATTAAATAAATAATTACTCCACACTAATCCGAGCTTCTTTGTGTCGACTCTACACTCTTTTGATTAATTAAATTGAGGAACTAAATTGGTATCGATATTTATCTGTCCTTAATAACTGAATTAGTTAATTTCGTGAAAAAAATGAATAAGATTTAAAATTAAACGCCAGAAAACTTTGTATAAAATTAATTATCCTGTACTCAGAACCTGCTCAGAACAATAATTGAATAAATATATATATTAAATTTTATACATTTGCTTTTCTCGTTTTGATTTCTTTTCTTGCACTTTTTGCTTCTTGTCGACAACTTTCATATGTCATAAAACGAGAGAGCACCACATCCATATTTCCATTCAATATTATATATCGCATCTCACACGCGGTGGTGCCGCAAGAGCTGCCTGTAATTTCATCTGATGTATTGGACACATGCACACGTCTCTCTCGCTCTTTCTCTCTCTCATTTAAAGAGCGAGAGAGACGAGCGTGCATTAAATTTGTATAATACACGCCACGGTATTCCTGCGTCCTTTGGACCGACGTGCACGAGACACTAAAAACTAACTGCCTCGACACGCGCGTTCGCCGCAATGGAAATTTTATGCACATCTCGCGAATAAGTCGTAGCAATTATGTATGGCCCACCTGGGCCAAATTTCGGATAGAAGAAGGGTTCGTCGTGTTCAATATGTGCTGCCGACGCCGCAAAATTTTTTCCCCACCTTTTTTGCTTGAAATCTTGGGCAAAGGTTTTTATGAGCCTTTCGCGGCCGACCGCGCTGTGGATTTGCATTAAATTCCTGATCTTTTGACTCAATTGAGCGATGAACCTTGTGATCCTTCAGTGTCCCATTTTATTTCACTGCTAAAGACCAAAAATGTTGCGCAGTTTTCGTATTTTAAAATAAATTATAATTCACCTTTTTGAGATTAAATTTGTTTTATTGCGATTAATTAGAAGGTGTTTATATAAAAAGTGATGATTTATATACAATTTCAGAACATTCCAGTCTTCACTTTTAATATAAAGAGCTAAATTTAAAGTTCTCAATGCATTTAATCCAACTGTGACTCTTTAATTTATAGCAACATCACATTTATTTTGTTATTCCCAATTCGAGTTTTTGTGAATTTTAGCATATATGATTTACTGAAAAAAATTCCGATCTCACAAACCCTTTCTTGAAAAATTTAAACTGAATTTCAATTAGCTTAATCAAATGATTGATTAATAATATGAATAAGCTCTATAAAAAAATAAATTATCATAATATTCAAATAAAATAATCTAATATGATGTAAATTTTGATAGAATTATTTTTGTTTATTCATATCAAGAGTTTTGTAGAGTTTTGAAGTTGTAGCAAAACCGTCATGGTAAACATTATAATCCACTTCATCTCGGCACACGAAATCTCCATTTAATCCAGTTCGACAAATGCACCCCTCGCGAGACACACCGCGGCGGGAATGCGCCTCGGGGATGTAACGAATTAATGTGACGGGACGAGACGTGATGCAATTAAACGCTCGTTTGTGTTGTTTTCACTCAACTCGCAAATCTCTCCGCTCGAGTGAGTGTGTTTCTCTCGGAAAATTCTCTCGCTCATCTCGCTGCAAACTCCAGATCATTTCGTGACGTCTTCGCCGCTCAAGGGATTAAGCAATTTGCGAGAGGAGAACCGCGAACTGCGCGGCGAGCATTACGCGCTTTTCGAGCACTTCGAGCGTCTCGATGGGTTTCTTACTTGATCGCGCACTCAGTTTGCCAACGATAATTGTAAGACACTTATATTGCAATACGCTAAAAATATTAGACGTTTTTTAAAAGATTATTTACAAAATTTTGCTCAGTAAAATTATTGAATACGTGGACGATGTGATTTTAATTATACAAATATTTCGAATAAGGTAGCTACTCAACCGGTATAAATGGATTTAGTATTTACTGTAGATTCAAGTTATTAGTGAAACAAGCTGATGACTTTATTAATTATCATTAAACCTATTTTGTATTGCATGCGTCATAATGCAAATGCTGTATTTAATATTTTATTCAATTCAAAATTTAATAAACAATTAAATACTTTTAAATATTATACATAATTTTATAAACGGAAATTTATACCATTTATACAATGCCCAAATATTTAACTCTTAAAATATAAATTAATATTATTAATTTTATTAAATTTACTTTGTAATGTATAATTATAGTTTATATTAGTTTATTACAACAGTGTCCGTCACAGCCAATGAAATATTAACAAGTAACGAAAATTTAATTTAAATACTGCAATTATAAAATAAAATTTATTTATAAAACTTAATCAATTTTGCTTTACTATTTCCTCCCCAGCTGACCCACAGAGTTTGCTTTCAATTATAGAGAAAATTCCACTACAAAGCCGCGCTGGACAATGCCAAAAAGCATTTGCCTGCAAAATGTAAATGGCGACCAATTACGTAATCCATAATTAACAGTTGACGTATGAAAATGTGAGCTATGCGCACATATATCACCGGCGGCCGCCGTAAATAAAATAACACGGCGCGGGGCTTTTTTGTTTGACGGACGCGAGCGAGCAATGCGGCAGAGCCCAAAGGGTTGACACCGACAGCAGGTTCGCTCAAACCTCGTTTATGCCGTCGAATGACGGAATTACAGGTCAGCATAATATCTCGCCAGCAAAGCAATCCTGCATGCATGTGTGCTTGACTGCTAATGAGAAAATATTGCAACTCATTCGATATCTTTTTCATGTAGGGTGGAAAAAATTGCAATTGTCTGATTGCAACTTCTAATTGATTAAATGCCAAACATATGGATTAGTATAAATTTGCAATACCATATAAGTCATAGATAATTTTCTTTAACAAAACGCACCAAAAAGAATAATTATTTATAAAAAGGATGAATTTAAAATTGGAAAAATATATTTCCTTCTTTTATAATAATAAATAAATAAATATATAAATTGCTATGTAATTCTGAAGCTCGGGGAGCTATAGAAAATATATAGTTATCAAAATTTATCCTTTTATAACCAGAATTTCGGAATTAAAATTAAGTTTCATAAAAGTGATTCCTCTGGATATAGTTTCGGAATTCCATGTTAAATTTTTCATAAAAAAGTTTTTTAAATTTGTATTTCAAAGTCAAAAATTAATTTGATAAAATAAAGGATTTTTAGTTGGTTTTATCGAAAATATTGTGGATTTTATTCCAATCAACATTGAGAGATATTCATAGTAAAGAAAAGTTGGAATTAAATTTATTTGAATTTTTATTTATTAATAACAATGCTTCTTTGGATTCAAAATTAATATTTTAACACTTAAGTTATCTTTTTTCAAATTTAATGATAAATAATGTTGAATTAGAAGAAAGAAGAAGAATTTAATGCAAATGCATTCATAAAGACACGATTCGTGCCATCCGCTATCAAACTCTTTTATTTCCAGAATTATAAAAATCGATTATCAAATTTAACAGAGAAAAGCCATATTTCTAATGTAAACATTTATTGAAGTCGAATCATAGACAATTTAAAATTGAACTTTTTGCAAGCGACAATTCTACTCAAGCTGAGAGTCTCTTGGAAGTTTCGGGACGAATTTTCCTCTCTCACTGCAAATCCGTCTTTTGAGGTTTGCCTATTAAGCGCTGCGGTTTGCTCTGCAGATGGGTCCCCGGGTGAGCACCGGGAGGACAAGCCTCAGGGCGCTTTGATTAGTTGAAGAGAATTGATGGAATTTTGAGCGCGGCGGCTGCAAGGGAGGGAGGGAGGGCGAGGGTGGCAGTGACGTGACCGATCTCCATCTCTCGCCCTGTAAATTGTCTGCCGGCGTTTGAGCCGTGTAATAATGTATAAAATAAGATCACACACACACACAGCGAGAGCGCCCGGGCTCTGCTTTTAATGCTGACGTGGCGCGCCGAGATCACCGGCTCGATAGGGTGCAGGAACACGCGATTTAAAAGCTCAGACACCCTCGGGGTTGTTGCTACAACTCGGCCTGCTCATTATTAGCATTCAAATTTATGATTTCCTGCGCGCGCGAGTTGGCCAGGCCAGGTCGCTCGCTCTCTCGCTAATAAAATGCATTATTTATGAGAGGGCAGCTCCTTTTCTCCGTTTCCTTTTTGGGAAAAAAAGGAAAACTCTCCGCTCCCTCAGACTCCAAATGCTTTTTTCGGTTCGCTTTTCAGTCAAGTGCGTTCGATGGCCGAAGAAGGGAACGTGCGGTCCGACCTAACCTGCCCCTTAAGTGGTGATTTATATCATAATTTGGAAACGGTAATGTACTGCTGCTTCGAGAGGGAAATACACATCGAACTGTTTTGCAGTTACATGGGCGATACAGCTTCCCATGTTTTTTTAAGACATTATTGGACCGAGTACCAGCAATACGAGGTATATAAAATAAAAAAAGCTACAAATAATTAATTATTTTTAAAAATCCTTCAGTTTCCATTTTTTTTTTGTTTTTATAAAGAAAAACACAATTTAAATATCAAATTAAGTTTATTGAAACCATCTGCTTCCAGGGTAAAATTTAAAACTATTCAGCACACAGATCCATAAAAATTAAAAATTTAATTTAATAGTTTTTTTTTTAGTATAAAGGAAAATAGTTACCTTTTTTTTGAACGCTTTTAATTTAATTTTTTTTTAATTAATTGATTTATTTTACACTTTTGCTTAATAAATGTGTTACTATTTTTATAAATTGATATACATTTATTTCATTTAACTTTTGCTGAATTTTATATTTTGATATTCAACACGATTTAGTTCAATTTTGTAATTTTAGTTGCAAAGTGTCTTTATTGATTGTATCAGAAGGCAATTACTGCCTAGGTAAATAATACATACATTCAAATAAAATTATAAATTTTACATAAATAAACAAAAAGCATAAAACTTTTCTGAAATAACTTTATATGAACTATAGCTCGATTTTTCTTTTTTCTTATCAAAAGTGTATATTTAATTCATAATCAAATAATTTATACTTTTGGCTTTTCCTCGCTGCAATTAACTGATGAGAGGTAATAAATGAAATTGAATTAACAACCTTTCTGCATAAAGCGTTTCTGCCCCAGTTAATATATCGGTCGTTGCTCAATTAAAGCACGCCTTAAGTCACTATAAATAAATATTAATTCCGCGGCTTTCCGTTTCAACTTTCCACACAATGCGACACAAAACTGCTTCCCGGAATAATTATTATCAATCTGGCTCTCTCAGTAATTTGGAAAATACGCCGCAATCAGCATTTCCAATCAGCGCCTACCTTTCTATATGTGACGTGGAAATGTGAAATAAAAAAAAGTGGGCGTCACAAACCAAATTCCTCCGGTGCGTGATCGGTCGGTTATTGGAACCTTTTTTGCCCAAATCACCGGAAACTTGTTCCGGGAATAAAGTAAAACTCACAGGAAAAATGAGCCGTAAAGGTGGAACAAAAACGGGGTGTGCCATTTGCTCCCCCTCGCTTGCTCCACTTTTGCATTCGAGCCCATCTGCCGTTTAAGACGAGCTCGCCGGCGCTGAGAATCGCACTCCTGAGACTCTCGTTTCTCAAATTGTTATTCCGCATTCATTTTTAATTTTTGCCATTTCTCAAGGCGAGATGGACGGCCTCGCGGAACGCATCTGCGCCCCTTCACAGAAAAACAACAGAGCGGAATCTTACTCGGCGCCATTTCAACTACAAGAAAAATACACTCGTCCAGCTGGTGCACCTTTTGTTGCAGGAAAATTTTTACCCACTCTTACAGAGAAAATAAAGTTTTAAATAAATTCTTGTGCCAATATATTCATGCAACGCCTCATCAATTAAAAAATTATTTATATAAATAGATAATTTACCTCAAACACGGCGAGATGACTATACATCTATTTTATTTTTGTGAAAATTAAAAAAAAAATCATATTAAAATTATTTATAGGAATTACTTGCAAGCTACTAAAGGTAGAAGAATTGTGTACTTTTTCTTATTAGATGCATAAATCTTTCACATGAGTAAAGTCAGTCACAAGCCGAAAATAAGAGGCATTGTAATGTTATTTATTACTTACTGAATGAAGGATATTATCCTTGACAATATTTATAGTAATTTTTACAAAATTATTTTTCCAATATTAAGTCACACTGTTTAATAATAAGAACATTTCGAAACTATAAAAATAATGAAAAAAACATGTAATAATAAAGTAAATAAATAATTTAATATTTGAAATAAAAAAAAATAAAAATTTGAAGTAAACCAATTGAAAAATTTTAATAAGAAAATTTTGTTATTTTATTTCTTCAATTTTTTTTTCAAAATAACTTAATGTTAGCGTAATTAATTGATTCATTAAAACTTTATATTTTACAGCGATTTTTCATATATTGATTCTGAGCGTTGCTGAGTCGTTAATTTCCACTAAAAATTAAATTTCTACTAAATTGAACCTACTTTCACTGTTTACAAATTCGTCACTTTCCCTTCATCTTGTTCTTTGAGTTTATTCATGTTATCAAGTCGTGCGTGGTGAAAATATATACCATAGAATAATCTGTCTTTGTTGCCTTCCAGTCAACACGCGAATGGTTACCAAGTGAGCGGAATAAAGCCAAGTACTTGCTGTGTACACATAACTGCTTGATCAAGTGGTGTTGATTTTGCGTCTGCTTTGGTTGAACACACAAAACAACACAACAATAATTCACTTTCAGCGCCAGATAGATCAATTGCAAAGAGAAAAAGGCAGCAGGAAACAGGCCTCCGCTTTCCCGCAGCCATTAGCGGCAAAGATTCGATAATGAATCGCGTAAGAGCATTTCCATCAGAATAATATTCCTCCGCCTAAAATTGTCTTAATCCTCTTCTGCAAGCTCCGTTTGCTGCTCGAGGGCGCCGATATTGAAGCCGAGCGCCGTCGATATGGCTGCGAATTCGCCTCTCTCTTGTTTGTTTCGCCCTTTATTGCCGTCTCTGTGATAACAAAAGACGACGATTGACCAGACTCGACGAACACACTCAAAACAAGCCCCGGGCTTTTATTTTGCTCCAACGCGCTAATCCGGAGCTTTTTTGAATTATTAATAATTTCTTGATTTGTCATTCTTGTGATTCAAATATTTAAAAGAAAAAAATGGTAGAAAGCAGGTTTATTGAATTTTGTGCATTAATTAAAATAACCTAATAATAAAAAATATAGGTGTTGATATTTTACTACGCAAGGTATAAATAAATCAATCATTTAAAAATAGATATTAATTGGATTTATAATGCTCCAGATATTTTTAAAAACAATGAAAATGATGCCGATTGTGGAAGACCAGTTCCAAGAGTTGGAGTTCAGTTGAGAGATGAGAATTTTTTTAAATAATTAATATTTAAAGCATCAATTCAACAGTAACAAAAAATTTCAATGTTAATAAGTTCTAATTTAATTTTCAGAATACTTGAATTTAAAAGCAGGTTTCTCCAATAATGGATATTGCTCATCTTCAAATAAAATTAATAAAATAATACAATTTTTTGCTTCTTCCTGAAATTTCAAAAAAAAAAAAAAAAAAAAAAATATGAGTTGTAAATTACAAATAATTACCGACACCGACCGAAACAAAACATAAATCTGCGAAATTGTGAAAACATGTAATTGAAATTGATGGCATTGAATTTATTAAAAAAATATGTAGCTTCAAATTTGAATTCAGTTTTTTTTTTTTTGCATTTCCGTGTCTGCAAGTTAATGAGCAATTTCATTAAAAAATCTCAAATTTGAACGAAAAAGTAAAATGAAACGTGGGCAAAGAGGACAGTCTCTTGACATAATATAACCATTTTATCTTCCGTCCATGGCACAAGTGGTGGAAAATAAACTGAAACTCTACAATTTTCTCATGTTGCTCGTTTTTCGGTTTGCGCAAAAACACAGAGCAGCGAATAATCCGATCCTCGTCTCTCGTCCAGCCGGCTCGTAATCCATCTCTTGCGCCGACAGCGACGCCGGCAGTGATTATTTGCTGAAATGCAGCTATGCAAATAATAATAATGAAGTAGTCCGAGTTAAAGGACTGCTTCATCTTTCTTTCATGACGTCGGTCTCTCGCTCTCTCGCGAAATCCTCTTTGCCGCTGGACAAATGTTTGTCCAAATTATAGAGAATGAATGAAGTGGCTTTGTTTTCGCTGGTGCCGCCGGGGCGCAATAACACGAGGCGAAATATAATATGCCGTATCGTCGGCGCAGCGAGTTTGAATTAATTTTGCATGTGGCTCACATCACTGCCGGCCTCCCTTTGTTCGCACACTTTCAACTCTGCAGCTCTGTGTGATGTGACGCGATGGAATTCAGCAGTGTGTGACGCAAAATGGCAATCGTTTGCATTTTTGCTCGTTATCTAACGCGAATCGATGAGAGCAGCGCATTTATTCATTACGTGAACCTTTGAAACACCGCGTTTGTTGTCATGGTAATTTTGAGTATTTTCTATGGAAAACAAATAATTTTTATATGCTTACTTAATCTTCTAAAACTTTAAATTCTCACATAAATTAATAATGAGGGAAATAGAAAACAATATAATTTTAACTGAGATTCAGAAAAAAAACCTTATTGACCTTTTTTAATGAAATATTGCAAGAATCGTGAAGAAAAAATTACAAGAATTTGAAGAGACGGCAAAAAAAATGCATAAAAAAAAAATACGTGGCTTTGTTGACAGATATTTTAATTTTTTTAATTGCTGCTTTTGAAATTTAAGTTAACGACAAAAAGTAAAAAACGCCACTAACTTTCATTCTACATATTTTAATTTGTATGCATTTCTACAGCTATTATTGATAGCAAGCCTCATTATTTTCCATTTTATTGATTTCTTCATTGCTTCTTCTTAACAAGCACATCAGCCTTGGACAAAAAGCGAAACGCAGACAATGCAATTTGAATATCTTGTTACCTTTGAAGCAATTTAACATGATTCATGCGCCGCGGCGAGCACTTCATGAATATTTAATAACCGCACATAGGCTGCACCTCGGCGGATAATGGCAGTGGAGCGACTATCGCGGCGATAAATTTTACTTTTTCTCACATCAAGACTTTCGCCGGCACCAAAGTCGTAAAAGTCGCGGATTTAAGGTGAAAAATAATTTATAATGCCCGAAGTGCGTGCTTTGTTTCTGAAATTATATTTAATTGCGGGCCGCAGGAATTTCCCGGTCGCATGCGTGGGTTTGAATTAAGAAAGCAGGGAACTTTCCTCCCCGCACTTTGGTGAAAAATCCCCTTTCGTGCTCGAAGATTTGTGAGTTGCATTTCCACCTGCACGCACAAAAGGCTGTTTGTGCGCCGAGGGTGTCTTTCTTTTGTGATGCAAACTGCACCCCTGGAATTACAATTGCATCGCTCACATCAGTCTATTTATACTCTGGACGGGTCACGGAAGGGGTTGTTTTATCTGCAGCCAACCATAAATAGAATTGCTCCGTAAAATGCAAACGAGCCATTCGAGTGCGGCTTTAATTTAAATGGCCATTTTATTGTCAAATTATTCCAATATGATCGGATCGTATTTCAAAGTAGAGTTTAAAAAATAAGAAGCTTGGAAAACAGGCCATATTAGACATCATTAATGTTAATTTTATTTGAATTTAACTGAAGAAATTGACACTTGAAAAGACGATCATGGAAGTGAAGAAAACGGGCTTGGTTGTCTTTGAATAATGATTTTCATTCAGTTTGTTTTTAAATAAAAACAATATTTTCAACAAGGGCAAAATCTGTTTTATCACTTCCATTTAAATTTAAGTAAATAAATTAAACCTCAATGAATTGAAAAATGTTTGAATTGCAGGAATATTTTTCTTTAAAAAACATTCTCTGTTAAATGAGCTCTTCTCGACAGCAAGAAAAAAATTGCTGTTTTGTAAATTTTTGTAATTCTAATGAACAGGCGCCATGCTCAAAAATTCAGGGGCTCTATAAGCGATAAATGCAACAAAAAAGAGTAAAAAAAAAACTGGCTTGAATTTTCTTGTTTATCAGAAAAAGTTTGAAATTATCATGAATTTTAAAATTCCAAGATTGATAAATATTTAATTTTCTCTTACCTGTCAATAAGTGAGTTCACGTTAATGAAGAACAAACTCCAAGTTTTCCTATTCATATTCTCGGCCGTAAATAAACACCAAAGTTGAAAACATCAGTTGCGAACTTGATGAAGTCTGGCGGCCATTTAAAGTAAATCCTGCGAGAACGTTGGCAGAAAAGTATTTTGCAAGAGCAAGCGAACTCTATTAAGAGTGCTGTGCATAAACACACGTAATAACAAGAAAAACTTGGCGACCATAGCTCGTCTCTTGAAAAGCTAATTCAACTTTTGCATGCGTTGGACGCCGACCAATATTTAAATTGCTAAACATTTACAAGCCGATCCATCACGTCGCTTGAATCGGCTCCAAACCAATTTCCACGGGGAGCATTTTATCTCTGGCCCATTTTATGATCGGTCGGCAGTGATAATCTAATATATGCAATTCTGCCAATTTGGTGTATGAAATGAGGCCGAAACATGGCGGCGGCGCACTTTTCAAAGCGATTCGCCCCGATGATAAATTGCACCGTTCCGCATAATATGGAACATACATCACGCTGACCTCGCGCGCCATCGGCAAAAGTAAAATTTGTCTTATCGAGCCAAAAACACGTGTTGTTACTTTCGCGAGATAGCGCGGCAGAGAGAGCGAGTCGGGCCGGGCGATAAATCTGGCCGCTTTGACGCGGGACATGTGCAATTCGAGCTGCCCCCGGTCGGATGTGACCCAAACATAACATGGTGCTCTCCTATAACCCGTCACACCACTGACATTGACTTGCTCTCAAGCCCCTGAAAAGCGAAACTTCCGAAAACACAAAATATATAAATAAACCGAGATAAACATGATAGAATTTGTGCATAGAACCGTAAGTATTTTGAAAGGGTCCACATTTATATGGGTTACCTGCTAAACTTACAAAAAGGGCTAAATTTTTAAAGTAATTTCAAAATTTTGTTTCAGCTAGAACTCTAAATTTGTATTTAATTTGGTAAAATAGTATATATTAAAAAAACCACCCCATCAACAAATTTAGTAAAAAAATTAAATTCTCTAATAATTTTTTTTTATTTGATTGCTATAAGCAATTAAGAAAAATTATCATCTGCAATTGTTTTATAATTTTATTAAAAATATAAATTATTTTGGTTGAATTGAAATTCATGCGGTGAAAAAAAATCTCTTCAATTTAACAAAAAAGGCACTCAATCTCCTCAAATTTTTACCGTTGCCTTAAGAAATTTTAACTATTTTAATAAAATATAATTTAGCTCATTTTTTTCATTCAAATTCCAGATTTCGATTTTACTGGAATAAAAAATTAAACGAAGGCTCATTTCAGCAGAATAGATGGGATCTTTTAAATCTTGGAAGTTTAAGCAAAATTCTTGCTGTTTTTTCCCCAACAAATTCCTTTTCTTTCAAATAAATTTAATGCAAATAATGTGACGTTACAATTGGACAAATATATAATTATAATAATTAATTACTGTTATTAATTAAAATTAATTGCATTTCTTTCTTACAGAAAAAAAATCTTTTATAATTTCTTATTAAATTTATTACAGATGTTTCTTCACATTTTGATTTCAATTTTCAGCGTGGCTTTCTGGCTGAACGAAAATTTTTCTAGACTTTTTCACATACGCCTCACCAGGGACTCGTCCGACTCTCTCGTAATATGGGAAATCTCGCACGGACCGACAGCTGCGGTGCGCGTGACGTGTTTTAAAAGACTTTTAGTCCGTTGACTGAATGGCAGGATTATAAAAATAAATTCCTAACTAGGCGTGCCAGTTAATTATAATTTATATACCTGCACGTGTTGGTGTCGTTCGGCGGCGGCGGCGCCAGAGTAGAATGGGCAGGAATAATAAATGGCGCCCTATCTGCTCTCGTCGTTCGCCCTCCGCCACCATAACAATAATGTTTGCTGGCAAGTGGCGGCGGCGGCGACGAGTCTCGCTTGCAATCGTTCTTCTCGTGACGAGAAATTACGGACAGACAAGGTGTTTCATTAAATTGGCCTCAATCGCGAGACTATGAATGTGCACAAGACGGAGAAAGAGCCCTTTTAAAAGATGAAGCGAGAGGAGATTGCAATCTATTAACCTGCTTCTTTTGAAACCTGCAGCCGCTTAATGCGAGAGGATTAACGGTGGAAGGAAGGGAGGAAGCACTTGATTAAATATTGTATGATTGCCAGCAGCGAGCGAAACGAAGATTGAGCTTCCAATTGAGAGCTATACTGGCTTTAAATGAGGAAAAAAATCAATACAGTATCTGCAGCTGTAAATTATTAAACAAATTAGGTTGGTATAAAAGGTTTCAAATCAATCTATTATATATTTTTGATAAAAAAGATTTGGATTTTTTTATAATTATTTTCCGTAAAACGAAATAGGGTCCTGACAAAAGTGGTTCAGCTGTTTTTTAATACCAAAATTCAATTAGGGCCTGTTTCATATTGCAATAATTCCAAGTTAGATCAATATATTTACAAGTTTTCCCATTCAAAAAGAGTGTTTTGGAAACATTTTAAATGCATACAAAAGCATTATTTAATTAACATGAAAATAACAATGTCTACACAGAATTAAAATATTTTTGAACCCCTAAAATCAATTTGAACTATTATGTGGTGATATGAAAGTGATTTGGTAAAAATTTATTTAGTGTTGTTTTGAGAAAAATTATTTTAGAAAATTCCCTTAAAAGAAAGAATGTTAGATTTAAAAAATTCAGTTCTCCCAATGACTTAAATTTCTCTCTCGGAACCAAACAAATGCTAAAATGCAGCGAAAAAATTATCATTAAAATTAATTAGGCCACTTTTATTGAACAAAAGCATATCCTTAAATAATATTTGAATATGGAAAAGCCCGATCCCGTCATTTCCATGATCATCTCCTCAAGTATAAATTTCTTCAAACAAATAATTAAATTGGCCGATTAATGAACACATTTTTCTGCACCATATTAGAAGATAAAATGACTTTCTCAGAATCTCTTAAAAATTTATTTTATTTGAAGTATTTTGAAAAATTCTATATTCATACTATTTCCTTTGGCAATTAAGTGTAAGCAAAGTTTGAACACATTTCCAATGCAAATTGGACACTTGGATTGAACTGTCAAACTTTCTGGTCGGCGAAAAGTCGAAAGTTCAAATGCAAAGGGCGTCTCGCTCTCACAATTATGCCAATTGGATCGGCTTATCAAACGCACGAGACCTTTCTCCGAGTTTGAGACTCTCTTTTGAAGGTGCTCTGCAGCACAAAGCGAGGTTCCGATCACAAAGGCCAGTGCAATTTTGCTAAGAGTAGCGAAAAAGCAACTGGAGAAGAACAAGTTTTGGGCGTCGGATTCGGCGATTGTAGCTTTGATTTAATTACATCAACGGCTCTGCCTTCGGAATTCTTTTCTCTCTTTTCCCGAGAATTGTGTGCGAGTCTCGTTCTCCAGTCGAGACTGATTTATTGCCGAAGTTATAACAAGCAATCAAGATTTATAAATTGCGCGCACGGAAAACAAAGACTGGCGACGAATTTACAAGAAAACGACCCCAATACTTCAGCCGACAACGTCCGGCCAATGGATTCCGCCATTACTTTTTGCCTCAGCCAGCGAAATACAAGAGGATTTGCTTCGATTGCCGTTGATACAATGCCCAAGCACATCTGGTGAGCGGAAAATTGGCCTGCAGCCATTTTTATTGCTCCGTCTAGCAATCGGCGTCGGCTTCATTTTTAACTTTCAACTCGCAAAAAAGGGTCTCGCGAGGTCACTTTTTTTGTTTGCTTTCTCTCTCCGGCGACGATCGGCGGGCGATATCGCGAAAGAGAAAACTGTCACCGAAAACAAGCAGAGAGAGAAAAAGGAAATTTATCGCGACCGACGCTTTTGTTTGCGGACGATATTGTTAACTGATTTCGCTTTTCTTCTCTACGCACCACGGTGAACAAAAAATAAATAAGCAAATTGGATTTTTTCGTTTCTGATGCATTTTGCATATCATTTGTAAGAAATATAGAAAAATATCAATACAAAATATAATTCATCTTTATAATTGATCGGAAAATTAAAATTTATGTCCAACAATTTTACTTTTAATCAGGGTTTTCGTTTTAAGAAATTATTCTCAAAGTCTAATCTTTCTTTTATTAGCGAATTGAGGCTGATTTTTCACTAGATTTCATTGATTTTTTTCAAAGAAAACAAACTGAAGTTGTTTTTACTGGAAAAAACACCGGAATATTTTAATTTTCACTATAAATTTGTCAATATTTTGATTAAAAATGGTATTTTCATTCTTGTTTTTCCGATAATTCCTTTGTAAATTTGACTTAAAAAAATTTTCTTGATTTTAGTTTCAAAATTCAAGAAAAAATTACAAAAATAATTAAATTATTACAAGATTAAATTATGCTCATCTTAAATATTTGTTTGAAGAAATTGACACTCGAGGAGATGATCATGGAAATGAAGACATCGGGCTTTTCCTCGTTGCAAAAATTGTTTTTATTAAATAAAAAAAGCAGCCGTTTAGTTTTTTTGAATAAAAATAAATTCTATAAAACAAGGAAAAGCTTGATCTCTTCATTTCCATCATTACAATTCCCCCATTTTAGAAAAATTTAGTACACTTTCTGCCAAAATGGTTTCTCTTATTATTGATCAGCCCCTTTTTAATTAAATGTAATAAAATACAAAACAGCCGCAGAGAATTTAGTCTGAACAGAATGGACGCCGCAGAAGAATGGTGGCCAGACCAGACCGCTTTTGTACTCGGCGTCGCCGTAATTTAATATCTGCTTCAAATTCCATTATCGCAATCGAGCCGCAAGGTGTGTTCGAACGTCTGCTCGGGTGCTATTTTATGTTTGATTTCTTGTTATTAATTCTGTTCTCTCTCTGCGGCTACACCCTCGCTCGATCTCGCTTTGTGCGCCGCGCATAAATGGAATTGCCGGCGTCGTTTCTCGCCCACTGATTCCAGCCGGCGGCGGCCACTCGACCCTTTCCCTCTTTCGCACACCTGCTTTTATGCCGGGCTGCAGGACCCTGCAGGAAATTGGAGTTTTAAACACCACATTCCGGTCGGGGGTATTGGCTCGGAAGGCAATTTATTGCCCACTTCATGATTCACAGAGAGAGCTTAATTAAAATGCACACACACGCATTAAAGCGACTCCTCTCGGTGCTGTTTTGAGTGGCGGCTAATTAGACGACACCCTTGCGTGGTGCGGTTGTTTGCCTGAAGAAAAATTGCTCAATTATTGTTATTATACCGCACAGTTGTTGTCCCCCCAGCCAGCGAACTGCGTGCGAACTGATAAAATCTGTCTTTGGGTTGTGTTTACAGCGGCAATAAAAGCAGGGGTAGAATTATTTCATGCCCCTTGACCGTATGTCTCCGTTTTAAGCAGTATTATTTCGATTATGGCCCGACAACCCTTTCCGTTTCATCTCTTTTTATAAAATGATTTTAAAATTTAATCATATTCAAAAATCAGTAATTGAAACGGTTAATTTGTGATTTCATTTATTTATTTTAAATTTATTTATTTATTAATTTTTTTTTCAATATCTGACAAAACAAAAATGCTAAGCACGTGTTTACATGTGTCAAAGGCTAGAGGAGTTTCGTGTCGCTAATATTGAGACCTAAAATATGGGGCCAAACCAAAATTTTGTTGCTCTGAGTTTTTCCAGATTTTCTGTAACGTTGGAAAAATTTCAACAATATTTAAGTTAGAACAATTATGGAAACTGTTCTTCAAGTAAAAATTGACATTGAGCTATTAAATTGGCCCTGGAATGTTCAATATGGTCAGTGTGTAATTATTTTCAAAATAATATCAGTTTAATAATGAAATAATTCTTTAATTTTTTTGCTTCGATTTGTATCATACGGAAATATCAGATTAGCTGATCATAGTTTTCTTTATCTATTGCCTCTGCAGTTTTATTAGGAAATTTTGTTTTCAATAATAAAATAGGAACATTAAAGCCGTTTGAATTCAAACCAATTTCTACTTTTTTCCCGTTTTGACTTTTTGTGCGAAAATAAACAAGTTGAATTAAAAATAAAAAATAAATGCATTCCGCATGATTTACGTTTTATTTTATTTTACATATTTCCTACTTTCTCTTCATCTATTTGGACGTAGTTTTGCGATATTTTCCACTCCATGTTGGGCGTGTTTGTGCTCTCATCAGTTCAAAGGCACGTTTGATGAGATAAAAAAAAGCCACGCATATTTATATTCATAATACTTTCCATGCGCTATTTCATTTTCACTCTCGGCGGCTGAAAATAATTAGGTGCGCCGCAGAAACGAAAGCTTTGCATTATAATGCGAGGCCAGGTAAATGTTTGCGAATATACACCGGAGGCGCGCACGGCGCAAATTTAAATAATAACTTTGGAAACCCGCTGCGTGTGCCGCCTTTGTTAATAAGCCGAACGGACGCGCGGCCAATATCAGGTGAAAGTTTGCGGAAAAAGAGTTTAGCTCATCATGTGCGCCCAGCCGTCGTTGAGTAATTTTATCTGAAGCCCTTTATCCACTTTGGGGTGTAGGCTGTGCTGCGGTGTGCAAACGTTCCTTTCAGGTCGTCCGTTGCAAAATTACAAGAGGTAAGCGAAATGGATTAAAATTTGCTGACTAGACGCACCAATCAGGGTCATTTTTTATTGTGCAATTTATTTTTTATAAGTATCATTAACTCAGATAAAACACGTTTAGTCTGAAAAATATTTAATAATTTGTGAAATTTATATAATATCAGAAGGAAAATGGTTTTTATCATACAATTTTTCCTCTTACATATTCTATGATGCCGAGTTTTTATTGCATTTTAAACTGAAATTTTAAAATTTAAGGAGTTAATTCCCACGAGAAATAATAAATGAGCTTATTTGATCCTTCCAAAAAGAACTGATTTTATTTTGAAAGATTTCGCTACAAATTTTACTTCTAATTACTCTAATAAGTAGTGTTTTCAATTAAATTATGCTTCTCCTTTGACTTGTTTCTTTTTTAATAATTCATGATTTTGTAGAAGAAGAAAAACAATATTCTGAATTCTGATAATAATAAACACGTAAAAAGCAATAAAATTGAGGATAAGGTGAATTTTTAAACAACATGAATCTTATTCAAGATACTCCAAATAAGTTGAAAAATGTATTTGGGGTTTGTTTGATATCAAAATTTTAATTTAATTTATGAAAAAAGAGATTTCTCATACTTGTTGAAATGTAAACACTGAAGGCCCGTTTTCAATAGTTTTTGAAAGAATTTTCCACGTTTTTTTTTATTATTTTTGTTTTCTTATTTAATGCTGATAATATTTTACATTTTCTTCTTCTGGACATTTTCAATATATTCAATTAAATAGACACCTTCAAATAATTACAATAAACTCTCCTCCAAAATCATCAAAATATCATTTTTAGCCTGCATTAAATTAATTAAATTGAAATTTCCAGTGAATATAATTTGGTTACGTTTGCCATCAATAAGTACTTTTGGCATGCAAATGCCAAGATTGGGTGAAGTGAAACGATTCCGAAGTTTGCTTTGCGGTTCCGAATAAAGCTGTCAAGGAACACCCGTGCGTTTCCTTCCCCTGCGTCGATTAATAAGACTTTAGCAAAACGTGGTGCCAACTCACTCGGTGGGGTTGCGAGTGTGTGCTAATTAGGGAAAAAAGCAGAGAGATGTGACCTGGCGCGGGTGGCCACGCTACTTGCCCATTATTGGATGACAAACGAGAAAGTAATGGCGCTGCTCCGAGAGAAAGAGAAGGTTTTTATTCATAAGCTGGCCGCGGCGCTGATTTACACAGGCCTTAATGAAAACAACACCTAATGGAGTCGCATTAGCTCCAAGGAACTCATTACATTTGCATCACGGTGCAAATTGAATTTAATACTCGGCCTCGTTTCGGCCCTTTGTGCGCTTTCCGACGAATGTGTGCGCATCTTTTCGAGCCACTGCTTTATTAAGCGGATCACTTTTCATTTCAGAGGCGTGAGAATCGCAGTGTGTGTGTGTGGAGAGCGCCCGGTTTTGTTTGCGGATTACGTGACGGCGGCACCGAAATTGCGCAACTCCCTTGCGGTGTCGACTTGCAATGACGCAAGCGGAGGGTTTATTTATGGATATTTGCATTTTTCCTTTGCCAATAACAATTTTTTTTGCCCTTCCATTCAGAGAGAGTATTTGAACGGCTTCTCTGCAATTTATAAAATAAAAAATAGAGAATTGATGGAAAAAATTGAAAGGAAAAAAATTAAAACTCTTATTGGCAAAACAAGTTCACGACTTTTGATATTCTTTTATTTGATTTGTATTGTTGAAAAAATTTAAATAATTTATACTTAAAATTTTGATGTTCACGTTTTTCCGGTAATTTTTCCTCTCGGATATTAATCTTCATTTACCTGAAACAAACAAAAACAAATGTTAAATAAGTACATGATTTCCTGTGCATCAGCGACAGGTAATGCTGCAAATATTTACATCAAATGATGTAATAACCTATATAGTGTGACACCAAATATTTGCGATTTGCCCATTCAAACATTGTGGCGTGTAAAAAATTGAAACACATGCGGTAATTGACCGCTTAATTATGAACACGCGGACAACATTCAAATATTAGCCAAGCTGCACGAAAGCGCGGTGCGGCGGCATATTTGTTTAATTAAATTTGCAAGAGTGTCGACGAGCAAGTGGGGCGACGCGCGAGCAAAAAGTTTTGCCCTCGCGCAACAGCAGCCGAGGATTGTTTGCTCTGCTCTCTCTTGAGCACACACAGATAAATTTTCAGCAGCTATTGGTGTTCTATTTATTTGTCGGAAGAGAGAATTCACGGACGGAGGTGTCCGCGGGAGGTATCTTGCATTTGTAAGCCGCGCCCGGAGCTTTAATTAAAGTCACAGAGAGAGGAAGCGAGACCTGAATCGCAGCCACCCAGACGCGGTGGATAAGCAGAAATGCAGATTTAAGTTATATCGTGGCCATGCAAACATAGGATTGTGCAAAGCAACAACTAACCTGCCTTGTTGAGAAGCTAATCAGTGATTCAGAAGCGCTTTGATTTGTGTAATTGAAACCTTCTTGCACCACAATCTAATTGCTTGAAAATGATTAAATTACGTGTAAATAATTTTGTTGCAAATCTTTGAGAATTTTCCTAATTTCCTGTCAAAAAATTATTTATTTTGACAAAGGAATTCATAAAAAAGCTCCAAAATCTTTCATATAATATCTCGCGACCAAAACGTTTTGTTTTTAGTTAATTTAAAATCAACGAAACCAAGTATGTATATTTGATCATGAGCTATTAATTAATAGATAAATATTATAATAAACGATTTCAATTACAATTCATTTAGCTCTAATATACATAACCAGGAATGGATGCCAGATTTCCTAAGCCAAAGAATGTTTATAAACAATGCTATTCTCATCACATTATATAATTTATAATTAAAATGACAAATGCTAGAATACTATCAATTATATTGAAAATTTCACCTAAATCTTTATTTTTCAATTATAAAAATATTGGGTAATAATGTATTAATATAATTTAAAAAAGTAATAAAATTATTAATTATTAAATAAAAGTTCAAATAATATAAATTTATGTATTATTAATAATACTTTTAATTTTAATAACGTGTTCTTTTATAAATCATCTTTTAAACCGTTTGAAATGTAACGGAGCAGTTAGGATGATTTTGATCTTGGCAATTTAGCAAATTTCTTGCTAGTGGTGGAGCCGTTCTGTCCTACAATTAATTTTTTCAAAAATTGAATGCAAACGATGTGATGTAACAATTTGACAAATAGATAAAAAAAATAAAAATTTATGAAGAAAAAAATAATGACGTATTACTTCTGTCATTTAAAAAATTGTATCATTTTAACAGAAGCGTTAAAAAATACGAATTGACGAAGCCTAAAATTGGTTTTTAATTGAACGCGAGATAGATAGTTTTAATTAATAGCACTAAAAAAGTGAATGTGGTTGAGTGGAAAAACGTCTGCCTTTTCATTCATTCAATGGCAAATTAATTAAATTTTTAATCCACGTCCGAGTCTCCTAGCAAGGCAAACAGACACCGCCATTAAAGTGTCCCCGCGGCGCAGTAAAATTACACTCGACGCGCTGATTTAATCGGCAAAGTGATTCTCGACGTCGTGCCGCCGTGGTGATGGCAGAAATGCGATACTCTTTAAAAAGAACATTGTTCTCCGGAAAGAGAGTGGAGTGCACGGCAAATCCATCAAAGACACACAAACCCTGTGTGGATTTAAAAAAAAAAATACTTCAAAGCGAGCGGTTGTAATCAGATTCCCATCCGCCTCCGTATAATTAAGTGCATCTCGACTCAAAAAAGCCGCGCGGGTGGAAACAAAAAATAAATCGCCTTGCCATTCGTTTTCGTCCTTCACTCTGCGCTGCGATAAAAGGACTTTTCCTTTGCCCCACTTTTCTTCCATCGGGTTTTTCTCTCACATGTGCACAGAATAGAAGAAGAGAAAAAAAAATAATAATATAAAAACAAGCTTTCTTTTGTCTGTTGTGTCTGGACGTGGAGTGCGTTCCGCTGTAAATGGCCCTCGAGATGATGTAAACACACTTTATGTGGCCGAATTGGGCCACCGATTGTCGCTGGGGAGGTCCTTCCTCCCGAATTTATAAGCCTCGGAGGCCGCTCGGGGATTCGCTGATTAATGATCGTGTGCGGATTTATCTTGTCAGGCCGGGATAAGAGCCTGGCCACCCACGTTCATCAGCCCTCCTTCTCACCTGCTCGTGACACGCGTCTCTGCATATGTGCGAGTCCAAATGGGAAAGGTACGAATCTGTTGCAGGCGGGTATATCGGTTCGGGTAATCTTTGTTTTGGTTTGGCACATGAAATGGGATGAAATGAACAAACATTTGCGTAAATTCACTTTTTTGGTTGCAATTGATTCGATTTGGTTTTGTTGTGAATTCTTGAGTTACAGATTCACTTTATAACCTTTTTTGAATAAATTCAATGAATAGTTAATTGGTATTTATTTTCAATTTTTAAATTAACTAATGAAAAGATTATAATCAATCGCTTGTTTGCATGTCTAAAGCTTAGTCCACGATCAAATTTTTGTTCGCGCGAACTTTGGTCGCGCGACCACAAGTTCGCGCGAACTTTTTCGTCAGTCGCATGAAGCGTCCACGATCAGATTTTCTTCAGAATATTGAGCGCAGCTTTTATTGGTTGTTGATTTAAAATAGAGACGCGAAAGTCTCGCGATGATTACAAAAACAAAAGCAATCTGAGAAATAAAATAACGGACCTTTTTTTTAAGAAATTTTAAGAAATCAACAAAGAAATTTAGAAATTGTAAAAAATAATATTAATTTTAAAATTATTATATTTTTTATTTCTATAATAAAATATTCTTTATTTTCTTATATAAAAAAATGGCTCGCTAAAGTTTCTCGGGGACCAAATTTTAGCTCGAATGCCAACTATTTAAATCTAATTTTTTTCAACAAAGGACTTTTGAGTTTTTTATTTTTTTATTTATTTTAATTTTTTCCATTGTTTAAAAAGACATTTGTTCGATGCAAAAATTGAATTGTTGGACACAATGGCTAGAAATAATTTTAAAACAAAATACAAGAAGCACGGTTTTAGATCGGAATCTACAAAAATTTTCACACAGTTTATTTATATAATTTTTTAATGTTCATGACTCAACTTTTAAAAAAATTATAATTTGCAGGGAAAAACATAATTATTTATTAAACGGACGGTTTTGTATCAGTAAACAAATGGAACAAAACATTTTTATCGCGCGTGGGAATGATTTTTTCAAACCTGAGGTAGGTGAAATTTTATAGAAATTTAATTCATGTGATTAATTTAAGGCAGAAAACTTATCCTTTTAGCTTTTCTATCCATTCATTGCGACAAAACAATTCTTTTTTCACGGAGTCAAAGATAGTTTTGCAAATAAAAACAATCCGTCGCCATGCAGTCGCGATGCCGTCGCTCAGCGGTAGCAGAAGAACCACTCCCACTTTCAGCGGCGCATGCGCGAGCTTTTTCGTTCATACGAATTCGCACGAGTTGAATCCAGTTCAACTCATACGAATTCGTACAAAGTTTGTGCGACCACAAATTCGTTCGTACGAACTTGATCGTGGACGCTCAATGCTCTATTCCCATAAGTTTAACTCGCGCGACTGCGACCAAAATCTGATCGTGGACTAAGCTTTAAGAACGATCTTAATCAAAACCAAGCAACAAAAATCCTGTAAAAAAGGAATACTCTCTATTGCCTTTTTTATTTTTTTACTTTTTCATATCTTTGCATATTTGTTGAAAATAATTACATTAACTCATTATTTAATTTTATGTTAGGATATCAAACATGTTTCACTTTTCACTATTCTGACCATAATTAAAATTAATTTATTAGAAATTTTCTTGTGCAATTCCTCACATTTTTTAATTACATTTTTATGTTAATTTTGTATTTTTTTTTTTTAAAAATTGCTATTTTGATGTGAATAATTGAAATAAAAATTATCTTGCAACTTAAAAGCTCATGAATAATGGCTGCAGCCAGCAGCCTAAACATATACAGCAGGATATTGTTTTCTTATTAAAAAATAAGCATTTTACAAAACCCATTGAGGAAGGTCGACTTTGAATTCAAATCACCATAAAATATTATTTATGTTGATTTTTATGACTTAATTTGAAAAATCCATAGAGAGAAAAGCACAGAAAGGCACCACAGCAGCAAGATTTTTCAAAAACATCAGTGAGCCTCAAGCCTCGATCCACTTGTTATTTTCACTCAATTAATGGTTTTGCCAAAATAAAATGACATTTTTTAGTTGTTAATGTAATGCAATAAAAACTTTAAATATTATCAAACAAAAAATGAATTTTTGTGTTATAGAATAATTTGTTTTGAATAAAAATAAAATGAAAAATTACAAAGTTGAAAAAATTAACTGCAAATTATATTTTTACTTTTAGAAGTTACTCACTTTTCTGAAATTTTAGAGCCACTCATTCAAATGCAAATTGAATAAATGTAAATTTTTATTTTTTAGAAATTGACACTTGCAGAGATGATCGTGGAAGTAAAGTTTCCTCGTTGTAAAAATTTTTTTATTAAAAAAAACAGCTTCATCAGTTTCGGTCACAGTCAGCGACCCTATTTCATGAGCGAAATAATAAAATTAATCAGCAAAACTTAAAACGACCACATTTTAAAATAGATCAGCCGTTTAGTTTTTTAATAAAAAACAATTTTTACAACAACGAAAAGCCCGATCTCGTCAATATCAAAAATGAATTATCCAAATTTATAGAAAGATTAATCGTTATATAATTAACTCCTTGTCATATTTTCAAATTCATAGGATTAAAATGTTTCGAATGAAAAGAATCAATTACGAAAAACTCTTTCAATGACTGTATTTTAAAGTTGGTGCAGACAAAAGTCAACCATTAGAGGCGCAATCACAGATGCAGTCTGCAAGGACGGCTAGTGCTGCACGGGCAATTAAATCGAGAATTCCGCTTGTAATCCTCTTAGAAGAGGGTGGTCGGGTGCATATCATTCGCAGACAAGCTTTGGGGGTCCTTTGGCGGGACTTAAGTGTAATCACCACGGTGGCGGCATATCAAACTGTTCCGCCGCCGAGCATCGTCTTGCACAATCACAGTCCTGTTAATAGCGGCAAACACTTAGCAGCTAATAGCACCCCTTGGCGCGCGCGAAACTAGGCACGGCCGGGCAACACACCTTTTGTTATCCGCGCTCGACACTCTCACACCAACGACGAATCGATTTCTCATTTGCAAATGAGAGCCTCCCGCGCTCCCACTCTTTGCCCATTTGCCTGCCAGCATACTGATTAGTTTTGAATTGGGCCGCTCCGATTTTTCTTCTCTGCATGTGAATGCGAATTGATTTTTCGCCAACACAGCGTCAAACCTAGATATTCGCATATCGAGCAATGTAGCGGGCTTTAATTTTATTGAAAAATTGAAACCAGGCTAAATTTTTCATGAAATCCACCTCATGTTAGCTTTCAATTTACTTTTATTATATCCTTTAACAAAGTGTAGTGTCTAATTGTTTAGTAATTTTCCAATTTAAAAGCGAGTGAAAATAAATTTTGAAGGGAGAAAACAGATTTTTTCAAGCAAGGTTTGTTTGGCTGAATTTGCTTTCAAGTATATTCGAATAAATTGGATTGTAGAAATTTACATTTAATACATCAAAATGTTTTTTAATTTTATTGTTATTCTTATAATATAAGCTTTTTTGTTTGAAATTTTATATCACAAAATGTGATAAAATGGAGCTGCAGAGAAAAAACCTTTTTGTTGAGACTGAGGATCATCTAGATATTTTAAACCAGAATCCAGTTGTAATTATTATGCCAGAATAATTAACTGAATTATTGAAGATAAAACCAAATTTTTGCTGAATAATACGAGAAATTGTATACAACGTCATTTTTCAAAATGTAATTTTTGTTAAAATTGTTTTGAGAATTTTGTATTTCAAAATATGTAAATGCGTTGATAATTTAATGAGAAAAAAAATGTATTCTATTTTCTATTTTATTCTAGTATCCAAAAGTAGTCGGGATGCTTTTTCAACCAAAGCATTATTTTTATTTTTTTTTAAGTGTCAACATTCCACATTATTAAAAAAAACTAAGGAAGAACCTTGGGCTTTAAGTACATCATTATATTAAAATAAACAAATTATAATTTTTTTTTTTATATTTCAGAATTAATAAGTTTAGTGCTCTGCACAGCTCGGTTGTTTCCAGCAATGAATAGAAATTTTTCCAAAACATTAATATTCACGTGATTGCTAAATTATGAATTAATAATACGATTTTATTTTTTATGATCAACATTATTTTTTACATTGTAAACATTTCACACTTTATTATAACTCAATTTAATAAAATTAAATATCTATTACTTACTTATTTTAGTTTATTAATATTTAATTTATCGAATTTTTAGTATTTTATATAATCATAAATATTATTTAAAAAAAATAAATGCATTGTTTGTTCCAAGATATTGAGAAAAGTAAATAAAATTATTATAAATAATATAAACTATACAAACATCATCAAGTCTATAATTAAATTATACTTCAAAGGTTACTAATAAAGAAATATTAATGAAATGATAAATTTATAATCTGCAGACAAAGAATTAAGTAAATATGAAACAACAACGAACAAATAATGATGATGAATTTACTTCCGAGTTCAAAAAGTTACTCTGGGTTGTTATTCGTAAGAAGAGGAGCTGTGGAATGGCAGTGGCTCTCGCGGGCATTGATTTTCCCGGCGGCTCGCTTTGCCGTTACCCGAGATGCATCCGAACAGGCGGGCGAGCGGAATAATTAAAAGTGGCGTGTAGAAATAATAAATTTCTTCCCCTCGCCGTGAAATGCTCTCTCGCCAGCAAATATTTCACGCCTGATGTTTATTAAATTCCCTCTCGTGTTACACTTTATTGCCCCGTTCAGCATGTATATATTTGCTGTGCGAGCTTGTTTTCTTAAGAGAAACAAGATCTCCGCTGAGTTGAGCTCCCAAGAGCCCGCAAAAATTTCCAACGGCGAACGCTCTCATTTCATTAACGAGATTTCGTTTAATTGCCTCGGCGGAGGGAGAGGAATTCTTTGCAAAAGCAAGACGCAATTAATTTTTCAAAGGACGAGCGCGCGAAAAAAGATGTTTTCTTATCCCCGAGGGCAAAAGAGCGTCTCTTGGGTGTCAAAAGGGCAGAGTTCGGTGAAAATACATCTTTTCTGGTGAAAAAGCGTTTTCGGGTTTATTTTGAAAGCACTTATTCCACATCCAAACGCAGAGAGGTTTTGCAGCAAATCCCATTTCCAGATGTTTACAATTCACCTTCGCTCCGCAGGCGCCAAATTTTTTGCCGCTGCTTTTTTTCAGACGAATAAAAAAAAATACCTCGGTCTCGGGGTCATTCAGAACAGGTGCGAAGATAAAACACGGAGAGGAGTTTCTCTTCAGCACAAGGCCGCCGGCGTTTTTTATTTTTTTTTTCTGATACACTGTGTATTATTGCGGGCGCATCAAGGGCCAATATCTGACGTCCATTCACCGACGGATCGGAGATATTTAGCTTGCTTTGTTCGCGTGTCAGAGGAGGGTACGTGGCCTCTTTTTTACTTTTAACAACGTCGGCAGGTCGCCAGAACTGGTCAAAAAGGAAAACAGAGTGTATATCATAATACATTAGGATTTTATCTGAACCATCGTTTTTCCACACGTTGGTGTAATATTTTATGCTTGTTGAAGTTTTCCTTGAAAATATGGCTCAGCCAAAGAATGATTCTGAAAATATATTTCAATAATCTTGTCTGAAATATTAATAACTTACATTAAGCACTTATTACGCTAAAATTTGAAAATCTTTCTTTTATTAAAAATTTATTTACTAATTTTTTTTCTACATATTTTCAAACACCATTTAAATATCTCTGATAAACTGTACAAGTATAAAACGGGAACATAAATAATAATCACCGGAAATTATATAATTATGTATTAAATCATTTAAAAAAAGCTTATTTAAACTTGAAGCAATTTATAAATTAATTTTAGTAAATTGCATAACAATATTAGAAAATTGCAGAAAATAATGGAAAATTAAATTACAAAAGCTAAATTTGGTTAAATAGAAAAAATATCAAAGTTTTTATTTTATTTATTTTTCCTATTTTAAATCTTTATTATGGCAAACTTTTATGAGCTACTATTTGCATTTGACTCTTTGAAATTCTGGATCTCCACACTCCCTAATAAAGAATTTTACTTTGGTAAAATTTAGCTGACCATTTTCATAGTTTTTCTTTTGAACCTACCCGGATGTTTCCTTTTGAAATTTCCTTTTTCTTTTCTGACTCAACATGGCAGATGGCAAAGAATAAAGAGCAACAAAGTGCACAGGATGCATTTTTCCGAGCATCAACAAGACGTGCTGGAAATATTTATCCGCGAGACTGCCGGCGGAAGACAAGAGAGCTCTCTTTAATGTATTACTCGTCTTGTTAGTCTTCGCTCTACAGAGAATATTGAGCACGGAGGTGTGCCCATTTGTATATGTAATGTGAAAAAATCCTAGGCACGAATGATTTTTGTTCACGTAAAAGAACTGGAAGATTTTTCTCTCGACGGAACTCCTAACAAATACACGTTTTCGCTCGCGTTTGAAGTGAGACCTGCGAGAAAAGTGTTATGCAACCGGAGCGGCACTCCTGGCGTACTTGTTGCATACTTCTAATTGCGGAGGCATTCAGAGGAAACGCGCCTGGGGGCATTTCGTGGAACGAGCTCAAGAGTTGGTGGCACTCGGCAAAGAAGAAACAGCCTTTCTTTTTACAATCAATGATTGCTATGCAGTTGCACGTGCACCTTCCTTCGGGGCACATTTTCATGCAATTAAGAACAAGTGCCTGCTTGGAATGGTTTATTAAAAAAAGGTGCTCTTTAGATTCAGAAGTAGCTCTTTCATATCAGGAAGGTTGAATGGTTGTCGTTAAAATTAGGTACAAAGAAATAATTTAAAATTCTTCATACTTTAAGAATAAGAAAATTTCTTAGAGGAATCTTAAGTCAAAATAAGCTATGACCACAATTAATTAATATAAATTTGAAAAAGGGACGTTTTATATTAATAATAAACTTAATATTTTTACTTTTAACAAGCCTAATTATCAAATTATTGTGATTTAATTTTGAGCCTTTCCGGAAATGGAAATAGGTCATGTTAAACAATTTAGCGTCCCTTGTAAGCACTTCAGTGTTAATGACCAACGTGTCTCTTCAGCCAGTTTCAAAATAACTGAACCCGGAACCAAATTGCCTCGGCTGAGGAGAAGGGCCGCGTTTAATTTGCGGGTCGGGCAGCAAATTAGACCGCGATTATTTTCTGGACAATTGACCCACCGCTTCATCAGGGGTGCAAAGAGGGACAAAGAGAAAGGTGGCCCCTGCCAGACCTCCGCACTTTTGCACACGTGATGAAGTAAGTTATTAATAATGAAGGCGAGTTAAAAGGAGCCGGCTTTGTGCATTCGGTGCCAGTTTTAGCCCCGCAGGGCGCAGTAAAGGGTGGCCGACGCGCGCGCGCCGCAACCACCAGCACATAAATATTTATGCTTTATGCATCTCTGCGTGCTTTTGTTTCGGCCGTGATTTATAATAATGCGAGCGACGGAGAAGAAGTGGAGCGCGGCGAGCGTCAGATTATTATAGTAGTGGAGCCGCCGCCGCCGCCGCTTCCTCTCTCTTGCTCCGGCGTTTCTTCGGCATCTGCAGTGTCACATACACACGACGCGGCGGCCTATTCAAATTTCCGTCCGCAGCACACATACACATTTTTCGCCGAGCAAGCCAGCCGTTCATAACTTTTTCATGCAGTCTTATAATATTTAGCATGGTTTTTTCGCACACCGTCTCTCTCTCAACAACGACGACTTCTCTCTCTTTCTCTCTTCACGCGCTCCTCAGAGCGAAATGGAGAAGTCTTGTCGACGACTGCAAACCGACGCGTTGTCATGATTTATAATTTACACAGCCACGTTTGGCTTGTTTTTTTTTTAAATCCAGAAAAATATTATAGTGAAACCATTGAAAAACCAGGTAAACGCTCGATAAATCTCAAATTTAATTTTTTTCAACTTGAATCAAATATTTTTTAGAATAAACTACTTTTTATTTTCTAAAAGTAAAGTATTATTAACCAGTTCTAAGAACTATTTTCTAAAAAATTTCAACCTATGATAATCAAAATTCAATATTTAACCCTTATTCGTAAAAACATTTCTATAAAAATCACATGTTTGGTCAGAATTTAAAAATTTCCTTCGAAACCCAAATTTTGATATCAAATTTCTTCAATAATGAAAAACAAGTGCAAAAAAGATTAATTATGAGAAAAGTTAAATTCAAGAAAAACTAATATTAAATGAAACTCTTTTTCATGACAAATTTGTAACATTTTAAAGGGGTTGACAAATTTCGAGGGAATGATTATTAATTTTGATATGGTTGTAATTCATTTAATTGATTTTTCGTCCTCTTTAAGAAAATGTCCATATTATAGCTTTTGTATAACAACAGAAGAATGACCAGGTGGAAGCCATCCTGGATTTGGGAATATTTGATTTATAAAGATTTATAATGCTTAATCATTGTTTTTTACAAAGATCTGATATTAATTTAGCAAAGGAGTAACTCAAAATTTCTTCAAAATATAAGTTTCTGAAATAGAAAGTCGGCGTTTTAGAAAACCTCTTCTAGTTTTGATTTCCTTTCTGCTCACTTTAACAATTTTTTTCACTTCTTGTTATCAATTTAGTAGTTTAGTTCAAAAATAAGGAAGTAAAAGTGATGCAATAATAATTTAATAATTCCTCTCTCATTTAAACTATGCAATTATCAGAGGAGAACAACTGATTGTTTTAATTTTTGTCAAAATTAATTTTAAAATATAGTTCAAACTGTTCCATACATAAAAAAACATCAATATCAGGAAAAATGTTACGAAAAAAAAATACCAGAGTCGACCATTTGCAAATCAAGCAATTTTCAACGTGCAACCAGATGTTACACAAAGCGGCAGAAAGAAGCACTCAAACGGCAAGAAAGATTTAACCTTTCAAGAGCTGAAAAACGTGACAGGCAAAAAGTGGCCCAGTTTTTTTCCACAAGAAAAGGAAAGTAAGTAAGTAAGTGTTTCGAAGTCGCATAGAAAATAGAGGCGAAAGCGGCGTTTACTCGTGCACATGTCACGGCACTAAAAGCGAGCGGTCGTCAAACTTTTATTTATATATTTGCCGAGAGAGTTTATGATTTTTGTTTCCGCTTTAGGTCTCGCTCGCTCCGTGTTTTGTGTATTTTTCTTTTATATTTTGCAGCACATTCTGCATGCCAGACCCAGCGAGCAGACAAATGGAAAAAGCAGCAGCTTAATCTGCGGGACGTGCCCAAAATTCAATGAGACGGCTTTTTCTGAATAAAACATAAGTCTAAACTTCGACTAGCGCAGCTAACGGCGAGGGGAAGGGAAAGAGGCGTTTAATGTGTCGCTCATAATTAAAAGTGGCGACAAATTAGCATTTCCTTAGAAAGCACAACGCTAATCTCTCTCTCGGCTACAAAAATATTCTCCTTAAATTATGTCCAAACAAGATTGTTTTTCCGGAATGAAGGGGGGACGCTTTTTAACGACTTTTTTTCCTCAGAAAGTTGCTTTTCCCCGAAGGACTCTCGGTCTTGTTCGTTTCTAATTCCCCCAAAACCATGAACGGAATTTATTAAGGGCACAATATCAGATTTCCATTGTGGCGGACAAAAAAAAACTTCGCTTATTTTCAGCGGAATTGCTTTCACATTCGGATCCCTCGCCCTTTTTCTGCCACGAGCCGGCCCTTTTGTTGTATTGATATATCATGGCCGCCATTGAGAGGACACGTGCGGTGCAGCAAATTCCTCCATTGTTGTCTTTTATCATGCACGCATCTCTCGCAGACCTTAATGAACGACCTCGCTCTCCTGAAATCAAACTCGGCTCTTTCTTAATCCCATTGTAAAGATCCGATGTTTGCCTTAAAAAAAGCGAGGGGCTGAGACAAGCAGCAAACTCTGCAGTTTTGTGGACCTTCTTTGTCAGGTTGAATTGCAAAAGTTCTTATTTGACTTTTGGCTTTCGAGAGCGAGATACGAGAAGGCGGGTCCACGCCCGACGCAAATATTTACCATCGCGAGTCGCCTGTGTTTGCAAAATAATTTGAACTCTACTGATACGAAATGATCTCAGGTTAATGGCGTTTTTATTTTTATATTATTGATGGGAAAAATATTTAAACAAGTTTCGAGAAAGATTGATGATAAAAAAGGTTAATAATAAAAATTTGAATTATTTGTGTCATTACGACCCAATTTTAAATCTTCATATAGGAAACATTTACTTGTGTGCTTTCAATAAATTATGAAATTTTTTGGAAGGAAACGAGCTCTTAATTGTGATGTTTTGAGGAATTAAATTTTACATGCAGTTGTTAAATCTAAATAAAAATTATCAAAAAAGAAAAAAAATTATCTATCACATATATTTTAAATTAAGAAATATTTGTCTGTCTCTGTTCATTTCGGCACCAAAAATGCACCAAAAGGAAACTTGATTTAAAAAAATGTATTATTTTCTTTTCTTTAAAATGACCAAGAATTTGATTTTGGTTTAAAGGATCAACAAATTGTATTTCATAGTTGTCGGGGTAAACTCGGCACTTCTTCCAGCGGGAAGACACTTTATTTCCCGACATAGTAAATAAAAATATTTTCATCCAATTACACTAATGGCTTTCATAACCTTCGTTTAGCCCTCGCAGTTGTCAAACGGGCCACACACAAATTAATTCATAGTCCAAATAGCTCGAGGGGAAATTAGGTCGGCGCAAATCCGCGGCAAATGCCTCTCGTAATGACTATTTATCAGCCACTTCAACAGCAGAAGTGAATTAATTTAATCCACCAATGTGTCACGTATGGTTCGAGTGGATAGACAGATTAATCGCGAGGCTAATTCCTCCACGTGTGATGAAATAATCGCTTTCATCAATCACCGAAACGGAGCGACACCTGCGCGAATTAAAACCATTCTAGGTGTGTTTTTTTTTTATAAATCTCTCTCTCCGCCTCATTTTTCATCAGCTGGTGGCCTCAAAATCCAATTGCAACGCCGCTTTTCCGGCCTGATTACGTTGCCCGCGCGTCGAGTGGTGAACATCAAAAAGAAAAGCACGCGCTTTTGATCATAAAATCTCTGCCCGGGTCAAGTGCTGCATGTTTTCGGCGCGCTTTTTTTCTGTGATTATAAAAGCGCGTGGTTTTAACCCCAATTTCTATTACACGAAAATTCTCCACTGCCCTAGGCCAGATGATTAAACCGTGAGTCGGAAGGTGTCGTTTATTTTGCGCTCCCTTCGTTAGCAGATTTTTTTTGCGTCTACGGAGCAAATTAACACGCGCACTTCCATTTTCGGCGATTCAATTTTCCCTCTCCGCACTTCTGCTACTAAAACCAACAGGCAGAAAAAAGTAGAGACGGCTTAATTAAAAAATAAAATATGCGCTTTCGCAACTAACAACGTCTGTCCGCCTAAGATAATGAGAGCATGAAAAAGGAATTAAGCGGCGCCTCGTGCCGATGAAGGTCTGATAAATTATTAATCCGGCCCGCCGGGCGATTATCTGGAACTGCTGGCCAGAGCTTCTTCTCCCTTTTTTTCTCGCAAAAGAGAGAGCGGAAGAAATTGAATTTTTCGCCCTGGAGGGACACACTTGATTAATTTTTGGCGCCGAGGCTCTTCTCTTTAATTCAATAAAGTTTCCACCTTCAACCTTAGAGACTCTGAGAGACTCAATATTCTGGGTGAAATGAATTGCTAAAATTGAAACGTGGCACTCACAACTCACATTTTAGCGATTTTAGCCTGAGGATCTCCACAACTTTGGAAAAAATTATCAATTACAACAGAAGGAATTTTTCGGAGAAATTAAAACAAATAAATGATGAAACAAAATTAATCTGGAAAAGCCGTTTCAGTTTCACCAAGAAATTTTAAGAAACTCATTTAATATTGTGATAAATAACGATTTTTTTTAAATTAAATGAACGCTTGAAACGCTTGAAACGATAAACTAATTTTCAATCAATAAATTCAATAGCTTTCCTTCAAATATAATTTTTATTTTACTCTATACTAAAATTGATAAAAATCATTTTATTTAAAATGATTGTACATTTAAAATAATTATACATTATACCACATTATATTGTTTTAAAACATTTATAACTTATGTTTTAATGTTAATAGGTAATTGTTTTATTTTACATTATTATAACAATTAATTATAAAATTAAAACTTCATGTTTTACCACTTTAACATTTTCTGCTAATTATGTAATAAGAATAAATAGAAATTATAAAAATAATATGATATATATTTAGTTGCAAAGTGTCTTTATTGATTGTATCAGAATTTAATATTCAATTTACATTTAAAATAGAGCAGAACTCAAGTAATATTGTCAAAATGTTCATTCTTTAAAAAAAAAACATTAACTAGGTGCTTTTGAATTCAAATAATATCCATAATGATAGTTCACTGGATTTATCTTCATTTATATAAGTTGACATGGAAAAATCCAACATTTAAAATAATAAATTTTAGAATTTTCAAAACTACTTAATTAAGATATTCCTATTGATTTCATCACCTTGCTTTGAAAAGTTTTAAACTTCTTGTGAGATGAATAATTTAAACTATTAGTATGCAATTTAACAAGTTGCGTAACACAATTCCATGTAAAAAAAACTCACCGCCTCTTCAGCTCCATAGTGCAATGATTAAGATTCATGATATGCACATAAATTTTGCTGACACCACGGCGTGCAGATTTTTTTCCTCGGCTGAATCTCGAGAACATTTTTTTCACTCGGCGTGCAGTGGAGACAGTGGAGTGGGACGACCCAGACAACAACGAGAGAACCACCCTTATCAGGCGGCGCGTCTCCTCATCATCCACTCGCCGAGACGTGCATAATTATTGCGTGTTTATTTATCAGATGCTGAGATTGCAATAAATCCCTGTTTTTATCTGTCGGCGGTGCGGGTGAAAAATGACGTCGGCGGTTCGACCACGCGACCAAATGGCAAAATCGATAAAAATGGCCCGACGGACACAAAAAGCCGCCGCCACCGTTAATGTCGCGCAGCAGCCGCGCGTAATTTTGCCCTTTTTAATAATGATTCCGGAAAACCTGGTTGTTTTGCTGTGTGACGCACCGACCGGCAAAATAATGCAAAAATCAATCGGAGCGAATGTAAAAAGTGGATATTCGAGAGCAGAAAATTCGTCGATGGCAGATTCGAGCGAGCGAAAATAATGATAATGCGGAAAACGTGCTCTCTCTCGCTGCTTTTTTTGTCTTGATGGATTATTGAGGGCTTTTAATTGAGTGCAAAAAATCGCGTTTCCCATTCACGCTTGGTTTCACGGAAACATCGTGTTTTGCCACTCAAAATCGGATTTTGCGCCCTCACCGTATTTGGCTTTTTTATAAACTCGTGTGTCAATTAACCGAGGGTTAAATAACTTTGAACACAACAGAGGGCGATGGGGTTTGCTCTTGTGTTGAATAATTTGATATCCGTGATGAAATTTTCAAGTATTAATGTGCTGCGCTTCGGCTCCTAAATTATACTGCAAGAAGACTTGAGAGTAAAGTTTGATCCCCGAGTATTGTGTTGTGGAAGCGTCTCTAACGAGGTTGCGAAAGCTCAGGTAACTGCATTAATCATGACAAAGTTTGCCGCCCAAGTCAGCAGTCAGAAAAGGTGAATTGAAATTCTATATCACAGAGAATAATTATGCAAGTCAAAATATTGTTACGTTATTTAGGAATATCTCATTGGTGGTGAAAGAAATAATATTTTATGTTATCTGGAGGTTCTTTTCATGGAGAGAGTTCTCAATTCTGATGAAAATTGAGTGATTAAAAATGTATTTTGTATGGGAGGAGGTGTTTAAATTTTAGGTTTCTTTTATAAAAAAAGCAACCTTTACAAAAAAGTCCAATTCCATTTTTTATTTTTATATATTTTGATATTTATTTTTTTACATTTATTTCAGCTTCCACATTTCTTTGACTATCAAGATTTTTGAAATCAAAATGTTGCATGTTAATCATCTTTCTTTTCTAAAATTATTATAAATTTGATACAATTGAAGCAAATTATTTAAAATTATTATTGTTATTGTGTATTATTTGTCGAATTGTTATATTACATCGTCTACTTTTAATTGTTGACTTGAATTGTTTATAGAAAATTGTTAGAAAAACGGCGCCAACAACAGAAAAAATTTTGCTAAAACCTTTTAGATCAAGTGAGCCTCCGTTGACTTATTGTTAGTTTTTGTTCATGTCGTGAACTTTTTAATTATAATCTTCATTAATTATTTTTAATATTATCGCAAGATTCTAACATTGTCGCTAGTTCTAAAAGCAAAAATAAATATAAAGTTCCAAAATTCATTAAGAATGAAAAATATTTTTTGGAAGCAATAAATTCTTGAACATATTTATTTTAATTTTATTTTTCTATTTTTTAATACAGTTTAAGTAAATTTTTCCCACTGATGCACAAATTTCATTTTCGTTATCAATCCAGCATAATAAGATCATGTCATTTTAGCGCAAATAAATTAAAATCGTGTATTACACAAATTAGAGTGCATTAATCAATGCCGGGTTCAAAGGCAATTTGTTTCGATCGGAGATTAAAATGTGAGCCGCGGCCGACAGCTCGAAAAGTAAAACACTATTTCCACGTCGAGCCACCGAGGCTAATCCCTCGCGAAACGAGATAGAAATCCTGCGCGCCACTTGCAACAACGCAGTTCGCTGACCCTCGTCGTAACTACCAAACCGGACTTTGGTATTAAATTCCACTAGCTCTGTGAAATTAAATTCCACGTAACGCGAATCTCGCGCGCGCAAATCCGCAACGTTAATAAATTCCCGGCATTGCACTTGGTCAAATGGTCAGCACCAGAGCGCAAAGACACATAAAAATTACGAGTGGCTGCACCACTTTCACCCCCGATTCAATTAGGGGGAAATTAATTAGTGGCCGGTGCTCTCGTAAAGTGCACCCTTCGTCATCAGAATGAGGGAGAGAGAAAAGCTGCATTTTTCCACCGAAATAATAAAACATGATGCAGCAATTCTTGCACTTTTCCGACCGGCCATGTGTTGCAGCAATTTCAGTTGGATCGGTGCCAACCTAACCGCCAATCAATGATGGGGAGGCTGCGAATATGGACCAAAAGATGTCCCTATCCTTGCACGCCACAATTTGTCGAGAACCGCCTGCTAAATTCATTTTGTTGCCTTTTTGCCCGGGATGTTTTCTTTTTGCCTGGGAATTTCGTGCGCGTTTCTTTGGGCAAATATTTTTCTTTCGGCGGTGATTTTTGCCCGGCCTGTGACTCGGCTGAAAACGCGCTTTTTGTTTGATTAATGAACTGGAAGAGGCAGTCAACTTTGCGAAAGCACCGCGTATTTTCGGACGAAAAGTCTTTTTCGCAGAAGAAAGAGCTTTTCCGATGTCAGCAGGTATTTGCGAGCGCTACGTATCGGTAGGGAAAGTCTCTGTTGAATTGAATTGATGATGATGTTTATTTTGGCTGCAAACTTTCTTGCAACGAGACGAAAATGTATCGAGTAATTTATGGTTTTGATGGAAATTTCTGGTGAATATCGTCAGTGAAGGAGAAGCTAACTTTGAATAAAGATGGAATTTAAATTCAAATTATAGCAGGAGTAAAAGTTGCTACTAAAATATATTGAGCTAAAATACAATTATATTTCTTAGTTAACCTCATAATATGTGCAATTTTTATAGTAAAAATAGTAAAATTTAAACATAAATTTGTTGTTAGGGTTAAAAATTTTGGAACACAAAAAAAGGCTAAAATCTAGTTTTATTTTTTTTTTCATTTTTAGAAAAACACGATCTCTTTCAACTAATCAAGCAATTTTCAGTTTCAAATCAATATCAGAAGTTGTGCGTCACAAATCGCGTAAAGCTTCCAGAATAATTAACTACTCGTGAAACAAATTGGCTGAGTTTCAAATTCAAATGACTTAGCAAGAGCGCTGGCAGAATTTCGCCTCCGACGCAAACCGACACCTTAATTTGTTTGAACTTCTGGTCGTTTTACTCTAATTACGAGCTTCATCGGGGCGCGAGCTGAGTGGGTTGCTGAGTGAAAAACGAGCAAAGTTAAATGAAAAAGCAGCGAGACTTTGATCCTCGCCGGGACACGCGTCACACATGTGTGGCCCAGCAGGTGTGACAACCTGCGAATTTAGAGTGACTGACACGCGGTGTCGCGCACTTTTGACAGACACGCACACACACATCATATATATTTATATTTTATGAATTTTTCCTGATAAAAAAGCGGCAGGATTTGCGCGGGAGGTGCATTTTCGATTGCCGGGTGGGAAATTCTCCGGAGACGCCTCGGCAGTAATCCATCTTGGCTTTAAAGGAGTTTCTCCTTTGCGGCACTGGCTCTTGGCACTTTTATTAAAATGTATTGGCTCGGCTGTGCAGAAGGTGCTATCGTGGTGGCGTGACCCGTTCTCGTGCAAGCCGGAAAAATTACTCCGGCGGTGAGTAATTCGCATTCTTATTTCTCAACAAAAAAGACGAAGTAAGAAAAGAAAATTACCAGATGTAATTTGGGTGAGATGAGAGAGATAAAAACAGAGACGAACAGACAGTTTTTTGCGCAGAGTCTTTCTCGTAATCAGGAATAAAACTTAAACTAGTGAATTAAATAAAAAAGTTGAAAAGTATAAAATAAAATAATGAATATATTAAACAAAATTTCAAACTTTTATTGAATTATACTTATCGTGGAACTCAAATTGAATGATATAATAAAAAAAATTAATTTACAAAATTAAAAGCTGGAAGACTGAAAAGTTTTTATTTTCCATTCAGAAATTTTCACGTAAAAACAATTCAAACTCGCTATTTTTCAATGCGATATATAATTAAACAATTGAATTAATTTAAATTTGGTAGTAAAATAAACTTTTTTGGTATAAAATAATAAGTCATCAAAATTAGAGCAAAAGAAATAATAATTTTTTTTAACTTTCAAACTTTCAAATGGGCTATTTTTGTGCATATTTAATTACAACATTGGACCAGAAATCCAATATCAAAATTAAATATAATGGAAAATTAATTTACATGGTGCTGGGTGGATGTTAAAACTTTAATGTCGTCCATATTAATTCCGGCCACGTTTAATGGTTGGATGAGCAAAATATCGAATTCCAATTTAGCGGGAGTGTTTCGATGTGAATCGTCAAGCGTGTGTGTGTTTGCAAGTAGGACAAATGGAAAATGGCACGGTTCTTCTTTTCTGCGCGCGGAAAAAGGTGAACCAAAGTGCATCCTTCTTCATTTGCCTCATCCCTCCCATTCTGTTTGCTCGCAATTGAAAGCGACAAAGATTGCAGCACCGCGCGAGAAAAGAAAAAGCAACTGAGAAGAGAGAAGTTGTTTCTTTCTATAAAATGTATGGCAAATAGAAATTGTTTCTCAGGAACAAAGGTGCAAGAAAGAAATACAAACTCATGAATTGTACGTTACGATCTAGTACAAGTAGGCCACGGACTTTTAAGTGCGATTGTGTCAGCTGAGCATATGTTGAGAAAGATCACATACCTGCAACAGAGAGAGAGACACGTGATGAATAAAAAACAAGAAATGGTCCTGTTCTGAACCAATCAAAAGAACAATAAATAAAATTAATGATTACTAATTTTTATGGTAAAATTCTCCACTTGATCTTTCAACCTAAATTTTATAATAATTTCCCCTTTCTCTGTTTATCTTTTTTTTATTTTAGGAACAATAATACATTATTGGAAAGTTTCCTTTGGATTTTTTATTTGGAACGATATAAATTGATTTAAAATAATTTAACATTAATTTTTATTTCCAAAGAAATAAGTAATTTTAAGTTTGAAGTATCTGCCTGGAGAGAATAATTAACACATCTATTAGAGTAAATAATGATGAATATTCCAAATTGTTAAACATTTACACAAGAAGTTTTTGGGTGATTATTTAGTAATTTTCTTCCTTAACGCAAACTTGCAAACTTCCTACCCCTCGCAAATTATATTAGCAAAACACAGACTCCGCCGCACGGGAATATATCCATAAACAAAAACAAGACGTACTCCGGTGGTCAGCTTTGTGGGCTTGCAAAATTCAAGACCCACAACAGCAAGACAAACACCCACGAGGCCCAATTTGCTTTCTTGCTCGGCTTTCGATATATATTATATATTTCCGGCAAAATCGCGGCAAACGCAAAACAGGCTTGTCGAAAGAATGATGAAAGAGTTCAGCATTTGTCGGTGTTGTTGCCAGAGACTTTGCTCTTCGCCTTTTCCCTCCCCGTACACATTTATACATTTATATATCGGCGGCGCCTTTTTTCAGCATTTACTTGTCAAGTTGCATTCCAGGCATCGTTTGTCTTCGAGCGGGGCCGAAAAACGGGAAGCGCGAGAGAGGAAAATGGCAACCAAAAAAATAAAACACGCTTTCGCAACTTGGAGCGTGCACAAAAGTTTAACTCCCCTGAGAGATTTATTTCGCTACATTGGCGCGCTTTCAAATGCCCGGCTATTTATTTATTTATTTGCACGAGCCGCGTTTGTTTCTGTGCGAATCGACGGACCCAGATTGCGGCTGGCGACGAAACTCCTGCTGACGAACAGGTTGCACGCGGCTGCGTCCACTCCATCCACGAGTCCCAAGTGCATTGTACTGTTTTATTGAATTTATCCACGCTGGAAATTGGAACTAATCACGAGAGAGCAAATTGGAAATATTAATTATTTAACAAAAATAATTTGAAAAAAAAAAAACTCTTTGAATTGGTGAAAAATTATGATTATTTATATTTGTCTGCTAATGTATAAATTTTAAGGATATTTATTGATTTATTTTATACTCGACTTTATTCATTTAAATCTAATTTCTTGTCTTTTACCAAATGCATTGATAAAAAGCTGGGATATAAATTGGATAATAAAATAATCAAAAATGGCAACACATAGTAAAACTGATATTAAGGTATTTTTAAATTTTCCCAAAAGATCTTTTAAAATATATTTGTCACGGTCTGCGACCCTATTTCATTTAAATCGCGTAAATTTCATAGCTGTTTGCAAATATTTCCTCTTAAAAGAATTTACCCAGGATATATTTAGCTTTTAATAATTTTTTGACATGAGCTTCGTTGTTGAATCTAAGATGACATTTAAAATTTCATGTCTGCTGAAAGCTTTTTTACATATTATCCTCATCAATGGTTAGTTACTTCTTTATTTATTTATTAGAAATTTTGTAATTAAAATTGCCCCGTTTTGTTGTTAAAAATAAAGATATTAATTTAGTAATAAATTTACAACTGCATGTTTTTCCTCATTTCTGTCGTTATTAAAAAAAACTTAGTTAGATTTCCTTGTGTCACAAAAATTTAATCGAGCCCACGCTCGCCTCCAGGGAAATTATAGCTCAGTGTAATAAGATAATCAAGGCATTGCCTTTGTGCCGAGAGGTTTGTGATAATATTTTGTGATGAATTATTTTCGTTTTTTTTTTTTTATAAAAATTGATTTGGCGAAGCCAAACACTCTAAGGATTCACGTTATTTCCAACAGACGAATCCTATTTCACTTTGCAAAAACAGCAGAAATGAAATCTGTGTGGCTGAAGCATATTGCGTTACAAGGGCACGTGTGGCCGTTGCGTGTAATGAAAATCTTCCCCTTCCCAAAAGGACGCCGGACTGCTTTTTATGGAAACGACTGCAAAATCAGCTCGTCTGCACTCTCTGCTGCATCCGTTATTATTTTCGACAAACGAGATAAAGACGGGCGCGCACATTGATCTGCTGCGAAATGACCCCCGGCCGATATTACCCCTTCGCGAGACGACACATGTATAAAAAAAGCCAACTCTCCGGGTCAGCCTTTCGACAATTTTATGGCTCCATCATTTTCCGGCAGCCGCCCAAATGCACTCGCCTTGTCCAAATAAAAATAATAATAAAATGATGCAGCTATAGCCGTAGTTTTTTTTTCCTCTCAGCGGCCGTTGCTCTTTACGGTTTTTGAAGAGGAGGAAACCACTCGACTCGAAAGAGAATGCGAGGGTTGGTTGCGCTACACCCACGCAATTTTCGAATTTGGGTCAAATATTGTGCGAGGGATGCAAATTGTGGGTGCTGAGCGCAACGGCAAAACGGTCGGACACGCAAAATTGACTTTTGATGGCCTCAATGCACTAAAAAGGTTTAACGCAATTCAACATAAATCAATGATATCATTTTTTTTTTTATATTGAAGAAGAAGTTGAGTAAATTAAGTGAAGATCAGTGAAGATGTTGGAAAAATGTTCATGAATTTTTTTTTTATCTCATTTTTTTAATGTTTCTATATATTTTAAATAATAGCGATTGTTATCAAGGGCAAAGCCCGTTTTAAAATTTAAAAAATTTGTAGTCTCCGACTATAATTCTTTCACAATTTCACAATATTTGAATGAAATCATTGGTTTCCATCTATTTAATGGGTGCAATTAGGTTTTCTAATTTTTATTTTTAACATCAACACAAATCCTGGACGCTAATAAAAATGAAAAGAATCTTGTGAAATGAAAATTATTCCAAAATAAGGTACTTTATCTAGTTAATTAAGTTTGTATTGTCAGGTTTTCAGAAGAAAAAAAATTGTCATTTATGATCTATGTAATTTTACTAATATTTTAGTATTTTAACAATTGTTTTTTTTTTAAATTTATGTTAAATCAAATTACATGATTTATACAATTTATGTTCATTTACATAATCATTTTTAACATCTAAACATAAGTTCGAGAAAAACACATATTTCACATTTTTTTTTTTTTTTTTAATTAAATAATATTAAACTATTTTCTTTCAAAGAACCTATTTCAAGATTTTAAAGCATATATTTTACCGGGGAATAACTTCAGCTCCTCAAAAATAGGCGGAAGATGCGGAAAAGTTTAGTCTTCCTCGACTAATCCGTATAGAATGCAAAGTGCGCAGCAGTAAACTCAAAATTACGGCCCTTTTCCTCCGATCTGCAGCGCAGGGAAATCGAAAATGCGGCAGAGAGAGCTCTCGTCTCGAAATCTCAGGTGAGTGGCTTTGCGGTTATCGACGCGGCGTCGCTCGGTTTTTGCGGCCTTTCGCGATGGAGCTGACAATGAGGAGCAGGAAAGCGGCTCTCTGCTGTTTCTCTGTTAGTTTCTCGAGCGCGAAGGAGGAAGTTGCGTATTCAAAGTGACCCAGAATCATCTCCGGTGCACAAACACCAGCTCTGTGGAAACGGCGTGGGCGTTTTAATCACGATTCTCGCAACGAACACGGCGGCGTGCAAATGAGTCGACGAGTAGCGAGCGAAATTATTTTCCACGAGGGCGTGTCCGCCGAATATTGGCGTGTATCCGTTTTGCAATTTTTCAAACTTGGCGCGTGTTCCCGACTTTTTGTCTGTACCTTTTGATTAAAAATGTACAGCCGGCCGTGAAATATTGATATTGCAGCGTGTGGCTTTCAAAAGTAATGTTTTTTATAGTTTTCCCTGTGCCGAACAGTCGGAATAAAAGGGTTATGTGCACAATTTTTAAAATAGAAACGCCGTGTTCTAAAAACATGGATTGGAAGTATTCTGTATTTTCTTTTTTATATAATATGAACAAAAAAAAGAGGATTTTTTAAAATCATTTTTTGCATTTCCAATTACGATTTTCATTGAAATCAAATTATTAACTCGATTTACCATAATTAATATACCAAGGAAGTAACGTGATTTCATGAGCAAGAAGAAATAAAAGAAAAATCAGCAAAATTGAAATCTTAAATAAATAATTTCAAAAATTTTGTTTTAAAACAGGTTTCTCAATTTTGCTGATTTTTGTATTTTTTCCTTGCCAATGAAATAGGATGCCAGACCATGAATATAACTGTCGATTTGTTTTTTAATAAAAAACTAATAAAAAAATTTATCTAAAAGACAAAGCCCGCATTCTTCAATACCATGATTATATTAATTTAATTAAATAAAAAGTTAGAGATTCATTAAACTTTTATCTCTAGAGATCTTCATTTAAACTCTGCTTATCAAAAGATATTGAATAAATTGGTTCACTTATTTTTTCCTATGCTCGATATTAACATTTCAGAAAAAATCATTGCGTTTTTCGATATCGGTTCAATTGAAATTATTATCTCTTGCTTGCTTACAATGAGACGTCATTTTCTTTGCCGTGAGAGTTGAACGATTTCGGAATGCAAAAGGGCTTCTTATCACGCGAGCAAAAAGTACATAAACCACGCGGTGAGTGGCGCATATTTCCCGCGTGTGCCAACACGTATGATATGGCAAATGCGATTTTCGCCGGATGATACTTCTCGTTCGGTTCACGCATATCAAACAGAGCTTCGGCTTTAAGGCGAAAAAGTGGGCTTGTTTCGAGCGGTTCGCAGATGGAGTGCCCTCCACGAAAAATTGATGACGCTGCGCGAATCCCGTGGCAAATGCGTCGGTGCGAAATTTGTAGGCGAATATATTTTTGTATTCGCATAAAAGCGGCACACACGCGCTGCGGCATATTTACTCGCGGACGTGCGTGCATGTGAATTTACGGACGCGGATCCGCCTGCTGCAGACCCAAAGCACGTTGATCCAGTTTTGATCACGAGTTTCGCAACACACGCGCACACGTGTCTCGATTTTGCATTTTCCCAGCCGCATTTTTGGCGTAATTAGAAGCAAAAAAATAAAAAAATCCGTGCAAAATATAAAAAGAATGATAAAAAGTAACATTTTAAATAAATTTATAAGAATAAAGAAAAATGGGTTTGTCTTTATTTAAAAAATTTGATTTTGAGTAAAAAAACAATTTCTTTCAACCAGGATAAGCCCGTTGTTCTTATTCACTTCTGCAAAATTAAAATATGAATTAAAGACAGAAAAAGTCTCCACAAAAGACGAATTTTCAGGCTAAATTAATTTTTTCAAACCCTATATTTATAATATATAAATGCTATTAATATTTATTTTGAATCAGAATATTGCAAAATTATTCCTCAAATGATAGAAAACAGATTATTTTCACCTGTATGACGAATTCGATATTATTTATAGTTGCCGCTATAATCTGTAAAAAACTTTTGAATTGAAACAAAAGGTTAATAAAAAATTAAAACTTTACCGATGTTTGAGTTTTGATGATCAGTATTTTGATAGTATATTTTTGATGATAATTATATTTTGAAATTAAATATAATTTCATTCACCATTTGCATAATTATATTAGAAATATCACATAGTAAACCCACTTGGTCAATACTAAATTTTGAATTTTATTTATTAAAATTTCCTTTTTTTATTGATAACAGTATGAATAATTGAAATAATTTAATTCCCACTTTCATACCTCAAATCAATCATGAGATTTTTTGTATTAAATTTAAAGAACAATTTATTGTTGAACTGAAAACCATACACATTAAAATAGTGGAACTAATTATGCAAAAAATGCAGGTGCCAAATCGGTTTGTATCTTTTGTTCGAATGTAGAAAAAATAAAATTTGCCGGTTTGAAATTGCTCGAAAAAGTTGTGTGAAAGATAAATTATTGTATTGAAAATTGTATTATCTTTATTGTGTGTAGTACACATGTGTTAAATAAATATTTGATGATGAACTGAAAAACAGCAGACAGAATACATAGTTATTTTGCAAAATGTTTTTTTAGAACTTCCGAGAACTCAATTTGAGTAGAGGTAAAATTTAATGGAAGTCTGGATTGAACATTTCACGTGTGAACAATTTCACGCAATTTATTCCCCAAACAAAAAGTCATCGCCAGCAATTTGGTTTATGCCTGTGAGGAAGTCGGCTTGACGACTCGTGAAATTGAACGACAAACGCCACAGCCACAAATAATAACAAAAAACACAAAAACCGCCGCAAATAATAATTCGCCGTATCAAAAAACAATATTTTCACAACAGCTCGGCGTTGGAAAAACGCCATTTGGCTGAGAGCAAAAATGCGGCCGCGTAATTACAGTGCCCGCAGCCTTTTTTTCCATCTCTGGAAATTATTCCCACTTTTTTTTCGCGTCGCACGTCTTCCGAAAACAGCAACAGCAGGTGAAATGTGTTGGCGTTGGAGAAAAAAATTGTGTCACAAAATTCGTCGTCGTCGGCCAAGTTGGGTCGGAGGGAAAAAGTCGTTGGCGGATTTTGCGGCCGAGTCAGCAGCAAACACGGGAAAAGTTGCTGACACGGGCACGTCATAAACACCGCACGCACGTTGAAATTTAAAACATACACCGAGAGAGAGAGACTCTTGACTTTTGCTCTTTCTCGACGCGCGCAACAGAGTGTCTTTTTCAGCCGAGTGTATGACAACCTCCGGAGACGCTCCTCTTGCTAATATCCTGCGGCACTACCCACACACACACACGCGCGAGAGAGAGGAACAAAGGCGGATTATGGCGCAATTATGAGAAAGTGTCAGTACGAGGGCGCACTTTATACAAGCGAGGGGCCGCGCTGCAAATTATTCGCGCCCTCGTGGCCGACAGGGATTTGCGGATTTCCTTTCTGGAGGAAATTGCGAGAGCCCGATTTGGAACGAGGCTCGCGGGCGCCCTTGCTGCTCCAGGGAAATGTTTCTCATGCGTTCACAGTTTGGAGAATCGCAGCTTCCGCACAAGTAGTGAAATTAAATTATGTAGACTCAACTTCTGCACACATTCATATATGTAATTTAAAACTGATTAAACGTATCGAAAAGTTACAGAGTTTAATTTTAAATTAAAGCAATATTAAATATTAACTTAAAAATATTTTATTCATAAAGTTTTAAAATTGAAATATTATTTATATTTATAAACATAATTTTTTTATTTGAATTTTTAATTACGATTTTTAAAATTGTAATTGTTTATTTTAATTTTCTATAAAATATGCAATACACACAGAAATGCTGAAAATTCATTTTATACTACAAATAATGTCAGCTTCTTCAGATCTGTAAGAATCTTAAATTTTAGAATCAATACAAAGCGGTCTAGAATGTTGCTTCTTAATTAATTATTGAATGGTTGAAAAATGAAACATTTTTGGATCCAGGAATGATTTGGGTGTGATTGTTGATGAAAAGTTACCATTTTGAAATTCATGTATGATGTTGGGGTTGGAAAAAGGTGCTTCCTCCTAAATTTTCAGCTAAAAATATTGGGTGCTTTTCCGGGAAATCAGATTTTTCCAAAAACACTAAAATACAAATATCTCTGCTCCTACTAAATATAAATGTATGCTCTCTTCACTTTCAGACGTAACTTTTTACGTCCGACAACTTTGCCATTGACAAATTTTGCGTAGGTCAAAGGTCAAGGTCACTAAATTGCAAATTTCACTTTTAAACGCAATTTTCGCAAAGAAGCACCCCTCAGATTTTTTTCGCAGTATTGGAAAAAATGTAGCCCTAAGTGTGTAGAACAAAATACTTGATTTTCAGAATGGTAACTATTACCATTTAATTTATAATAACAACTGAATATTAAAAAACAGTGAAAAATCACTTTTCCGCAATAGAAATTAATTTTCAACCAGCGATAACTCTGTTTCTCTTACAGAAACGACCAAATGTGTAATGACAAAAAGTATTTGTCTTGACTTTCTGCATCCAACCATGTATCACTCAAGAAGGTCAGGTCACCTAAGGTCATTGACCTCGGTGACCTGTGACCTTGGAATACAATTTTGCAAATTTTCTGTGCAGAAAATAATTAAACGTAATTATTTTATAAAAATAATTTTAAAAAATTGCAAAATCGTATTCCAAGGTCACAGGTCACCGAGGTCAATGACCTTAGGTGACCTGACCTTCTTGAGTGATACATGGTTGGATGCAGAAAGTCAAGACAAATACTTTTTGTCATTTCACATTTGGTCGTTTCTGTAAGAGAAACAGAGTTATCGCTGGTTGAAAATTAATTTCTATTGCGGAAAAGTGATTTTTCACTGTTTTTTAATATTCAGTTGTTATTATAAATTAAATGGTAATAGTTACCATTCTGAAAATCAAGTATTTTGTTCTACACACTTAGGGCTACATTTTTTCCAATACTGCGAAAAAAATCTGAGGGGTGCTTCTTTGCGAAAATTGCGTTTAAAAGTGAAATTTGCAATTTAGTGACCTTGACCTTTGACCTACGCAAAATTTGTCAATGGCAAAGTTGTCGGGCGTAAAAAGTTACGTCTGAAAGTGAAGAGAGCATACATTTATTCTTAGTAGAAGCAGAGATATTTATATTTTAGTGTTTTTGGAAAAATCTGATTTCCCGGAAAAGCACCCAATATTTTTAGCTGAAAATTTAGGAGGAAGCACCTTTTTCCAACCCCAACATTATACATGAATTTCAAAATGGTAACTTTTCATCAACAATCACACCCAAATCATTCCTGGATCCACCCAATGTTGATATTTGTAGCCCAATGATAGGAATAAATAAATGTAATTTGATTTTTAATTTCCATTTTGGAATATAATATCAATTTTCCGTCATTTTCTGAAATATAAATGAATAATTTAATCGAAATTAAATTTGTTTGGAACTGTAAGGAACATAAATATTTGCGATTGAATTCAAGTATTTAATAGCAACAATTTTGATTACTTGTAATCTTCATTTTTTTATCACTTTAGGCTCAAGTTTTTCTTATTTTCAAAACCAAGTAAAACTGAAAAAATTTAAATGCCGCATATATTCAGACAAAATATGACCATTTCGCTCACAAAAGTGCATAAATTTTTCAAGTCAAAGTTCAATCAAATTTCACTTTTTTTAAACTTTAGATGTAATTTTCGCACCACTACCCCCACAATGTCGGTCTGCCGCGGAGTGAATCTGTTTTTAATATACTCAATAGTTGAAAATAAGAGCGACAACTTCAGTTAAAATTGATAGAAAAAATTTTAGTTTCAACGATGTTGCATAATTTATGAATCGTGGTTTAGCTCTTAAAGTAGATTTCAGAGGATTTTAATTAGAGTTTGGTTTATTCTTAAAACCAAAACCGTTTTAATGAAAAAAAAAATTGATATGAACTAAATTCAGTCAAACTGCTGACAAAAATGACTAAATTTTGCAAGTATAGCAATTCAAATCGACTTTCACTCTTTTACATAAAAATTTAAATGTGATCAGGCCTTAACATTAATTGAAACTTTCATGAAATTAAAATGCGACTATGAATAAATTAAATTCAGCGAAGAAGGTGTTAAGGCGGAGTGACGGTTGACTGACACCTCTCTAGTGTATCGTCAACCCTTCAAGAATGCGCCACCCCTATTATAGCAGGAGTGGTGTATCGCGCCATTTACCCTCTCTGTGTCGACGAGAGAGTCTCTTCCAAATAATCTGCCGTTCAATTACACACATTCTTGCACATTCGCCGGGTTAATGGGGAAGCATTCCTGGCCTTATCATTAGCAAAACTATTTATTAGAGAGATCTCACCACCCCATCAGCTTGCTGGGGTGCGCGCACGTGTTCGCCTAATAACACACGGACGGTAATTGAGACGGGTCCATAATTCACAAAGTGCTGTCGGTTGGGCTCGTATCACGCTCGAACGAACTCTCTCCATTATTCCGCGAATTCGCCGAACTCGAATTGAATTATATTCGCCGCCGCCCCTTTGGCGAACTAATAGAGAGTGCCGGAAATAATTCGCCGGAAAGAAATCCGCTTTCTCGTGGACCACGTCGGTGAAGTCGCGGCCCCGAGGCTAATTTGATTACAGCTTAATTCGCGAGAGTGTGCTCGACGAGGGGAGAAGAGCGTCCGCGCGTTTTTTGACGAGCCACAAACGCGTCAGCTCGATTTGCGCCACAATCAATCATGCTCTCTCAGCAAAGTGCCTAAATCATCCGACCGCTTTGAATTCAAAACTGCGCGCTCTGGAGCTGGAAAACTTCAAAGCGCATTCGAAATTTAATTAGGAAAGTGAGTTCATATGAGCCTGAATGACGCAAATTGGCTGGAATTTATTTAGGACAACGAAAACAGTGAGATCGGCAACAAATTTTACTGCAGCTGACACTTCAGCTTTCACGTTCGAGTTTTTAGATGTGAATAAATTTTTGTTATTATTAATTAATATCAATTTTGTCCAGTGAGACAAACAGCAGGAGGAACAATAAATTAACATAATTTACAGAGCACTTTTTGTAATTTACAGATTCTTCTTTTCTTTGACAAGCCCACATATCACAACTCCAATATGTTCACTTTTTTCATGAAAAAAGGAGTTAATATAATTAATATTACATAAACATAATAATACAGTAGAATATAAATATGATATAGGTTTTGAGTTTGTCAAAAACTAATTTTTTTAAATTTAATTAACTCATTTTTAATTCTCTTATTGAACTATACTGAATTCTCATTTAACATTAATTTATTATCCATGTATTCAAAATTTTATTAATACAAAGTAAATTGCTTTCATTTTCTTTGAAAACTATATGTGTTTTGCCAAATTGTTGTTGTTGTTTTTTTTTTTTGCAATAACCACGTAAAGATCTCTTAAAATATAATATATATATTATTTGTATTTATGTATAAAAACTTGACTTGCGGAATAGATGCAATTTTTGCTTACATGATTCCAAATTGGAAATCGATGTAAATTATCAGAGGAAAATTGTTTTGTATTTCCAATTCGAAAGCATCAAACCTCAAAAGTAGGGCAACTAGAGTTTTTATGTTTTCTTTTCACCCCCCAGGGCCTGTTGATGACGGTATAAATTGCACTTTTATGAGAAACTACAAAATGAGAGCTCATAAAAAGTTTGCGCGGCGCACCGCACATTATGCCAATAGCGAACATCCATCCTGTGCCTCCGCAGAAAAGTCAAATCAAGCGCAAAAAATCCCGCAGCACCTTGGCGGCGGACTTGACCTCCGCCCATAAATAATTCAAAGAACGGCGCTGCTTTTTCATTTGTTGTCTCTCATGCAGTCATGCATGAGTAAAAATCCTCCCAGGAGCAACTTATTCTCGTCCACACAAAACTTTGGGTTTTTCTCTCGCAGGAAAAGCCTTTTTTTTCAGGAGAGAGACTGACCCTGTTAAGATTCTCATTTGCCCGGATTATATATATAGAGAGCGGCCCCGGTTTTTCTCCCTCGCCTCATCATGTAGGCATGAAGGAGGCGTTAACAAAGTGCGACCGCGTTTTTCATTCATCCTGCAGCTTCAGACCCCACAAACTCTCTCTCTATGCAAATAGACAGACAGACACGTACATTACATGCAGTTTGTTCGGCCGAGATAAGAGTTTAAAACCGTCGGAACGTAATTCGAGTGCGCGGGTGACAAATTCGCAGCCACTTTTTCGCCCGCCGGCTTTTAATTTCAAGCGCTCTCGCTCGGTGCCGTGTATTGTTTTTCGTTCGTGAGAGTGGATTCTCCGGCTTTATTGCTGGCGTCGAGTCAAACGACCAACTTTTCCGAGCCACGAAATATTCTCGCCTCTGTAAATTGAGAGCGCAGGAAGTTAATGGAATATTTTGAAAGCGTGGAAATCATCAGAGATTTTATAATGCAAAAAGGCACAGTCGCAAAAATTTTATTTTTACTTGTGTTTTAACCCCAAAATATTGTGCGCGGAAAACTTTAAAGATAAAGTGTAATTTGAGATTTCCTTTTTTTTTTAAATAACTTATTAAATTACATAAATGAAACTCAATTTGAATTTTTATAGTTCAATTAAAAAAGTTTATTTTAGCATAAATCGCAAATAGTTTAAGTAAAACAAAAAATTAAAAAGATTTTTTCTAATTATCTGTAAAACTGCTGAAAATCTTTTCAATGCAATTTAAACAAGGAGCTTATAATATCTACACTTATAGTTAATTAAATTGTCTGAATTTTTTACTCTTTGTAATTTTTGATGTTGACTGAACTTGATTTTTTTATTCATCTTGATTAGGGTGATATGAACGTGATTTGGTTAAATTTTTTATCAATTTTGGCCGAGCAAATTTTAAGAAACAATTATTTTAGAAGAAAATCCACATATGAAACAATGTTAAATTTCACAAATTCAGTTTATTCCCATGATTACTTCAATTTTTCTTACTATGCCCTCTTGGAACTGGAAACTGCAATCCAATGCTAATAGAGATAAAAAAATTATCCTATCAATTAATATTATTTTTCTGATCTAAAAAAATAATTAAAAGTGACAAATGAAAAATAAATAATTAAAAACAGCATAATAATATTCTTAAGAGCATTTTTCTTCCAACCGTTCAAGCAAACCATTCCGAATCGATTTGCCGAGCCCCAGACAGCTTAACTCGCTGCTTTTTTGCGCCGTTTCGATCATCCGTGCCGGCGGTGCAGCGAGAAAAACAATGAGAGAGACGATCAATCTAAATCAGGCTGAGAAAAACGTTTCCGAAAAGCAGGAGTGCTGCGTGAGAACGAGGCGTCTTTCTCTCTCTCTTTTCGACGCAGGAAGGAATACATTTCGCTTAAAAACACAATCCGGCAGCACTTCGGCTCAAGTGCCAAAAGCTGTTTTTGTCTGCGAGCAACATGCGTGCAAGAGATCGAGAGCAAACAGACAATACGCAAAGTTGATTACACCAAAGCACCCCAGGCAGGCACTCTGCTCGAGCTCGAAAAATCAATCGGCTTGGAAATCGAGAATGGAAATGGCAATCATTAACAATGGAGATAAAAATTTAATTTTGATTTAAAAAAAATTTTAAAATAAAATCAACGTTGAACTTGGTTTTAAGTGTATTTGAAAGCAGTCAAAAACTGCAAAAATGTTTTTAGTCAGCGAAAAAGAGAAAAAAATTTTGAAAAATATTCTAATATTTTAAGCTATTATGACGACGTAATTTGGAAATTTCCATAAACAGAACTAATTTATGTGCAAATTAAAAAAATAAATAAATAAATGCTTGTAAGTATTTGTTTAAAAAAAAAGAATTTTTAGCAATTTTTGAGGCTCCTGGCAATACATATTTATGTATTGCAAATAAATTTGACAACAGTTGGCGAGGAGCGAAATGGGGCTAAAAAAGAAAATTACCTGGGCTGAAGCAATGATCGAAGTCAGAGGCACTCGTCGCTGCATTGGGGCCCGACTTGGTGGGAGGTTTTCCCCCCGAAAAAAACCCATTTTCGGACCGATTTTGGAACTGACACTATCATCACGACATTGTCCTTCACTTTGTAAACAGCTACTGACTCCGCCCCCGCCGACTAATTTCTCTCCAATTTTGAAACAATAAGGCGCGATTGCAAAAATGCAATAATGAGCAGGTTGCACTTGCACTTATAACGCAAAACAAATTTTAAATTTAAATAAAATAGATTTAACACAATTTAATAATCTGTAATTTTATTAAAATTTAAATTTAGTTTTAATAAATTTATTTAAATATTTAGTTTTTTATTTTTATTTTTCCCCTTTTTTTATATTTTTTTCCTGGTTTGCTTTTATTTTATTCATTTAATTTATTAACACATTAATTTTTTAATATAAATTATTTACGTATTTACTGTTTTTTTCATTGAGAAAGTACCTTTTCATTTTTTCGTGCAGAATCTTATGCAACGTCTTAGAACTTAGAACTTAAATGATGAAAATTTCTGCAGCAATAATTTAAAATTATCATTAGAAGGTTTACATATTATATTAATTTGTTCTAGGTGTAAAAGGTATATTATGGAAATTGTGTATGAATTTGCAAAAAAAAATGTTCTGTTTTATTTTTGCTTTTGCAAAAAATTGTTTTTTAAAATTATTTTTCAATCTAAAAAGCTTTCGATTTTAATTTTGTAACTTATATGCGCAACATAAATCAGATATGAGTTTGAATTTATTTTTCAAGATAATATGTCAATTTAAGTAAATAACCAAATTTTGAAATAAAAATTAATAACGGTTACAAAATTGTTAAAATATATAAACTGACTTCCGAGAAAGATTGAGAGACTTGAGATAACAGATCCCCCATACCTTTTGAGCCAGTTAGAATTTTTTATATCAAAATTTGATACTTCGTAAAAGTTGACTTGCTGTGTTGACCGGTTATCTTGAAATAAATGATGCTACGACTATTCTGTCTATTCTATGTACTCTATAAAGGATCGAGTTTTTTGTTAGTTAATGAAAGATTTTTACACTCAATTAACATTTTATGAGTTTTGCCTCATTTTTGTGTCGTTTCAATTTGCTAAACCACGCTTTTTGGAGTATTAAAAGCGAACGTGTATGGCCATTGCAGGCGAGAATAAAGAAAGAGACGAGAAGAGAAAAGAAACGTCAAGGGAGAAATGGGCGGACGCTGTCAGAATCGCAATGAGTCGCCCTTGCGTCGGTGTGACCAGCTCAAGAGGTAAGACCCGATCTTATCCCGGCTCTATGGGAACTCTTCCCCGGTGCCACTTTGAAATTCAATCTAGGCCGTCGCTAGGCCCCGTCGGTTGCGCGGCGCAAAGTTTCCGGCACACACCGGGCGAAACTTGGCAATCCGGCGCCAGTTTCGGCTTGCAAAGCGAGTCATATGCTAATTTGCAAACAGAGCGCTAGCTCGGCAATCCAATTCCAAGTACCTAAGTACGTACACGGACAAATCGAGCGCTGCGTGCAATTCCCTCGAGACGAGCAAAATGAATTTTTTAGGATTTTCTGCTTCGGTAGAGAGTCGCTCTCTCAGAATGCATGCTTAAATCAAATCTGAAGTAAATAAAAATCGCCTTGCAATTTTACGTCAAATAATTGCAGCATTTCAACCTAATCCACCTTGATCTATGTAAAAGAGATATGAAAATGATGGTCGTTTGTTTCAGACAAACTTACAATCTTTTTTTATACAAAATAATTCAATAATTTAGTTTATTTTACTTCTTTGCTCACATATTTTTAAATTATCCGAAATAAAGCTTTTAGGCAATTAAAATTGTTATTGATCATGCACTGAGCATGCACTTATCATTTATAATTCTTGAAAAAGAACTTTAAATCATAGTTTGGAAAATTAAGAGTTAATTCGTTTATTCAATTCTAATTAATTGTACCCTTTTGATTGGTTCTAATATAAGTGTTTTCAGTTTTCATACTTCTAAAAAAATATAATTTGGAATAATGTAAGCAATTTGGTGCTAGACTGATAGTTGTGTTGTTATGTTTACTTTTCCTTATTAAATTTTTATTTGTTTAATTCCGAATGAAGTTTTGCAATATTTCAAAAATTTCTGAAGTAATTTGTACAAAAATACGCAAAAATAGTTAAAAATCCAACTTCCATGAACGGAAATAATTGCTTTAAATTAATCCGCTACAAATTATAGTTAATCCAGGCCACAGCTGTTAAGAATCAAATCACCGTCATTTATTCTCGGAACAGGCAATTAGTCGGCCAATGCTGGTTATGCCAGCCCGTGTTACATAGAGGCCGAGCACGTTGCCTATGTGCTTGATTGTCAGTCATGTCAACGTCAACAAGGTCAGACGTTTTTTTCTGCCGACTTTCACTCACGGCCTTATTATTTAGTCGAAACTTGTTATCACAACCTATTTTCCATTTTCTATTAGGCGGGTTTAATTAAAAGCGGCAATCAATCAGTCGCGGGTCAAGTCTCAAGACACGCACTCAACTTCTCGCGTCAACCGGCGTTAATTAATGAAGCCGTACTTAGGCGCGCAACTTGGAGTGGCGGAAATTAAAATTTGCCACCACTTCGCGCGGCGGATTGATAAGGAAAATGCGTTTCTCAAGTTGTTGATCGAGCAATTTCGCGGCGGCGGAGGAGCAAAGTGGCGAGGGTGGTATATTCCAATTGAATGTAAATCCAGAATAAATATTAATTTAAGCCGCTGCCTCGCTCTTACCACAAAATTTTATACAGGAGAGGCACGAATTCATCCCCTTCAACCGGATCAATCAATATTACACCAGCCCCTTGTGCATCAATCACTTCGCCATAGAATGGGAATGAAAAAATCGGCTGAGTTTCAACTTTTAAGCTTCTTTTCCGAGCAGAAAAAAGACGGAGAGAGAAAGAAAGAGCGGAATTGACTTCTGATTTTTATCGTTGACTTTTTCAGGGCTAAATATTATCCGAGGAGCAGAAATAAAATTGAGGGCCAATTTGGCTGCATTGTTTGTTTTGAATATTATCCGCCTGAATGGATTTTTTGGAAATTTCCACTGTTTTATTCCTCTCTGTTTAGAATTTTCCGAGAGGAAAACAAACACTTTATACATTTTTCAACTTGGCGGGAGCAGAAATTAATTTCACGGCAGACGTGGAATTGAAATTAAAATTCCCACTGTGTTCCACGTGACGGGTCTTTGCATCGTCGTAATTCACAAAGAAAACATGCGGTGTGCAAAAAAGAGGCCGAAATTTATTTATGCACCGACGGGGCGAACGCGGGCAATTTGAATTTTAAAACGAGGGCAAACACGGTGGTGTTTGCGTCCGCTCCGGGCTCCACCCAAGCCTTGCGAGTTAATAATTTTAATACAGGAGAAGGCTCTAGGCCCGGCTGGCAAGACCGTCCCGCCAACAGCAAGCCTGGGCACTGTCTCTAGAGACCCGGCGGTGCTCCGTCATAATTTGCTCAAGCACCGTGGCAGATTTATTCGCTAGAGAAGCTAAGAAACGGCCCAAACTCGCCGTTAGTCTAGTCTGCAGAACTCTTTCTGAACTTACAACAAGAGGATTAACCAATATTAACTATTAGAATAATAAGATTTAAAATAAATTAATCAGAGAGATGCGGTTTGATTTCTTTTTTTCCTTTTTAAATAACTTCAGGTAGTGTTTTTGTTTTTCAAAAACCAAGCATTTAATAAAAGATTCCATATTTATAAAATAACTTTTCATCTTGTGACTTAAAAAATCTGAAATTATTAAAAAAAAGTGTATTATGAAAAAATATGAGATGAATTTTGTAATATAAATATTACAGGTTTATAGTTTCTTTTAAAAATTCAACAGAAAAAGAGTATACTTGGCTATAAAAGTAGGAATCAGAAGTCGATCGGCCTGAAATCGAATTTATTTTGACTGCGCGGCTCACAGACCAAATCACTAGCAGAGTTTTGTTGCGAGCGACGAGGCAGTAAAATTGTGAACGCATTTATGCGATAAGATTGGGCCGCTCTTATCACGGCGCGGTGATCCATCCATGCGAATCTCGCCGCCACCGCCGGTGCACAGACGATAATAATGAAGTCCTCCGGGAAATCAAAAGGCAGCAAGAAAGTCTCAGCAGCGATGCCCTCTGCGGACCGGCCCTTTTTCCGACTGTTTGTGCGCTGCGAGGGCGGTGGGCGGCGATCGGAGAAAAAGCTTAGAATATATAAACCTGCTGGGCCTCTGACTCTCTCATTTTAATAAGTGCTGCTTCGTCGAACTTGCCAGCCAGCTAATTAATTCCTCCTTCCGAGGCACGTACCTTAGCGAAGGACCCGCTTTTTTGCTGATTCCAAGAGAAGCAATTAGGAAACGCGGCGATGGGTCGAAATTGAATTTATACGGAAGGTCCGTGAGCTATGTCTGTGTTTTATTGATGGCATGGCATCTGCGACTTAAATAATCGTCTGATATAAAATTAATTAATTAAATATTAAGTTTTCGGGATAGATATAATTCAATTATATTATGTGACATTCAATTTTTACTTATGTTTTAATTTTTTTATTAATAGGATGTTAATATGTATATAAATAATAAATTAATATCAATTCTCTTATCTCTTCATCGCGGGGCAATAATTTTTTCTCTACATTTATGGACATAATATTATTAATAATTTTTTATTATCTTTTTGCATTGATTTTCTACTCAATCAAATGCATTAAATTTAATAATGGAATTAAATTGATTTTAATGCAATTGATATGTGCACGTTTTATTACGTGTGTCGTGTGTACTAATTGTAAATTGTTAAATGCCTCGGAAACCTGCGATGGTTTTATATAATAAGGCTTCGATCATCCTGCAGAGTTGCAGACTTGCACTCTGAATTTTAGGAGTATTAATTAATTAATTTTTTATTTTATTTCAAAAACCCGGTTCAGCAATCACAGCATTAATTTCGGTCATTAAGATTAAAATTGCTCGGATCAGTGAATTTAGTGATTATAAAACAATTTATGAACCAAAGAGGGGTGTAGAAAAAAAATTGCATTTTATGACGACCTATCATCCATATGTACCTATATTATGTTTAAATTGCCACGTTTTTCAGTGAGGGGGGCGTGGTCGTAATTGATTTTGTTTAATTTGTTTTCATTTTCGTTTTCACTCCAGCAAGGGTAGCACGCGTGGTTCAGTCAGAGACAAATTCGTGTTTTTCTCTGGTGATCAAGAACATTTGAGTGGAAATGGACGACTATGATTCGGACATGGATGAAGAGTAATTTCAGTTACTTATTTATTGCAAAACACTCTCCTTCATGGTTTTAAAACTTGCAGGCAAACTTAATTATTACATGCGTTATGTCACTTGTCATGCGCACTAATTAGATCGATCTCTCTTATGTTTACAATGTTTCTTAACAATTAGTAATTATTTTTCAATATTTACAGGATTAATAAAACAGTTTTTAATCAAATGTTTTTACAGACGCCCCGATGAAGAATCGGCTCTAGATTTTCAAAAAGATGTTTGCTGCAACACTTCGAGGCTGCTCTTCAACTCGTCACTGGTGAATTTGTGCATGAACGCGATTGCAAAAAATCAAAAGCACTTTGCATTTCGAGCAGACACAAAAGTTAGCCTTGCTCAATTGGGTAAGGAAAATTTTAATTTATTTCCAAACAAATATAATGGGGAATTTGGTTAAATTTTGAATAAAAATTATCAAATTAATGAAAAACTTTTATCACACAGACCTGCATCTGCGAAAGAAACTGATCAAGAAGATCATCGACTTCAAGTCTTACAGCCAAACCGATGAAGGTGATGAATATGATTTCGATGAAGATGATGAAGAAGAAACAGTGAAAAAGGATGCTACTTTTGAGTTGATTCGCCAACTTATGGACCATAAGATTACAGAATACTGCCTTGACTGGTTCAATGATGAGGATGACCTTTCCAACAAGGTATAAGTTAATTATTAAATATTAATAATGTTCATTAAAACCCAACCTTCCTGACTTTTTCTAGTTACTGCACACTCTGGTTGACAAATTTGGATTCACTACACAAAAATTAGTCCAAAAAGAAAGGGACATTACCAGTGGCATGGACAGAGACAAATCCTTCAACATGAAAGCCAACAAACTTGATTGTCTGCTTCACTTGCCCAACCTGCAGCACCTGGAGATTCACTGCAACCTTCTGAGCAATGAACAGCTTCAGCTGATTGGTCAAAAACTGTCCAACCTGGTCTTCCTTGGGGTCGACCTAATGGACCCTGACAAGGACAGCGTGTCCAGAGCCCTGGAACCGCTCAAGAAACTGGAGGTCTTCATCTTCCGAGTGTACAGCTTGACAAAATTTGGCGATTTGTCTGAACGAAACGCCTCCGCCCTTTGTGGTCACTGTCTCCTGAGGTTTCCTCAGCTCAAAGTCATTGGCTCCAAGGTTGACAATGAATCTGAGGAAGACCCCGAAGAAGAAAGCAAGTTCCTGCACCTGCTGGACGACTATAACCAGTTGCTGGCTGCTGGCCAGACTCGTCAGTTGCAGCACCTGATCATCTCAAAGCCTCTCACTCGACAGCAGGCAGCAAACCTGCCCAACCTGACACATCTCAAGGTGAGAATTTCCATTCTTGACGTGAATAATTTTTGTCATCTCAACTCTAATTACAGGTTTTAACCTCTGCAAATGACAATATTGACATGGAAGGCCTCTTGCACTTTGACAAATTGAAAGGTCTGTCCTTCGTGTCGCAGAATTACACAGACCAATGGCGCCCTCTGATGAAACTCATTCGGAAGTACGGCTCTGGCCTGGAGTACCTCTCCATCAGCTTCCTCGAGTCGAGGCTTGTCAACATCGACAAAATACTCTTTCTCTGCCCTAACGTGAAAACGATGCACCTCAACTTCAATGGTACTGGTGGTCCCTCTGTTCACCAACTTCACCAAAATGCCATGGCCAATTTGACTGCACTCAGTGTTGATTTCTTCAATATCAAGTAATAAGACTGCAAATTATATTATATATATTTTTTTTAATTTCCAACTTATTTGGAGGACTTAAAATATTACAAAGGTTTATTAGTGTTTTAATTAATAATTATGTTGCAGTTGGGCTCCAGGCGTGATGGCACAGTTCTTCACTGCCCCTAACCTGAAGCACCTGACCATGTGGTCTGTCTCAGCAGATGAAAACTCTTTGGGCTCCGTGATGGAGCATCTGAGGGGAAAGGTTGTTGCTCCAAAACTGGCCATATTATACGGCAGCTCCAGGCGCTGGAACGGCATCTACAAACTCAAAGAGGCATACTGGCGGCAATTCCTCCAGTTTTTGTGCCTTGAAGCTCCCGTCCTTGAGACGATCCACTTCTTTGCTGCCGTTCTTGATGACAACTTTTGCAAAATGATCAACTGCAGGGCCAGACTTGTTGAAGAGCCGCATTTTTCCTGGGAAAGGGTTCTGAATTCTGATTGATTAATTGATAGAGATATATAGTTATGCAGCATAACTAGAGAGATGGACGAGAAGAAAGAAAACTTGTGGAATCAGGGTTTTATCTTCAACTTGAAATTCTTGGAACTGCATTATGATCAGAACATTTGTTTAATATGAGCCATTTAATTTTACTTCAATAATTTGTGACTTTAGAAAATAAACATCTTTAACCATTCCAACAATACCGTCCTCTAAATTGTCTTGTTGTTTTGATTATTTTTTATAAAAAAAAGAGGTTTTGGGGGAAAACTTAATATTGTTTGATATGAAGGCACAACCACTTGAAAATTTTTTTGCTAAAACTTCCATCATCAAGATGACAACACATCCTCCGCAGTGAGCCTCTTAATTGGTTGAATGTGACGGTTGATTTAATTTTATTATTTTTGCCACTGGTGGGTTTGGGGGTGCAGAAAAATGACATCTAATATAATTAACAAACATCACAACAAATATTCCTTGAAGGGTCTGGAGCTTTATAATCAATTATTTAAATATATTTCCCGCCGATTGACCTTCCCATGGATGGTATATAAATTATTAAATTAAGGAATAAGGTGCAAAAAAGCGCTGCTGCAGTTATGTGTAAAATCTCGACAATTCTAATCGCGCCAAGGGCATCAACTTCTTTTTAATGGTAGACAACTTAACAAAAATATAACGCTGTAGTATATTTACAATTCGGATATACTTAAAATTGAAAAATGATTAAGTTTCTTATTAGATTAACCTTAAAAAATAATTTTCATTTCTTGAAACCTAAATATGTAATTTTAAATTTTCATGTGATAAGATTAAGATTCCAAAGCAAAATATTCTTGGTCTGGTATGCTTGTTTTCCCACGTGCCGGTGGCGATCAGCTTGTCGTGAATTGTTAATTTGACCTTGTTCTTGTATTCGTGTAATATTTTTGGGCATATTTATAAAATATTGCTCATTCCAACGTCGATTTTCTGGGTCGAAACAATCCCTCGAGACTTGTGGAAGCCCAAAAGTTCGGGCGGAAACAGTCCCATATCGACCAAAATCTCACATGATTCAGGTTTCTATGTACACGCATTTTGTTTATTAATAATACAGATTGCATCAAACAAATACTTCCGATTTTTTTCTGTTACAAAAGCGATTATTTGTTAATTTATTCCGTCTAATTTTCCAGCAAGGAAATATTTCTGGAAAACTGAATGGCTTTTGGGCGGCCTGCACTCCGTGCTCGACTTGCATCATCCATGTCGATTTTGGTAAGTTTATTAATTTTACTTGCCTTAAGTCAAAGAGGAATTTATTATTTTTTAGATTTTAAAGCCTGATCTTCAGATTACTGCTGGGCTGCTGTGGTCTTAAGTCTTAATGCATAAAAGCTACGATCTTTTTAAAAATATAGTTCAAAAGTCGCCCTTATCGTCCTTGCCCTCCGAACTGTTCTCCTCACATCCTGAACTTCCAAAACCTCGCTCGCGGCTTTACAAAAAAAATTTATCTTCAACGCTGCCCAACTCTGAGCGTAAATCTGAAATTGGCAAAGTTACGAAACACTTCGTACGTACCAAAACATTACCAATATATTTTTAATTACAATAAAAGAATTTTAATTACTATACACAAATTTAACAAATAATTTGCAAAGTTTTTTCTTTGGAATTAATTATTAGTAAATTTAAACAATTTCAAATAATTTTGCTTGGTCTATAATTCCAAAATGGTTTTCTTTCCATTAAATTTCTTTCACCTCTGCTCTGGTGAAAAAATACTGCATGCGTTTTTAAATTTGGTCGCACTACTGCGAAGCTGCTAGGGCAAATTGCCTCCTACGGCCAAACACGATAAAAAAAACCACCTGCAGTACTCTTGGCAGCAGTCGACTCTTTATCCATACCTTTATGACAGTCTGTAATTGCCCACGGTGATGTCTGTCCTCCCTCTCGTAATCTTTTAGTAAGAGGATGAAATTAATCCCGCGAGAGAGGGCAAAAAAACTCGGCCGACAGGGCACCTGGGGGGAAATCATCTCGTCCGCAGCCACTTAACGCAAGAATCGGCGCCGATGGATATCATATCGGACCGTTATAATTCCGCCGCCAGAATTCCCCTGACCATTTCTATTCATTATCCCTCCTTGGGGTCCATTAGTCAATTTGACGCGCGACGGACCAGAATAAATTCAGTGCAAAACAAAGTCTCCCGCGAGTTTCACACACCAGGAAATGCTTTTATCCGCAAGAGCTTCTTTGCGCAACGCACATCATGAGTCGCTTATTTATAGCGTTCGTTAATTCGAAAAGCGATGCGTCTCGCCCTGGGATGTCATGTGACATCAATCGTACCAGAGAGGTTGACTGGGGAATTAATATTTCGTTACTGATTCCCGGAATGAAGCAGTCGACTTGTGTTTCCTGAATTTTAATTACCCGTTAAGTAATTATTATTTATTATGCGCTAAATTTTATGAAATTCAGAATTTTTTGAAATAAATGTTATATTTAAAAATATTATAAGCCTGCAAAGTATTATTTTTAATTATTGTTATTAATTTTGCTTTGTGTATTAAGCTCTGAATAAATTAACTGCATATTTATAAAGGGAATTTAGGATCTAATAATAATTGATAATTGAACGCTTTTATGAAAACACAACAAAGTAAATTGGAATATTGCATCAGACCATGTTCCACAGCGAGTCCTTTGAAGATTATAAACTCTATATAATTAAAGCTTTGTAGGATTGCGTTGATTTGATGTTTGCATTAAAAGTCTGCTTTTGTTGGTGTTTATTTTTTCATTGTATATAGAAAAACAACTTTAAACCGTAAATTCCCTTCTGAGCAAAAAATTTGACAAACAGTTCAAACATCTCTTCTTGAATTCTTGAGCAAGAACTTTAACTCTTTATAGACAATGAAATTTTAGAACCAGGTTTGCTTCTGTATGACATTTCAGCATATTTGTCACGCGCGCGCCACCGAAATGCGGCACACGTTTAGAAAAACAGTCAAGTTGTTGCTGATGTTTTATTGACGGAACGGCGACGGCGGCCATTGCACAGCAAAAACATACACGGGCCGATAAACATCGCACTCTGAATCTAAATTGGGCAACTAGAAAAAAAGGGCTAGTTAAAAATTTTATGGCATTCGTACGCGCCGCGCAACGTCCATTTCCCCTTCGTGACCGTATAAATTACGTGGTGCATTATTTTTGAGAAATATTTTAATTTTATCCCTCAGCACATCGAATTACACACCAATGTGCGCACGCTTTCTCTTTTTTCTCAATTCTTTTCAGTTTTTATTTAGAAACTCGCCGCGGTCTCATTGCTTTAATTGGCCTTCGGTGTAAAAATTGTGAAAGGGTTTCAAGAGGTGGACTTTTTATAATAAACATTTTCGTGAACGCCGTTCATTTTTCAACTTTAGCATTATTCTCGGTCGATGAATAATTTCTGATGACAAAGATGAATTATTATTCTTTATTGCTCGCTAAGTAGAGGCCGAGAGGAAAATTGAGTGCTTTTTCTTGAAAAAAGTGGTGGCTGAAATTTTTTAAATGTGACTTATTGATAAGAACTGGTTTGAATAATAAATCGATCCGACGGTCAAGGTTTAATTCTTCTAAACTCACCAAGTAGCAAAAGCAATAGTTTGAGTCAAGGCAATCTCACCAGTCGAATTTTCCTTACCTGAAACAATGCATAAATTTTCATTTAGATTAACTTTGAAATCATAAACAAAGGTTAAAAATTATATCCGTCAAATAAAACATTTTTGGTTTAAAAATAGGAAGAAGGTAATTAAATCATGATAAAATTATTTTGAGGGTCGAGAATTGAAATTTCTAACGATGACTTAAGTGGAAATTTTACAAATAGTTTATATAAAATCGTCGCGCTTTATTATTATTACACGATATTTTTTAGAGCAAATTACGATTTATATCCTCGATGAAATTAAAAAGTGAATTTCTTTAGAATATTTCTTAAATAATTATACGATTTATAAGTTAAATCGTCAAAAGATTAAAAATTTGAAAGCCTTGCAAGTAAGAAAATTCAGACGAAAGTGTGGCGATGAAACTTTTTGGCCTCAAAAGAAAATATTGTCAACCGGTTAATTACCCCTCCGCTTTTTTTTCGTCAAGTTTCGCGTCCAGCAAAATAACGCCAGCAGCCCCTGGCGCATTTCATCGCACAAAGTGTGGAGTGAATAATTAGATTCAGCCGGAGCAAGCGACCTGCTGCTGTGCCGGGAACAAAAAAAAAATGTTGCCATTACAGACAGCCTTCGGTGGCATTACTTGGCGGGTTTTGTGTCAGGGCGGTACAGCGACACTGTCACCCAGACAAGCGGGCTCGCTTATTCATATTTTTTTTTGGAAAGACCGAAAGTCGGGCTCGCTCCAGTGTATTATTATAATGAAAACATTTTTCTTGAATAACGCGCCGCGACAGGCCGAATGACGAAAATTTCCATAACTTATGTGCGTGCCAGCGAACGTGCACACATACTTTTATTGTTATCATTCGCGCGCTTTATTTTTCATCCCTCGGCGCCGCCACCATGAATAATATGATATTTCACTTTGTGCAAAATGTAATGGTTAGAGTGAGATACACAGCGCGACTCTCTCTCTCTTGCTCGGCAAGGCCTTTTTGTGCGGCGGCGGAAAATCCACCCCCCGCTTTCGTTTTGTCGAAATTCGCATTGTACAAAATGCGGGAGTTGGAATAAAAAAATGAACAATGTCGCTCCCAAGCTTGGAAATAATATGTCGCCGTACGCGTGTGGAAAGTAACATATTTTCAGTCAGACCAGATAGGGTGCGAAAGGCAGGCACGGTTGACTTGGCCTTTCAGAATAATTTCATAATCCCGTGAGGGCGAATGAATTTGAATGCAAAAGCCAATTGAGGGAATTTGACCAAAATGATTTAACCGCCGATGAAAGGATAATTAATTAAATACCTTTAAATTTTGACTATTTTGAGATCGATAAATTTATAATATTCACCAGACAAGCGTCAATAATAATTGTGATAATTGTATTATTATTTGAATATAGCAATATCCAGCATAATTATATATTAATGAAAGGTTTTTTAATTATTGTTAATCTTTTTATTTTGTTACAGTTCATCATCTTTCTTAAAGAATCAAGCATCAAAGCCTTACTTTTTTTATACATATTTTGACGATATGTGGGACTGTAAATAATAAAATAATATTATTTATAGCATGATGGGGGGGGGTGGGGGATTTAAATCAAAATTAATTTGATTTGGTGATTTGATATTGGATTCTTCTATTGAATTCCGTAGTCTGTTCATGATACCTAAAAATTCTAAATGTCTATCTATTGTAAGTGAAGTTTATGAAATTTGATGTAAAAATTGTAATCTTTACAAAATATTTATTTTAAAATTGCAAACTGTATATTAAAGATACCCTTTTGTTTGCAATTTGGTGTATTACAGATTACAGAATTAATGCAATTTCCAAATTATTGAAGTTTTATTCGTTAAAATCCACCAGCAAGCTCAGAATTGAAATTAATAATTACGGATTAATTTTTAAACCCGAACGTTCAATTAGAATTTCAAAACAGGCTGCCTGTTTTAAACAAACATCCCGTTCAAACAATGAAAAAAACGAGCAGGAAAATTCACATCTGCCAATTTGGTGGTGTTTATGTGTCAGCCCGAATTTAATCACCTAGCCAGTTTCGCTACGCAAAACAACAACATGGTCGGCTATTCAGAATTCAAACGGCCTCAGGGTGGTCGTGCTGCAAACGGAATAATTTCGCAGGCTTATTAGGAGCCGGTCAATTGCGATCAGCACTATTAAATTTGGTGGAATATTGCGTGGCGCCGACTGGCAAAGCCAACGTTCGATCGCGCCGCAATTTCGTTGGTGCTTTTGTTTCAACGCAACCGACTGTTTGTTTTTGTTAAAGAACAATGCACCCTTGCGGGCGGAGGCGGCATTTGCTCTCTTTCAATACGCTGCTGCGGACAATGGGCACGAAAAAATAATTCGCTGCTTTTAATTAGCTCCTTTGTTTGCACATCAAAAGCGGATTATTAATCATTGAGCGCATTCCTTTCAGACCATAGGAAAACTAGAAAATCAGCCGTGTGCTAATGATGCGTTTGATTTATTGATCCTTTATTTTTCTTAAGCAACTCGAGCCTTCGTTCAGTTCAATGGAAGAGAAGAGACTGCCGATTATGAAGAATTCCAGAAGATGTTCAAAAATAGGTTTAAGATCATATAACCGTTTCAAGTCCATAAGTGCCAAAGTTAATTTTTTTGCAAGGTTTTACACTAAAAGAAAAAATCAGAATTTCAATTAATTTATAAATTAATTTTAAAATAATTGATAGATAAAAATGTTTGAAAATTTTCCATCAACTTGAAAATATTTTTTAAATTATACATAATGGGATTAAATTTTTATTTCTTTTATTATTTTCTCAACTTTTGAAATAATTGCACTTTATACCCCTTATTAAAAAGTTCTAAAATATGTTTACTATTCTAGTTGATGATTCTGTACTTATTCGGAGTTTGCAGGGTAAAAAGCTAATTCATTTTTTATAATACTTGCTTGAAATGTGCTTTGTAAATAATTTTCCCTTAAACATCGACATACACATAATTATATTGCAAATGATTTTTCATTGAAAAAAGCATCTCGTATGTAACTGGTTTAATAAAATCGCGCATTTAGAGGCCAAATTTGTGCCCGGCCCCTTATAAAAGGCGAACACTCGAACTAAATTGCGTTACCTGAGCGTGCCACCGAAAAAGTGGTTGTTGATTAGGAAGTGGCCCTGCGAACATAACTTAGCATATTACCTCGATAATGGGGCGCGCACGCCGGCGACAAAAGCAAATTTCTGGCTCACATTATCCGCCAGAGCGCATAGACGGGGGTGGTGCTCTTCGACCGGGGTAATATTATTATATTACATGGCAGGGCGGCGAGACGACGCAAAAGATAATAATGGCGGCAAACTTTGCTGCGAAGACGTATAGGCGCAAACTTATGCGAGAGACCAAGATCTCGCGCGCGCCACGAGTCAACAAAAAGTTGCTCTCGCACTTCGGTTCGCAGGCAAAACCCAAAGAGTACTATTATGCGGATATGAATTATACCGGTGTTTTTGCCACCCAAGTTTGGCGTGAGTTATGAATATAAAACACACTCACACTGGCGATTAATCAAAGCCCGAACCAGCAGCGTTATTATTAGTTTGTATTGTGTTTGGTGCTGGGGGGTGGCCAATTATTGCGACGGTGCCCGCTGCTGCTGGACGACGACCCAATTCATGCATATTTGCTGGTAAGTCGTAAATGGCAGGAACACTCGCAGAGCATGTGATGACAAGGGAATAATGAAATATGCATGAGCGTTGTCGAGAGCCACTTCCGAAATTGTTGCGACGAGAGAGAGAGTTTCGTCGTTCGTCGAGTGACTGAGGGAGCAGTGCGTTGTTATATTGACTGCAAGATCGAATTAGTCTCTTGTGCGGAGAGAGAGACACACGCATGCCAAAAGCAGTCATTTCGGAAATTGAATTTGCCAAATTGAAATTAGCCGTGCCCAATTTCATGCACAAACACATGGTTGTATATAATGAATTTATTTTAAGCATCGACCTGAGAAAAAAATCAATTGTCAATTTGGGCTGTTGAAGATAAAGTTATATGAGAAAAATCTTACAATTAATTGCAAATTTTAAATTACATGAATTTATATTAATGAAGGCGAAGTTTGTCCCACTTAAAAATTGATCTCCAAGAGTGACTTCTTAATAAAATAAAATATACAAGTTAAATGGCGCCTTTTAATACAAATTTTACTGAGAGAAATTTCCGCCTGTGAATCCGTGACAGAGAACAGCTTGATAAAACGTTTGACGTTAACGGGCACTTCATCAAGTGTCAGAGACTTTTGATATGAAGAATCGATTTAATTGAAAGGTCAAACGTCATCTGAAAATGACTTCACTATGTTGAATTGGCCAAATGCAAACTTTTGATAAGATTTTTTTTTAATATCCAATTTTCGGTTGAATTAGAACCGAGATTTTAATTCATATTTAGAATAAATAAAAAAAAAATAAAAAATTAATAATTAAATATCTATTATTTGGAAAGATGGCGATATTATGATATTAATTTATAATACATTATTTTTCTTTTATTTTGGATATTTTCATTCAGATTTCAGTTTGTTTCATCACCACCAATGCTATTTTTGAACACTTAATTAATTTAATTGCTAATGAAAATTTTAGGTAGTGCACAATGTTTTTCAAACTAAAGGAAAAATTTAATAGATTGTTTTTTCCCTTTACAAGATTGATTATAAAATTTACTCTGATTTACTCATCGTCCGTTGTTCATCTTAAAAATTTCTACTTAAGATTGAAACAACCAGAATAATTTTTTTACAAATAACCGATAAGGAAGAAGTTTTTGCCAGTCAAAACCATTTATCTAGTCCGACCACCATTTAAGAGAATTGCGTTTACCATCCATCACTCTTCCAGTTGAGGCTATATAGGGGTAAATTTTTTCTCAAACGCTATATCGCTGGCACTTTAGCATTCAGCTTCTCTCTCTGCAATTTTTCATGCCTCGCTCGGAAAATTGTGTCGCGACTGGAAATGCTTGTTTTGATGAGAGAGAGACTGGAGGGCCGTAATGCGACTCCGTGTTTACTGCAGCATGCATGTACATCCATTCAAATAAACTCCCGCAACTGGAGAGCGGAAAAGGCCGGGTGTTGTTTAATTTTTCCATCTCTGGCCCAACAGTTGCTTGCAACGCGGATATGCAGCAATTTCGCTGCAGTCGTCGGCAATTCAGCGCAACGGCAGCAATTTTCCGGCTAGGATTGCACTCGGGAAAGGAAAGGCGAAATGTTTGTTTTTTGCCCACGCCACGTTTTAATTTGATATGTGTGCGAGTAACGGAGCAACATTTGCGCTCTTTGTCTCTGTTTCTCGTTTTAATCAGCGGCTGTCAGCGCGATGGAGTTTCTGGCATTTTTTTTTTAACTTTTGCATAATGCTGAGTGTTTCTAAGCGGACGGCTTTCATTTATATTTTTATTTGTGAAACTCTCAAGCAGCTGGAGCGTGAAGCGTGCGAGTTTTTTCTGGGCCAAGTTTCCCATTTGGTTTTTAAATAAAAATACATGAGTGTTCGCTGCTAATACTTAATAGAAAAGGTGGCAGCTGTGTTGAGCGAGTTGCCTAGTTTTAAAACTAACTTTGCACCTCCGTTCCAGGAGCGAGACTTTGGGCAACAGGAAATTCGGTCTCGGTACGCGCCAAGTCGAATTGCCAACTCGGTGGAAGAATTCTACTTCCAGAAGAATAATTCCATTGCAAAAATAATTGAGTTCGCTCAGTGAGACAAAGTTGAATTTTCCTTGCTTGCATGCCATGTCAACATGGTCTGAGTATTTGTAGATGGACTAGCGCTATCCCTCTTTTACACGCGTAAATAGAGGATTATATGCAGTTTTGGCGCCAAGAATTTAATTATTCCCAGTTAGTAAAAATTATTCTAAATTCAAAATATAATCAAATTCATAATGAAAACGAAACCGCCATTCACTAGGCACACTAGCAGCAGGCACAAGGCAGCTTTGAGAAAACACAGATTCCGCGCGCTTTGCTATATTTAAAAATTGTTATAATTTGTTCAATCTGTGTTGAGAACTATCTTTACACCAAATCTCTATAAAATTGTTTTTTTTTTATTGCAAAAATAACAAATGAAATGACAGTAAATAATACAAATAATTAAAAAATATACATCTTTTTAAATACAAATTATAATAATTACAAAATTTGTAACAATAATTAGTAAGTTAGATTCAAAATAAATAATCGCACAGTAGAGCAGATGATATTACAATAATGTTGTATACGAAATAAAGATCATCATTATTATGAAAAATACGTGAATAAATACTATAGTTTCATGAAAGTTAAAAACTTGAAATAAACTTCGATTACATGGCGTTATTTTCTAATATTGCGGAGTGCACTTGCCATATTTATGCCCACACGTGTGCGCTGCCCATACTCAATTTAATAAAGTTGTGCGCAAGAGTGATGATGTGCTCGACATTAGAAGCACCTGCGCTGCAACTACCCGATTCACCTGTTATAGTTTGTGTATACCGAGGAAAGAGAGGAAATTGACTTTCTGGAGCGTGCAAATATTTGCACCAAGACCAACTTGCATCTCATCAGAAAACTGAAATTGAACCAGAATAATTTACGAGCCAATCAAGAATTATGCAAACCAGCAGCAAACAATTAGTTACTATGTATAAGAATCTTGCATTTCAGTCAATCTCGAGACTATCAGACAAAAAAGTCCGCTAGACTTTGTTATAAACATTATTTCTAAAAATAGTGGTAGTGGAAAAAATATAATTATCTTAATCACAAGGCTAACCTGTAGTTTTAGTTGCAAATAAGATTTGTAAGATTTATTGATTTATCACAGAGGCATTTGCTGCCCATATTCAAGGTACATCGATCATAAATTCAAAGTTATTTACAATTACAATATTTGAAGTTTATTGTACATAATATTAAAATTTAATTGCAAGGTTCTGTTACACTAAATTAAACCACGAACACTAAAAAAATTAATAAACCATGTTCATTTTTTATGTTATGTATAAATTGCATATAGTCAAGAATTTAAAAAAATATATTCATTGTTATTTTTTAATATACCACTTTTGGTCTACGTTAGCCCTTAATGGTTTACGAAAAACACAAATATTAATAGCCCATGCTGATTTTTTATGAGTATTTAAATTAACAGTCGCGAATTTAAAAAATTTTCAGCGTCTTCTCTTACAAAGACCAATTTTGGTCTTCGTTAGCCTTAAAATGGTCTACGAACACTCAAATATTAATAGCGCTTATATTTTATGCTAACGGTAGCGAATTCCTCCCCCCCCCCCCAAACAGACTTTGTGCACGATTGTATTAGTTCCATAGGTTGACCCAAATTCCAAAAGTTTCTCTGGGCAGCCAATATTCAGCCAAATTCGAAACACGCCGCGTAATAATTTCATTTGGCGGTCAACGACTGGAATTTAGCTCCAACTTTGCGCACATCCGGAATTGTGTTGTTCCGCAAGGAGGTTGGCTGGGTGCGTCGTGCGGTTTTCAAAGTATTTCTCGTTCTCCCAGTCAAAGTGAATGCCTCGCGTCGACGAGAGAGACGATTATGAGCCGCCGCCGGCAAAATGAAAAGCGTACACGGTGTTCGGGTTGCTTGTTGGAGCAAAAACGCTTTCGCTCCTAATCAGAAACGCTCGCTGCGCGACTAGATTACCGCCGGATTAATTTACCAGCTTGATGCAACGTCGTAATTAAACTTCCGTGCTTGGAGTGTGTTTGCGAGTGTTTGATGCACGTTAGTACGAACTGTTTGTATGTGTGTGCGGTTTAGTACTGCGATAATAATTATTGCATGTTTCGATTATGAAAAAGCCCTAGTGGAGGATCTGGATTGCTTTGAACAGCAACTTTGAACTCCGAGAATGTTGAGCGTTTATAATTTATTAGAAAGCCTCATCCTGCAGTTTATTTTTTGAGGAGGTAAAATAATGCGTTGTTTATTTTTCAGCTGCGGTTTCCGAGAGAAAATTGCAATTAAAAGTTGGCAAGTGCGCTTTTAACTATGTGTTAATTTATTCATTAAAGCCAGTTAAAAAAAGTAATGTGGTGGAAATTGCATTTTTATTGCAATTAGTCCGACGCCTTTTTGAAAAATTAAATTATCATACATAATATTTTTGCAAAGTTTTTTGATAAAATGGAAAATATGATGCAAAATTATGGCTAATAACCAAATAATTACGAATTCCCCCGGTTTATGAAATGTAAATTATGGATGTAAAAATTACGTTTCTAGCGATTGAATTTTGCAAAGTAGATTAACTGGCGCAAAATATAGCAATTAATAATTGTCTTTTCAACAAAAATTTGCTAATTCGTTATTCGGTTGCTTCATGTCTTATACTTTTTTGTATTAATTTCTTCATATTATTTAAATTATATTTAAACGCACAATTAGAGTTAAAAAAATTTAAAAATTTTTTTTTATAAAAAAAAACCATGGGTAAATTTATTGCAAAATCCAAGAAATGATATCTTTATTGCATAATTTCCTTTAAGCAAAATTCTTGTTTTGAGCGGTTTTTTTACACAAATAGTCAGTTTCGGCCCATTTTTACTAGTTTTATTCGATTTTTATAATTGGTTTCTTTTTAAATAAAATCGCTCATTTGATGAGTTCAGGCGTCAATATGAGCATAGCAAGTAAAAATGATTGTTCAAATAATATTTTCACTTCTTACATTAATTTTTTTAAATAAATTCAAATCCCTTTTACACATCCGTGCTTACTTTTTTAAAACTCGCTTCTAATTTCGCAACGTCCGAAATGACCAGCCTCAAAATGTAATTAACAAAGTGCTTAGCCGGAGCAGCATTATTCGGCAAGAACTCCTGGGGCGGTTTGAAGACATTTTATTAGAACAGTCTTGCTGCGCCAAATTCAATGGGTCAAACTTGGCCGGGAACAAAAGTCAATCGCCAACTTTGCCTTTCGGCCCTTGGCGTTTGCTCTCGGATTGAAAGGGTGACGTTCAACCCCGGTGCTTGATTAGTCGGTTGCGTCGATCTCTGCCTTTTTCCCTCCTCGTCCGGCCGGCCGGCAGTCGCGACTTTCGCCGTGGCCAATTATTCTCGTTTAATTGGATCTGTATTTTGCGTCCAGGCACGTACCCTGTGTGCTATGCAGCGACGCGAGAAATGTACACGGCAATCGAATTGCGCTCAGCCCGTCCAATATTATCTCGATCCATCTCACAGCGGTCGGCTCGGCCCGGGCCGACGGGCGATTAATTTGATCTCGCCAAGTTCGTGTGTCCACCTGCCCGGGGTTGTTTCGCTGCGACATATGTCTGATTTCGTCCGCTTTATCCAGCAACATCGCAATGCGACGCACTTTATCAATTGCGATGCTTGTCATAAATGCTTATAATTTTTATGCTTGCTTGTAACGCCGGGTAAGCCATTACAATTTTAATTTAAATGATATATAATTAACTTTTTAAAATTATTTAATTTTTTTTTTAAATTGCATAAAATTTTTCATTATTAATTTATTTCATGATTCTTAATGTCGTCAATCAACTAAGAACCGAAAATGTGACAAATGACAAATTTAATAATATTCGCATTAACATTTGCAAAAGTTTTTCCCCGCTCAAGCTAATTTAATTGAAGGATCTTGCAAGGAATTTTAGAGGAAAAAAAATACCGAAATATTGCGAAATAAGATTACGAAAAAGCTAGTGACTTTAAGTTTAACTTGAAATTGAATATAAAACGGTTTATTGAATATTCTTAAAAAAAAAAAAACTCCTCTCTAGACTCTAAAAATTCATCAATAATGAGGGTTAAAAATACATAAATTTGAGGTTTCTTATATTTTATTACCTATTTTATCCATTTATATTTCGACACGTGCAAAATAAATTGAATCACGTTATTTTTTTAATAACAATGAAAATAAAAATGAATTAAATTTAGGGCCACGTGAAAGGTGAATGGGCGCTATTGTCGTAAAATTTGAGTATCCCAAAGGAGGTGCAAATTTTTAAATTACGTGCGGCGTCACTTCTTTTTATGGGTGGTGCCGAAATTTGAGCGCCGATTTATAATCTAATAGGACGGGCAGACACACACGATCCGGGAGGACTTGTTGGAGCCTTAAAGCCTCCGCTTGCAATCTGCACGAGGGCCAAACAATTTGAGAATGTTCCGCCGGATTTATTCGCTTAGCTCCCTCCCCCGTCCTGGAGATATATAAAAGCCAGCAGGTTACACATTCGCCTGCCACTCGGGGGCATATTTCACGCCGGGGCTGTATGCAAATAATAAATTTTATGAGTGCCACCTTCAAATCCTCTCTCTCTCTCTCTTGCACACGACGCTTTATGGCGCACTAAAATAAATCTCATTTATTGATACGCGCGCCCGGCGCCACCGGAGCTGAACGGGAATAAAGCGACTAACCCACTTTCGAATCAATTAATCCTGCTTAGTTTCCGGGACGCTTTGCCCCCACAAAGTACTGCGACTTTAATGAGTTTTCGGGCGAATCCTCTTTGAAAGTTGGGTTCATCGGCAGCTGATGGTATGAGCATTATGATAAAATTTAAGTTCGACTCGGATTATATCAAATGGGGAGATGCCAGGGGTTAGGAAGGATTTTCTTTTAGGAAACATTCAACCAACTAAACTTGCATTTATTATTTGGTTTTCACAAAAATGTCCTAACTTGAATGACAAGTAAATAGTTATTTTTGCTTTATTACAAAAAAAAACGTACTGTATTTGATAATTAAACTTTGAGAAGAAAAAAAAAAGGAAAAAACCTTATATATTTTCTAGAGTAAATCTTTTTTGGTAAAATAAAAATTTTCAGTGATTTATTTAACAAGTTAAATTACCTTTAGAAAGGGTTAAGTGCGAAAATAAAATAAAAATTCAGCAAAATTCATATCGATCATCCCAACTGAGAATTTGCAAAATGCCCTAAACACATTTTACAAAATTATTAAAATGTTGTATATTTAACCATTCTTGTTATCGCTAAAAGATGAAAAAATTAATGCAATTTAATTTTGAGGAATTTTGATTTACTTTTTAAGATTTTTTCTTCAACGATTTCAAATACCTTTTAAATAAATGAAAAATATAATTTTAATTTAAAATTTATGGTGCCACTTAAAGATGTCAGATTTGTACCACCTTAAGCGTGGATCGCGTGCTGATTTCTGCAGAGCGGCGAATACACACGCCAGCAATTATTCAGCCAAGGGGGCGGCCGGCGTTCGCCTTCACGCTTGTTTTATCGGCGAAAGGAAATGGTTTTCCGCTCCCCCGCGGGGATTCCTTTTCTCTCCGTCGGTCGGCGAGGGTGCGCGATCAGGAAGAAAAGATGCAGTTTGCACCAGATTTATCTTGGCGAGCGCCCACGTTGAAGACAATAATAAATCCGGCCTATTCCACCAGAGTACAGAACGGCCGACGAGAAAATCTTGAAAAAGTATATATCGGGTTTTGCTCCGGCGGTGCCGCACACTAAGTGGCTTAATGGTCGCTTGATAAATTGGCACTCGCCGAGCAAGAGAGTGACGGAGTTTATCTCCGCGAGTGGATTCATCCGCGCCCGGTGTTTCGCAGAAAAGTCGATGAATTATTTTCAGAACGAAAATATATACAATCCCTCTTGCGCGAAATTTGGCTCGGCAAGAGTTAACTTTCGCAAAACTATTTTGTGCGAAACTTTTAGCGAGTGGCGTTGATTGTTTCGCCGGCGCCGCCATGATTCGATTTCCATTTTACGCCACAAGAAATTCGTCGCTTGCCTGAAAAGCCGCAACTTGGCAACTTTTGTTCTTTTCGTTTAAATGTTTCGGAATTCGCAGGCAACGAGGCGGAATTTCGTATTTTCCTTCGTGGAAAAATGTGTCTGCCTCTCTCTCTTATTCTGCGACACGCCACTTTTTCAAGTAATTAAAATAAAATGTCTGCACGTCGTCGCGCGACTTAATAGGCGCACATTCAAAACTATGACACTCTTTATTACAGCGTCTTTCTAGGAAGGCGGAGATAGCAACCCTCTATGTAAACGATCTCACTTGTTCAGAATTGCCCTCTTCTCTCCTGTAATTTTTAAAAGCCTCTCTTAAAACAGTTTCGAAATTACAAAAGTATTCAGAAAGATACATACATACAATGCATTTTTTTTTTTTTTTAATAAATATACATTTTTATTTCAACTTCAACTTGATTTAATATCGAACATGGAGTAAATTTTTTGTTGTCTTCATTCTCCAGAAAAATAAATTATTTAAATAAAAAAAATTATATTACCATCCAAAGATGTTCATTTACGTTATAGCGCCTTGTTTTAACTTTAAACCAAGTTGTATTTGGTTAGTTTTTTTTTGTATATTACATTCTAAACCCCTCCCCAAGCCTCTCGCGTCTTCTGTCAATAGAAACCACCAATTTTCAAGCGTGAGCGGTGACGAATTCCCACGGCTCCTCTGCTTTCCCTCTCTTGTTCTCGAAGCCGCGGAAAAAAGCGACGAGTGTTTGAATTTCATCACGCGGCCTTTATCTGATAGGCAGAGTGTCAATACAGAAGGGGAGCGAGAAGACGAGGGAAAGTAAAGTGCTACAAGTCTGAAATCGAAGTTGAGTTTCGCTTTCGTTGTTTTTCCTGCGATCAACTTGTTAATTAACGACCGCACGCAACAATGGCTGCAAAGAGCAAACAAATTAATTCTAAACAAAAGCAGCCTTGCTTGGCAACAACGAATTTCCGAGCTTTGCGCCTGCATCGAACAGCTCTGAAAATTAATTAAATTGCCTAACGCACTTTTAGGGGGTGGTTTTGTGAAACTTTTGATGGTTAGTAGGTTGAGGTGGTGTAGAATTTGTAACTTAACAAAAATAAATATATTTGAGGAATAGAAGAAAATATTGAAAGTTTACTTGTCGAGCGGATCAAATTAACTTATCTTTTTAAAACGCCAAAATGAAAGATTTTTTGTCAAATTCACAATTGTTTTGCGACATCTGAAATTTCAAATAATATCAAGCGGATTCCACGATTGTTTCGCCACGACTGCCTCCAGCACCTGAAATTACACAATTTATTTTTTTTTGTCAAATTCACGTCTGAAACAGTCAGGGTTACAGTTTTGTTGAATTTGATTTAATTTTAATATTCAAACTCTAACTGATTTTAATTGAAGAAGAGTCCATGCAAAATAACAAATAAAAATGGATCCATAAATTAATAGTCTGTTTCACATAATTAAAAGCTTATATAATTATTATAATTCAGGTTGTTGTCGGTTGATAATTAGGTACTTTAGCTCCTGATTGTGAGATCATTCAATTTTTTATTGATCCATATACATTTTATTTCATGCAAAATCAGCTCTGCCAGCAATTCCAAAACTACAATTTTTATTTAACTTGACTCATTGTGTATGAAATAATTGCTTTTTGGAAGGACTCATTGCCATACAAATATTTTGGATCTACATGAATATTCATTAATTTTCATTGTTGTTGTTTATTTGTCCGCATTGTTTACATTCAATTATTGTAAAACATTTTGCTAAAAATAAAGGAAAATTGCCAAAATGGAATGAAAATTAAGTTTTTTTAATGGGTTTCTACCTTCTACCTCAAGAAACGGCAGAACTATTATTGTTTGTACTTTTTAAAATTAACTGCATCCCTAATTGGCGTGTTAAATGTTTGGAATCATTTGTAAATTTTTCCTTACTCAATTTTTAAATCAAAATAACGCCTGTTTATACACAAACAAATTAACCGAGGAAAACACACATTCATTGCTCTTGGTATCACACAACATATTTTTCGCTAACTTGCACGCGTCAAACGGCGACATTCATGTCGCAAATTATGTCGCGGCTGATGGATCGGTCAAACATGGTGCACACATTCCGGTGTGGACTCCTGTGTGACAGACATTTTATCAATCATTAATTATTCAACGAGCCGGCAAATAAAATATCAGCACATTATTATTCCGCTTGATCAGCCTAACGTGATTAATGGGTGAATTTGTTAGGCAAATCGAACTGCGCGCCCAGGGCGTGTTTGCGCGAGTTCCATATTCGACGCGAAATATCAGAGAGAGCACACGACACACAACAAATATTGGCATTGCTGATCAAACGCCGTTTTCAGTCGGAAGTTAATCATCCAAAAGATAAATTAATAATATTCGGAAACACAAACAAGGCAAAAATTCTTCAGCCATTTTGTTATGCTAGAATGTTAAGTTCATTTTTACTTCACTTCAAAATTTATTCTGACAATAATGCATTAATTACGCTAATTCTGTCTGGGATAAAAAAATTTCAAATTAATTTTTATTTATTTTTTATTTTTCTTTCTCAAATAAAGAATAATTTTAGACAACTTCACTTTCTGCAATTTATGGCGTTCATTGGACCTTTCCCCCCTACTCTGTAAATATTAATACTCTACAAATACAAAATATTTAATTTCTAATAAAAATGCCTCGCATTCTGTGTGGATCAGTTGAAAAAAAAATACGAAATTATTTTGTAGTTCTCTTAATCCTCAAAAGCGGTAATAAAATTATTTTTTATAAGTCACTTTTTTATATTTGTCGACTTTTTCTTGACTTTTCAACAAAAATTTGAGCCTTTTATTTTTGAAAAATTGAATTTTGCTCACCAGTGTTGGCAAAACAAAAGGGAAAAGAGGGCGGAACGAAAGAGCATTTCTCTCGTCAGCTTGCGTTTTTCCAAAGAACGGCACCCGCATTTCTCTTCAAAAGCGGGCCGAACAAAAAGTGTATTGTTGTTAAACTGGGCGTCTTTTTGCCTCGGTTTTGTCCAGAGTCGGACAGGCGGAAAATGACGCAAAAAGACTGGATGTGCATCGGACCACTCGGTGAGAGACATTAAATTTCGTTTTAGCCGCGCCGGATGAAAAAGGGAAAGAACTTGCGTGTCATAAATCCGGCTGTCGTGAGTAATATTACTCATAATTTTTACGTCTCCCTTTAAGATTTTTAAAAATAAATTGTACAGCGCAGGCGGAACGAAAATAATAAATTCGGCTTTTTGTGGGAGTGTCGTTTTATTCCGGCCGACATTTGAGAAATATGCAACCCGCTCGGCACTAATGACCGCCAAATTGTATAACCCTCTCGTCTCGCGTGCGCGTAACATAATGCTTGGCCATTACCGAACGAATACACACGCGCGTCGGGACCAAAGTGGAGAATAATTTTTGAGCGATTTCATTCATTAAGGCCACAGCAGCGGCGCAAATAACAATTTAATGAGTATTGCCGTGGTGAATATTCGTTTGTTAAATGTTCAAGCCTGCTGTCATCGACGATGATTTTCATGTAGGTTTGGCGCCTACTAAAAATAATTACGACTTCCAACGAATGGGTTGGTGTACGTGGGTGTGGCTGAAGGGTGAAATTATTTCTGGTTGTTACTTTGAATGGTTTGGAATTGAATTGGATGGTTTTTGCACGCAACACAATCATGGTTACTAAATTATTTATCGATCATGTAACGAAATTTTGAGTTCATTTAAAATTATAAAGCTCTCCCGTGATAATAATAATACATTATTCATTTTTTTATTAATTATTAAAGATGGAATCGGTAAAAATAGATAAAAATAAAATTAACCTCTACTTCTTCTCTACTCACTTGAATAATAAAAAAACCTATAAAATAGTATGTTATAACAAAAAATTTTAATTGTGTTTTGAAAAATTGAATTTTTCTTCCATTGAATGAGTGCGCTAGAAGTAAAAAAATTACATAAACAAAATAAAAGCTAAATTTCCATCCGCAATGCTATATATATTGTTTGTAACTTTGACGTCTCAATTTTTCATTTTATTATCTCCACCAATTAAAAATTAAAATACTGAAGAAGCTATTTGCATCAAGACATAGAAGCCTCAAGGCTATAAATTCAAAACTTTTATAAAATTATTTAAATTTTTGGAAAGAATATTCTTTTAAAATCTTCCATTTCTTTAACTGTACTAAAATATGAATAAGTATTGAAGGGAGGAAAATTAATTTATACATAAACATAAAGTCCGTAAAATTAAGCTTAAATTCTGCATTGAAATCTATTGGATTTGAACAAAATAAATTATTGCTCAAGGTTGTGAAAGGTCACAGAAGAAAAATTTCAACCATAAAATGAACAACAGGATAGATTTTTACTCGTGATATTTTGTACAGCCATATAATTTCCTTGCCACTCTTGCACGGCTCCATTTAGTTCAATATATTTTTTATTGTCCCATTAATCGCGGGGCTGGAAAAAGCAGGCAAAAATAATAATACCTGTGACAGAAAGAAAATTGACAGGGGCTCAAGTGCAGGCGCCCATAAATCAGTTTTCGGTGCCGGCCACTCTATTGTGTCCAGGCGCACAAAAGCCACGTGCGTGAACACTGGATCGGCCGGCGGTATTTTGTCAATTTGCGGTTGCATGTGAGTTGTATGTATTTGAAGAGCAGCCGTGTGCATGGACGGATTTATCGAGCGGTTTTATTTTTTCCTTGCGAAAAAAAGCAGGCAGGGTCTATTCACGAATAAGTAGTAGCGATGGATGTTATTCAAGCGTCGATCGCAAATGGATTCGTCGTCGTAACACCGCCATTTATATTCGCAGGAATAACTTTCTCTAAATTGGCGCTGGTTTTTTTTCCTCGGGAGGCAATTTGCAGCCGAAAAACGTGCCGAAGATTGACGGACCCCACTCCGTTTCCTGTATGAATAATTTTATTTGCTCCTGTGTGACGGATCGCGGGAAATTTGCAGCGAATGAAAGCTCGTTAGTTTGCGCGCGCGATCAAAGCTGTGCGGCTCCTTTGTGCGGCGCCTCAAAGCGACGGCGTTTCTTGCTCCTCGCCTCCGCCACCAACGCGCGGCGGACCTGTGAAGATTTTTTACAAAGAGTCAGAGAGAATGAGTAAAAACGAGTCTGGTGTGTGTGTGTTCTACTATTTGCTTCGGCTGCCTCGCAAGAGGAAAAGTTGAGACCTTTGGCTCCTTCGAACGAAGAGGCGCGGTCCAGGAAGAATGCTTAATGAATTCCGAGCCCTCTCTGATCAAAAAGGGTACAGAGAACGCTGAACCGAGTGCTTACGTTTTTCAAAAGGGCTCGCATTTTTTTTTTAGGAAAAGAACTTTCCATTCTCTGCAGAGATGGATCAAAATCCCAGTTGCGTAAGAACGATGAAAAAAGATTGTTCTTTTTTTCATTCGAAAGAGATGTTGTTGAGAATTCGCTTTGACTATAAATAAGGGCAAGTTGAAAAAGGATTTCACAATTACGTGATATAGTATTCTACCTCTTTTTATAGCTTTTTGAATTATTTAATTTTTTTTAAGTTATTTTTCCATTTGTCTAATAAAAAGGTCATAAATTTTAGCAAAAAATCATTTTATTTTTATTTTGTTCAATTTAACATTTTTTCATGTATAGGTCATTGCTATTTTTAAGTTTTTAAATAAATTACTTGATTGAAAAATTGAAAGTAACTTTTAATTTATCATTTTTAATAATATAATTTTGAAACCCCCTCTGTAGTTTTCTATCAACATCTTCTTTCTACCTTACCTTTTATACGTACATAATATGTAAGGAGAGACGAGGGCGTAAAAAACGGCCAGTAGTTCCAATCAATCTCGTCCGGTTGCTTTTTATCACATTTGGGAAATGGCGGGAATCGATTCGCGAAAACCCTCTTCTATCTCTCTTTCTCTTCCACTCCTGCCAATCACCCGAAAGCGAAGGGACGGCCTAACGGAGCGGGAAACTTAATTTGGCTCCCCTCGAGTGTATTTTATACATTTTCGGCGTGTCGGCATGAATTATTATTGCGTGGCAGGTGCTTTTATTGGCAAGCGTGGGATGAAGACGGTTACGAGATTTGCGCGAACAAATAATGCATGAATCGAGAGCCACGTTTTCAACAAGGCGGAAAAGAGAGACACACGTACGATTTCTTAAAAACCTTTTTCCCTCTCTGAGGAAAGAAGAAACAATTCAAATCGTAATCCACCTTTCCTAAAAAAATAAAGCTCTTTTTTAATATAAAAAATTGCTTCGACCGCAGAGGAAATTGCAGGGATTTGCCAAGTTTTCCTTTCACAGAAAAAAGTTATAAAAAAATCTCAGATCCAGTATCTCGAGATGAGGAAATTGTGGGGCGCATACGTGCGAATTCAGACGTGCTGCTTTAGTGACGAAGGGAAGAAAGTGAGGGGGTCCGACTGTTGGCAACTAAAGGCCAAAAGCTGAACCAACAACAACACTAACAACCGACGTTTAAAGGCGCTAATTAGCCGGCATGCGTATGGCTATTTGCCGCAAATCGATGTGGGGCGCAACTTGGCGATAATTGGCCAACTTTTGCGTCCCTACGACTGCCGCGCTGACCCATTGGCAAACATTTGCTGCCTTTTCTCGCACAGAAGGCGAGAAGATCGAGCCTGCCGATTAACTCCGAAGTTTACTTTTGGCTAAATCCAGCGATATTTCCAATAATAAAAAAGTAGGGTATGATTCTATGAGACATTTCCCGTCTAAATTAATATCTCTGGCTTAAACTGAGGTTTGGATCCTGCATGATTGAAATTCAATTATTCAATGATTCTCAATAAATATAAGTTTACATTGTATTGAGAGTTCCTAAATTTTCCCCCAAATGGAGCGAATTTTTAGGCTGATATAAAAGTTGCAAAAAAAGTATTCTAGTGAAAAACGTTTTTTGTTTTTAATTTTAAATTTTAATGATTTCTTGCTCTTGAAATAGGGACGCAGATCGTGACCAAAACTGGAGGAAATTTTTTCAATAAAATTTAATTCAACAAGGACAAAGCTGGGACACAGCTTGTGTTCTTCACTCCATAGAATAATTAATTTTTAGGCATGATTTAATGTTTAATAAACGATGATGATTTGAAAAAAAAAATTATATTAGTTTAATATAAATATATATTAGATTAATATTTAAATCAATTTAAATTCAAATTTATCTCTGATATAGTTATTGGAGTCGGAGATTGTGAGCTGTCAATGTTTCTCCGTCAAATGGAAATATAATTATTATAATGTGTTTATTTAAAAAAAAAATCAATTTCCTCAATCTAAAAATACAGTTTTTTTCCAATGGAATGTAATAAATCTGATCATTTTGCACAAGTGTTTCCGCCTGCAAAACATACAATTTAAACTCTAGGTATTGTCAAGAAAGTTTTCCCTACGGGAAACGTTGACGAGAGCAGAGCACCTAGAGAGCAATTCATTCTCCCGTTTTATATCACTCGCAATGACACAATACACCTTTCTTCCACTCGGCCTTTCTCAAAAGTGGGCGAAAATTTCATTAAGTCGGCAGTTGTTGGCGAAAGCAGCTTTTTACCTTGTTTTATTTTGACCCTGCCTGCGCGTCGGGGGCAAAAACGGCGGACGATCTCATCGGCCACGCATTCCGAGCCGCACCTTAACTCGATTGGTGCTTGAAACGGCCTACCTTGGCCGAAAAGAATTACGCTCCGGCAAGAAGGAATTGTTTTGCAGCGGTGGCGAAAGGTTGAGGGGATTCCGAGCGTCACGTCCTGTGCTGCTTCTTTGCGGCAAAAAGCTGCAGGACGAGCTATACACCTGAATTACCAACGAGCAACACGTTTTTTTTCTTTTTGCAGCCTGCAGCGCGGATTTAGCCCTCGAGAAGCCAAGGACGCCACCGCGCACTTAGCTAATTTTCATAATGGAGCTCCGTGGAAGCTGCGAGCAATAGATAAAAAGAGAGGACGGAAAAGATGGCCAACACGCAATTAGTGGATTACTTTTCGCTTTTTACGGCAAAAGCAGAGAAGCAGCGCGTTGTTTACTAGAGAAAGGAACATTAATGACTTTAATTAACGTTTCACGCATGTTAATTTATCTGTTAAATATTTAAATTTTTACTAGGTGGAATTCAGCTTATATTAATAATATTAGCAAATTTAATTATATAACAGCAACAATTTGACTCTCCTTTGTAAATATTTTTCCGAGATATTAAATTAAAATTCATTTTTTTTTAATTCAAACAAACTATCAGTTTTGGAAATTACTTCACACGAAACTGGTTGTGTTTTTTTTTCAGTAAAACACATTTTTATTTTTATAACAAAGCTGTATGTGGTAAAATTAGTAAATTGATTTTTCTTTCTCTGATTTGGCAATTTCCTCCAAGCTATAAATTTTTATCAGACAAAAATTTGAAAGCATGAAACGTTTATTACAGCCATTTTGCTCCTATCTTTAATAAACAACGCGCTTTTGGCTAAAGTGTAACCCATGTTACTAACTTTAACTTTTTCAAGTTAAAATTTAAATAAGTTACAAAAACTTTTCTCCTCGTTTAATGGTTTATTAAAAAAAAAATATTTCAAAAAGTTGTTAGTTTCGGAACTATTGCAATGAATTTTCGCCGTACTCTGTTCCTTTAATTTTAATGCAAAACATATTTTATGATAATTTCGGGAAAAAAATTAGCTCCACCTAACGAAGACAAATATTAAATTTAAAGGCATACACTTGGGTGATCGAAAAGCGACCCTGATAAACCGATCAGTCTCTTTCCTACGTAAAAATTGAAATTTAACCCTTTTGCACGTTCCGATGTGAAAGTAGCAAAACATTTTCACTCTCCGTAGCAGATAATCCGACCTTCGTTTCGGGCCAAAACCATCAGAGTAATCAATTTCAGCGCGGCAGACGTTGGCACTAACTCAATAATCCGCACTACGTCAAATTCTCGCCTGTCTCTCTGATATAATGGTGGGTCACACTCCCTTTCGGAATGGATCGCGCTGAAAGCACAGCGTACGTACGTACGTGGATTCAATTTTTGTCGTCGTCGGCCTAGCTCTGCAATGAATATGTAATCGAACACACCTGTTCTCGTTCCGAGAGCGGCCGGCGGGCCTTTGCAATATCTCAATATTTCATTTCTCTCGCTGCAAACCAACACGGGTGATATATTATGGAAATCCTGCTCTTCACGCAGTGATGAATTGCCGTGTTAAAATATTAAACCCGCGGTTAGAATTAAAAAAAAAAATATGTATATTCGCGGGAGCTTCTGCTGCGCAATCCGGCTCATTAGGCGGCCCTGTCACGCATCTGCTCCTCCGGGTGCAAAACCGCAGGTTCTGCGTAGCAAGGATTACCAGCAGACGGCCATTAGGCCTTTTATCTCGGCCCGGCAGACTCTTAAAATGCATCAGCAACTCTCAGGAGTAGCACTACTTTCATTCTGCTAATGGATTCGCTCGCAGCAAGGGTTACCGTGTTCTCATCATTTTAAGGTTTTTGTCACAAGCGTATGTGAATCTAACATAAGAGGGAGATAATTCACGTGGATTAATCACTTTAATGAATCACAGTAGTTTTGATCGCTTTACGAGTACAAAATTAAATCTGCATATGCAAAACAAATCTAAATACAAGAACAGACGGTTTTTTTCATTTTTATTTTGTAAAATGCAACCTAAAATTTTCAATTAAAACCAATTTGCACATATGATGTTATTCCATTGATTCTATCGCTTTCTTTCCTTTGACCCAGTTGTTACGCTGGAGAATTATAATTATGTGTAATATCTCACTATGATCTATAATAAAAAATTCATCAATAATAACAATTTAAATTTCAAGTTAAAGCAAAATATAAAAAAAAATTATAATATTTACTACAGATCAACTTTTTATTTATTTAATTTAATTAATAATTTTTTTTACATTTTAATTCTGATTTATATAAGATTAGTTTATAATATTTAATATCTTATTTATGATTTACAATTTTTTTTTTGAACTTAAAATTGAAATAAAATAAATATAATTATTATAAGATAATGTTATATATATATTTCATCTTAACAGAATCTTATATTGAAAATTGTTAACATTATTGAAGTCCAGCAATTGTTTTCAAAAATTTTTACAAATAATTTAATAAGAAAAATATTGGTAGATAATTGTATTGTATAATATAAAGCATGTCTTGTTTAGATTATCTTCACGTATGCATATACAATCAACATATAAGGGGGAAGTGGATCAATTTGAAAAAAAAGCAGAGCCTAACTTTGCATAGCATGCGAAATTTGCATAAATAAACAGTCACTTAGGGCAGTTGGCGTTCTGGAAAAGAACAAATTTCTTCATCCCTCGTCATTCCCCCGCGAAATTTCGCAACGCTTCGGCTGCGATGGGCCCTCACAGCTTGAAGGGTATTATTTTTTATTGGCTCCCCGGCAAAAATAGCACTCCATTCCGCCAATAGAGTAGCACATGTTTATCATTTAGAGGATGCGCCGCTGCGGTACCCAGGGGTGCGCTCTTTTTATTATGATTTAAGCAAGCAAGGAGGCGCTCGTCGTGCAAAGAATAGTGGAGCGAGTGTTCCCGTTTGCCTCATCGCTCCACGCGCCGAAATTTAACGCCAGGCCGAGTAATTTGCATGCGGAATCGAGTTCTCGAAGCCCCGAGACATGAAAACGCATCCCTCTCGCACGCTTTAAAAACCAGTTTACGCGAAATCCGGCGGCGGAAAATTATTTACACACGGATTTCGGTATTATTTTTGTGCGCCACGCCCAGCAGGGATCCAAACTTTGCTCTCCTTTTTGGCATGTAAACATGCGCGGCGGAGATGAGAAATTTCTGCTCATCTGCTCGGTTTTCGTGCTTTTCTTTACCAGGGTTGGATCAAATTTTTCCGACCGCTGCTCAAAAGAATAAGAAAGAGGGAAAAATGAAAGAAGAGCTCTTGGAGAAATTCAAAATTAGATTTGGATGAGCGAAAAGTTTCAAGCACTTCTGGGAAAGTTTTCAGTGAACGTTAGGTTGCCACAAAAATTCTTCTCCAATAAAAGGGAAAGAAAATTATTTTAAATAAGGATATCCCTGGTTAAAAAATGTAATTGAATTAATGTAATTTTATAACTAATTTTCATTTGATTTAATTAATTTTGACTATATTATCAAAGTTAACATAGAATTGTAAAAATGTTTATTTTCTTTGCCTCTACCCGTGTTCTTCCAGATATTCTTAGCCTGTTGTTATAACTTTTGAAGCATTTTTTTTTCATATTTATTTTTGTAATCCTTCCTTGTCATTAATGTTTGCTCGTGGTTTTGAAATATACGAAGCGCACTTTGCGAAAGCCAAAAGTAAACACAACAGTTCCCCCGTGATTTTCTTCTTTCCTTATTTTTGTGTGAGGTGATTTTTCCGCCCACGTTCATTTGCTCGGAAAAATTCCGCAGCCCACTTCTTTCTTTGCTTAATAAACGTGTCAACCCTGACATTTACGCGTTTCTTTTTCAGCCCCCAATGCACTCGTTATTTACGAGAGTTGACAAACTTACTTGACGATGCTGTGCAATAAAGTGTGACAAGGGAGATAGTTTGGCAAAATAGCTCGACTGAAATATCGGTTAATAATTTTTAACGGGCGCTTCGCTCGGTGATTGATGCGACTGGGTGATATAAAATTAGGTGCTGGGAACAATAACGAGCTCGATCATTACCACCGACGTCACTTTTGTTTTCTTCCGTCGAAAACAAGCAACCTGATCTGCATAGGTCAGCCTGAAGGAAAGAAAGAAGTGTTTCTCAACCGGAATGGGGTGTTTGTTATTGCTTCCGAGCCATATATGAATATGGCCTGAGCGAGTTTCCATACAAATGTGCGGCCCATTGTGTTAGTTTCCTGCTGCTGATGGCGTCAAAAGCAACACTTTCCTCTCGTCCGGCACGAAAACTTTTTCTTTTACGGCCTGCACGTGATGTGTGCAAGAGGCTTGTTTTGTAAACTTTTCGTACTCGGTGTGTAATTTTGAGGGGATGTTCGAACATTTCGTTATCTTATTTTACGTCTTTAGTTCAAGTCGCGTGACACAAATTCGTGCAATTCAATTTTTTTTCATTGCGCTGCTGGCAAGCGGTGAATTTACGTTCGCGATACGGGCTTGCGTTTTTATCACTGAAAATTTGACATCGTATTTCAAAATTGTACAAGAAAAACGTTTTCAAATATAAATATCTATGGAGTAAATTTTGATATCATTTTTTTCTTTGAATATCACACAGTGTCAACTCCATTTATGATTCTATTCATTTACAATCAAAATTTAATATTGTTTTATATGAGAATTAAATTTTGAGCAAAATGAAACAAGATTTTTCCATCATTAATTAATAATATTAATTCATACCCTCTATAGGGGTGGGTCTAGATGACAACGTCAGTTATTGGTTCCAACATCATTCTGGAGGGTTCACTTGAGTTTTTTGTCTCTGCAATCTGAAGATCCTTTTTATTCAAAATTAAAAAAAAAAGATCAATAATCGATAGCTTTGTCTCGCCAACCCCGCATTTACATTTTTCTCCTTTCTTCAAGATTGTTCCTCAACTTCAAACGAAACTTCTCTTTTGTGAGTTGTTCGGATCCTTGCCGGAGGCCGTGGAGAAATTTGCATACATTCATTGCTCGTCTTGTGTGTGTTGCATATAACGCTTCATCGAATTCGCCTGCGCGCATCGCTTACTCCTTTTCACTGCCGAACACAAAAAAAAATATGCAAAATTGTAGTCTCTCGCCAATGACAAGAAAAATGTTTATGTAAGAAAAATGTTGCAAAATACTACATGCTTACATTATTCGAGCGACCACAGCCGCCGGTCCGGAATTTTTATTCTATTCCAGCCAGTCAAAAGAGCGAAAGAGAAAAAAACAAATAATGATGACGTTGGCAAAAAAGCGTGCTTCGTTTTTTTTTCCAGTGGCAGATAAATAAAAAAATAAATGGTGGTAAATATTTGATCAACCGCGAGCAAATCATCCCCTCGCCTAACCCAATGTTCAATTTAAAAGAAGGAAAAAGAGCACAAAGGGAAAATGAAATAAAGCTGCGATTTAATGAGTTGAAAAAGAGAAATCGAACCTGCTGGAGAAGTCGTTCGTTAATCTTGTACGAAAAAGTTGGAGGCAGGAAAGTTTGCTTCAGGTCTGATAATGACACGGGAGGAAAAAGATGGTGTTCGTGGAAGATTGGCTCAATTGTTGCTCGCGTCCAAACTGGGACACAGGCCAAGCCGAGCTCTTCCGTCCGGCACATTGCTTTTTACGCTGATTAAATCCAAACTTTTTAATTGATCAAGTTTCTTATGCGTACACATGATCCAGTGTCGCTTAAACTTCATTATGCTGCAAACGATTTTGTCGCAACGATAGACTCGTTAAAATTCATCGAGCTCTTTGCCGCAAAACGCGCGGTTTAATTAAATCAAGAGAATGCCAACCACTTCCCTCGGCACGCCGAGCAAAGTTCCTAGCTCGGAGAGGATTGAAAAGAAGCATGTAAGGCTGGTCGTCGGATTTCACATTATTATTATGCGGACTTGGCTGCCAGCTTGATCCGCAGAGGATTTGCAGCCGTTCGCCCAGTTCTAATCCTGATAATTAGGAAAGTCGCTCCGACACCGCCAAAAGTTTCCAGGCCAATCTTGGCTAAGGTGCTTGGGAATTATCACATACTTTCCTTATCTCCAAATGCACAAAAAGTTCGGCCAGTATGGAAGTTACGTGAAGTTTTATCTGCGGAATTGTAATTTTTAATGCTTAATTACCGCTAAATCTCTTTTTTTTTTAATAATATTGTCAAAATATCAATAAATGTTTTTTGTCTTCAATTCAAATGCAGATTTTTTTTAATGATCTTATATTTAACATTTGAAAAACGATATAATTTTAAAAATTATAAACAAAAATTTAAAAGTTAGGTTTAAATTTAAAAAAAACCCTTCCTATTTTATTCGAGCTTAATTTACATGACCTCTGACATTTAATTTCATCAATATTTTAAGCGAAATGTGATCCATAAAACGGTTTCATTTATCATTCATGATCTTTTGACCTGATTTGCAAATTTGCAATGGATGGATTAATAGTGACCTTAGACCTTTATTTGGTTTCATTAATTTAATCAAATTTAATGTTGATGTTACCAGATTTAAGCAAAACGATTATATATATATATTTTTTAATTTAGCACCGACTTCCACTTTTATATATCAATGGTGAAACTGCTTTCATATTCCAGTACTAATCCACATTTCCCATAAGTTGATGAAAAAAAAGCGGCTTTCAGCTCGAGCCAATACTTTGGTATCAAAAATTAAAATGCAAATCCGCAGCAGCTTTGGCCCATCATCCATCAATACATCGCCTCGATTTTCCCCGAGCCTGCTCCCGACAGTCGCAAGTCAATATAAAATGTACAAAGCAAATAAATTCGTTTGCTTTTTAACCGCGGAGAGCAAAATCCAAGCCTGCAAATCCGTACGTCAGCGTGATTGATAGTGAATAAGCGCGGAATCAATCAAAGCGGGAAATAATCCGGCAGTCAGAATCGGTTCGACCGCACACAAAAGAGAGAGATATGGTGCGCAAATTTATTCATAGAGCCTCGTGGCCAACAGTAATATAAAAAAAGAAGGAAAATTGCGTGTCGCTGAGAGATGGAAATTTGCAACACCGAGAGGGGTCTGACTAGGTGATATCCGCTGTTATTTTAGGCTGATAGTAAATTCTGAGTGCAAACAAACGAAAAGGTCAATGAAATTTGCTGTCAGTCAGTGTCGCCGGGTCGAAGCTCAAGGATGAAAGAAGCAAAGACTGCTTTGGCGAAACAACAACACGCGCGCTGATCGAAGAGAGCCAAGAAGTGGTCTCGTTCGCCGCTCGCATAGCCAGTCTAGTGCCTCTTGCCATTCTCATTTCTATGCGAGCCGACTGCGGAAACAATGCGGCACACGCGGCTCTCCTCCCTAGCTCGGCTTTCGCAATCAAATGTACCGCTCGCTCGCTCGTCTGCAAACTCGTGCAAACGCGTGTTTAAATAATTGCGAGAGGTAATTAGTCCGGGTTCTACCAAGCCGAGCTGGGAAATGGAGTAAAAAATATAAATACATGAACACGGTCCCTGGAGGAAACGTGTGTATATTTTGTACGCAGAATAGATTTGAGGATGCTGCTTTTTTGTATTACGTTTTTTTTTAAGGGGAAGCTTAAGATGTTTCGCAAGTCAAACACGCAAGACCCTCAATTTCTTGATTGCTTCGCCTTTGTTTGCTTTGTCGTCGTGCATTGCTAATGGCGACCTGCTTTGTGTACCTTTCAATTTTTGTTGGTCTAAAAAAATATACATTTTGTACACAAGTTTATTTTATATTTATTATGAATAGTAAAGAAGCTGCTGAAAGAATATTTATTAATTTAAATTATTTAAATTAAGACTTTCAACTTGCAAAACATTTACTGCCGGAAGAGCCAATTTAAGCAAATTAAAGCAGTCTCTGATTTTTTGTTTAACTCTTGCAATATTAATTTCCTGTTAATTCTTTCCTGTGTTTGGATCGAAAACAGCTTTTTCCGCCTCCTTTGAAAATTAAAGCTTTTTTTCTATTTAGAAAAACAGTTGATAAAAAAATCCGAAACTGCGGTATAAAATTTATTTCATCAATTGATTTTTAATTTTGGATTAATATAAAAATCAATTTTTTAAAGAGTTAAAAGTTTCGTTTTGATATCTTTTTTAAGGGACTTCTTCAATTAAATTTCTTTTTGTCAACATTTTTGTGTATTTTTTTTATAACATTATTGAAATTAAATTCATTAACCCTAAATATTGATATAAACCTTATTTTTAAACCCTAATCTGTAGGAAACGAAAAACTTCATCTGTATATTAGCTAAACTTTTTAAAAGAAGTAGGTTTTTGCCTTACAGAGTAAATCAGATTCTGAAATGCATATAATATATAAAAAAAAAATTGTTTCTCAGTTGATTTTATTTGTTAATTAAATAATTTTTTTTAATTATTATATCCATATAATTTTTTTTTATTCGATATTTTTTTGTTCTATAAATAATATACTATTCGTCTGAATAAAAATATTCATTTAGGATTTAGAGCAAAATTATGTGCTATTAAAATGTAATAATTTTCATTCATTTTTAACGTCCCTCTCATAAATCTAAAACACAGACTGGCAAAAATCGATGCGCCTCATTCCATTCTGCCGGATTTACTACCCAGAGATCATCTCATCTTTTAGTGCCGTCCATTCTTCGCTCCTGACTGCCCAGGGACCAGCGGACTCCGCGCGATTTACGGTTGCTGATATGTGTCTTGAGAAAATCATGGCAAATTATCAAACTCGCAGAGAAACGGCGAGTTATAAAATTTGCTTTATGGAGACGTGATAATAAAGAAAACGTGATTCCATTGCTGGGCTTCATTGTCAAGAACGACGCCAAAATCAGATTACATCACCCCGCGCCGAGAGAATTTTACAACCGGCAATGATCATCTCCGCGGGTAAATTCGCACCCTCCCAATTTCCATCACGTAGAACATGTAAAAAAAATCCAAATCCAAATTCTGTACGAGCAAGTTTTCGGTGGAATAAGAAAAAATACGGAATTCTAGTTTCACTCCACCATACTTGTTCAGCAAGTTTCGAAACACATTCCTTGTTCGGCTGCTGCGGCTGGTGGATGGTTTTCTCCCCAATGCCCCTGGCGTACGCCGAAGTATGCAGACCCGCTTGTTATTTGTGCTAAGCGGGTTGTGTGCAGCGTCATAAATGTTTCACGGGCCGTGATGAGCGCTCGAGAGCTTGGCGGCCGCTTTTTGTTCAGACCCTGTTGGACTCGAGTGCACTTTCACTCGCCGGACCCGACGGTGCCGACGAATATATCTTAGCAAATTTCAGTCCCGGCGTTACATAACAAGGAAGAATTAAGTGGGTGTGTGCATGAAAGCTGGCCTGCACCACGGGAAATTAAAACTACAAACCGCGTGGGAGGCAAGGAATTTGTAATAATATCGGTAAGTGAGGAGCCTCTCGGTCGAAAGTAGGGCGTATATCAGTGGTTGATTTTGTTTGCTCAAAGTCAATATTGGTTTTGCGGAGAAGATCTGGAAATAGAATATTCAACTTTTGAACGATACTTAATTACGGTAAAAAAAGGAAGCTTTCAACACACTTAGTTCTGTATTTTGAGTAAACATGGAATTATTATGAAATATCAATAACAAATTTAATTTTTGGAAATTTCAGCGTGATACTTTTTTATCTCATTATTTTTATTCATTTTAATCAAGATTTGCATTTTTTTGTTCTAATAAGAATTTTATGCCGGATTGATGGTCCGGAGAAAATAAGATGTATTGCAAAAACTTCGGCAAGTAGGTTGGCGCAAGTAGATGGATCAGTTGGAGAGCTTTAAGCAAAAAGCGGTCAAAGTTTTTGGCTCCTTCCGCAGTTTGTTTTTGCAACTTGATCTGTTTTTGCCCTCTTTTGTCAGGGTTAAGGGTTATCAAATCAAGCCGAGGAGTTCTGCAAGAGTTGAATGAGTAAAAAAGTCTTTGGTAAAAAAAACTGAGCTTTCAAAGAGTTTCTCAGAATTCTCAAAACACCTGCACGTTGTATAAAGATTTAAAAATGGAGTAAAAATCATAATCTCAACATATAAAGAATGCGATGCAAAGTTATTTTTATGAAAATTTAAAAAGTTCATTTTTTGTTTTAACTATTGAAATAAAAAGTAAAAAATATTTTGCATTAAGTAATAAATAAATTCATGTTAATTGTTTCGAAATTTTCATTATAGACGCAATTCGACAACACAAATCCGCATATCGACTGTGGTCTTTGTTCGAAGATCATCTGCTTAAGCATACGGAATCAGTTTGTGTGTATATAGAGTTGTCGGTGGATTGAATTGAAGTGTGACGCCCGCCGCCGCCGCACAATGGCCACACATTCGCATGCACGGCAAACCGCGTCACTCACTCAATCAATCATTTCGCCGCGCTCCAACTAGCGCGACTGCAAAGGGCCTCCTGACAGGCCCACGGACCGAATCAGTAGGAAGAATGAGAAGAGAATTTGAATCTAATCTTGTGCAAATGCACGTCAAACGTCTCGGATTCAAAACAAAGCGCAAATCCAGCGCCGATTTTATCTCGCGAAAGGTGTGCGTGTTTGTGTGGCGAAAGCAAACACGGTGCGCAATTAGAGCCGAAAGTGCTCAAGCTGGATTGTGTTTGTATGTGGCCTTTCAAACAAATATACGTACCAGGTTCGCACTACTTAATTCAAGCACTGCTCGTTTTGCACTGAATTACAGCCCTATTAGTGCGCTCGTGCTCATTTTCCTGCTTTTATATAAGTTGATAAAAATAGTTGAAAGAAGATGGAAAACAATCAAATGCCATTAAAAGTTTATTTTTTCCCAGAAAATGTACAGCGTTTTCCTTTTCCTGCTTTCAGGTTGTTGGAAAAGGAAATTAGTTACAATTGAAAGCAATTAAAAGTTTTTTCCTGTAAAATTAAAGCCAGTCTTTGTCAAATTTAGGAATGGGAATTTTGAAAGGCGCTATAATTTCCGTGTAATTAACCCGCGGGGCGAGCGTTTAAAAATTCGCGTTTTGCGAAAAGCAAAAGAAGAAGTGGTAATTAGCAGCGGCGCAACGCAGAAAGAGCAGCCACACTTTTTATTATTTTCGCTCGCACTATTTGCACGACCCGCAAAATGGGCGGAGAAATTTTAAATTAATGAACCGGCACGTTTTTAACGGTCGTGACATTCTTAATTTGGCCCACCACTTGAATAATAAAATAATAATTCGTGGATTTGTACAAGCCAGTGCGCAAAAGGAAATTGTTTAAAGTTGAAAAATATACCGCAAATTGCTGCGGTTTTATACAAGAAAGGTTTTTTTCCATGATATTTGAATTCATTTTCGTTAAATTTTATTTGCCATTTCAATAAATTGATATCCAATGAAAGAAAATATATATTACGCTTGTGGAGTGTTGCCAGTAGAGTTAAAAAAAACTTGATTTAAAAATGAAGTGAAATATAAACTGATAAAATGGATATTAAAAAAATTAAATGTGAAGATAAAGTTCTGTAAAAAGTCTGGTGTTTAAGCACTGATCTTTTAACCTGAAGCAATTAGTGTGATAAGCTCTAGCCAATAATTTCTCTGGACGTGCAATTAAATAAAAATCAAATAAATGTCTTTAAAAGAAATTAAAATGTGTTAAGAAATCATCACGTCATTTGAGATTGAATTCTTGAATCTAAAAACAAAGAATGCTGGATATACACCATGATAAAAATTTAATGATTAAAAAAGAAAAAGTAAAAAAAAAGAATTAAAATTACGTATTTTTACCTTCTACTAAGTAAGTCAAAAGTGAATGGTCATGCACCAAAAACGGACTGGAAACTGGCCAATGGCAATGATTTCATCTTATTTTCCGCTAATTTTCCATCATTTAGAAACCTCAACTCGAGGGTTTGCATCATACTGAAGTGAAAAACCTTTCCTTGTTGAAACAGTGTTTTGATTAACATAAAAGCTCGGCTATAGTTTCCGCAGCGCCCTTTTTCAAAATAAAAGTTCAGAGCTGAAATTAATCACGCTGCTGTTTCAAAAACAATCATTTTGAAACAGGAAAAGGCCGGTTTTCTATTTCGAAACATTCACTATCACATGATTATTATATGTACTTTATAAAAACAGTCTGGAAATCAAATGAATTAATTCAAATTTATATGTTTTGTAATTGAAATTAAGTAAATAGTTGGACAATATATCGTATTTGCTAGACAAAAATCTATATTTAGTCGTGACTGATGTAGATAAATTGTTACACCTCTCTTTTATCCTAGATTTGTAAAATCTACTCTAAACACGCAATCTTGTGAAAAATCGTTATAATTTGTCACAAAATATTCAAAGTGCATTGGACTTTTTACTGAAAATGTGATTTTTTTTATAACACATGAATGAAGAAAAAAAATTTAAATTAAAAAATAAACTTTTTCCTCACTTTTGCAAAAAATTGTATTCATTTTTTTTGTTAATTAATATATTTATTTAAATCTATTTTCAGACATACCTTGTGCGAGGTGGACGTGGACGAAGCAAATCCAGAGGAGAGCGGGGACGTAGCGACGCATGGTGCTGGCTGGAGTCGGAGAAGTTCGAATCAATTAAAATCCGGCGACGCAATCACTGTTTTCTCCTTTGCGTATTTTCAGCAGAACTGGAGGCCGATCGGCACTGCGTCTCACTGCTTCCTGCGGCGCATAATCGACCGAGATTAGACGACGAAGCACTAATTGACAGACAGGCTGGCAGATAAGCACTGAGACAAAAATAGCGAACCTTTGGCGCGGTCAGAGATGCGGAGGGCCCGAGCGGCGGCACGTCTCTGGCCCGCTCGCTCCGCGGCAAGCGCGCCGACCACCCGGCGCATGCCGCTCGCGTACCAACCCCTACCCTTGCTTCGCCCTCACCCAGGGGTGCATTGCATTATTTGCTTCGGGAATCATGCACTCGCACACCCCCGAAATTGTTGTGCGCCTTCTTTTTACGGCCCCCGAGAATCGACACTCGCGCTCTGCCTCTTGATTATATGGTTTTGCTTTTTGTTTCGTTTTATTTTATGCTTTTTACGCACGTCGAGATGGATTTTTTACCGCCGTCGACGCGTCCCGTGGGGCGAAAATTGCTTCTAAATGAATTTCATCACGCTATTCATTAATTTGTCGTCGTCGTCGTCGCAGAAACGGCGGAATATATACGAGAGATAATAAAAAGTTTGCTTGTTTGTTTTCGAAAATGGAATTTCAGATTATCTTTATACCACGCTAAAGTGGCCGTGCTGGGGTTTTAGTGATTAAAATTCTCCGTTTTATGCGTTTCGTGGTTTTTGCCAGTTTAGATTGAAAAGGAGAATTTTCAGGAATTATAAAGATAGCGCGATTGGAAATTCAGATGGGAAAAGTAAATGTTATTTTTAAAATAGAAAATTCCTCCACATTAACACACATTAAAAAAATATTCAACACCTCCCAATCAATTCCTCCCAGCGTTTTATCATTTAATATAATATTAATAATAATTACATTTATAGAATATTTATAGAATAAATGTAAAAAATTAAAAAAATTTATATTTAAATAAACCTTAATTATTAATTTACTTTGTTTTATTTATAATTTGTATCTTTAAAAATAATATAAAATTTTATTTTTATTATTTTATATTTTAATATTTAACAGTAAAATCCACATTGCTAATTAATAGGCTGCTAAAATTTTTATAAATTTATATTATTTATACAATTAGTAAATATAATAAAAGAGGCCCACAAATCTTGCAATGTCAAATAGCTCTAGCAAGACTTATGTTCTTATGTTAAGTCTTCGGGCAGTTTAAATTTTAATTTTCACTCCATATAAGTAAACGGCACCTGATTCATGCAAATGTTTACAAGATTTACTAATTATTTCTATTTTCTAAAAACACTACTATTACAACTTCTCTTTCCACAAATTTAAAAAAAACTTCTACTAGATATTGTTTTGAATTACCATCAATGAGGGGGAGAAAATGGAATGTCTAAGTGAATTTATACGCACTTCTTTTATGCTGGGGATATTGAAAAACGGCTTATTATCTACCAAGGGTCAGCATGTCAAGAGAAAGCCAATATTTCAGTTCGAGCTTTTGTTATGATTCGGACCGCACATTTATGGTACGGATAGGGGATGATCAAGTGAGGGGACGCGTTCGACGCACCCCTAGTCTATGGTGCGGCCCATATGGTGGCACCGGACGAATTTCACAGGTAATAAAAAAGTGGAAAATTCTCCTAGCAACATTTCGGTTCATTTGGGGTGGAAAATCAATTTTGGAAAAAAAGTTCCGCTTTTTCTAAATTAGCCACGGTTCATTTTCAAGCGCTGGCTCAATTGGGCATGAGAAAAAGTAACGTTTTTTTAGAGAGGTGCAAATTGATTCGCCGGACTTTTTACATTTTATACGTTTTGCCACCGCACTTTCGCGAATCGCACAAAACACGCCGGCCAATAGCCGATCCTTGGGGACCGTGACGGCCAGAGATAGAGAGAGACGTTGGTTTGTGTGTAGTGCGTGTTTACGCGGACGTTCTCTGATCAAAATGTGCAATCTTTTAAGTAAAACCCGCCTGGGAGGCTTCTCTGCTTCCCTCTTTTTTTTTGCGGACGAGCAGCAGGTTTTTTGTATTATTTGTCCACCGGTATAGAGCGCGTTTTTTAGGTACATAATGTTGTTCACAAAAACCGTTTTCTGGTCTCAACCCTCATTATCGACACAATTTACAAAACTCCACAATTTTTTTAAGTGCTACCGACAGTCCTGTGAATATATTCTGAACTGAAATGATTTTATATTATATTATTAAACGGTGTTGAAAAAACAGTAAAGTCTTAAATCATGCAAATTATTTAATTGTTTGAATAAATCGACACTCTAGGAGATGATCCGGCTTTTTCTTCATAAAAATTGTTTTTAATTAAAAAAAAAACCTAACCGGCATTATTTTTTGTACATTTAAAAGCAATTGTCAGTAATGATTTTTTTAATTGAATATGATAAAAGAACTAGAATTTAAACTATATTAAAAAAAATGAATCCTCAATGGATGGAATAAAGCTTACAATTAGAAAACAAGGTGAACCTTTTTTGGCAGACAGTCGGACACCCTTGTTTTGACACAATCAGAGTGAGAATTTCTCAAAGATTTTTATTTCAGTCATTTTGCATTCAGTATTAAATACATAATTTACTTTTTGTTATAAACTGTTGGATTATAAACCTTTGAGAGGTAATGCCATTAATAGATCATGCTTTTTGTCTAAATCGAAATCCTTTTTGCGTGATACGCTTTTGGTCAACAACATACACACCCAGTAAAAACTACTAGACAGAGTGGAGCTGATTCTGTTGGGAGCTCCTCGTGCCAACTAAGAGGATCACAAAAATGGTATCATAATGGAACTGGTGGTTTTCATTTAAGATTTGGAATTATACACTTGCTCGGGAGGAAAAACACACACGTGAAGCCGGTAGAGAGAAGGCCTAGAAATTCTTTTAATTTGCCTGGAAATAGCACCAGTCTGCGGTGCGTGGTGGCCAAATTGAATTCTTGCCTCGCTGACCAAACCACGCGGGTTAATACGCACAACGTTTTTGGTCACCTCGGCAACAAAAGCAACAAAAAAAGAAAAATAATAAAGTTACGCCTCATTTGGAATTTTTATTTGGCAAACGAAATTCATATAATTTTTGTATTGCTTGCTGCGTGAATGAGCTTTTTTATTGTTTGACGATGTAATCATATTAATTCATTTGGAATAATTATGTTATGCACGCTTCTGAATCGCAGAAATTCAATTTAAAGAGCCGAATTTAATCCTTTGTGTAAAAAACTGAAAAATGAAAGGGCGGTACGATTACTTTTAGCAATGCTTTCAAATTTCAATGTAAATTTTTTATGACTGCCGAAATACGGTTTAAATTGTAATCAACATCACACCTGACACAAGTCTATTGTCAATTTTAGAATCAAAACGACACAGCCAATATGAGTTAAAGAACAGAGTATTAGCGACAACGCCAAAACATAATTTTGCTGATTTTTATGCAACTAATTTATTACTTTTCATTAAAACAATTTTAAAAGAGCAATAAATTTTATTTTTCAAAATTTTATCCCAAACACAATAATTACAATTATTACTATTTATTAGTTTATTCTACAGAATTAAAGTTTTTTTATATATTAATTTTAATATTTTATTATTTTTTTCATTTACTTCATAATTTTTTTTATTTGTAATGACTCTAGCAGAATAAAAAAAAAATAACAATTTATTCTTTATACCATTTATTAAATTCAAAAAATTTTATATAGAAAGAATCGGCTAACATCTTTAATAACATTCGTAATGTAATATTTCTCCAGAAAAAATATTTCTCTCTTGGTATAATTATAAATAATATGAAATATTGGCATCATTTTACCACAAAATATTAGAGTGTATATCATGCTTTGTCCCCATATATCCCTTATTAGGCAATCGTGCCACAGAGAAATATCAGAAAAGATGGTGGCGCACAATACGGAGCATAATGAGCGCGGCTTATCTCGCCAAAATCTGCAGCCACGAACGTAAATACACAAAACCGAAATTAGTTGCAGCCGCGTGTGTCCATCAGGCAGCCGGCCAGATGTACCAAAGCGATATATACGGATTTAAAATTAGTACCTCTGACTGAGAGGAGGGCTGTATTAGGACACATAAAACTACCACGATCGTTTATTTAATCGCCAGTGTAATCAAAAGTGACATTATTTGTGTTGACAATCAAAATCACATGTGAATGGTTTTGTTTTAATCATAACTATTGAAAGCGTTATTGAAGCAAACACAATCAATTTTAAATAAAATTCAACTAATTTTGTCAACAAGTCAAATATTACCTTCGTTAAAAATGTATAATTAACAATTATAACTGGTTTTAAATTTATTAATTTGTCATTTTTGTAATATTTAACATTAATTTTTTAAATTAATTTTTTTTTCTTATTTTCAATTTCATTGATATCAAAATTTTATTTTCCACTTAAAAAGTTATAGAAAACAAAAATATAAATAAACTTTTTAATCATATCTGATTGTGAATTTATATAAGAATTTTCTAAATTTAAAATACTTTAAAATAAAATTAATGAAAACTATCTTTTCTAGGTTCTTTAATGTTTCTAGTCTATTAAAATATAAAAATCCGTTCAGCTCTGTGGCTACCAAGTGGAATTCATGTAATAAAGTTTTGTCAAAAAGTTAACGTCAATCAAAATAAATAAATCACTTGAATTTATAAAAATTTCTATATACTCGCGTTGTTCCATTTGAAAAATTGCCTCGCGCTTTCCAAGTCTCGTCAATTCCAAGTCTCAACCCGGACAAACTTTGCCTTTTGCGGAGGATCTCTCTCCTCTTTCGGGGAAAGTCATCAGTCAGTCAGTCTTGTGCGAGTCACTCACTCCCTGCATGAATTTGACCCAGTCAGCACCAAGCAAGTCTAAATAAGAAGCACCACTCCTTCTCGAGTGCTTCCCTCGGAGTAATAGTTTTGTGTCCAAACTTTGCAGAGCCAGCCGACCGTCCCGGCCTTCCTTTGTACCGAACAAACTTGCTTAGTTCGCCTTTGACCTTGCGCCGAGCCCGTTCTGGTCCTGCCCAAGATTAATCACAACTGTCGTCAGCAAATAACTTTATTCTTGCGTCCACGCAAGACATGGTGCGTGAAATTATCGCAGCCGAGACGCGGAATTCGTCAAAATTTATAGATGAGAACTTCGGAGTTTGCTCGCTCGAGGGTTTATCAACGCCTCTCGTCTCGCGTTTCCAAAACTTTCAAGTGCAATTAATGCTGTTTGGCACTTTGCTGGTGACGATTGTTAATATTGATTTTGAAATTACAGAGGTGTGCACTTGAACGCTTCTGCGCTTCAATAATTTAGTAATATTTCTCATCTGAAACCAACTCTTGGTATACGAGTTTCAAATAAACTACAATTCAATTTAAAAGTTTCCATTGTTATGGAGAATAACTAAATAAATTACAGTATCATCAATTTTGGAAAGTAAATTTCGTATTGAGGTTAGAAGTCTTACTGATTAATATCTCCATTTATATCATTAATAAATGATTTAAAAAAATTAAAAATTGGACTTTGAATTTTAAGGAGTAAAACAAATTAAGAAAGTGAAAATTAACAAAATTTATTATTATTTAATTAACTTAACTAACTACATAGGTTAAGGTTAAACTATTTTTATGGTTAATTATTTTAACTTCAAAACACTCATTTTACGAGCAGTACCTCCGACAAAATAAAATACAACCCCCTGGCCATCTAAGACTGTTCTAGCGATTTTAACATAATGTTTTCCCACATAATGCAAAATTTAACATTCGCAAAAAAAACAACTTCAACACGCTAAACATCAAATTTTTTCCAATGTTAGCGTTTTGTTAAATTCCATTTTGCCGGCAGCGACTTTTCAGCGCCGCCGCACCATCTGTTAATTCCACGCGCCTTTTAGCAACTTTTAATAATCTCCCCGCGCGCGCGAGCTGAATGGCTGATTATTAGCAGAGCGTACGTCTTTATTACTCGGCCGCCATAAATAAGGGGCTAATAACCGTCAATAATGGCTCTCCAGACTGAAAAAGATGCAAACAAAATACGCATCCACACAAAAGGCCAAACTTCTCATTCTCCGCTCGCAATGAATAATAACGAGAGTGAGACGAAACGCGAGGGGCGTATGTTTTATTGGCGGTGTGGTATTTAAAATAACCAGGGGTAAATCTGATAGGGTGCTTTTTTTTGTACTACTGCGCCGTCTTTCCCATTCCGGTCCGCCGACCACGTATATTTTCATTGTGTGCGAGACAGTCACGTGACTCTCGTCGCTGCTGTGGCGGCCAATTTTTTTCCTATTGATTGAGCGCCGAGAAGAAACTTGTTTACTTTCAGACTTATTTCGGAGGGGACGCTGGATATAGAAAATAGAGCGTTTTAGCTTTGCAGTGCAATCGGATTCGGAAATAATAATGCTGCATCGGACGGGATTAATTTGTAATTACGATAATGGCCTGAGTCACTGCGTCATTTGAAAACTGTTTTTGTTGCCGCGACGAGTTCTCACGTCGTAATTTACTGCAGCCCGGCTTATCTGCAGTTCAAAAACTTTTCATCGAGGGGGAAAATAAATAAATATGAAGCATTCAGTCACAATTTTCAACCAAAATTACTTAAGTAGATTGATATGTTATAAAATTTGAGCAAAAAGGAACCTCAAAGTAAAAAATAAAAATGTATTCAGCAATGCGTAGAAAACAGACTAATAATAATAATAATAATAATAATAATAATCATCATCATTAAGTTTCTGATTAACAAAAGAAATAAATTTAAATAAATACAACGAGAAGCTTTCTTGAACCGGAACAAAAAACCTAAAAAAGTCAGTTTATTTTAAATTTCAAATGCATAATCATGTTTGGATTTTTGTGTATTTTATAGATTAGATGAAATGGCTTATTTTCTCACATATTATGCATGGAAAAAGTTCATCATTTTGGAAGCGTCTTTAAATAAATTTTGCATATCTCACGCCTTATGAATTTTACTGCCGAAAAAAGTGAAAAAGCGCGGAAAGCAGCTTTATCTAAAAACAGCAGGCCCGCGCTGCTCGTTCTTTCCCCTTCACCGCGAATTAAGATTCGAAGCGTCTGTTTTCCAAGAGAGTGCAAAAATGCCTCTTATTATATTACACAATGATGGGAGGAAAGTTGAGGAAAAGTTCGCGCAGTGAAAGAGAGATTTTAATACCCGGCCGGACCCTCTCGCCAGCTCGGAAGAAAAGCAGTCGGCGATCGATTCCTGAGAGTTTTCTCAGCTCGCACGCAGATTAATTTTTATTATCGCCAAGACGAAAATTCTGGTTGGTGCCTCACCACATTCGGGCCGGGCGCGTTTTTGCTACTTTTCGCTGCGAGGCTCGCTGCTTGTAAATGGAATTCGCGCTGTTCAACTAATTAGAATTGCGCCTGGGGGTTTCATTTTGGTCCTTCTCAAATTCATTAACGTCTGTTGAAATACCAGCAGAGCCATAACGAAGCACTCTCCGTCGGAATCGCACTCGCACAGATCTCGCCAAGTGACATTTCAAGTTTGCACGGCTGCTTCTCTATTTTCAGGCAATAATCTGAAGCGGGTGACATTCTAGCCCAACAACCAATGTGCCTTTGAGCTTTATTCAATATCACTCACCCGCCCGTCTGCCTTTATTTTATTATATTTTTTTTTTCGCAAAATAAGCGCAGTCACTACACATTATTAAATCTCCCCGCCCGAGGCCATTCGAACTTTGGAGAGCGCGGCCTCTATGACAGAAAAAAAAGAAAAAAATGCGGCCAATTACTTCACTTTTTTATTATGGGAACGGTCCAGAGCAATTTTTAATAATATCGCGTGCGGGGGCATTTCCTCTCTTCTGGTTTGATGAATTTCATGAACCATATGCATGACAATTTTTAGAAATTGACAATGTTTGAATTAATATTAAAAAATTTAGGATTAAATTAATAGTTTACAAGGATTGAATGAAATGTCATATTTGGTCCATTCATTTACTTTTTGCTGTAAAAGACACTTTCAATTTTGACCTGCGAAAAACTCATTTGAACAACAATATAAAAAGATTGCAGTCGGCTCATCTCAACAAAGCAAAAGGTCGATTGATCAGTTCTTTATTTGGCCGCACATCTTTCTCTCCTTTGTCCACTTTGATTCGGTTCGACAAGAAAGCACTCGGCACACACAAAGCACTTGTTAGACGTTGGCGAAATAATGGTGTGTCTCCAAAAGCGGCTGCATGATTGCATGTCACGCGGGTGTCAACCTAATCTTTAGATAAGCAGGTGTCACTGGCGACCTGCAAAACTTTGCTCAAAGCAGCACTTGACGAGTCGCAGACAGGAAATATAAAACGGAGACGAAACTCATCCAGAGAGCACAGGCAGTGGGCGTATTTATATTAAAATGCGTCCCGCGCCGGGGGATAATCAATATTTCGGCTGCTGCTCTTTGTACTGCGTGCGTTTGAACGTGAGTGCGATTTTTTTATCCTCCTTAAACTCTGCAGCTGTGACGCAAATTCATCGCAAACACAAACAGAACAAACGGAGCTGTTTTTCTCCAGAAAGTCACTGCCTGCTTCTGGATATGAAATTTTAATCTGAGCAATATCGGAAATAGATTTATACGGCCACGACCGCGATTTTTCTCCCTCGCCGCGATAAATTTTCTCGCCCCATCTCGCACTTTCATTCGCTTCTGATGTTTGGTAATGAAAATCGATTTTTTTTTCACATTTTTTTTTCTCACAAGAATGTTGTTCTACTGCTGTAATAATATACTGCACTGCTGATATATAAGTTTCAAAGTATCCTAAAGCTTAAATTTTAAAGGAAAAAAATAACGAATTTTCAATATGGGCAGTATTTATACAGAGTATAGAGGGGGGATGAAAGTAATCAATTATAAAAATGACACGAAGTTTATGGCATCAAACTAAGAAGTAATTAAAATTTTTATTAAGTAGCAGATCTGGCTGATGATCAAAATTGCCACATGCAGCAGTATCATTTTACATGTTAGAATTGAAATTTAGAGAAATGGATCTTCTCCTAGTCTGGTTATAATATATTAAATTTGTGTTGCTGTTTTTTTCCACATATTTAATAATTTATAATTATTTTATGTTGGAATTTCCAACATTGATATAAACAATCTTTTAATCTTTATTATTTTTAATTGAGGAATTTTTCAAATAATTTATTTTCTTCAAAATTTAATGGTGGAGTCATAATCAACCGGAATTATATTAATTCAAATAAAAAAGCGTAATAATATTAAAACTACATTTGTGTTGCTGATGAATTGACATTAGACATTACAAAAATTGAATTAATACTAATACTATATTATGCATATTTCAGACATTGAATGTTGAATATACATATTAAATTATTGAATAAGCCTCAAATTTAATGTTGATGTAATTGAATTAATATTAGCATTTAATATTGACCAAACAATACAGTTCATTGACCATTCATCAGTTTCAAAACAATATTCATAAAAATGTAGCTGACGAAGGGAAAATAAATATTTATTTTTTTTTCAGTATATAATATCGGGGCAATATTTCAGGAGACAAAACTATAATTTACTTTAAAACAATAAAAATTTGTATATGAGGAGCATCAATTGAAAATAAATAAAAATTTAATTCAGCAAAACCACATGAGCTGCCAGTGCACGCAGGCATGCCATAATCAATATCTCAATTACACGATTTGCGTGTTTTCGCACAACAATTGCTGGGTGCCGACCACAAACGACTGGTTGTCAAAATTTGCGAGCGCACGTCCCACACGGCCCCGTCATTACTTTTATTTATTTATATTCTTGTCGAGCGCAGGCAGACCATGTGTATTGACCACGCTAAACAAACACGGATGTGGGCCGCGCGACTGGAGAAAAGGGTCCACTTTGGCAGCCGCTTAGTGGCGCTAAATAATAAATCGGCCGTGTTCGAGGGCGTTTTGCTTGGAATGAATAGCCATTGATTTCTGTTTGCGCCTCAACAATATAATTGTTGGTGCAAATAAGCGAGGTTGTTTGCTGTTCATTATTCAGCAGCTGCCAACGGAATAATCGCCAATTATTTTACACTCTGCATCTCACCGGTGCATTCGCTTGTAATAAACTTATTATGTGTACATACCTGGTGCACAGGTATTTTCCGATTGGCAATATTGACACACGTTTGACGCGCTGATGAACCTATAATATTGATCAGTTCACTGTCTGGTGCCGGTCTGAAATGATGTTTATTCTGATATTTCAAATCAATATTTTGAAATATAACTTTATATTTCAAATGTGTTCAATGGTTTTTCTTTTTCAAAACAACTGCACGAGGTCATTGAATTATAATAAATTTAATAAAAATTTGAATATTTGGATGATGTATCTCGTTTTAGGCAAAGATTGCCTTGTGGTACACCGTACACCAATAAACTTAATTTGCAAACTTAAGTGTTAAACAGATTAAGATGTAAAATATCATTATAAGCTTTAATTGCGTCTATATTGTATTTTAAAGTGCATTTAACATAATGGAAAATAGAAAATGTTGTAAAATAATTGTGCTTAAAATTTACAAAGGCTGATTTGTTTCTAGAAATGATAACAGCAACAAAAATAATTTTCTTGCTCTGAGGATCCGGGGCAAAGCGATTTTTTTTCAAAAGTAAATACTTCAAGTTTTAATAATATAAATACTGCTGGAATAAAGAAGTTTGAAACTCGGCTTACTATTTTATTACAAAAAATTGTGAGTAAAAACATTTTTTTTTTTTAAATCTTTTCAAGTTGATTTTATTTTATTCATAAAAAAAAGAATGAAGAAAACAGATTTATAAAAGGAACATGAAGTAATTCTTGCTTCCGCAATCAACGACTACCCTCATTTTCGCTCCCCCTCGTTCACAAATGATAAACAAGACAGTTCGATAATTCCGTCCTCGTATTGCAAAAGCAGTGTAATAATAATAAATTTTTCTATTTCCCCTTTTGCCGAAACGCAGCGGCAAAAAAAGAAGTCGTTCCAATTCCGTTCCAGCTCTCTCTGCTGCGAAAGAGTTGAGGGCTGCGTGCGACTCGCTGCTTTTTTCCTCCTCTGCCGATATGGCTGCGCTGGGAAACGGATGTGCGCATCTATTTATTTTTATGATATCTGGTGCCATTAGAGCGGCGAGAGATGAAGTGAATTGTGGATTTTCTGCGCCATTGTCTAACTGTGTGTGCATAAAATTGAGTCCTTTGCGAGCGCAGAAAAAGGAATCACTCAGACGTGCAGCGTGGAAAATACTTTTTGGCTGAATGAAATCGGAACGCGCGGTCGTTTTATTATTGCTAGCGCAGGCAGTCGCGGTTTGCTCACACATTGTGCTTACATAAGTCTCGTTTCGCTGCCAATATACCCACAAATATATGGCTTGCAAATAAACTTTTGATGCGTGTTCAAAGACCGACTTTTCGTGTTCCACAATCTGTTCAAGAATTTTGAAAATGAATAAGGGAGTTACAAGGTGCTTTTGAACGCAAAAAAAACTTGAAAGTTGAAGCTATTTGAAAATTTGTATAATATACATATTTGATCAATGCTTTGCTGAATCTGAATTGGTTTATTTGTATTACATCCAAAACCAAAAGTACTGGAGAATATTCTAATACCTACTGTTTTTTAAGTTTTTCCGTTAAAAGTTAGTTGCAAAAAGTTTGAATTTTTTTTAAGCTCGCTATAGAAATAAGATTTTTTTCTTGATATAAAGACATGATGTTTTAATTTATTAAATAAATAATATGAGAGTTTCAATTTAGAAAAAATAAAAATAATGATTTTTTTTTTATTTTCCAAATTTTATGATTTGGATTGTAAACTAACTTATGGAAAATAAGTGAAAGTAACTCAAAAATTGAAAGTTTGAAGCGGTTTGAAGTATGAACATTTTACTTCTAATAGCCTATACTGGGACCTTATTATAGCGATCAACATTGCTTGACCTTGTAATGATATTCTTATGATCAAGGTCAACGTCAAATTGGTGAGTTGTAATGAGGTCCTTCATCACATACTTCTGACTCAAACCAAAGAAATTTATCATGCCCTGCATGTCTTCTACAAAAATATTTTCCACATTAAGTAATTAAATTCACCCAACACACAGATCTGGCTGAATGGTCCTGCCAAAGCCATAATCAATATCAACAACAACAACAACAACAACAACATTGAAAAGGAATAAAGCTGGATTCAAAATATATTTGTTTCAAGCCTAAAAAATCCAAAGTACACCTCTAAAAAATCTCACCTTTTTACCCTTAAGCAAAAACCAAATGACTAACATGGGGCTAAATGGGCGAATGCCAATTATTGACCGCGTTTGCCGACCTTTCGGACGTGTTTTTTTGGCGCGGAGGGAAACAGCCGCCGCCGCCGAGCAAAAAAAATATATGGCCAAGAAGCAGCGCGGCAAATGGGAATCGATAGGAAGTCATTATGTGGTTTGTGCGAAGTCAGTTTTCAAGAAGCGAAGCTCGTTGGGCCGGCAAAACTAACTTTATCACGGGCGGGCTGATGCGCGCTCATTATTTACGACGACTATCCAAACATTAGCCAGATTGATAAAAAGATTGCATTTGGTGGGTGGAATTTTTCATCGCCGCCGGGGTGAATACGGGGGTGCAGAATTTAATTTCCTTTCTTTCAACCGCCGCGAGAATTATCCCTTTTTAACGCAGGGCTGAAGAGCCAATTGGATCGTGTGTGGTGGGGCAGAAGGGAAATTATTAAAAAAGTTGGGGACATCATCAGGATGTGTCATTTCGACATCTGCGGTTTTAAAGAGCAAACAGAAAAAGTTGGCTTCTGATTTTTGCTCTTTTCCGCTTGTCCTCGACGAGAATATTAATGTCCACGGGCATTAATATCGTGGCCAGAATGCAAAATGAGTCCTCATCATGGTCGCGTTTGTTTGCTCTTTTCAAGCTGATTTTCATAATCAGACGCGAGCGCGCACCGAGACAAGAAACTTCACAGGAAGCGTCTGCGTGCTTGTCTTCGTCAGACAGTTCTCCTTATTTCCAGTCTTTTTCTTTGAAGGCGCCCAACGTATTTGCTCTCTACATTTCAATTTTGTCCTTTGCTGTTAGATTAGAGATCAAAAGAAAAGACCTTTAATAATGGTCACATTTTTAATTATTTACACTCTTGATTAATTGGGCAAATTTGAAAATTTGTTAGGTTTAAAATAATTTAAATTTTTATGCTATAAAAATCTGAAAATCGAATTAAACATTTTGTTAACGAAAAAAATTGTTTTTAATTTTTCTCAGGGACTTCAAAATAATCAAGGATGAATTCTGATAGAATTGAATCTCTGGAAATATAGGAAGTTTCAATTCCACAGAATTAGTTTTGTTGAATTTAAAACTTTTTGAGCATAGAGTTGGTAGTTTTCATGCATAGAAATTATTACATGATAATTTTTTTTTAAAATAAAAGTCTAGTTGAATATATTATTATTCTAAAAATACTGCCTCTTTTTAGCGGGAAAAGGGGAAAAGACCGGTGAATTATTTTCAGCCCTTTTCACACATTACTGATTGATTTTGGTGCCGTGCGCGAGGGTAACTCTCGTGATTACGTCGATTTATTTTTTCTTCTCTCTGAATCAGAGTGGATGGAGAAATGGGAAAGGACAGAGAGAGTGAATAAGTAATGCCCGCTTGTCACGCACGCAGTCATCGCGGCCGGCGAGCTTTCCGAGTTGTGAATTTATTACCGCGATGAAGCAAATGAAAGCAGCGCGATATCGAAAGTGGATGGGTCGTCGTCGCCCCGCGAGGCAGCAAAACAAAGTGGCGGAAGTAGCGCGCAGTCGAAGTTAATTTCAAAGGAAAAAAGAATGGCGAAAATAACACAGAGAGGGCAAAAAGCTACACTAGCTTTTATTGTAATTTGAGTTGCATGATAAGGGAGAATTTTATATGTCTACGAGAATATAAAAAAGGAGGTAGCTCATTCCTTGAGCAAATTGAAAATTCTTTGTGTTGCAACAGAAAACACACACACGGACGGACGGAAAGAAGGATGTAATTTAATTTTTCTTTCCACGGCATGCATATAAAATCTCAGGAAAATGGGAGATTTCCATGCTAAGATAATACGGAGACTTCTCTGCGCCTTAAAAATTTGTGCATTATGTTTTATATTTTTCGCGTGAGCTGTTTTTCTGCTGCAAAGATTAGGCAGCGTAATCCGTGCATTAATATGCAGAAATGCACACGATGGAATTGTGCAACGAGTTTGCTTTTTATTAGTGCGCTCAAATAAGTGGAAAAATAAAGTCGGTCGTTCCTTGGAAATTTTTAAATAAAAAAATCAAATATAATTATACAGAAAAAATAATTATTTGTTCTGTGAGTCAAAAGAAAAAGATTTTAAAGGAACGTTATCTTTAATATCTAAAAATGAATAATTAAAATTTCTATTTGGCTCGTTTGGTAGATTTACTAGATTTGCTATTGCTTTTGCCGATACCATATCATTCAAAAGAATTTTAAAATTATCGGCTTAAAATGGACACAATTGATAAATTTCTTCAATAAATGAAATACAACATCAAAATTAATGTTAAAAACATTTGTATTTTTTGTCTGTTTAAAATTTTTGGTGCTTAATGTCGATTTCTTATTCTTTATCTTTCCTCTTAAAATTAAATAATTTGTGTTTTGCTAAGACAATGTTCTCATTAAATATATACGAACAATTCTAATTTAAAGAATATAATCAATTTAATATTATTTAACATTTTTAACATAATAATTTAAAATTTTAAGATGTTAACAAAAAGTCTCTTAGCTGTGAATTTTCTTCATTTTATTAATGTACAAGCAAAGTCGTCAAGTGTGTGCAAAATGCAAATTAAAGCACAGCACAGTAGTTTACAAAGCCTTTTAAGTTCAATAAACCGCGGCCCTTCTCACGCCGAGAGCCGATGGCGTTTTTCACGAATAATTAAGTCCCGCAAAAAGCAGCAACAAGTACATACGTTGAATACAGACGAGGAAAAGCCAACAAGGCCCATAATATTCACTGTCCAAACGAAAAAAAATGTTCGAGCCGCCGCCGGGCAGAGACAGCTCAAAAACAGGCAAAATAATTGGTTGCGTCGCTTTTATGCCAGCAGATGATCAATAAATTCCTCTACTTCCCATATAAGCGCGCGGCTGCTGCAGCTTTTCCATATTTTTATTTACTCCCACTCGCGCTCGTTCCTCGGCTTTATTTACATATATTTTTTTATGTAGATATAACGCTGTTTTGGTATTTCACGGCACACGCAGTCAACGATTCTGTACTTGATGCAATCAGCCCGCCCGGCCTTTGATATTTTTATCGCCATTCGCTCCACTTTTGTGCTTTATGAACGTACGAATGCACACTCAATCCATTATTATTGTTTGCCCCTCAACCCGCTGCTATGCAAACAATTTACAAGCGCCACTCTCTAAAAATTATTTTGCAAATCCACGCTCGTTGCTACTTTTCATCTACATTAACAAAGTCGTTCATTCATATCTAAAGCTGTAAGTCAATCAAAAGATGCTTATTACAAAAGCAACATAATTTACAAAATTCTAATTCTGAACAAAAAATACCGAAAATAATATGAAATAAAAAAAAATCAGCAACAAAGGCTGCGCATCTCAAAATTATGTTGGTACACGGCTGCCGTCAGAGCCATGGGGCCTTATGGCTTGGGCGGAAGACATCTTTTTTTGGCCAACATAATAGAGCTGATGCTCGGCCTTTGATCAGCAATTAATTCAAGTAGCGAGATATCCATAAAATATTTCACTATCAAAAAGCGAAATAAATAAATAAATTGTTAATTTACTTACTTGGCTTAGGCAAAAATTTAATAATCTAAAAGATTTTTTTCAACAAAAACCAACAATTTTTCTAATTTTTTAAATAATTTATTTTTATTGTTTACTATTTTATAATTTTATTTTTTTTCATCCGTTTTCTCAATTTCTTATATTTCATATATTTATTTTGATTATTTTATATTGTCGATTAAATTTAACTTACTTTAAAAATAAATCAAATACAATTTTTGGCGGATCCAAAGACCAGTGACCTACAGATAGAGTTAAAATATTAGTTCATTGTGTTGATACATTGATCAAAAGTTGTTATCATGTTCTGTAATTTTATTTATTTCAATCTTCGTGTCTGCCGTATAGACTGAATTCAAAAAAGGCAAGTGCAAAAAATTGTGATACTTTTTATCTCCACAATTAAAACAAGTAAATTTTAGTAAAAAACTATTTTAAATAAAAGTTTTCTCGATCTAATAGAAGCTAAAAAATATATGCAGAATGTGAATTAAATAATTGGCAGAGAACAGAAAAAATGTGGCAATGGTTTGTTTCCGTGCGATTTAAATGAAAAACAAAAAGTAAGCAAAATAAGAAGGGCGCACCTGGTGCTCTGTCAAGACCGGAGAGTGCGTCACGAATACAGCGAAATTGGGAAATTGTACATCAGAGCCACAAACTATAAATTAAGGTCCGCTATGGTGGTCAGGAACACACAGCGAAGCGAGGTTTGACCATTAGTTTTTGCTCGGGTTGTATACAAATTATGCAAACAGAACAATGTAGGTTGTGACAGTTAGTGGCAAACCAAACGTGCATTATTACTATTCATAAACACATCTGCATTACGAATGCGAATGCATCAGTGCTAATTTACGAGTCTGGGAGCGTTATTAATTCAGTGTGTGCTTTGTGCAAATATAGCACGGACGCTACTTTCCTATTACTAGACACAAGCAGACTCGTAAATAAACACGTGCATGTTTGGAAGCAGAAATCAAAGCAGCTGATGCACCCCAATTGATTGGCACCGTCCGTTCATATAATTTAGCTCGATTGTCGCTGCGGACTTCATCGGTTGGTTCCGATTGAATGGTGGCTTTTTGCCGCCAGCTGACAACCGACGAGACCTTCAACACATGGGTTGTAATTGAACAAAGCGGAAATTAATAAATTAGACAAAATGAGAATTTAAAACCCAAAGAAACCACTCGAAACGGGAAATAATTAAATTAGTACTTGTGACTAATCGCCCTGACGTGGAATTACGTTCCGAGACAACGAGATATTTGAGACAAAGCCGGTGTAAAAAAGTTAGAAAAATTCCTGTTGTGATAATAAACAATTTTAAGGAATTTTTCTAACTTTTTTACACCGGCTTTGTCTCAAATATCTCGTTGTCTCGGAACGTAATTCCACGTCAGGGCGATTAGTCACAAGTACTAATTTAGACAAAATGAGTCTGCATTTCTTTTAATCTGTTTTTTTATAAGTTGAATCAATTTTATTTTGTTTTGTCGTCAAAGCAGTTTTATATTTGAGCTCTTTAGATTAAAAATAAATGCTGGAATAGGAAATTTTCTTAAATTAAATTATTATAAAATACGGAGATTATTTTTTAAATAAAATTTTTCTACATATTGAGGCAAAATTTCATAAATTTTCTATCACGAAGTTGTAATAAATCAAGTACCAAATGAAAAAAGTACAAAAAATAAATCGGTTGCGAAGACGCGTGTTATGTGCGCGATGCAATCAATCTCTTACTCATGTACTTTGACCGAGTACCATGAACAGTGGCTCTTCGAATATTGAAAGTGGAAAAATGGATATTCGCTGAGCGACATGATAATGATATGCCACACTTTTAAGCTGAAAGGTTTCTTTAACATGCAGCTAAGTTAAAGATGGAATAAAAAAGGAATATTTTTAACAAAACCAAATTAGCATGAAAATATGAATATTCAATACTGTTATTTGGCGAGCAGTTGAGTTTTAATAGTTATCGCCTGTTGGTTTTTAGGGATTATGTGCCTAATTGTTATCCCCATCAGTTTCTTTAACGAAAAAATTAAAATAAATTGAAAAAATGACAAAGTGGAGTGGAATTTAAAGCGTTGGATAAATAAAAATAATGGATTTTTTTTGTTTCATGAAAATCTTTTGGGTTTATTGAAAAACTTTTTATGCTGTTTGCTTTTCGTTTAAGCGTGTTTGTAGATACGGTTTTTCAAAAAAATGAGATTAATTCAATTTTAATAGCGCCCTTTGTCAGATTTTATGTTTATAACGAGCCATAAAATATAAAAATATAAAAATATAAAAATGTAAAATTATGCTAAAATAAGTGATTTTTTATTGAAAATAATACTTCAAAGCAAAGGCCGCGCATCAGCTCTATTATGTTGGCCTAAAAAAAAAAGATGTCTTCCGCCCGAGCCATAAGGCCCCATGGCTCTGACGGCAGCCGTGTACCAACATAATTTTGGGATGCGCAGCCTTTGCTTCAAAGCAAGCCTTAGTACTGATATTTACCTCTTTAAATTTATTTTCTTTTATCAAAATTTAACCACAAATTTATATCTTTGCCTTTCTATTGTTTAAATTTTGCCTTTAACGTGAATTTTAAATTGCTATGCAGACACACCTTTCGAAAGAGGAAGGAGTTTCTTGCCAAACAAGTCGACCTAAGGTGGAATGAAATTCATAAAGGCGGAAAGTCATCTCTTCGTAAACACATGAGCCGTGCGTCTGGTGAATAATTCGCGGCAACATATAATTAAAACCGAAAGTTGTTGCTGTTTGTGCGTCGTCACCTGCGCCCCTCGCGAAAGTCAAAACTCGGCGGAACATCCTTGTACGTGAATTTTTATTAATTAACCATCCCGTCAGCCGGAGAGAAACTTTCAGGTCAGACACAAACTTTGAGTGAAACAAAAATGCAGAGAAACTCCTTTGACGAGAGAGGAGGACGGTCGTGACGCCGTTGCTACTTTTTGTTGTTGTTGAGTGGCACGCGGAGATATTTTATATGTAATTTCGGCGCAGAGCGTACAAAGGCCGCATGCACACGCCGGCGAAACTCTTAAGGCGCAATGCGACGTGCGAGAGAGAGCAAGAAAGACGGAAAGGTGCGGAGGTGCTCTTCGTACCCTAAAATCGTGCCAAGGCGACACCAACTTCATTGTTATTACGTCTGCCCTGAGAAGAGACACGCGCAATTCTCTCTCTTTCTTGTTCCATTTTAGGCGTCTGAGCAACAGAATTCAGTTGGTCGGGGGAGTTTTGGTGCTTTTAAAAAATTAAAAATGCTAATTGGGTTAAAGGGGGAACGCGTCTGAAGCTCTGGGAGCGTTAATGAGTTTGTAAAAGGCCCATTAGAGCGATTGCTTTGCGTGTCGCGAGGGGACGATTGAGAAAAAAAACTTGCTTGTAATTGGATATAAAAACACTAATTCCAGAAATTCTCCACATTTTTTAATAGAAGGCACTAATTTCTGTTTTATTTTTATTATATTTTCCACATCAATATGGTTTTCTTTGTTTTGAATCAAATTTAGTAAATTAATAATTCATTTATTTTTTAATTTTTTTCATGATGCTTGAATAGGAAATTAATTCTCAATTAAACGCTTCAGAAAATTATATAAAATTAATTTGAGTAACAAGATAAGATTGAAATAACATTCAGCCAACAGTTCCTGGAATGAAACTTCACAAGTGGTATTCAAACCAAACTACAATTTTTCTCTCTATGGAAACCCATAATTATTATTTTGAAATCTGATTTATTGTTAAAAATTTTAATTTAAAAATGAAATAATTTTTAGTTATTTACTGCCTTATTAAAAATAGTGTGCATGAAGTCGTATGTAAAAATAACTAACACTTGTAAATTAAATCAAATTTTTGTTCAGAAAAAAATGACTTTTTCTATTTATATTATTTTTATAATGCATAACAATTATTTTACTTTATTTATTTACATTTTTTTGTTTCTTGCACCGGCCTTTTGCATTTTTACACTGAAAACTTTATGCTGTTCAAATATTATTTAAATATTTTACTGTAAACTTATTAAAATTTCGTTCAATAATCAGTAAAGATAAAGAAAATAATTTCAAAATTCATCTTTTACTAAAAATAGAATTTAGCAGTTTTATGCAAACTTGAGGTAGATGCAAAAAATTATTACTAAAGTTGTGTGCTCGAGGTATTGTAAGCCCAATTAAAAGTGGAGAGGAACATCGCGACGTTCATTCTTGTTATCATTTGCGCTTTTAATGGAAATAATGGACCATAATTATTCCTCGAAAGTGGGCTCGACCGCCAAAGTATTACCATTTTTGCGAATAACACGGATGACTGCATTAGTTGGAACGGAGCGGTTCTCGCCGGGGCAATTCATTATAATCCGGAGGCGCGCAGTGATATTGAATCAATATTTGCGAGGAGTTGCTCTCACTCGACGCAAAGAGGATTACACGGGGGTGAATGGCGAGATTAAACTCATCGCCGTCGAGTTTGGGATGGAAATTAAAGGAGCACCGTTTTCGGAGAGAGAAAGCTGTGCAATAAAAGAAGCAAATAATTTGAAAAGTTAAATTTTTGCCTCGTCCCAGACTGCGCGCCTCGTTGCCCTTAATGCTGCAATAAAGCGGCAACGGCCGAAATAGCAGCAATAATAATAATTCTAAGGTTAATTTCATAAAGCAGCCGAAAACACACTCGAAAAGGGCGCCCCTTTTCCGAGAGAACAAGAAAGGGGCAAAGCTGCTCTTTCGCAAAAGGAGTTCTTTGGCGCTTTCTCGATTCTCGGTCGTTTCACTTGATATTAACATGGAGTTGCCTTCTCAGACGAAATTTAATTTCACTTTGAATGAATAGGGTGAAAAGATCGGCGCACCGTAATGCACAAAAACGGGACGTGGCCTTCAACTTATAAGGAAGAGCAAAAAAGCAAAATGAAAATTTTCCATCGCCATTTCCACATTACGAGTAAAATCTCAATTTGCAGGCATCCTTTCTTTTGCAAATTGAAATATTTAAATGTGCTATCGTGATTTCGTGGTCTGGATCCAGTCAGAACCTCAATTCCTGACATCAATTTTTGTACTGTTGCTTGGAAAAAAATGTAGTTTAAATACCAAGTTAAATAATTTTAAATAAAATAATTTTGCGTATTTTTTTTAATAGAAATATTTTTTTAAATTTATATTATTGATAACAACAACAACCATAAGGTAATTATTTATTTTTTATTGCTTATAATGAAATAATTATACAAATATATAAAAAATTGATCACTTTATGCTTGTCTTATTATTAACTTAAAAAATAAAAAGAGAAACTATTTCAAAATCCATATTTAATGGTCTGGATTTGATGATAAATTTCACATTTGCAGTCCGTAACTCATTTTGAATATATGAATCAAAATTATATAAACTTATTTATGTATAATAAGCAGCAATAATTCTTTAAAAAATATATAATTGGTTTTCTGTAGCCATCATACATTTTAAACTTTTTTCCAAAATCAATATTCTCTAGAGATGCGATTTGTGATCATCAAAGCTGTGTGCAAAATCAGCGCCAATTTTTGCATGGACCATCCCTGGTGTGGTTGGTCCGGACAAACAAACAAACAAACGCGGTCGGCACAACTCAAAAAAGTCGTAAACGCAGCGCATAGCGTTGGCGTATAACGATACACAATTTATGATGGTTGCTTTATCTGCGTGTGCGGGAGGAAAAGCAGCGCGGGGGCAAAATAAATTTATTTATATACGCGGCGCGAGGCGCCACCGCATCATACCTATACACAAATAAAAAACCGCAAAAGTGCGCCAAAGGTGAGAGAGCCGCAACACGCCGCAGTGATCTATATTTATTTGCAAATGCGCCTCGCGCACAGATACACACTTGTTTATGACCTTTTTGCGCCCGAGAGTTCCGAAGCGGCGCAAAAGAGGGTCCTGAAAAAATTATTAGCTCGGGGTCGCCGACACCGCGACACTTTTCATGATTTTATTTCTGCTCTCCTTGTAAACCCAGAGGAAGCAACTGGAGATATTGAAAGTAGAAATTAAAGTTATCCTAATTTACCGTATTTTTCTTTCAATTCAAATCGTTTATCTTCTTACACACGCATAATAATAATAAAAAGCATCTAAATTTTAAAATCAGCAAAATTATTAATAATGAATTTCTAAATTTTCAAATATTAAAAAAATAATACAAGGCAAAATATCACAGTAGAAAATAAATTGGGGAAGAATTTGCATTTCTTATGATGTGCTTTATTAATTTTCAATCTGTCACGATTCAAGATATTTTATTACGATGGAAACTCTGATCAAACTCCTCTCTCAAAAAAACATGCCATTTCACTCTCTTATTTTCTCTTCTAAACAATCTAGATGACTTTTTCTAAAAGTTTTGTTGCTCATGAAGAAACGTGCGCATACACATTTCCCAACTCCTCACGCAGCCCTCGAGGCCAGCGAAGAAAAAAATACACTTCTCGCCCGACACTGAGGTGAAATTCCCAAACGTAAAATCTCTTTCTCTTGTGTGTGCGTTGCATGCATCTAGAATGCTTGCAATTTCGAAAAAAGTTTTTACGCGCTTCCACTTTAAGCGCGGTAATAGCGAAAGAGCTGCTGGAATGAATGTAAAGGGAAGTTGGTGCAGCTCGGCGCCCGCGTGTATAAAGAATGCAGGCAGGAAAAAGGCTCCATGTGTGCCGCGGCGCATTCAGATGCAAATTTCCTTACAACGCGATATTGGTATAGAATTTGAAATGGATGCAAATGGATTTGCGTGCAGAAAAGGCTGCTGGGTGCACTTTACAGCAAAAACTGTGCAATAAAAAAAATGCCCGGGATAAAGTTTTGAAATGTGTGTCGATAACGTTTTGAATAAAATGAGAAATTTAATTAATAATAAAAAATATGCACCTGATTTATCAGTTACTGTGTTATTGCAGAAAGTTGAAAAACACACATCAGGTAAAAATAAAAATTAATTTAGAGCAATGATTAAAATTTAAAAAGTTTTTGGTACGCTATTTTTATTTTTCTTTCATTTATAATACATTAAAAAATTTGTTAATTGATATTAAGAGTCAGTAATTAATGTCAAAATAAATAACGAAACATTTGCCTCTAATTGTAAATCTTACGTTGATCCGGAAAAATCTTATTTTTTTTTTAATCTTTCGTTTTTTGAATAATTGATAAAGAAATTTTACCTTGAAATTAAAGGCACATATTTTTTGCGTTTCAGTTTGTTTCAATGCCGGCACCGAAGATTTTCGAGGAGCTTTACTCACAATATCAACTCGTGAATTCATATCCAGTTATTATATTGTAGAAAAATGTAATTTTCTCGTTGACGCAAACAACGTGCAAAAACACAGTAATAAACATTCCTTCCGAGTATACTTGCACGCCGGATGACTCCAACAGAGAGAATCTGCTGGTGGATAGAAAATTTCATTGCAGCAGCTGCCGGAGGAATATGGCACTAACACGTAAAGTGCAGCATTATTATTGTTGTCTTGCATTATATTGCAGAAATCCGGGCTACAAGCAGGGACTTTAGTTGCAACACAACATTAATGAAGTGCCACAATTTTCTGCGCAAATATATATGGAGTGGGGAAAAACAAGCGCTGGTCGCGACAAGTAGCATTTTTGCAGACAGTCTAGACAACTGCAAGCGAATGATTTTAATTGCTCCATTTGTGAAAACAGATGGAAAATGTGTGTGTGTAATAAAAAGTTTACTCCGCGCTTGCCAAACAAATTGACGTTGACACTTTTTATTGGCTGGCTGCCTGGCTTCAAATGATTGCTGCCGCGTCGCTGCTTTTTTATCAGAGCAAAATTGCACTTACAAGTTTCCATGAAGTCACTACTGCTTTTTGATTGGATTTTTTGCTAGAAAAGGAGAACTGATAACATGAATTGAATCTGACTAAACAAAAAAAATGCAGAAAATTTAATTACACAATCGACACAACGTCTGCTTTTTGCAATTAATAAAGATCATGGAAATTTTCAATGTTTTTTTTATAATGAAGTTTAATTTACCTTTTAATATTAATTAAGTCAATTAAGTCGTGTTCTGAATGCTTAAATAATTTAAGACAAAATTTGGGGAAAAAAATATTGAAATGTATATTAACACTAATAAAATAAATAATCAAATGTATATTTACGTCACAGTTTAAAAATGAAATGGGATGGGTCTAATTAAATAAGTACAATGTTTAAAAAATGTTTTGGAAATTTATTTAGGCTTTTCAAAAATTTAATAAACTGGTTAATAATAAATAAATTATAAAAGCAAAGAAATTATCATCAAAGTGATGATTTTTAATACTAAACTTCAGGCTATATTTTACATTAGACGATTTTGTTTAAAAACAGATATTATGAAACAGTTATTGAAATAAAAATTTTATTAATATCATATTTCTAAAAATAGCTGATTGTGAAAGTTTTTTATATTAATATCCATCACTAGAACTTTCACAGAGGCAATCACTTCCCATTTTAATGCCAAAAAATTTTTAAATTCTTGTTCGAATTATTTTAAAATTTTCTAATTCTTGCACTAACATTTTCTGCGCGGCACGTGGGAGTTTAAGTTTTAAAATTAGAAAAAAAGCATAATTACCAAAAAACAATTTATGAATGTTGGAAGAGCTCATTGTCCCCTTGTATATTGTAGATTGTATATTTTGTATATTTGTATAATAAAATATTATTTTAATTCATAAGCAGGCAATCCTCCCACACGCTTCATTTTCATCATTTCGGCTCTCCAGCAAAATATAATCTCCAAAATTTTATTCCCTGCGAAATTTCATGCAAACGCATTGTGCAAAAAAGGCAGAAGAGAAAAGAGTGGTTTCTTTTTTTTAAGCCAGCAAAAATTTAATGACCCTTTTTTTTCTGTGTGTTGTGGAGAGGCGCGCTCGGTGAAAGAGAGCGCTTTTATATTATGTCGTCGTACGTCTTTGGTCATTTTTCGTCCCGGGGCCATGTACGAACACTCGACCCGGGCAGTTGCTGGTAATAATAAATGCAGCTAAATGACTGTGTGCGCCTCGAGAGCTGGCCGGGCCGGGACACAATGCCCAGCGCGATTCACTTCATATTTAAGGAAGCAGCACCCTTGACTGCAATCGCCCGCGGCCTAATAATAATAACAGTAAACAAAGGCCGGCCCCACTCTCTGTTTTTGTTTCGCCGGCCATTGTTCCTTTCACAGCAGCCGAGAGATGCACTTCGGCGCGGGCTCATTAAAATGCCGATGGAGCCGCCGGACCATGCGAAAATCGAACAGGCTCTTTTCAATTTTGCGCCGCACCACAAAAGAGAGCAGGATAACAGGCAATCAAATTTGGAAACTCTCAATATCTCGTCGCTCTCCGCAGGCAAAAGCGATTTTTTAGCCCCAACACAACACGCTGACAGGCTATCAAAATAGGCTGTCAGTTTTTTGCCGTTTTTATATATATCGCAAGGAAAGTGTGCTGAGCTGGCGCATTTCGCCGGCTACACCACACACCGAGGTTAATTTGGGATTTTATATTTTTTGCAACGAATCGCGTGTTGGTTTTGATTTATCGGTTCTGTCCGAGGTATGAGCAAAAAATACATTCCCGGTTTATAGAAATTGATGTTTTCATTTTATTCTCTTTTTCAAATATCAAGTATTTCACCAGTTCAACTGATCGATTCGTTTTTCCTAAAATCTATAATTAAATGTTTCTGAAAAGCTATAACTGAGCGATTATAATGACTATAAATATTTTTCAGCAAGTTTTGAGGTGACAAAAGGTGTAAAGTTATTTAAGAACTAACGAAATAAATTAAAAACATTTATTTGAAAAACATTCATATTTGTAGCAAAATTCATTAAAAAATTGTAAGTGAAGAGATCTGGCTTTTTCCTCGTTGAAAAACGGCTGTACCAGTTTTGATCACGATATCATGAGCAACAAAAAAAATCAGCAAAATTGAATAATTATTATTATTATTATGGTTGTTTATTTGTCCAAATTGTTACATCACATTGTTTACATACAAATTGTTGGAAACATTTATTTTGAAAAAGGAATTGTTGGACAAAACGGCACCACCACTAGCAAAAATTTTGCTAAAACTTCCTAGGCCAAAAAGACCCCCCATCCGCCGCAGTGAGCCTCGGTTGACTGTTTTTGTTCTTACCACGTTAATAAAAAAAATCAAAATCTTACAACTGAAAAGTATATTATATTAAAATTAGAGAAACTTAGATTTACTGTCAGGTTCTTTCTTATTGTTAGTATAAAATTGCTGAAATAAGTTTAGAAATTTGGCATTCACATAAAGTATTTTTCACCTTTTATAACGATAAATTTCTGATAAATTCCAAAAATTTTAACATATGTTATTCTGCTTTAAATTTACATTACCATATCTAATTTCGAACTAATTATTATGTATAAAGTCATAAAAATGGGCTTTTTTTAAGTAAACACACTTTTGATAGAAAAATGATCGAGCTCTTGTAGTGAGCCAAAATATGATATATTATAACCAGATTTTCCATGCCCATGAGAGACCGGAATCATCTTTTTCATTTCGAAGGCATCTTTCAAGTTGACGGATCGCCTCATTTCCTCTCAAATTTTTCTTTTCGATGCACAGGAGGAATTTCGTAAGGTTGAATTTCTTGTGAAAAGCCACTAGTTCTTCAACTCACTAGCATTCCTCCTTCGACTCTTTAATATTTCTTTTTACGTCTCAAATATATGCAATTTTCCTCGACGCCTTCTATATTTTATAGAGAGCAAGCAACAAGCGGCGTGAATTGCTTTTTGTTCGTTGCGTAATTTGCGCACCGACACTTGTTTGCAAAATCCATTGCGATGGAAGAGATACTGCCATAGGCGTGGATGTGCATAAACAAAGTCCCACGCACGCTGCACCCGCCGCGGCGAGTATAATTATTGCTTGCGCAGAGTGGCGATAAAGCGCGATGATTAATGATTCGGCAGCTCATTCTCGGCTCGCGAGATAAAATCTGATAAATCGGCTGCACTACTAAAGTGGCCAAAAAGCGCCGCGTGCTGCTGTATTAATATATTTTGGCACATTGCGCAGGAATGTAGGCCGAGACGCGATTGCAGGGGCCAATCTCACGAAATCTTATAATAATGGAATCGTTTAATTTCCTGATAAGGACATGCGTGCCGCAACTGATTCAAAGATAGAAATAAATTAACGCATTAAAAGTTACCATTCAAACTTTTCATTTATGTGTGTTTAAACTCCAAAATTTAATGAATCATGCTATTTTATAACAACTTATTGTTAAAAATAATTGTTTTTCAAGAAAAAGGCAGCAACAGTATAAAAAAAAAATTGATTACTTAAAAAAATATTGATATATAAGAAGGTTAATTTTTAAATCTGGTTTTTTTTTTAAATTATTATATAATTTGCCTAGATTTTCACAGATTTTTAAACCCAAATGATATTAAATTTTTGTTGATCTATCTGCCTAAATTCCATTTAAAATGGTGGCCAAAAGACAGAAAACAAAATTGTCTGATCAAAATTATTCATCTTGTGAACGCCATTCAATATATTGAATATCATTTTAAGCAAAATATACATTTTAAGCAAAATATTTATTTTAAATGTTAGTTACTTTTAGTAGAAAACAATAGCCTTTAAACCACAAATAAACAAGGATGGGGATACCTAAAGTAATTAATTTGATGAAAATTCCAACCTCTGGATTTAATGAGTTCAAGTTTATTTATTTTCAGCAATCATGCAAGGAATTTCCCAAATTTTGCGTCTTCGAAGCAATTTGGGGCAAATTTTCAACATGCCTGAGGTTCGAGATTCTCGTCTGTTTCTTGTTCAGCAAGCGAAGGAGAAGCAATCAATTTTCAGGCTGCATATTAGTATTTTCCGCGCACAAGTCAAAGGAGAAGTTCATTAAGACGGAGCTTTTTCGTTCGGCACAGCATCGTCGTATTTGAGCAGCGCGCAACGCCAAAGTGCAAATTCGCTGTAGCGTTATTAAACGTTTAAATTAATTCTGACTTGATACTCTCTTCTCTTTCTCGCGGCTGAAAAAGTAAGAGGGAGATCCTCGCGGCGGCGAGATCGAGACGCGGAGCTTCTTGATATTACTTTTCTGGAAAGTTTTATCGATGCCGGGCCAGAGGGGAAAGACCAATTACTTTTGAATTTTATCCCTTTGGATAATTTAATAGAAGTTGGCAGTAAACCAAAATTGGTACAAAGAAAACTGAAATTTAGAAGCGAGGGTTTGAGGGTTGTCAAAAATTTAGACAATTTTCGTTTCCTACATTTAGGAACTCTTTTCGCTTTTAAAGATAATTATTAGATACTACTAACAAATAAAAATTATATATTCAATTGAAAAACATGAACGATTATCCAATTTAGCTCAAATGGCTCTGAATTTTTAATCATTGTCAATTCTCTCAATTTTTTTATATTTTTATTATTATTATATTTGCCTTTAGAATAATAATATCTTACTTACACAATATAAATATTTACAAAAAAGAAAAAAACAGGTTAGTCTCAAATTGCTTCAGTACTTCACAGTGTATGGAAATTATTCATAGGAAACTCCAAACTAATCTCTCACGCTCTAAAGATTTGTAGAATTAATTTCTAGTGTAGTGGATAATGAGAATTAATGCTGAGTTTGTGTTAGAGAATTATGTCGTGCGTGCATTTTCAACTAAAACACTTAAGGCTTTTGTTACGTTTTCAGCAGAAAAGTTTGTGCCGGTGCTTTGGAAACCTAGAAAAGGGGGTCAATTATAAAGTTTGCCTGTATGATTTATACCATTAATGGAGTAAATAAAATCTCTTTATGAGTAATTAATGCGCTGCTCGCCGGCGAAAACTATTAAAGCGTATTTTTTCATCAAAAGCATGGTATTTTTATCATTCAATTATGAACTAGTAAATTTTTATGCAACCATCGACGATCTTTAAGCATTTAGTTTAAATTAAATTTGCAATCAATTTTATTTTTCTCCAAAAAAAAACCAATTAAATTTTTTGACTCGCACTTGATTGAGAGAATTTCCGCTCACATTTGATAAAGCGGGTGACGAAACCCCGCCTGCCTGCATTTCCACTGCCCTCAATCCAATTTTTTCAACAACCCTTTCTCTTTGAAGCAACACCGGTCAAATCTGCGCCAGTTCCTTTTCAAAAAGCTAATGAAGCGACGGCGGCGGCTAATCCCGTCCTCATGTGATCCTCTCTAGTACGGGGGATAATAAAATTAATTCGCAGCCGGTTTTTCGGCTACTTTGCGAGTAGAGGTGTCGTCGGCGGCGGCACCTCTTGATATGCTAATTAGGCCGGTCTAATCATGGATCATGCACGCGGTGCGAGATTTTACGCGTGCCCTGGCCATTGTCATGCAAATTAGTGTGCCCTGTGATACGCGGGCAGACCAAAGCCCCGCTTTCACGCCGGGGTTGCAGTGCGCAGCCGGTTTTATCTAAATTGTGATATCTTTATGGCCGACATCCCAGGTATACATGCCGTGTCTGTTATTTCGCCAACTCCCTGCCCGCGCGCGTGCTGCGTCCGACGGCCGAAATTGGCTTGCTTGATAAACCTGGCGAGGGTGATTTATTTTTCCTATGGTGTGCGTTTCGTACAATTCGGCCCGGTTTTGTGTCTTTGTTTGTTGCCAGGTGGATGAATTGGGACTTTGATGTTTCAATAATGTGTGTGGCTGAATTTGACCTATTTTTTTAATGACTGCAAACAAATAAATGCTTTCGGCATTTCGTTTGTTTTGCAGTTTTTCAGCTTGCTCATTATCGTAGCTTTGAAAAACCACAAAAAAAAAATTAATTTCTCAAACCGCTTGAGGAAGGCGTTCGTGGTTTTGGGCTTGGCGCAACTAAAATTTAATCACAACCGGTCTGCTTATCTCAGACCCCACTTTTGCACACGCTTGAGTTATTTCTCATCAACCTTCTGACTTGACCGCATTTAAAAAACAAACGCTAATAAATTCACTGTAGAAATCTGAAAACTGCGAATTATTGAAAAATTTCACTTATTTACCTTTACAAATTTTTGCAAAGTTTCATCAGATTTATTCGATTAAGTTTGTATTTTTTTTTCAAAGAATGAGAAACGAACATTTAAATTAACTTTAAAAAATTCCTTAATGATGCTAAAAAATTCTCAATTTTAATTGAGTGCGCGAACTTTAAAAATCTATTGGATATAATTTGCGGCTAAATGTATGCGGTTTCACGCAACACGTCGTTACTCGCCAGCAGCGCTAAAAATAAAACGACTTTCATGCAATACTTGAAGGCTTTTAATTGTTTGTGTGTGACCAAGAGACACGCAAGTTTTAACATTCGTTACAAAAACTCTCGAATAATTACACTTGAATAGGAAAGTCTCCAAATTTAATATCTTATTATTTACGTCACGCTATGTGCTCAGGTGATTATTGAAAAGTTTTAACTAATTAAAAGCTGATTAAAGCTATTATTAATCAATTACACGCGGCTTCTCAGCAGTGGCAGGAAGTTTTTTTTTTTTTTTAAAGTAGCATTGATTTTAAATATAATCAGGAATTTACATTATCTTTTATCTTGATTGTAAAGTCACCAATTTTTCAAGTTTATTTGATCAATTTCTTTGTTTCCAGGCGAGACGTGTGAATTCTAAAGATGGCTTTATCAGTATCATTTCTAGATTGTGTGGAAAAAGGTTGTTAAGTACATTTTTATGAAAACATTAAAATCATATATTTTGCACTAGTTTAGCTTCAAAACAGGGGTATTCGGAGGTACCGGCGAATCTGGGATATTTTGAGTCGGAAGGAAAAGAAATAAACGCTGACAGGTTACTAAACATTTTTACTCATAATCCAGCATAGAGACTTGTTTTTAAACTTCAGCGTTTTTATTCTCGTCGTGCACTACAACTTTGAGAAAGGCATAGATGATTGGCCACGACCAGGCAACGAGCACGACGTTGAAAATTTAAGGAAAACTTTTAGCCGAAACAGAAAATGCGGGTTCCGCGAGTGTTCGCCGAAAAAGGATGACCTTCTCGCTCTTCTTCAAGACGAACAAACTCTGAAGAGATTTTTTGGAGCCCCTGAAGGTTAAACTTTGGTTTTTGATTAAATAAAAAATTATACATCAAAACTTTTCAGGCATAGAACCGGCGATTTTCTTTTTGATCGTTTTGTCGCACGGGAATTCGGACGGAGTTATTTTCACGGATACCCTTCAAAGCTCTGATCCAAAAGATTACGAGAAATTCACCACGAAAGAACTGTTCAAATCTATCAAAAACATTTTTCCAAATTGCTTTAAAGGAGTTTTTCTTGGGGTAAAACTAAAAATAATGTTGGGTAAAAATGTCTCAAAAACTAATTTTACGTTTAAATTAGCCATGCAGAGGTCAACTAGAGGACCGTATCTTTTATCCCTCTCAAGCCAAACCTGGCCAGGTAGAAGATCTCACGAAAACCGCAAACTCGAGTAGAGTTTCCTTTGAGCCGAATATGCGCAACCTAGTCATCTTCTATGCAACTGTCGAAAGTAAAACAATAATCTTAAATAATAAAATAAATTTTCTTCTTTGCCTCTTTTGGTAATTTTTAGCGACAATGTCATGCAGGGACAAAAAGGCGGGCACTTGGTTTGTCTCAGCTTTGTGCCAGGAGTTGAACGAGATGGGGCAGAATGAGGGACTTCTAAAATTATTGACTGGTGTCCAGAACCGAATTCACAAAGAGACGATTGGTTCATTTCATTCGACTGGCCAGACGCCAGAATTCAAATTGTTCTCTTGCGATAGAAAATTAATTTTTAAAGCTCTCGACTTGTAAGCTGAAATAATTTTTTGCTTATTTTTGTATTTCAAACATTAAAATATGTGCAGGAATATGATTGTGGGTGGGCTGTCAAGAAGTGGGACAGACGCCCGAGGCAAAAAAGCCAAAACAGGGAGCTCAGTGGAAGAAAAGCCGCCGTCGATTAACTTTGAGTGGTGGAATCCAAATTCAAAAACTGTCCTCAGAGGCCGAAGGGCAGTGATTTTCAATCAAGGAGAAGAAAATGAATTTATAAGAAAACTGGACGCTGCTCTGGTAGCAAATCTAGGTTTTGAAACTATATCCGTGAAAATTGACAAAGGTGGAATCGATTACTACTTCAGTCAATCGGGTGAATATAAAATTGAAAATTATTCTCGGCAAATTCTAATTTGGACATTTTCAGAAAAATCTTGGACTGATTACGGCTGTTTCGCTGCTTTCATTTTTGCCGAGATTTCAGAGGGAGAGGATGGGCAAATTTACATTTATCTGAATGAAAACGAGAAAGTTCCGATTGGTGAATTGATCCACGGATTGTTAGGGCCGACAAACAGTGACTGGATCGGAAAACCAAAGCTATTTTTCCTTGTCGATACTAAGTCCACGTCTACAGACAATGCAGGAGTAATAATATTTTCAATTATTAATCTCTCAATATTTTATTTGTTCACTTCTTTGTGTGAACTGCTATAGTCACGATTGATCTTTTATTCAAAACCAAAACGCTTCCAAGTTTCAAATTTCTTAATATATAACTAAAAACTGAAATCCTGTTCAATATTTATTGAAAAAAAGGCATGATTTATAGCGGGGAATATAATTATTCTATTTCTGCTTGCCTACGATGCATGGAAGAATAAATTGTTTTAATGGAGAAATAATTAAAAATGAATGGTTTAATATTTTGTCCTAACAAAATGGAGCAAGTCAATCCAGATCGAAAAATTAAATTGAAATAAACAACACAAATATTAATTGGGACCACTTATTTGTATTAAATTTGAATTTATTTCATCATATTTAGCTTCTCCGCCTGGTCTTGTTGTTAAAATCATCACAAAAATGTACAATGCTTCCTTATTAACAGGGCAAATCGGATTGATACTTGTTCAAAATGTTAATACCTAAACATAAAAATATTTAGATGCATCTTTCAGCGTCGAGGCAAATGAATGATTGGGCTTTTTTAAATCTCCCAGTTCACTTGAAAAAAAGTAATCGATGACACAATATTTTTTCTAATATTATTTTGTTTTAATCTTAGGCCAAAACTTTTAATCCTGATGATTTTCTCCAAGCAACTAATCACTGCGGATGGCTGGTGTTTACTCTTCTAAGTTCGAGTGCGTGTTCGTCATATTTTTATTTATAAATATTGATAATTTAATATTTCAAAATTGGTACAGCTTTACTACAAAACTTCCTGGAGATTTTCGAGAGCCAAGAAATAAAGAAAACGAGAAGCCTTCAAGAAAGCCTAGCCGAGTTGCTAATGGAAAGGATGAATGAAAAACCGGAGGGGATGATAGTTTCAACTTTACCCCACCTCTTGATCTTCCAAGAATTAGAGCGAAATTTTATTCAGCCACACTTCCTTGTAGAAGGAAAGGGTTTCAAATCAGGAGAATTTGAATGGGACGAATTATTGGACTTCAAACCAATCAAAGAAGAAGTTCAAATTATGCTTCTATCTTCGCTTCCAGGAACAGGAAAGTCAACAGTGATGCGCGAGTTGGCATTAGAACTGCAAAGAAATTTGAAAGGCAAAATCAAAGTTTTTCTAGTTGTTCTTTCGCAAACTTATAGACTTTTTGCCGATGCAAAGAAGGAAAGAAAAAAAGTTCCGTCACTTGCTTTAATTGTTTCCCATGCCACTGGAACTCGAGAGATGGAAATTCAAAATTTTATCGACCGGAGGGAGGTGATTTTGATGTTCGACGGATTCGACGAAATAAGTCCCTATTACCGAGATCAAGTGCTTCAAGTTTTTTCTCAAGCGACGGAAGCAAAAGTACCGATTTGGATTGCAACGCGGCCGCATGAGGAAGACGCAATTCTTGCGAAATTCAGAAGGGGAAACGTAATTTGCAAAGCCAAAATTATGCCTTTAGACTGGCTCCAACAAATAAGATTTATGATGATGATTTCAAAAAAATCTGTAAGTGAACGTGAATGTCAGATCGAATTCTGCAGAAGGAATGGCTCAAAAGATATTCTAGGAAACCCTCTCCACTTAAAAATGATTGCTGAACTCAGTGATACAGATAACAAAAAGGGGATCAACTTGACTGAAATCTACGAAAGAATTGTTGATAAAAAATTACGCTTTGCGCTAAGACACTTGAAGGGTCTCCCATTTGAGGATGAATTAATTTCTTGTGGAAGGGAACTGAAAATTGCTGCTGTCAAATTTCTAAGTGGCAGTAAAATTGATATTTCAAAATATGCCAGCAGTGGAATTGTAACAATCAGCAACGGACGTGCCCAGTTCGTTCACCAAACGTTCGCCGAGTTCCTCGCGGCCACGCATTTCATCGATTGTTTGTTCTGTGAAAACGAAAAGATGCCCTTCAATATTTTGAAACAAGAATTCCATCAAGTCCGCAAGTTTGTTGATCTTCATATTTGTTCTTGCAGTGAGGAAAAGTCAGTGTTATTAATATCGCTGGAAAAATGCTTGAAAATTGGTCTTACTAAATCAAAGCTTGAAAACGTTATCCTGAGGGAAAATCTAGTTAATTTTTCCACCATCGCTGCAAATCTTGTTACTTTCAATCAGACGAAAACAAAAGGACTGAATTACGTAACGACTGACCAAATTTTGGCATTGTCTTGCAAAGTTAACGAACACTTTGCATTGGGACTTTTGAAGAATGGCGCATATGAAAAGTTGGTAGATGAAAATACTGCAACCGTAAAAATGCTTGTAGGTGCAATTGAAAATAATTTTGTACAACTTTTTTCAAAAGTAATAGAAAAATGTATACATTTTATGGAGTTAGTTCGGAAGAATGAAGCAATAACTGGGTCTGTTGAAATCGCGAGCTCAAGAAATCATCACGAAGTTCTGAGGCTGGTGCTCGCGAAAGGAATTATTGATCCAAGTGATCAAGATGCAATAGAGTGGGCAATGAAATTTGCTGTTGAAAAGAACAGCGCCGAATGTGTTGAGCTTCTAATTGAACACGGTGCTCGAACAGCCGTCTTTGATGGGTTTAAAACTGCATTTTTTGACATCAAGACAACGGAAGCATTTCTCAAAACAAAGGATGAGCCGGTGCTAAAATTAGCGTCAAGAATTTTCGATTGGTGCCTGACATGTGAAAATGCTGAAGTGGCAAATTTTTTATTTGAAAAATTCAATGTTGGTGAAAATGCAGAATTTGAAGTGAGGAGAAGTGCCCTGATTTATATAGCAAACTGGATGAAAAGGTTTCACAACATAGCGGAATTTTTGGGTCGCTCTCTTGTTGAAAAACGTGGTTTTCCAGTTTGTGAAAATGATGAAAATGACAAATGCGGGTGGAACGCTTTTCATTGTGCAGCCAAAGGGCAAAATCTGGGTTTGGTCAAGTACTACCTTGAAAAGGACCCTGCGCTCACCAAAACCTTAACGGTTGAAGGCGAAAACATCATGCATCTATTATTGAGTGGTTCTGAAAATTGGGATAGCAAATTTGAAATATGCAAGTTTTTACATGACCATGATGCCGAGATGGTGAAGCAAAAGACATTGAAAAACAAAACAACGCTCCATTCAGCCGCTGAAGGAGGACTTGATGAATTGAAATGGTTGGTGGAAGAAGCGGACGTTGAGGTTGATGACGCCGTGGACGACTGTGGATGGAACGTTATGCATTTCGCTGCTTCTTCTCCGTGGGCTGAACTCAAACTCTTTGAATATTTGCACGAGAAAAATCCCCGACTAATTGAGAAGAGGACCAAGAGAAACGAAACTCCGTTGCATCTTGTAGTAAGGAATAAGCACGGGAGAGGAAAAAAATACAACTGGTTCGTCAGCAAAGGAGTTGATACTTCGGTGCGAAATTCAGATGGCAAAACAGCTCTGCAAACAGCCAATCTACTTTTTCTTTAAGAATTCAATGCATTATAAAGTTTTAGTGAAAAAATAAAAAATGCTTGCATACATTTATTTAGTGGGCTCAATTAGTACCTTGCATATTTTGCTTTCTTTGAAAGTAGTTAAAATCCTGTATAATATTTAAAAAATTCCAGTTTATATGAATTTACTTTTTGGCACATCTAATTTTCAATGAAATAAATAATACATTGCTTACTATATTTTGCTTTAGTCGCTTTTGATGTTTATTAACGCCGATAGGGAAATTCTTCTCTATTCGTGTAATTTATATCATAAATTTATAAACATTCTTTAAAAAAACTTCATAAAATAAAAACGAAACCAACTTATTCTTGTTGAACCTGATAATTTGAAAAAAAAAAAATTAAGTCTTGAGAAAATAACCTATTTTATAGAAGCGCCTGCGTCTTTCGAATGCAGGCAACCAGCTGGCCTTGAGAGCTGAGCACGTTTTATAACAAAACGGGGACAATTGAAATATTTTTCACTCTCTTCCGCTACTTCCTGCACCCTAATTTTTTATTTTTTTTATTTTTTTTTAACTCTGCGTTTTTCACTTTTTGCACTTTCAATCCTGCGTTACACTTTTTTACTTTTACCACCCAATCTTAAAAAAGAAAAACGTCAAATTTTAATTAATTCATTTCATATTTATGGAAATGAAGATTCGGGCTTTTCCTCGTTGCAAAAAATTGTTTTTTATTCAAAAACAAACGGCTCTACCAGTTTCGGTCACGGTCTGCGACCCTATTTTCATATTTATATAACTTTTAAGTTGCACTGATAGTTTTTCATTGACATTTGAAATGCAAATTCTGTTTGTTACAATATTTTTCTGATTAATTTACGATTAAGAATAATATTTATTTTATTCATAATAAATTGGCTCTTTCTTTCCCTTTATAGAAAATTACAAAAAAACAATGTACTTTTATTATTATTTTCAAATTTAATACAAGAAGTAAAATTTTCACATTTTTCCGCAACCCCAACAGCAAAGTGACTTTTGAACTTTGACTGCGGCGTGTCACATTTGCACTCTCACCCGGCGTTTTCCCTTTTTCACTTTCGAACAAAAAGTTTCATTTCATTCAATTCGACAGGCGCGGTCCTTGAATTTTTTAAATGCGCGCACTTTGTATTCAAGTGAGAAAAGCTGTTCTCCGCTCGCGTGTCGTGCAAAAATAAAAGCGTAAGAAGAAGAAGAAAGAAAGTAAGGAGAAGCTGCCGAGTGTGTGTATCTTTTTAGTACAAGTTGGGTGGAGAGAAAAGACGGTGCTAGGAGAGAGAAAAGAGAGGATTCGGGAAAGCCAATGTTTGACAACGCAGAAGGAAAAGCAGAGCAAAATATCTGGAAAGCGAATTCGCAGACGTCTCTCGCGTTTCACTCGAGTTGTGTAATATTACACGTGTGACTAAATTCGCCAGAAGAGACGAGCAGCTGCGAAAAGAACAAGCACACGCAGTTTAAAGTGTATTATTTGATACACTCGACAAGAGCGCCAGGAATTTTCCGCATGCGAGCTTGACTTTCAGGGCGCGCCACTGCTCGCGTGAGTGCGACAAATATATTTTTGAAGTCGAGACAAAGCGCAAACCTCCCCCGAACATCAAAATTGCGAGCCCGAAAGTAATTTTCACGCAGAACACACTCCACTTGGGGGTGTGTAGTTGATTTTTCCGCTTTGTGTGCTGAGAAAGCAAACTACTACTTTTCTCCTCGGCAACTTTCTTTGACGTAACAAAAACACTCGGGGGCGCGCTGGAGAAATTAAGAGGAGTACTAGATGAGAATGAGGGTAGGTCGACAGGAAAAGGCGCTGTTGCGCTTCTTTGCTCCGGAGAGGCTAATGTGCTGAGTTTAATTTGCAGATTCTCAACTGTTGGCAGTAGAAAGGACAAGAGTCTTTAATCTTTTAAATGAGAAACAGAAATTTCTTTGCTCCCAATTATCAGTGAAAATTTATAGAAATAACGGGTGGAATAACTTTTGCTACACAATTAATGTTTATTTATTCTAAAATGAATTCATATGCTTGAGAAAAAAATGTAGCAATTTAAAGTAAAAAATGAGCAACCATTAAATATTATTAATTACCCTTTTTTGTAGTAGAATTTCACGATCGAGGGTTGATTCGTGGTGATTTGAATTTAAATTTGGCTTTTCCTCAATGGGTTTTTGTGAGTTTTTTATTGTTTAAGAGCAGGATATTGTTTGTTCCTAAACAATAAACAAACTCACAAAAACCCACTGAGCAAAAGCCGAATTTAAATTCAAATCACCAGTCTATCAGAAGCCCTCTTAAAATATATTTTACTTTGTTTATAATTTTTTGAACTCTATCTTTCTATTATAATATTTTAATTGCTTGTAACAATTAAAAAAAAATTAAAAGTTTCTACACTGTGTCTTTAGTGGTTTGATATATTAGCAAGGAGTTTAGTGGTAGTTAATTAAAAGTTTTTGCATTAATCTTGAATTCACAAAACACTCGGCAGCACCACTTGCCGGCCGATTCCTCATTTTCTGCGGGCAGCATTTGCCAAGAATTTGGCGTGACATTCTTGCCGCAAGCGTTGTTTGTTTTATCTCTCATTAACACTAGAAGTGGCATTCGAAAATTATTGTTATTATTTACGCCAGACTTCTTTCCAGACTTGGCACGCGGACAACAAAAGCAAACGCACTTCCTGCTCTTTCTCCTTTTCTGTCAGATAAAGTGAGAAAGGGAGACGCGAAAAATAATTCCCCGAATCGAAATGAGCAAGACGCCGGCCAGGAATTAATTTCCCCTCGCCCTTAATGGAGTGTCGGAGCAATTTTTGCTCTCTCGGCTGCTGCAGATTTTATCTGCGCATCCATCCCTCATTCTGCGGCAAAAAATCATTAGGAATTCAGTCCCGTCCTTACATATATGAATGTCTTACGAAAGTAGAACAACGAGCGGCAAGAAATTAATGCAGGCCCATTATTCATACCACCGCTGTGCGCCGAGTAAAAAAAAAATGAATCAGATGCAGGCTGCATGCGAAGTAGTTGTGCGCAATTTCATTAAATAATTGCGCGCATAAAAAATGAGAGAAAGAGACAATGCAGGGCGCTGGAGGGTGTCTCATGAGTGGGTGGAATGGAATTAAACCTTACAATGCGGCTGGCTGCTGAAGCGTTTCTCTAATTGCACATAAAATTATTCAATAATTTTCAAATCTACATTTCATTAATATCAATTGTATAATGATAAAATTGAAAGTGAATTAATTTATAATTTTGAATGTAATGGACCAAAGCTTTATAGCTGCCAATATATACATTATTATTATTAAACAAAATATATAAATATTGTTTTAAATAATTTAATTAATAATAATATTTTACATTAAAACTTAATGTCTTAAAAAAATAATTAAAATTTTTTCAAAATATTATTGTTAAACTATGAATTTTAATAAATGAAGATGAAATTAAATTGTTTCTTAATGTCATTTAAAAATATATATTTAATATCTTTTTTTACTTCATGTACTGTGGCATCTGAACGGGAAATTAATTGTGTGAGTAGATTAAGATTCTGGACTGACAGAGTGACGTAGAATGTGCACACCCATTAAGTTAATGACATGCAAAAAGCGTCCACTCCACTTTCCAATGCTACATCCATCTTCATCTTCGAAGTGATCAAAAGTGTTTGGCTTCTCAATAATGACACACCGCGGTGTTTTGTGTGTTCGCAGGCCACTTGACTTATGCAGTAGTTTTAAATCCGGCTCTAATCTAAAAATAGCGTGATTTTCCGGCAATTCTGGGTACATTTTAATTGTGACGTCACCCCCTCTTAATGACATATTGGCCGCGGCGAGATAAGTTTCGGTCTCATTGCGTGTTTTGTAAGCAGCCCGGCCGAAACAGTCATTAGCGGGCAAATATAGTTGTGGGTTAGTTTGTTAGCAGGGCTGCTTATCTCTGGCTCGTGCCGGGGCTGACAGTGAGTGGTGTTTTATTGCGCACGGAGAGACGCCGAGAGCGAATTCACAAATTACGGTACATAAGCGCCGCACAATTTCGGTATATATACATATTATGTTTAAATTGCATTAACGCTGCTCTCGCAGCTTCGTCTCGGGGTCTCTCGTTTTACACCTCATTATTATTCGTGCTGCCTGTCTTGAGTACATTGTTAAAGTACCATTAATTTACAACACTGTGCCCATTAATTTGAAGTCGGTTAGCGGCGGGCAAGCGAGAAAGACGGTGGCCCTGCCGCATGTGAATGTGTGCGAGCGAGCGAGCGAGTTCCAAAGAAGCGCCGCCAGTCCTGCAAGTAATTGTCTGCAGGGTCTTCGTCGTGTGAAAATAACAGTATCAAAATTTATGGACGGGTTTTGGTGAACTTAAAAAATTTTCAAGAACAAGTCCTGAAAAATTATAATTTGATTTTACTTTAATTTAAGTTTATTCAAAAAATTTAATTATGCAAATTTTTAATTGTACAGTTCAAGGTCCGCGCAACAATGAAAAAAGTTTTGATTGTTGTTTGAGCTCTCTGATTGGGTACAAGTAAAGTTGTACCCAATCAGAGAGCTCGGCAACAATCGAAATTTTCTGACGAGCGGACCTTGGTACAGTTAAAAAAAAGTCAGATTCCTCTTGAGATCACGTCCATGCAGGTTTGTTTCAGAAATTGATCTTTAAAGGGCTGTGAAAGGTTTCTTAGCCAACAATTTTGTACTCTTTTGAAGACAATAAGACAAATTTTCGTTAATATGTTTAAAACACTTTTAATTATTTTTTATTATCCAACTCTAAATATGCTATGTTAGGAGAATTACGGAGAGTGGCTCAAACTATTTCTGAAGTTTAATTTTTGTTTTACTTTTAAATTTTGACTAAACACAATTTTATGAATGGTGGTTTCTTTTTCGAATACACAATTACCGTATAAATTTTATTTACCATTCATTTTCTACAAAGGTGAACTTATTTTGAATTTACAGTGTTCTTTCATAGATTAAATTATTATAAAACGCTTCTGCAGACTCATGAATGTTTTAATAGTGGAAATAAACACAAAAGGGGCTGGCGAAACGGCACCAAAAACTAAACTTTGCAACTAGGCTATATAAATGCAAATATACGGCGCACCTGAATGTATCTTTGACGAGCTTAATTTTGCTGGGATAAAAATAAACGCAATAAACCCGGCGGTATAATAAATCAGTTCTGCATGGAAGTTGCGGTTCAGTGGTTGAAACAACAATTTAACTTTGCATATAGCAAGAGAGCAACGGGGCGAAATTCTTTCGCTCAAAAGAAGTTTGCACAGAGAGCAAGTACAAAGGTAAACACAAGTTTCTCTCGTGTAAGTGTACGGAACAATTGTAATAATTGTACAGTGCACGTGAGGAGGCCATAATTTCAACCAAATACCCTGCGAGAAGAAAATGGCTTGTATTTTCCTGGTAGCAGAGACGAAGAGTTTTGCTGCAGATTCAAAGCCCCCGGATGTTTTAATTAGAACAAGTTGAGTGCACGGAGAGCACCGAGTTGGCGATGCGAAACGTATTAGCGGAGAAAAGTTAGTCGCTCTAGCTCCGCGTGCCGCGACGCCGTAAACAAATAGCACCGCCCGAGATCTTTGCAAAAACAATATTTTCTGCCGCTGCTGGCACGCGACGTCAACTTGCAACTTGAACGCACGCTCGGCCCGTTCATTCTCGGTACAAAGTTGGTTCAGTTTAAGTAAAAAGAGAGCAGGCAGTTCCATCGCTTTACCTAATTTAATGCGGCGGCTTCAATGCAATTATGAAGCGTGACGAAACTCGAGCTCAAACTTCTGGGGTGTGTTTTGATGAAGTCATTTTGCACGCTAACAAGTTTGCTAATGAGACATTTTCAGGGAACAAATTAATACGTATAACGAAATGCGTCTCCATCCAAAGAACGTTTTAATAAATTTCACTACATATTTATTGAATGGTGACGTCGAAACCAAGAAATCATAAAGAGGGCAGTCGCATATATCTTCAAATTTTGCTAGATTTCTTTGAAGATATTTACTGCCCTTTTTATGAATTCATTGGTTTTTAACATCACCAATAAATAACAATGTCGTGAAAATTTATAATATGTAAGTTTATATAAAGCTCTGAAAATCAAATTATAATATTATTGCAATTTTAAATTTTATTATAAAAACTTATGCCATATCAAGATAAAAAAATAAAAAAGTTTTATATAATTTGAACAATTCTAATTTTATAAGGTTTCTTTTTCTTTAATATTATTTGTCCAAATTCTACAACAAATTGTTTGTATTAAGTTTAATTGAATTTAGTTTAACATTTTTATAAAATTTACTTAATTTGTTCTTGAATACCACAAAGAGTATTCCATGATTTAGAATAAATTTAATATTTTTATGCAACTCAGTTAATAAAAAATTTGACCAAATCTTATTAGGTATAGTTTGAGGAACGGAATGTGGATTCAATTAAGTTAATCTGGCCATCAATTATTTGGAATTTGAAGTTCCATAACTTGAAGAATTTTGAGGTTTTAGATATTTCTTTTTTCTTACTTAGTAATTCGTTAGATAAAATCTTAATGCCATTTTATTTTTAATTACATTTTTCTCAACTGATATTAATATTTAAGCTTTTATCTAACTATTTTGTCTAAAATAATCAACCACAACTTTTCACGACATTCTACTGTAAAATATTTGACATTTACATTAGAGACAAAGGACTGGTGTCGTTATTTTATTTTATTTTTAGAATTATTGCTACAATTTTTTCCACGCCATTGTCTGCCCTCCCATTGAGACACAAAACACAAGCAAATAATGTAAGAGCCGCAATTATTTTTTATACGTTGAGCCGGGCAGGACAAAATTAGATCAGACCGGCTGCCACTCTTTTTCCGTAAGTGAGCAAAAGACGGAAGAAAGAGAGAATACAAAGAAAAAGCAGCAGTGCGCGACACAAAAAGCCAAAAGAGTTATAGCCGAGCTTAATAGCTGTAGAAAAATATCTGCGGTGCTGGTCGGAGAACCGACGGAGGAGAAAAAAAATTGAATTCCATTAGTAGAATGTCTTCAGATTAATCAGATTTCTTTTGAGCCGTTCCATCATCAATTCGTAATGACTTTGGCGGGATCATTCGTGTGGTTATATATTTTCTCAAACGACGAGTTTGCGTTTCTCGTTTTCTCCCTTCAGCGGCAATAATGACAATTGCTTTTTGCACCGCGCGGAGCAAATGGCTGACTGATAAATTATTATCTTCGCGCAGAGTTAATGAAAATTTATGATAAATTACTTAATAAATATTCTGAGCAATTTTAGAGATAAATTTAAAATATAGATGTTAAGTCGTTTATCTCTTTTGTGTCATTTGAATTGTCTTTTGTAAATCTCGGATCTTGAACCTCGACAAAAGCAGATATTTCAAGTAAATAATAGTGTAGTTTAAAAATGCACCAGCCTCGTTACTATGACAATTTACTAAATACATATTTATTTGTCTCTGATAATCTACGAAAAATTATACACCTGTGTGACAGCAAATGTTATTTATTGCGCACGGTGACTCGCTTCTCTTCTCTTTGCAAACGAATAATAATTAATAACAATGAAATTCAAGAGCCTCTTTTATATATGCATTGTTCAGTTTATTGTGAAAAACATATAATGATATCAGGATTGTCATCATTATTTGCAAAATGTGATGTGCGTGGTAAAATAACTATGTAAATTTTGTTCACTCACTTCGACATGAATGAAAAATAATAAATGTAAGTTAAAAAAAAAAAAAAAAAAAACAGAGTTCTGTGTGAGAGAAGAAAAAAATTATCATTAATTAACGAAAAATGAATTAAGAAGTAAAAACAGATCTACCCTGTAAAAAAGCTGCCTAAAAATTCTAAGAATGACACTGTTTCATAATTCTTTGTTTATTATTATCGCGAAAAGAAGGAAATATTAAATGTGCTTAGAAAATTTCACAAAATGCAAAATGTCTTCTTTGCAATTATTTCCCTCTTGTTGCTCTAAATACTATAAATTTTAATTGATCTTTCATAACAATTTAATTTATTATTACAAACACTTTCGATATATTTCGGGGAAGAGAATTTTTTATTCCCCGCGCTTCTTCTGCAGCAAAAAGAGTGATGGGACGCGAGGACTAACAATGCGACTTTTTGCGGCCGGAAAGACACACAAGTGCTGATGTTGACAAGACAAAAAATTAGAGAGGAAGAAGAAAGAAATAAATAAAGTGCTGTTGGCCAGCAATCCGGCTGAAGTGGTCGGGGGTCACTTCTCGTCTGAAAGGTCAGTGAGCAGGAAAAGGCCACAGCAGATGGCCGCCGTAAAAAGGCCTGATTCAAATGTCAAACTGCCGTCCGGCCAATTGTGACGGATGCTGCTGGCCTTTTCGCAAAAAGCGGCGGATCATCTCGTTTTGATAATCAGCAGAGAGAAACTAGAGCGGCAAAATTAAAGAGGGCGAAATTTGCGTTCCAATTATAGCGGACGGAGTAATTTTATGCGCGAGCAGTACCAACACCTGCAACCACCTACGCTCCTTTTGCGCAACGTGTAATTAAAAATATTTACCCTGCGAAGCATAGCAACGTCGTCTTTTTTACTCTCGACCAACTGCACTATTATTCCACAGCCGGAAGACATTTTCTTTGCAGCGAGAGTAACCAAAGGAGAAGAAGAAGTGGGTCGCGCAATGAAAATTGCGCAATTTGTCCTCTTTTGCATTCACAAGAAGCACTTTACTTTTCGCATGCATTGCTGTTTAATTGCCATTAAATGCATTTTTATGCAAATGAAAATATTCATGAGCAAAAATAATTGATAATAAATGCAAACTCTGATTGCAAGGCGAGTATAATTAAAATTATGATTAAATAGAACGTGCTCATTCAGGTGAAATCTTTTTCAGAATAAGTAAGCATCTTCAAACATTCAAACAGGAAAAAAAATGAAAATATAAATAATTTTTTCATTTCAGATTCAGAAGATAGAGACAAATTATATTAAATTTTGCAACAAACAATAAAAAATTAATGATTTAAAAATTTGGTGAAGTGGAGAAGAGACAGTTTATCATTAATAGAGAAATCCGGAGAAATCAATGCAAATAATTAGATTAAATTACTAATATTTAAAACTGAATATTAAAAATCTGAAATAATTAAAACAAACTTCCAAGTCACAATAAGAAAAACAAAATTAATAAATTATTCAAAATTTAAAAGAATATTTGTAGTCTTAAGGATAATTTAGCCAGTTAGGTACAATTTTTGAAAAATTAATTACTTTTAATAAAAACATTATTTATATATATAGTTTATTGAAAATACCTCATCAGAGTACAATTCTTCAATATTTAAATTTATACAAGCGAAATTTGATAAAAATTAAAATTTTAATTAATTAAAAAATTAAAATTATTTTTAATTAATATTTTTTTTTTAACAATTTATAAATTTAAATAACATACGGCCCGAGAAGGATGCGTGTGCAAATTATGCGACAAAATCTGCGACCAATACCACCTCGAGAAATGTGAAAACCGAGTGCTTTCCATCAACGACTACGCCCGTATGGGAAAAGACAAAACATGACCTTATAATATGTTATTTAAATTTATAAATTGTTAAAAAAAAAATATTAATTAAAAATAATTTTAATTTTTTAATTAATTAAAATTTTAATTTTTATCAAATTTCGCTTGTATAAATTAAAATATTGAAGAATTGTACTCTGATGAGGTATTTTCAATAAACTATATATAATTGAAATTAAAGTTAAACTATTATAAAAAACATTATTTAGAATGCAAAAATTGTCATTTTTATGATATTATTTTGTTTTGTTCAAAATTTCAAGAGATAAAATATGCAAATTCAACTCATTAACAGTCCCAAAATCATTTATTATTTTACCACTGCTCAATTGTGTACAGAAAAAAGCAACTGGAACTTCAAGATCCAGAATTATATATGAATTATATATATTTTTAATTAAAAAAAAAGGAAGAAAATCATTTGCCAAAGAGGTTTTAAGTAGGCTTCAGTTCTATAGTTGATAATAGTGTACATTCACTATTTCGGGTCAAAAATAGAGTAGTTTGAGCGGTCAAGTGGCAAATTTTGCATGCCTTATTAGAAACCATGCATAATTCAATGCTCACAATCAGTGTGATTAATCAAATAATCCAACAAGCTCAGGGTCAACAAAACAGAGAGAAAGGGGCTTAAGCCTGCACAAATATTTGAGCGACGCGCTGTCTGCAGGCTGCGTGTGTGCGTCACACCGAGATTTCGTAGACGTCGGCACTGGTCGCGATTTGCATATTGGCCTGCTCGGCGGCCGCCGTCGAGTCGGTCTGCGAAGCGTCCCTCAGCTCGTCGCCAAAGGGACCGACCTGCATGTCAAACGGGTTGTCTTGCATTTGGTCCCCGAAGAGGTCCTCGTTGCTGAAGTGGGACACCCGCTGCTGGACAAACATGCAAAATTAACAAGGGAATTCAAAGCACTGCATTCATTATATCAATCGAAAGATAAACTCCAATGCTAATGAATTATAACAAAAGTATTAAATGTATGAATGCAAATTTCAATAATTTAATGATAAAGTACAAAAACATTCGATGAACGTAAGTTAAGTTTTTGGGTAGACTTCATTTAATGCATGGGATTTGATTGAAAGTTTTTTAAATATATTTTACATTTTAATTCCAATAAGTTTTGTGTTATATATCAATTTGAGATTTTTTGTAATAATATTAATTTTTAGTTGCCAATATTTGCTTAAATATGAATAAAATTATAAAATTAAGATAAAACAAGTGGGTTATAAATGAATATTCTTAATGTTTTCTATACTTAAAAGATTAAAAATAGAACTTACTCTGGTTTTTCTGTTTTGACTGCAGTTGCAATGAAAGTGTGTGTGGTAATTTGGGGCGTAGGCGGCCTTGGAGGGCTTCGTCTGTCTCGGTGAGCGGACCTGATGATGAGTGATTTGGGCAGGTAATTTGCCCACTTGCAGGGAGAAGATCGCCCACGTCAGAATGGTCAAAAACCACACGGTGAGCATCAGGATTATCAGTCGCCACGGGATTACGAAGGAACCTGATGAATAAATTTTGCTTAAAATATAGTTTTTTAATTTAAAAAAAAATTATGATTCAACTTTCTTACTAAACATCAAATAAAAAAAAAAAATAATAATTTTAAAAAAACCTTCCAAATTTTTGAAAAAATCTTAAGAATATTAAAAAATTCAAAAAAGAAATTTTTTAATTCAACAGAGACAAAAAATGCGTTAACCTGCTGTAAATTCGTCGTCGTTGGGCACAATCCTGCTCTCGTTGAGGGCCTTCTGCTCATTGTAGATGATGAGCACCCCTTCGATGAGGCTGTACAGCAACTTCCGGTCATCCATGGTGGCCTAATTGGGGTCGATCATGCAGCAAAAGCATACCAATTGCACGCTGCACTCGGACTGACCGGTGCTCGTTCTTCCTTCCTTTCTTTCCTCGCCAACGTCGGAATTCGCAATATTCGAGTTTCCCGTGGAATGCCTCGGACGCAACTGGTTGGAACGTATTATCGAATCAATGGCGAGAGTGCTCTTCGCTCTCTCTATCGCAACGGCTCCGATCAATTTGGCCCGCGTGGAAATAACATACATTGTGGCGAGAACATCACAACTTTGGTTTGATCCTGGCGCTTCTCGATGAATTCCGCGCACTGCATTCCAAATAGCAATTAACATTGGCACGGACACACACTCTCAAGTGCGTTGAATTGCAGCTTTGACGTTGCGATAAAGTAAAACTTCTTTAGTTCTTTGCAGGTTTAATCAAATAATTTATTGTGTGTTATTAATTTTTTTAATACAAGCAAAGCAAATAAATAAACATCACGAGGAATTGATAAAATTTAATGTTGTGTCGATAAAGCCTCTTTCATTTGATAAAGAAAATATATAATAAAGGGAAAAGTTTAATTCTTTGTCACAATTTGTCATAACTTGAGGGTTAAAAACCTTCAAAATACCAATTAGATATCAAAATCAGTCTCATTCTGTTCAAAATTTTATACTTATTTAACATTTTGAATTGTTTAGTTTTTAAGTAAACAAATAAATCGATGGCTTGACAAAATGTAATTTTAAGTGTAACGTTGGCTGTAAAAAAATATTTAAATTGAACTAAGAACAGTAAAATATCTACTGCGAATATGCATTATATTAAAAAAAAATCACTTGAAAATAAATATTATTTTCATAAATGCGAAAAAATTAAAAATATTTTAGAACTATAACATTTTTATCTTTTGATAAAAATTTTAAAGAAAGAAAAATACACAATAAGTTGATACTATTATTTAATTATTATAATTTTTTTTTCGTCTAATTTTTTATTTATTAAAAAACACAAAATTAATATTTTTTTATTAAAAACAAGCTTATAATTATGTAATTTAAATATTTTTTGATCATATATTTATCATGTTTATATTCATGTATTTTACTAACAATAAGATTATTTTACTTCACTATTTTCGTCACTATTGTTGAATCTCGCTTTACAATACATGAAGTAATGAAATATTTCCGCTGCCAATTAAATCATAAAGTTTTTTTCAGGTTTTTTTATTTGCAAGTAATTATTAAATTACTGCTCTCAGCTTTCGCGTTTCTCTGCATTCTGATCTCTCATGTATGTTTTGTCATTTGTTTTTCTCCGCTGTGCACAAACAATCTAATTAGCCGCAATTTTCCAGCTGCAACACACACAGGGACGCGGTTTATTTATGTGCCGAGAGAGTCTCGCGCTTGACATCAAACAAGCAAGTTCTGAATGCGGCACAAAAAGCGTGCATTTCTTTTTTTTTGCCAGAGATGTTAAAGGGGATGCAGGAGAGAGAGATTCGCATCTCTTTGTGCTCGGCTGCAGCCGCTGGTGTCATCACATGCCCGCTCTCTCTCCGACTGTCACGCCCGTGTACACCACACGTATATCCAACAATGGATTTCGCAGCCAACTCCATTAACGGCGTATCTGACGCGCCTTATTGCGAGAGATAGACTCGCATGCATTTGCTCTGCCCCGGCTGGGGCTTTTACGCTTCAGAAATAGATATTACATCTCGCGCGCGCGAGAGGGTGTTTGAATCTGAGTTGCAAAGCCCAACACACGTGATTGCCATCGCAAAGGGCGCACTGCGTGGATGTTTACTTAACAAAAAGGTTAATTGGAACACATCAAAGGTAAATAACCACCGGCAAAGATGGCGTTTCGATAATTTCTGATTTAGCTCTCGGTTGTATAGTTGGTTTTGGATAATGCTTTGATGGAGTATTTCTGATCTAATATTACCGTGTGTATTTCCAAACTCAATCAGAATCCCTTAGAGAGTTACTTTGGCTTAAAATATGTTGCTTTTTAATAAAATTTTGCAAATTCTTAATAAATTTAAAACGTCATATCCCCAGTATAAAAATGGAAATAGCGGGAAATAGCATAGAAAGAAGCAATTCTTTCTGAAATATAGCAATGTAATTTTTTTTTTTAATGTTTTCCTCGTTCTGGAAAAATAATTTCAAAATTTGTATCATTTTCCTTAACCATCTTTGAGTGATGCACGTTTTGTCTCAATTTTTCCTCAAGAAACTGCATGTATATTCGTAACTGGAGCAATAAAAATGAGTATTTTTGAACATCTAAATTGAGACTTTTTGAATCAATAAAATGAACTATTATTTCAAACATTAATTTTAAATTTTGAACTTTATAATAAAATATGATTTTAAACATTTTAATGTTATTATAATCATCGAACAATGTTAATATGAAATTTTTTAATAATATATTTCATTGACGAAAAGAATTTTGATAAAACTTCAGTGAGATAAAAATGCCTCATCCGTCATCCGCTATGGTGAGTCTCGGTTGACTTGAGTTTTTTTCATTGATATACGAGAGACAGTTTTAGATTTAAAATCAAACATTTCTGATGCGATTCATAACAACGTTTGCTAATACTTCTAATAATTCAATACTGAATATAAAATTAATCAAATTCTAATATTGACTTCATGATTTTTGAAATAAAATCACCGAGTGTAGCTGTTTTATTTTTAATGGCAAAAATCAGTAAATCAAGACGAGGCAAGTCACGTACGTATACGCGCACTCTAAAAGTAATAAATTTAAAGCTCTCTTCTCTTCCTGTGTGCGAGCTTGAGCGTAAGAAGATCAATATGGAGATTAGATTGGAGGTAAATACGCGCGCCGGAGAGTGGATTGAGCGTCGGCGGCGGGATGAGAATGTGGTTAGTGACCTGGAGGCGGCGAGACCGGCGAATGCTCTCTTGCCGATTAAATGGGTCGAGCTTTCCATAAAACCGGCCCGAATGAATACTTGTGTCGCTTTTGAGTGACACACAAACCCGCACCGGAGCCGGGCATCTTCCTGCTTTTGCCAGTGGTGCGGGCGGACAGTAAAAATGAAGAGCACCGTCGTCGTATTATGAGCACCTCGGCCCATTACTGGGACATGTCGCAATTGTGGCCGGCGATACGGTCGGGGAAACTAAGTGCTCTCGCACCGCATCAAGGGTTGCTTGCTTGCGTCGCCAGATTGCAATAACGGCAGCCCCAAACTAAAATCGCGGCGGCCCAAGACGCGTTTGATTTTTATTATGGGTCGTGTTGTGCGGTCGTAAAAGTGCCGCTTTGTGTTTTGTTCTGCATGGAGACTTTGCCCACTTTCAACTTTCGCATTTCGATTAAGCTAAATTTTTGTAATTTATTCACTATTTTCTTTTCAAACATGCTCGTCATTACAAGTTAATCGAAGCTTCCAAAATCAATCAGGAACAGCAGGCGACGCTTGGCTTGTAATTGAATTATAAATGATTTTGATTTGGCTGGGACAAGACAAGAAAAATTTAAGCGCTCTGATTTTTTTTTTTTTTTTTCAAATATTTAAGAATTTTTTTGTGACCAAAAATATCTTTATTAATTTTAAATTTTACATATAAAAATTGCAATTGTGGTAAAAAATGGAAGGGAAAAGAAAATGGGCTTTTTGTCTTAGTTATTATTATTATTTTTTAATTATAAAACAAAACGGCTCTACAAGTTCTGGTCACAGTCTTTATCCTTATTTAATAAGCAAGAAAAATACAAAAATCAGGTAGAATTGAACAAAAAGTGTAATAAATGAAAAATTAATTCTTAAAATAAATAAATTCATGTATCAAGCCTAATTCATAAGCAAACGCACTGCTCTGTAAGATACAAATTTAAATTAATTAAACTTTTAAAGAAAAATAAACCAAAAAATTCACTACTTTTCAATCAATATTGTTTAGAAACCTCAGCATTAAGAGTTCCTTTATGTAAACGTTAAATTTTGTCGCTGTGTATTGTAAAGTTCCACTTTCATTCAACGACGATTTTGTTGTGGGTGGAAAGTACGCAATTCACATATATGTTTCGCAGGCACTTTGACTTTTATATCACTCGGGCCGGATTATGTGTTTGCATTCGGTGGACAGTTATGTAGCTGGGAACGGTCTATTTTCAGGCCGGAGGCGATGAAATTGCAAATTGTTTGGTGCGGCGCTGTGCTTGCGCGGAAAATGCCAAGGCGAGTCCCCGAAGGGACATAACTTCACTTTATGTTAGGCACCCTAACAGCGCAATAGTGATAAACTACCCTCGATCCACTTTGGGCCAACTCCAGGTCGACCTAACCGAGAGAGGCTTCTTATGCTCGGCCAGACGAATCTATTGCGCCAAAATGCAGAGCTTTATTTCAACGTGCACTCATTTTTCACACTTCTATCTGTGCGGCCCGAGTCCTTGAGAAGCTCCACTGCAGCACTTTTTCTTCGGCGGAATGCATTTCAATATTATTTGCCACTGACAGTGATAAAGAGCTGAGAAATAAAACAAAAACTTATATAAGTCTCGAAGGTCAGAAAGAAAGTTGTGCAAATCTTCTTGACTTTCATACAAGTTCTATATATTTTTGTGTGAGAAATTTGAAGTAAATTGCACCTGATTGTGATATTAAAATTTATTAAAACATTTACCATCATTAAGGAAATATTATTTTAAACAATTATAAAACACAAAAAAAAAAAACAAGGAGTCTTGGAGCTTTTTTTATCTAAAAAAAAAGAAACATTTCGAGTTGTCTTTATGAACTCATTTTAAATCTTTAAATTTAAATTTTCTTCGTTCTAATTTAAGTCAACGTTTGACTTGGATCACGAAAGCTAGAAGGCTATTTAAGAAATCCTTTTTATCGGGCATGCCATTCATTACTTTATTTTCGCCCTATCACCTGCATTGGCTCTAAAAAAGTTTGAAAAGAACTCTGCCGGAATCTGTCAATTTGCGAATTCCAAGAGAGCGCGGGTCGGATCTAGGTGAGAAATTCCTCGACCCCAACATGTGGCGCGCAGAATGAGAAAGGGTTGGTCCGAACGAACCGCATCAGAGCCCTGGGGAGCCATTATTTTGCGAGGAACCTCGAGCTGCCTCGGTGCGACTCATCGATCGGCCGAGGGCCCGTGATTCATCAAGGTGTTGCTGCCGTTTCCATCAATCAGATGCAGCTGCTTTAATTGAAAGTCAATACATCAGACGCCAGTGGAGCAGCAAAAACTAAAAGCCAGAGATGTTAACCGCCGTCACCAACAATCAAACATTATGTTTTTAACTTTATTTTTTCACGCTTTGATGATCTTTTTTGAAATAAACGTTTAAATAAAAAAATTAAAAAAGACAGTAAAATATGATAAAAAATATTTTAGCATAAAAAATCTTACAATTAGCTATTATAAGCTATGAATCTTTTAATTCCATTGATTTTTTTTTAACTTTTTAGTAATAAAATTTATAATACCTTTATATTTATTTAAATTTTTTTCAAGAATTGTTTTTAGTGCAAAAATTGACCGAGATAATGAATTTTTAAAGTTTTCGAAGCAAAACAAATTCTAACTAAACTTAGACTTTTAACTAGGGAATAATCAAATTTATTAACTGCATCACTTGAAATATAGGGAGACCCGCGTTGCCCCTAATTTCAAACCTCCTAAATGTTTCAAAAATTATTTGCCCTAAAATACTTGTCCTAAATTATTTTTTCGTTTCCCATAAAATGCATTTACCCGAAAATGCGTTTGTCCTAAATCATTTCCCCGCAAATTACTTAATAATTCTAGGCGATTTCAGGAAGTTAAATATATATAAAACACAGCTGAAGCAGACTACCATAATTATGCATCTGAAATCAGATAATATTTTAAGTGATGGCCGAGTACATCAAGTGCTTCAATAATGATTGATTTGGCTTTTGAATTGCACGGCATCAATCCGATTTTCTCAGAAAGGTCTGAGCGGCCGCCAGAGTATTTTGGGCTCCGAGTTATTTTCTCTCTCACTATCTCTTTTCCAGCTAAGACCCATTCATACCACTTCTGCCTCAATATTGACGCACGTTAGCTCATTTAATCCCCCTTGTTGGCAAAAACAACAGGCCTGTATATGCGCGCGTTCTGTTTATTCTCGGCAAACTAGCCGTGGCAACTATAAATGAAAGGGACATGTGCCATTAACGATTCGTGCAATAAACACGCCGGCCGCTTTTGCTTTCTCTGCAGCCGCCAGTCAACACAGAATAGAGTTTTTGCCTGACCAGAATAATCACAACGAGGAGCACAACGGCCCGTGAAATAATGCGTCCCATCTCTCACTTTCTTTGGGGATGAGTATTTTATCCCAAAAAAGAAAAACGTCTCTTTGATTTTATATAATTACAATCAGTCATGTAAAATATTATATTTATTATACATTTAAATTAATTGTATAAGATAATTACTAATTTGATTAGCATTTTGATTTAAATAAACTTATTAGTCTTTCCTCTAAATTTGATTAATTGAATTCTGTCCAACTCTGAACTTTTATTTATTGAAATTCGCAGGATGTATAATTTTAAAATTTTTTTAATTTAATTCAGTTTTGGTCTGGAGGTAGAAAATAACTTGACATTTTAATTAACCAAACGCGCTTTGAATTACTGTTAATTGTTTTCAATTAGCATTGAATTAATCTGAATAACATTTCAGTATATAAGCAAACATAATTTTTCTCAAGCTAAAAAAACAAAAACATGACGTAAATTAATACAACTTCCCCAAAAATGTGCTAATTAATGTGAAACATTAATTAAAATTTCATGTAATTGCTTTATTTGATGTCCATGGATGAGCAAATGTTTATTTTGCAAACGGGAAACTCACAGAAATCGGTTAGGTACCCATCGTGTTTACAATTGCGATACTTCTAGTATACTTTTAGTATTCATCACGTCTCGCGGTCTAAAACGCTTATTTTTCGGTCCCGCACGCATACATTTGCAATACTCTAGGTTTACTTTTGACAGCTCGCCTGCTGCGCGACCCTTGCCGGCCGCGCTCTAAAATACATGCGTTTGCATCCCTCCCCCTCCTTTCTTTACAAAACACAATAGTTTGACGAGCAGGTATAAAAACCCTCCCTCATAAGGCCCGTGTTAAACAGGTATACAGTTTTTAAAAAGTAAAGCAAGTGAATAGCAAAAGTATAGCTGAAGTATCGCAAAAGTAAACACGATGCGGATCTAAATTTTTTCTGTGAGAAGTCACTCAATATAGTGAATATTTGCTTTCCAAGTAATCTGAACCCGGTGAAAATCAACACACAGGTTTCAGGTATCTGAACTTGTGCAAAAACAACCATTGAAATAAGCTGCAAGGATATAGCAGGCGAATTTTCGCACAGAGAGTGAAAATAATATCGAGCCTCTCTCTTTTTTTACACAAAGAGCCGGGCAAAGTTCACCCCTCTTCAGGGTATTAATTAAAAAAGTGGCGCCGTGTTCCTCTCCACGGATAATCCTGTTGGGCGTAAATAACAACGCGCCCGAATTAATTTTGGAAAGAAGGGTGCGATATGGTGATGGGGAAAAAGTGGCTCCCACCTTTTTTCCACCATCGCTCGCCGGCCAGAGTTGTTAAATTTATGAATAGAGGGCTGGGAAAGCGCGTGCACACGTTCGTAGTTTTTTTCCCCATTTTACAGGCGGACGGTCGGCGCGAGTTTCCGCGGCGGCGGCAACTGATTGTGTAATTAATAACGCGGCGCGCTGCTCTCTGATGTGGATTAGTGCGTGGCATCAATTACCCCGGGATAACCTAATTACCTGTCAGCGAGGATAACGCCGAGTGATGAAGCGACGCGCCGTTCACCCCCAGCCGCACTTGCAACACACAAACACCTTTCCCTCGCTCGCTGGATTTGTCACAAATTGGCCAGGTCGAAGCCACCCTTCAAAGCTAATTACTTCAACACCGAACAGGTTTCATTGTTTACATGCACGCCTTTGAATAACATATTTAGGAAAATTGTAGAAAATCTACAAATTTATCTATATAATTTTGACACTTTGAATAATAGTGAAGAAAAATAAGTATAATTTACAATTGATTAACTAAATCTCTTAATGCAATTTTCTTAAACTTTAAAATTACTCTCCATTTGCAATAATTTTTCAATAGCTTTTAATTAACAATTTATTCTTAAAGTATGGTGAATATTTAAATAAGTACGTAATAACATGGATTATTGTTACAATGAGTAATACAGTATTTAACATAATTTTTAACTGTAAAAAAGCACGCATGCAAATTTAATTTAAATTTGTTAAATTTTTTGCGACAGGTTTGCTTATATTAAAATTATCCTATCGACTCACTTTTTCTTATTATCATGAACAAATAATTCTTATTTAATTTACATTACACAATGAAAGTATGATGGGAGTTTTTTAAATTTCGAGTTATATGCTGAAGTAGGCAACCTGCTTGACTTGTGCAATGAGCAGTGTGCCTAAGTACCAATTTTTCAGTTAATTCGTCTTCAACAATGAGAAAGTCTCCGCTTTCTAATGAAGTGTCAAAATGTAATTTTTACTCATTGTGAGAGTTATAATTGAAAATTCAAAAGATTAAAAAAGAAAATAATAAAAAAAGTCTTGATTTTTAATTTAAAAGATAATTAAACAAGAATACCAAGCTTATTTAATTGAAAATTTGATTTTTTTTTTCATTTTGTTTATAATAATTTATTACTAAATGAGAAGAATAAATTTTATTCTTCTCGATCAACAGAGAAATTTTAAAATTTTCAGAAATAAATAAATTTGTGTTTATAAAAATTTGAGCTAACTTTAGAAGAACTAAAGTAGTTGAATACAATAGATATTTCATACATCTGATTGTGAGTAAAAATCGATGTGCTACCTATAAAGTCAACAATATTCCCTTAAAAATATAATACAAAATAAAAAAAAAAATGTAAAAATTTGTAAATAAAATCAAACATTTTTGAGATCTTTATTCCGCATTAAAAAAACACCAGTCCTTGCCATAAGATTAGAAATTATACCCTGCTGATTACAATAAAAAAAAACCTCTATCAGAATAGGGTAGAGAAATGAACTTGTCCACCGATGGAACAGGGAGAGAGGGGGGAGGGAAACTGCGGCACGATTTAATTTTCATAATCCCGCCATTGTTGGCCGCTCGGAGACAATAAAAGAAAGGGGCGAAATATTATTTATTTGTTTGGAGAGATTTGCCTGTGCCACAAAAACGCTCCTCTCGTTTGCGATACGGAGCTTTGCAATTTTTTTTCTGTCCGGCGGCGGCGGCCGTGCGGTTGTGCGGCGCAGTCAAGAATATGGTGTCCCATTTCGTGGAGCACAATGCGAAATAGATAGTATCAGGTACGGAAAATAAGCGCCGTCGGGATCCACAGCGGGCTATTAATCATGGGAGCTGAATCTGAACGGCCGCCGTATCTGAATTTCAATACACGAGCGCTCTCGAGCCAAGCTGCTGCTGCTCGCTCGCCCCGTCCGGCAGTCTGCTCGGAACACTCTTGCAAAAACACCACGCATGATTTAAATTCGCTGTGCTAGTTTTGGCCCGCGAAAAAATAAATGGCGTGCGGTCATTTCTCAAAAGCTGTCACTCGTGTAGTGAAAAAATGTTTAAATAAATAGCCTGCCTGCAAAAAAAATGCGTGTTTCTTTGTTTTGCTTATTTTAACTTACTCTGCAAACAAAATAAAATCCTTGAGAAATTAAAAAAAATAATAATTAAAAAGCTTAATTATTTGTTAATGACTTTGAGATGATCTCGAGATAAAAAAGATGATTAAGGACTTCTTATTGATATAGTCAAATCAAGTCCTTACAACAATATAAACAGATTTCTCGATTTTTGGAAATTTTAATCACCATTGTTGTAAGGACTTGATTTGACTATGTCAATAAGGAGTCCTTAATGTGAAATAGTCTATTGTTATGTAAAAAGCCCGCAAATAAAAAAAATTACATGTATTGATGAATCATCTAATTAGATAGATACATTTTTTATATTAAATTAGTCAAAAATCGCTTTCATTGCACTAAAAAAAATTTGTAATTATGAAAATTACCTTAGGTGCAAATTGAAAATTTTATTGGAGATTCAGAAAATATTATATAAATGTAGCCCGGAATATCAGAATAATGATACTCCAATTATTGTTTTTAGTCCACATTGTTACAAAACATAAATATATTGCTTGCATTCAATTATTGAATACAATTTACTAAAAAAAAGGAATTGTAGATGTCAATTTTAAATAAACGAATTCTGAGAGTTGTTTAGGCGATATTAATTATTTTTAAATTTGTTTAAAACTTTGAAAGTAAAAAGTAATTTGAAGAAAAATCTAAAAGCTAAATTCTCGAATTTAATTGAAAATTTTAAAGTCCTTAGCAATGTTATTTACATTTCACGAACAGCAAACTATGTGTTTTTGATGTGAACAAATAAATTGCTTTGCCCTGAAGCGAGATTCGTCTTTACCGGCAGAAAAAGAAGGGGTGCGCGGTTGATTGAATTTGTCAAAGGGCAGCCGCAGCAAAAGCTCATCAGGCTTAATCTAGGCGCGCAGCGGAGCACGAAACCAGTTAATAACTTTGACTGCTGAGGTTGCACGCAGCACCGAGTGCAGCCTCCGCTGCAAAATACAGCAATACGCCCGCCCGTTTGCTTCTCCGGGGAATCGAGTGACAAAGACAGAAACCCAAGCGCCTTGCTGCTGCGGCCTTTGTTCGCCGCCTAATGGCAAGTAAGGAGCGCCGAGAAATTAGCACGGCAATAAGTCATAATTGCACCACCTCGCCGCGCGTAATTAATTTTAATTGGCAAATGCAGCTGCTGCGGAGTATTACCGACCGGCGGTAATTGCTCTTCAAAGCAGGCCAAATGGCTCCGATATGAAAATCTCTAAGGTGATTATAAGATTTCTTGAATTGAATGATAATTTACAGTAAATTGTTTAAAATTAAACTTTTTATATACATTTAATCAAATATTATTTACAATTTATAATAAAAAGTCTAATTATTTATGTAATTATCTAATATTAATAATTTTTTTTTTAATTTTGATTATTAATTGATAATATATTTAGGTGGGAAAAAATAGGAAAATTGAATTACATTTTTATCTCCAAAAATAATAAATAAAATAATAATAATAATAAAAGAGAAGGAATAAAAAAAATAAAAAATAATAAATCAAATTAAATAAGATCGAGAGGAACCTGAAATTAAAATTATATTTCGCACAGTGGCTAATGTTGATTCTGTTCTCATTTTTGATGCAAGTAATAATTAATTCACTTGGTTAATCAATTAATTTATATCGATAGTTAAATCAAGCTACACAACAAAGGGTTTTATAATTATAAAATTTATCCACGATTTGCGTTTTGGGGGAAAAAATTGTGTATTTTTTAAGTGTAAAAAACTTTCTCAAAGCCAGAAGAAAATTCAATCAGGCACGTGAGCAATATGTGAAAATGAAATGTCACTGTATTTTGATTGAAATCTGATTCTTTTTTAAAAAAAAAACTTGATTTAGCTTTCATAATCTAACTTGATCAAATCACACAATTGATTTATTTATTATATGTTTCTATAGGGTTCTTCTTTCAACTTTTACACTACAAATCTTGCTTTTTTGTTATGCTACGGAGTTTTTGTATTTTGCGCAGATATCGGTTGTCGCCATCGGCCGTCAAAATCGATCAAAAGCTTGGATGCCCGCAAGACGAGATGCTGATGTACACGTCCCATGTGGACATGCGGTTACGTAGTATATATGTTATGTATGGGCTGGGCAAGATAGAAAATTGATTGTCCCTTCTCATCGCGGTGGACCGACGCAAAATGCCTCTATACACGCGGATATAGCGGTGGCGTGGGATTTCAGGCCGGGGACGAGAGAAAAGTGACGCCCAGTGCGCCGTCGTATCAAATAACTGCAGATGTATTTCAGCCGCTTGTTTTCTCGCCGTCTCATGTGTAATTCATGCGGTGCGACCAAACGAGATCGTCAAGAATCCCAACAAATGAAGGCAGGCGAAAAATTTATTCTCTTTTGTTTTATTACTGCATGGTCACATGAATCTGTGACATAGTGAGATAGCTCAATAATCAGAATTTAAAAAATAAAAAAATTGGGAACCACAAAAAAAATTGCCATATTATTACAAAACGAAGCTGATATACTTGTGATGGAAATTTGCATTACAAATAAACTGCAAATTATGTAGAACGGTATTGAGGAATGTTTGATTTGATTGATCTTTAATTTTATATAACCAGCTTTAAATTTAAAGTATTGTGCAAAATGGATTTATGTAAGGTGGCAACAACAAATTTTCACTTCAATGTTGTCCAAAAAAATTTATGAGTTTTAAAAGATATTGTTGCAAAGTTATATTTGATAAAAATAAGAAACTCGAACATAAATTTACTTAAGTAATTAGCAATAATTAATTTAAATAAAAATTTTAAATGAACATTTTTAACACCAGAAAGTAAATAATATTAAAATAATTTGCAACTTTCATAAATTATTTTTAAAGAATGTTTTTTTTAATTAGTTTTGTCATACTTCGTAAATTTTTTCCCCATTCACTGACAAAAAGTAACACACGTCTGCCGACATGAATGACGCCTCCTGCTATTTTGTGTTTACTTGAGGTTCAATTCCCTCACAAGCACATCAATCTGTCTAGACGCGTGGGAAGGGCAGACAAAAAGAGAAGCCGAGCATCTCTCTTGGGTGCAAATTGCGAGAAAAACACGCAAATAACGCCACGGACCTTTCTAATTAAAGCACACACAGTCGAAAGTGGAATGAAGCAAGGCTCGTACATTATTTATTCCAGGTCTGTCTCTTGGCGGGTGCGGCAAGTTGAATCTCCAAAACATCTTGATGAGACGTCGCTGCAAAAAATAAATTATGTCAGCGCGGGGGAGTCGAGATTTGCATCTGAGATGGACGGACGCGTCTCTTGGACTAAAATTTGCTGGAAACTGTCCATTAGAGAACGGGTGGGCTAAATTTCTATGCAAAAACGTCATTTTACTTCAAAAGTGCTGGGAAAAAGGATCAAAATTTGATGTTTATTCTCAGAAAATCGATCAAAAAAGTTAAATAATTTTCTTTTTCATGAATACTATGATCCGTATAATAATACGTAAAAAAAAATGTTTCTGAAGGAGTTTGTAGACTTTCAAATTTCGGTTGATTATTCAAACAAAAATTAGCAAATATTTTTACCTTCAAAATTCAAAACATTAAATTTATTTAAAGACCAAATTTTTAATTCAATAATCTGCCAATGTCATTTTGGTTTGTTATTTGACTTGAATTTGCGCTTGATTTGAATTTAATTTCAAAAATAATATTTAATAATAGTTTTATGATTTATTTTGTAATATATAAATTAAAATCCAGTAAGTAGATTTCAATGATACAGTCCATAAAGTGTCGGAAGTTGAATTAAATAAATTTACTGATCCCTCTCTGACGCAGTGCTTGGGTCTCTTTGGAACTACAAATCAAGTAGCGAGCAAAGTTGCAACGACTTGTTGGGCACAAAGATTCCAATCAGCACTCTTGGGGTTTGACTTGATGAAAGCTCAACGGCGGCCATGTTAGATCCCTTTCATTATTTCGCCTCCTAGCTGTTTTTTTTTTTCGTTCTTTCTTGAGATTTGCGTCCAATTAGTGTAATTGCCACTCTCATTGATACCGGTGGAGGTCCCATTAGAAAAGAAGAAGTGCTGATTGGTGTCGTCGTTAAAAAGCACTTTCCTCTTGCATCTATCCCTATTCATTCTGATTGTGAGAGAAAACCAATTGCCACTTTTTAAAACGTATTTCACGGTATTTCAAAGGAAAACTTTTGTATAAAAAAGTGGCATGAATCAAGGGGAAAGATTTTATGCTGTTAGTCAATTAAAGAAATAATGATATCATACATGAAAATCAATAAGATTTTTGCTTAATCTTTATTATTTTATTTAAATTACAAATATAAATACTCAGACCTATTCTTAAGACAGCTGCTAATTAATATTCTAAGAGATAAAAAAACCCTTAGAATTGAATCAATTAGAATCGGTAAATGAAGAAAAGAAAATACGGTGGATAAAAATACGAAATAATTGAGGAATTTTCAAAAATTCAATTTAATTACTTTCTTTGAATTTGGTGCTTAAAAAAGCTGTGACTTTTTTCATTTTTTTGTTTTTAAACCCACAAAAATATAGAATTAAAAACTGTTAAAAACGATGTTAATTGATCGCGAAAAACGCATCCCTATGGACGGCAGCACAAGCTGTGATATGGAGCAGAGATTCGCAAAAACATTATTTCATCATCGCACAAACAAGAGGCTCGTCGTTTTTTGCGTCAACCAACGACCAAGTGCAAGCCGCAAACAAACCGCGCGTGCTGCCTATTTTTCAGAAATTGGGGTTAAACACGCAATTTCAGTTTGTCCGCGATGCCTCCGCACAATACACACGCGGCCTATAAATTTACGCATGCACGAGGGCTGGCAAATTAATGCAAAATCATACAGCGCACATTTATTATTTTTCAAATTAATGCACAGTTCGAATGCGCGCTGGGTCTTTTGCTCGTTGTTTCCAATGGCTGGCCACGACCTCCTCAATAGCTGGCCTGATTCTGTTTAATTCTGATTTAACAAATTAAAATAATATGTACTAAATATCTTTCATACATGAAATAAGCTTTTATGCTTTCAAAGTTTTTGAAAGTCACGTTTTCATAATATTTGCTTATGAACGTTCAAATTAAATTCGTTATTACAATAAAACATCTGTAATTTAGGCTCTATTTTATTTCTCATGGTGTTTATCTATTTATTTAATCATCATTCAGAGCAAATTTACTGGAATACCTTTAAAAAATATTTAATTAAAACTTTATAATAAAAAAATGTTCGAATAAAATTGGAAAAATATCAAATAATTTGTAGTTAAATTATACAAAAAATAGTAATTTAAAATTATAATTAGTATCATTTTGCTTCAAATAAATTTTCCATCAATCGTCAGGTTTATTTTTCTATACCTCTGATGACAGGCCTTTAACGCTGTTGGTCTCGGTGGGTTATCTATTGGGGTGGTTTATGTGCCATGTGAACACATTATTATTGAATTTAACCCATTAAATAAATTTTAACACGCACACCCTGCCCACCCTTTCGGTATTATTTAGCGCCCGAGTGTATTTCTATCGATTGTGAAGTACAAGCTGGACAGAAAAGTCCTCATAAAAATTCATCGGATTTTCAAGTTATTTTTATTTCAACTCTCGTCGCTATATTTTCCGTTTAAATTTCCAAACAATATGGGGGAAAGTTCGCCCACTGCTCTCTCTTTCTATTTCCCTCTTTTATTGTGGACGCACACAATGGGCGCGATGCTTTATGACCGGCGATTCAGCAGCCAAGCCATATTTCACGCGCGGGCCGCGCGAAATCACATGCCCCGCAATGCAGCAAGCACGCCCAAATTTGTCCGCCCCAAACTGGCCAAATAATTATTTCACGCTGGTCGCGCACCGACAATAAAAACTGACGATTAAACGGCCTCATCAACCGCGAACACTCTTGCTGCGAAAAACGTCGACAAACATTTTAGGGTGCAAACTTGCGGAACATTTCAGACCGCGTGCGCTTTTTGCACAAAGATTGCATGAAACTCACTAAAATGCAAAATGGAAACCTAAAGATGACAAATTAAATGTAATTTAGTGGCAATTAAAGAAATTTATTGGGGTTCATGAATCATGATCAAGGGCAACGTTTTGCCTCACATGTGATCGCATCTGACTGAACTAAAAAAAAGAAATAAAAAAAAAATAAATAAATATAAGAAGGGAGAGAAGAGATTATTTTAATTTTTATGTAGGCACAGGTTTGACAAAATGCATTCCAAAAGCGATAACCATTGAATTTGGAAGCAGTTTTTCGGAAATTCCACACTAATGAATGGAGCAAGAAATTTCATTCAGTTTGATTTCGAGATTCCAAGTAAATTTACATTATACATTGTTGTAGCAAAATCATTCTGGGCTATTTTGTAGGCCTGCAATTGTATTTTCAATTGCTGCGTATCAGCAATATTCAGAATTTATCACATTTTTTATATACCATGGAGACAAATTTTGGCCTATCTTCTAATAAAAAAGTCTCTAAATAATAATTTATACTTTTTATTCACAAAAACTAAACTGAATTGAATGAACTGTTTCTATTTGCCAAATTATACTGTTGTGTTCTCTGTTTTTTAAATTTACATATTTGAAGATAAAAAATAGAAAAAATACCATTATATTAAAATAATGACTTTAAAAATAATATCTTAAATATGAACAATATAGTATAAAGGGTTAGGGGAAAATATTACCAAAATTGAAAGCAAATTGTGCAAGAGTTTTTTTCTTTTAAGTATATTGAAAATTAAAGACCGACTATGTAGAGGGAAAATTTTCAACCCATAAAAATGTGTGATTTTACACAGAAAATCAACTGAAAAAATCAGTACAGTTATTTTTAAAAAATTTGAAAATTTTCAGCCTCACTTTCCTAAAATGAAATGCCTTGCATCTAGATTAATGTCATGTCTTTATAGTAAATTAAATAATAATCCAAATTCCCCTTAATTCAGACATCGATGTTCAGATATTGATCTTCGCAAAACACACTTGCCATTACGTGCCACATCTGATTTTCGCTCAATGCGCCTCACAGCTCCTCTCAATGTGTCTGATTGTTGGTGCGCAATATTTGCATTGGCGGTGCGCAACAATAACCTTTACACGGTAACACACATACATATTATATATTAATGTACACAACATGCAGAAACACAGCCGTTTCTCGCGACTCGACAAGTGAATCTCGTTACTGCCGGCCCAATAAGCGAGCGAATATGCATTATTCCGATCGTCGCAATTGGATTCGAAATTAATTTGCGACGGGCGCGCCGAGCGGAATCATCCTTGCTGCAGTGACGGCCACAATGGGTTCATTAGACCATTTTATCTCGTGCTGCGTTTTAATGAGTCGCGAGAGATAAAAATATAAAACGACTGGACGCAGGAAGTCGCCTGGAAATTAGGTGGTCGAGAGAAAGAAAGAGAGGAAACCGCCGCGGCGCACCATTAACTTGCGGCTCTCCCCAGGCAGAAAAATTTAATTTGCACTCGCGGGGCACACCAACTTCTCCGTCGGACTAACTAGACAAGTTTCTGAAAATAGAGGAAAATCTCTTCTTATTATTTAGTTGCTGTCAAGGCTCATTAAAAGTTTTCATAATCCTGCATCGAGAGTTAAATTCATTGAAAAAATATATTTATTGAGTTAGATATTCATTCAAATAAAGATGCTTTGATGGCACATCAGATTTATGACGTAGAAATTACATTCAATTTTAAAAATTTCCCTTGAAATTTTGCTTTTTTCTATTTCCGATATTTTAATAAATTATTTAAATTTTGCAAATCCTGAATACTATAATAATTTTCTTCAAAACTTGATATAGGCTAAAACATTGGTAGAAAAATACACTTCTGAAGAATTTCAATCAATCAAAATTATTTTCCAAAAAACTCTTCTCTATTTCAATAATGAATGATCAAGTTGGTCGGGTTTGAGCTCGTGTAGAATTTCTCCTCTCATCTGATATGATCCCTTTTAGTAGGATAAATTTCAGCAATCAGTGCAGATTTGCTCTGCTCTCATACTTGATCCCAATGATCAGCGAGCATATCAGCGCTGCGAAGTATGCATGCCAATAATTCACGTGCAAGTGAGGAAATTCGTTTATCTTGTGTGTCTGCTGCGATAGTTATTATTCAGAGCCAGAATAGAGTGGATGGATCCGACAGAGAGTTTGATATGCGACCGTATACTTTAATGTATGTGTGTGCATATCAAAGTTATATCCGCATTACACGTGATTCACGCTCTGATTAGCAGTTTCTGCATTGGAAATCACGTTTTGCGATGCAGTGTATGTACCTAACGTACCACCCACTCGCTCTTCGTCGCTAGCCACGACAGATGAGAATTTTCCTCGTGTGTTGGTTTGAGTGAGAAAGGATGATGTTCAAACAAAAGGGTGTGTAACAGAGTATAATTAACCCAATTAGCATTCATTACCCTTTCAAACAATTTTCAAAGTTATACAATTATTTAAAAGGGTTTTCTAGTAAAATTTTATTTAACAACTCTGCTTTATCCTCAAATATTTAAAATTAAATATTTAAAATTTATTAAAACTGCAGCGGATGGGGTCTTTCGTCTTTCTGATCTTGGAAGTTTTAGCAAAATTCTAGCTAGCGATGGTGCCATTTCGTCCAACAATTAGTTTGTTATGTCAATAACTTGTTTTCAACAATTTAATGAAAACAACGTGATGTAAAAATGTGAACATTGGACAAATAAACAACAATAATAAAACTAAAATTAATAAAATAACAAAATAAATTTAAATAAAAACTTTTATCATATGTTAAATTTGAAAAAAAAACATGGTTTTGGATCAAGAGAAGATAATGAAAATAGCTTCAATTAAATATAATTATAATAATAAGTGAATTTTCAATATTAATTTGACTCAATTTAAGGAAAGTTTGTGTTGATGGAATATTGGACTTTTCTTTGGTTGAGGATTTTTAGTCGATAATTTTATGATTATTATTTCATAGGAAAAAATTACCTCCTCTAAATTACTTGTTTTGGCTGAGTCTCCAATTATTTTGCAATAATATACACATTTTTTTTTTATAAAGAATCCATCGTTCGCAGCGTCATTTCATTTTGCTCATTAAAACGTAGTAATTTTCCATCTGCAACAAAATTCATTCTCCCTCTAATTAGTGCACATCGAGTGCGCTTCGACGGTCCGTGCTGCAAAATAAATAATTAAAATTATTTGCACGTATGCGCACTATTTGCAATCAGACGCTTGCAATTGTAATTCTCTCTCCACGACCGATGTAGCTGCAAACTTTGACCGTGTAGTTTGCGAACAATAAGGGCGGTTTAAGTGCCGCGCGCGCTAATTAAGATTAATTAAGCTGCGTATTGCAACAGCAGAGGCGTGCGAACGTTCAACCGCGCGTGTATTACCATTCGCATAATATAAGAGAGAGAACGGCCTGGAATAGACCGGAGTAAATTATGATTATGATGACGGTGGTAATTAATTTTGATGAATGCGCGTTGCCGGTGACAGCCGCTCTAGCTCAACACACAGAAGAGCACGCGCTGGCCACACCGCGCGGCTCTGCATTGTGCGCCAGATTTGATGCGATTATACGCGTGTGTTTGCACAACCAACATATAATTTGCGTGAAATTACCCGACACAGTTTTGCATCAATTGCTTTCCATTCAAAATTTGAGCAGCAATTGGCTAGTTCTTTGTTTACTCTTCACTGGGGTCTTACAATTAGTCTCCTTAGCCAAATTCTTAATATTTTGATTAGAAACTTTCAAAGTCTTCTCTCCTAATATTTTCTTGCAATTTCTCTTTATATTCACTGATTTTAGAATTTAGTAAGTCTAATTTAATGCATGTTTTTTCTTCGCAAATTTGAGTCTTTTGAGCAGAAAAATTCTTTATTTTAAAACTGACTTCAACTCTTATATATTTTCTTCGATAAGAATCCGAAATTGTAAATTTAATTAATTTAATTTTAACACTCAGTAAAACTAAATCAATGACACTCTTTCCTCTCTCCGACACATAGGTACTTTGACAAGGGTGGGAGTTAGCGAGATAAAAATCGTTGAAGTCTAAGAACTCACAAATTAAATCTCCTTTTGCTCTGTTTTTGTCCATTCTCGCGTTATAATCGCCCGCCAAAATTGCGTGGTCGGTGTGCTCAATGTTATTTTGGATCTTGATAAGTTCGTCTCAGAAAGTATCTGTTGACATATTTGGCTCAAAATAAGAAGCCACTACTGAGAGGCTAGAGAAATTTAATACAAGGCTGTTTTCTAATTTTTTAAAACTTTTAAACTCTCCAAATTTTGACTTATAAACAATTGACACTCCCCGCATTGAGGAAAATTGAGAAAATGAGAAATGTAAAAATTATTTTCATTTGAAATTATGTAAAGCTTTTCAATGCTATGTTTAATTCGCACCCTGCTTTTTTTTACAAATGCACCATTAATAAACAAAAAATGGCTATAGAGAGAAAGGTGCCCATCGATCATTTGTGTGTATATCGCCGTTGTTTGGCTGCCAGCAGTGTGTGGCGAGGTAATTGATTCAAACGAGCAGCAGCGCGACAGCACCATCGAAAATCGGATAAAAGAAATCAACGGCGTGCGTGGATACGTGAGCGGCCGGCCGGTGATGATCCGCTCTATAGCTATCTTTATGGTCAGCAATATCCATCAAGCAACACAGAGAGGCCGGTGCGGTATCGATTTCAGGGTGCAAAAAACACGCACAAAGGCGAGCTCTTCACCGTGGCCGCTCTTTAATTCGCGTGAAAATAGATCAGCGCCAGATAATTCACGTCGTTTTTTATTTGCCGGCGCCTTTTCATTCGTTCGTAATAACAAATAACGTCAAAGCTCTCGTCAGTGAACAAGATAATGCTTTTCAAAGTGAGATAGGCGCGTAGTTTGCGCTCAATCAAATGAAGTTGTGCTCGCCGAAGTCTTAACTCGCGTAGAAAAGTTCACAGGCAAGAAAAAAAATAATAATTAAAAATTTATCAAGAAAAAAATATATCAGCCATCGGAATTGGATTCTATGTTAAAATTTTAAAAATTTTTCCTATTATTTTTAAATTTTATAGTTCCATCGAAAAATTTAGAGAAATTGTGAAATAAAATTTCATTATTTCCAAAATTGTAAAAAAAAATTTAAATGATAATTAGGGTGTTTGATTCCCGATGCTTTTAGATTCTTCATATTTTGTTATTTTTCAATTTCTTGCTTTATATTTAATAACCAAAAAATCTACATAAATAATGTATTGTCTTTTGTCTCCGACAATTTGCACGCGCAAAAACTCCTCCTCTCTTTGCGTTTTACTTTTTGCACTATAAAGAAAAGCGGAGCCGGAAAAAGAGGATCGGTATCATTATTTTCACGCATAATAATTCAGCTAGATTTTGCCGCATGCTGCTGAATTTTAAAGCGTCGGCAGAATGTGCACAGTACACCGCGCTGGAAAATAATAATGCTGTTTTGTGTTCCACATAAATAACCAAGGAGAAGAGAAAGACGACTCTTCTCTTTCTCTCTGCGCGAGCTCACTCTTCTGGAATGCGTGCGCACCAGCGACGAACACATCCATAAGCAGTCGCTGCGAAAATAAAATAAAATGTAAACACGGAAAATTGAATTTGCTCTCTTTAGGAAAAGCTAGCTAGATTTTCTGCTCAAATTTCTAATCGCAATTGTTGTTCTATAACTGTGCAAATCGCTTGAGAATATATTAAATATATTAAACTTTGACCAACACCTTTTAAAAAATCAGATGTTCTCTCAAATTCACCATGTGTGTTTTTTTTTTTTTTTTTTTTTTTTTTTTAAAGTACACATACAAATTTACAACAAGAAGGATAAAAACACTTTTTAAGAAGATTTCTAAGAAATTATAATTTTTTATCTAAAAAGAGTTTTCTTTTAAACTTTTAATAATAATGCTTTCAATTATTGCTTTCATCTCTTTGTTCATCCACTTCATCCTACTAGTATATTCAAATAATTTCCACTTCTTTAAATTTTCCTGCCATCAAATTTATAACAAAATATTTAATAATTAATTTATTTCAAGACAATTTAATTCAATTTTAATTATTATCGATCATTGATTGGATTTACGAATTTATTTGCAAAACAATCAAAACGTGAATAGTTTGGCTTAAATTCAGAACCTCTCAGCGTTCCTGCGGTCCTAATATCAGTCAGTGTTGGAGAAGCTCACTTTCCTTGCCAGCATCTTCGATCTCTGCAAACCAAGTCACAAATCAAGAAAAAATTAATGCTGCGTCATCTCAATTATTATCAGGGGCTCAATGACTCCAAAGACTTTTTTAAATATATAACTCAAAGCCTGAGATAGAAATAATTTTTAAATTTAAGAAAAATCTGCTTGTATCAATTGTACAAAAGCTACAATTTTCTTATTAACTTAATAACTTAACGAATTAACGCCGTGGATTTAATTAATTTTTGGAATCTTTTAAAATTGAATATCTTTTTCATTGAAGAGGCGCTCTTACGTAAAAATTAAAAGACACCTCCTTAAATTTTGCCAGACGTACAAGGAAATAACTTTTTTTTATTTTTCAATTTGCAAGCTACATTATATATATAAAAAAAAAAAAAAAAAAAATGTGATTATCGAGGGGAAAAAATAGCATTTTTAACTTTCAATATAAATTTTTGTTTTTCATCTAACTTTCGTTTAATTCGCTGATTTAATGAAAATAAATTGTCGTCCGTCGATAATTGCGATCAAATATTCCGCCCTTGTTAGCAGGATAATTATGCAGTATCAAATCGCATCCCCCAGCCGATCGGAGGCGTTAATTGCCTTGCAAATTTAGTGCGGCGGGTGACCCCCTTGAGCGAGGCCACGGTCATTATGGGAGCAGAGGCAGAGCATAATATGAATACACAATTACGCGGCCCAGCCTGCGAATCGAGCGCCGCGGAGAATCAACAGGGGTCTCGGCAGTAACAAAACGCGCTATCATGGCTACGGCCGCTCGTAAACGTCACATTAGAATGTAATGAAATTCCTTCTCCTTATGATATTATTATTATTGTCACAAGTCTCGAGAGCACCAAGCCGTGCTCTTTGTGCTCAGAATCTTTCGACGCGAAGGGATTTTTCTTTGGAAATAAAATTTCTCCAGAGGTAAATGTTGATTTTGTCAAGAGGCTTTTACATTTTCAACAATACCTGCACAGGCTGTTGCTCGAAACTGTGTCTTAACAATTTTCACAAATTTATTTTTTTTATGTTTTTAAATCATGGAATAAATTATAACAATTTTCTTGATAACTTTGTCTTATTTGAAATTATTTCAATTGTAACATTCCATTCTTTGCGATTTTCATATTTTTTCACATCACCCAAAAGTCCGCATTGTTGACAATCTTGACGTTTTGCATTTTGTTGCCGTGACCCGAGAGTACTTTTTCTCCCTATTCATGCGTGCCGCCACCATTTCTTTTTTGCATGTGAATATATCAAATGTTATTACACTCTCGGCGCAAGTCTGCAGGTTTTCCTTTATAGGAAAGCGGAAATAATTTTATTTACGACAGCCAGCGCGTCGTCTAGCCCACGTCTATGGTGAAGCCAGGTGAAGCCGTCGATGAATTCACTGCACCTGTCCTTTTTCTTCCATATACACAGCCATTATTTTTTATTTTTAATATATATAAAATTTTGTACCATGTGGGGTTTTGCAACTTATTTTCAAATTATTTAAAATAAATTGTAATTAATACTTTCAACAATCCCAATCATAAATAATTGTTTTTTGCTGAATTTCAGAAATGTTTAGCTAGTATAAGCATTATAATTTGTTTTTTAAATAAATTAAAACTTTAAAATATACATATTCGAATTACGTACTATTGTGTATGTTACATGTAACATTTTTACAAATAAAAAACCAAATTTATTAAATTTCTTATTAAAATGGTATAAAAGTTTTGTATTATTCATTAATTATTATTTTTAATTGTATTTCAACCATTAGTATATCTTTTAATTAGCTTTTTTTCCAAATTTTAAAAGAAATTTATGTCAGTTTATAAATAAAAAAAAAAAAGCTGGAATAGTTCATTATTCAACTTTTGATAAAATTATCTTTAAATTAACAGCGCTCTGTCTGAAATAATTTAATATAGTTATAAAATATAGTTAAGGCCTGCTTATTGACATCTACAACTCCTGTTTGCGGCAAATCGGCCCGAAATTTTTGGACCCAGATTTTTTTATAGATTCCTACCTATCAGTAGAGTTGATTGCACAAAGAAAAATGGGGGGGTAGCGCCGATTATTCTTGAAATATGATTTTTTGAATTTTTACATTGCGTCTTATGGAAATTTTTGTTTTTGGTGATTAAAAAAAAAACTGCCCGAAATTTTTTGCTCAAAATTTCACAAAATGATAAGCGAATGACCCTAAACAGATTAGCAGAAAAAAATTTGAGGGTTCATGGGGCAAAAAAATAACATTGGGCATATGTGCGATCAAAAAAAACCTCCTTGGTACTCTTAGCATTGCAATAAGGAGTCCTTAATATAATTAGTCTCAGGAGTAAATAATATACGTTAAATTTATTTGACGTAGGTAAGCATCTGCATTATTTGTGATACTGATTTGCGTAGCCTTCATTCTCATACTTTTCCAACCCTTAATTCCATTCAAAAGCAAATTAGCTCTGTGCCAGGAAAACGTGTGTTTTCTGCATGTCAACACGGGGCCGCAATACCTACCTGCTGTAAACGGCCGTGTCTATTTTGCAACAACGGAGCTGTTGGTGGCTCCGAATGCAAATGCAATCCCAGAGGATGCTCGCGGCCAGCAGGTGGAAAAGCTCGCAATTCCGCCTCGGGCCACATCCAGTCTCGAGCAATAACTTTTCAATTGCGGTGCAATAAAGCCGCGTTTTCAATTTGGAGCGGCGACTGGCCCTGGGCGCTAATTTAATAGTTTGCATTCCACCGCAGCTCCGATATATTCTGCATTCCGCGCACGTCATTTTGTCTCATCCTTTTCTAACCGGAACACCTTTTTTCCTCTGGCGGAAAATATATAAATATACGTGCGTGCATTTTGTATTCATGGAGAGGCCAAGTGCAACGAGCAGAAAATGTTTATATACGTTTGGAACACACAGCTGCAGGCACTCGGGTTGCACGTGAAGTGCGGATATGTTCCGCGCAGCATTCGGATGATATTATGCTCGATATTTGCTCTCGTTTTACAAACAGGTTGAGTAGGCGAGGTTGAGTGAGCTTCAACTCTCGGAAAACTCGTCAGCACTTAAATAATTCAACCAACTCCATGGCAGCAAACTGGCCAACGCTACGGCATCGAGCATCGTTAAAAAGCTAAATAATTAGACGAAACCTTTCCTGTTTACACCATAATTTAGGTTAATGCTTATTTTTTATGATTACTAATTACTAATTGAATGAAAATAATTTGATTGTAACAATGTGGAGAAGAAAATAACAAAAATAATTAGTTTTAAAACTTTTCATATTTTAAATTGCAAGAAAATTCAAATATTATTGCCATCCTTAAACAATGCTGGCTGATAAATACGTTAAATATTTCTTTAGATACAATTACTAGCATAAAATAAAGTTGCTTTTGCAACTTTGCATTTATGTATGTAGCTTTTAGAATAATAATATTTGCTTAAATAAATTTATTTTTTATTTAATCACTGCTTTTTAATTGTTTTATATTTTTGTATTCAATTTATTTGTTTGAAGAAGTTGACACTCGAGGAGATGATCATGGAAATGAAGCGATCGGGCTTTTCCTTGTTGCAGAAAATTGTTTTTATTCAGCTAATTTTGAGCCATTTGTTATTGAATAAAAACAATTTTCTGCAACGAGGAAAAGCCCGATCGCTTCATTTCCATTCAATTTATTATATATATATTTTTTTAAATTAAAAAAAAAACACGTTTAATTATTATAGTCAATTTAAAATTTAAATAAACGTTCTATTTCAATATTCACTCATTTTTATATTAGTTTTTTTATGAGGTGCCATTTTTAATTATATGGGTCACTTAAATTTATGCTGAATTTTGCATCTCAAAATGCAACGATGATTTTGATATTTTTAAGTCTACAGAGAACATGAGATTATTTTGATTGTTTTTAATATTGTTGTTAATTTGTCCAGATTAACAAAAAAAAGTCCGTATTTCTTCTCTTTTTTCCAATTTAAAATTTTTTATTGACCGAAAAGAATAAATAATAATAAAATATCGTTACATCACATTGTTTACGTTCAGTTGTTGGAAACAATGTATTTAATAAGTTATTTTAAATAGTCCATCAACCCACGTTTGTAAACGGATACAAAATTTTTGATTTTATTCCCATCAGCTTATGCTCATGAAAATGTTGCAATTTTGACAATGGATTTTTTCATAATTTTAAATAAAAATTGTAATTTTGGAAACCTTAGTAAACAAACTACAACAATTATAAATTTTTTTCTAAATCTTTCTCTTCCGTTCGGAAAATATAATTATCGTTTTATTTATACTTGATGATGGCCGGTCGATGAAGCATTGCAGCGAGTTTTATATGAGGTACTTTGTGCGCAAGTGACTCTCAAACGGAAGAAGTGTCTTATATACCGCATCGTCCGTTTGTGATGCCTTTAGCTGTGACTTTGCGCGCTGCGCTGCCGCGCCAATCCCTATTTTATTTTTTCCGCTCTTCTTCTTATTCTGCAAAGCACAGGACTTGCTTATCCATATGCCCGGCGCGCGGAAAAGCAGAAAAATAACACATTCGAGAAGGAAAATTTTCCAGCAGTGAAGCATGCCAAGTGGACTTGACGTTTTTTATTTTCCATTTCTTCCTCCGGCTGCGTTTTCTCGCTACAGCAGCGCACACGTTGCAACTGCTAATATTCTCTCCGGTGGTGCTGGCAACATCTATTTGTCTTCTGCACTCGCCGCGGCTGATACACAACATACAGACAAACCATTCAAACAAGTTGGAATTGTCCGCGATGAATTATTTATTATTTAATTGCGGCCATTGCTAGCTCGCCATATGCCCATATATACTGCACAACGCAAATTAAGTGTCTGGAAGTCGATAACATTTTTTTTTTTTTTTATTGAGGTGTGAAAAAAATTTAAAGCATTTGAAAAATGTAGACAAATAATTTTTTTTCACGTAATAATTTAAAAATCTTTCATTGAAACTGGTTTCACGAATAAAAGTAGGGAAAAAATAATTGAAGTATTTTCTACTTTTTATAAAAATTTCTTTGTCACCAAAATCAAAACAAACTACGCTTTTTAATTTCAAGCAAATCAGTGCAAAAATAGGCAATCTTGTGAAAATTAACTTTTAAATAATATTTTCTGGCAGAAATTCAGTCTCTAATGAAGTTGAAAACATGTGTTGAAGTTCAACATTTTTTATGTAGCATATTTAATTTGCAAAATAAAATAGCATAAATTTACATTAATACTGGTGAAATCCAGTTTGCAACTCACAATCCAAAGAGTTAATTCCTTGGCCAGACAAACCATATTGAAAATTATCATATTATCCTTTATTCAAATTTTTTGAAAGTTAATTTGAAATGAAAGAGAAAACGTTGTGGTAGAATTTCACGATCGAGGGTTGATTCATGGTGATTTGAATTTAAAATCGGCTTTTCCTCGATGGGTTTTTGTGAGTTGTTCTCGACCACCGCCGAGAAAGCTCATGAATTATGGCTGCAGCCCGCAGCCGAAACATGTAGAGCAGGATATTGTTTTTCTGAAACAATAAACAACTCACAAAAACCCATCGAGGAAAAGCCGATTTTAAATTCAAATCACCATGAAAGAGAAAACGTTTTCATAAACTAAATTTTCTTCTGAAAATTATAATAAATGATGAGAACATACATTTTTTTTTTTTTTGAATAAAATTGATCAAGGTAAACACCGAACTCAAAATTTATCTTCATCTTATCAAAACCTTTGTCTTGGAATTTAGGATTAAAATTATCGGTCCGGTTTCAGATGATCGATCTCTCTGGTGTCGCTTGTCCTAAGGGTTTTATCCTTTCATTGCGGTGCGGATCTGTATAAGCGACTTCGGTATTGGGTACGTTGTTTTTGTTTTTTCTTCTTTTTGGATGCGGGTGCGTGTTGGAGAGAAAGAAAGAAGGAGTCCAGGGAGGGAATCAATACTGCTTGCGGTATACGTAGACGCAAAAAGCAGCTGTCTAGGAAAAGTTCATAGACTGCTGCCGTTTTTGTCACGCGTTTTGGAAAAAGCCGGCTGATGAAGGCTGATTTTGCGCAAATTAGGCTTTTTGCAAAGCTCTCGCACTTGCCTTTTGATCTCTCGACGCGCACAATGGAGTTGAAGGGAAATCTTTTCAGTTTTCCAGCGGCAACGGCGGTGCTCTCGTCTTTTGTGCGCACAAATTTTCGCCTTTAAATGCCGACTTTTTGTGCGCAAGCGGTTAATTGGAAGGAAGTCTCAAGTGAGAGAAAAGGGATTTTGGGCGGCTTTCAAAGTGCTTCAAAAGAGTGTAATTATTTTAAGGGAGTCAAACGGATTCAAAACTTAATAGTATTTTGGTTAAAATATAATATATTAAATTTTTCATCACAATGAGGAAATTGGCAAAATTTATTTGTATTAATCGTCGTAAAAATAATTAATTAAATTCCTTTTTTCAATTAAAATCACTCTACCAACAATTTAAAGATTCAAAATAGATTTCAACCCGTTAATAAAAATGATAGTTGAAATAATTTACAGTAAAATGATCCCATGACTTAATTTCTTACATAAACTCACATTTCACTTTGATTTTAAATTTTTGATGCCGCTTTATTTTAGGTTTGTGAAGAAATATTTACAGAATCCATCTATTCAGGGTTTGTTCATTTCATTTTTGCCGGTGCATGCTTCAGACAGGCTTATTAGCCGATCTGCTTCCGATCAATCTCACGTGGAAATGTGACTTTTCTGTCGCTTCATTTCCACTTTCATCTGGATGTTGGCGAGCGGGAGAGCATTCAATTTCCCCCGCACTCTTCTTTTCCAATCGAGATTTCACCCCGCGCTCTCTCTTTCTCTCTTTTCGCCGCTGCTTTCGTGAGCAATAACTCATCAGGCCGAAAAAAGAGGTTCTCGCCTCCTAATAGGTGTGCCGCCGCCGACGTCATTATCCGAGAGCAAACTCTCTTAAAATGGTGAAAATGACAAGAAACTGGCTGATGATCAAAACCGGGCTCTGCACACCATTTTTGCAAGTTATTTCCAACCGCGAGGCAGAGATAAAATTGTATTAAAACATTTTTTCACCTGAAGATGGCAAAATTTTATACGTTTATTTCTTTAGCAAAAATGATGAAAATTTTTTTGGAAATAAAACATTTAAATTTGGTTGTCCAATAATTTATATAGAATGAAAAGTTACCAACCACAATTAAAAATTTATTTTCAATAAGTTTGGATACCATCGGCAGCCCTAATTGTTCTAAAAACGTTTTTGAGCCAAAATGAGAAATTGAATTTTGAAGGAATGTTGCAAATTGTTTACTATTTAAGTTATTTTTTACTCACAAAGTTTTGAATTGAAAATGTATATTTTAAATTAGCATTTTTTTCTCCTTTTTCTCTTCGCGATTGAGAGTCATCGAATGTATTTTTTTTTTTTGTTATTTAAATAAATATCAATTAAATAAAATTATGATGGGGAAATTTTGGTCGATTGGTAGATTAAATGAATAATCTTGCGGTGGAAGAAGCGCGATGACGATGATTCAAGGCAAGATCAATACAGCTGCCTAGAAGTTTCGCACAGCAAAATTCAAGCGCCGCAAGAAAAAGCGCGTCGGCCTTTTTTAATTGGGCCAAGTTGCGGCGCAGAGCTGCTTTTGTTTCGAACTCATAAATTTGGTCTGCGGGTTGAGATGCAAGATTTACGCCCCGGCATTATACATTCTGCCAGAACTGGGCTGAATAATTTTCGCTGCAAGTTGCCGCAACACCCACGCATTCCGCGCTGAGCTTTTCTTTGTGCGTCAGGTAGGCAGCATATTTCACCGGGTCAATTTTATCGCCCATGGTCGGAATGCATGCGAAATTCATCACGCGGCCGCAAATTAGCAAACTTTGCTCGCACACGTTCTCCAAATTTATATAAAAACGATCCGAGAGCAGGGAATGAGGAGCGCTTCTTTTATTTCGCGCCCTGCCGGAAAAAGCGTGCTCTTTACTGCCTGATTTATTGACTAGAAGAGTTGAAAAGAAAAATTCATGAAGTTGTGGCAATTTAATCGATAGTTGTTATCAATTTAAACTGTTTCTTATATTTTATAAAATTTTGTTAAATATTTTTAAGGATATAAAAGATATTTAAAATATTAAATAACATTATTTAATTTTTTTGTAATTAATGTTTCTTTAAAAAAAATTATTTTTAATTCATAATTTAAATTTTATTATAATATTTCTTACGTCATTATTTAAAAATAATTTATATCTAAAACTTTATAAAAATAGAACACACTATACACTAATCTAAATTTGTCTAAATTAAACAATAACTCGATTTTGAATTGGTTATCAAAATATTTATCACAACACAAATATTGAATTAGAGAACATCTAGGAATAATGGATGAAAAAAAAGGTTAAATTTTATTTTTTATATTATTCTTTATAAAAAAAAAAATGAATCAAATTTGTCTCGAAATCACCAAAATGACTTAAAAAAAATGCAATGAAAATATTTAAATAATAATTCGGGTGGATGCAAACAGAAATGCCACCACACACGGTATTTTCCGATGGTGAAAGCTTTCATTCTCTCTCGCCCTTTAAAAGCGCGCGTTCACCTATCAAAGGGGGTTGGCGCGATGGAGTTTCTAATTGGGGGGTGCGCGCCTTGAAAGAACCTTTGACGCCCGAGAGAAGTTGGCGCTCCTAATAAAGAGACAAACTTCTCATTATTCTTATAAGCGGCGGCGGCGGCGGGAGCTCCACTCTTGCGTGTGACATTCTTTGCCGAAAATCATCCTCACTACTTGCTGCTCACTTAACTTCTTCTCCACTTGCTCTCTCACGGAAAGTTTATACCGGAGTTTGTCTCCGTAAGACCTGCTCGGCAATAAATTAAGCGACTAAAGTGTGCGCACGTTTAACGGCGCCGCCACTTTCCCTATGTCATGCACACGTCGCGAGCACGGACTGCCGATAGATTTCCCCCCAGCACCCATTCCGATAATTTATATAAGGACTCTTTAAATTTTATTGCGAAACTTGCGGAGATGTTTGTTTGATAAGTTTTCTATACGCTTACAATTAAGTGTTAGAGAAAATTTATTCATTTTAATTTTTATGCTTTAACGAACTTAGGTTCAATTAATAAATATGATGAGTTCCATCATTCAATTACGATTAAAAGCAATAATTTGAGGTTGCCACTGCTAATGTTTGTGTTAATAAACCATACAATTTAATAAATTATAATTATATTAAATAATTTAACAACTTATATTTATAATGTATTTTATCTTCATTTTTGTTTTATTTAATTTATATTTTATATTTTAAATCAAATCTGATTTTTGGTCATTTTCACAGTTAATTTTTATTTCTTATTGATTCGTTTATAATATAATAAATGTAGGAATATTAAAATAATTTAGTTCAAAGCAGCGAAATGGTTACCAATAGATAATTTTAAAATGACTCAATCCATCCTAGCAATCATATTAATCTTGTTGTGATTTATTATTATCCACGATAAAGAAAATTGAAGAACTGGGAAGTATCATGGACATGAAATTGTTAAAATTAATGCTAATCAAGTCTGCCAGACTCAGTTTGCAGAGAAGCTAAAAAATTTAGCACTGAAGATTTGCCATATTGCGAAGTCCATTCCATGAAACGAAATTTTATTATTTGATTCTTAAAATTCATATTTAAATGTCAGTTTGAATTAAAATTTTGAATATTTGCTTCCTGTAAGTTCAATAATTATTTTTGAGACTTCTCGTAAATTTTCATATTTATAAACTGAAACAAAAATTAAAAAAATCCTGTTTTTTTTCCTTCTAAAAATTAAAATTACTTATAATCCCAGTCCGTGCCTTTCGGAATCCGGCACCCAATACGGAATGCACCAACCCTTTAACTGCAGCACCACTAAGCTCATCCCCCAGTATCTGCGCGTGTAATAGTGGAGGCCGCTCGCTCGACCGTTCTCTTTACGGCCGCCAAAGATGTTCTCTATGATTTAATATATATAATGTTATTATTCCTGCCCTTGAAAGCTGGTGTAATAATTTAATATCGTCGCCAGAGCATAACGAGCAGGCCCTCCTTGCTTTTCAGCCCAGCTTGGTGCGCCGAGCATTTTTACGACCGACTTTCTCTCTCGTTTTATGTAGATGCAACTCTACTACGGCTGGCCCGTTCTTTCCCGAGAGGAGCTTTTCTGCTGCAGAGAGCTCGCGAACCACATGAAAAATGAGGCCTATCACGCTTGAATACATTCGTTGAAGGAGTCGGCGGAATGGATTGCCTCGCCGCGAAAGTGTTTGCTTGCCATTCCTGAGAAACGGCAGGGCAATTTGCGAAATTTCTCAACGAGTTTCTTCAGCAAATGTTCAAATTTTTAAACGTCAAATTATTCCCCAAAATATTAGTATTACTTTGGTTTGGGCATTTTGTTCAACTTTTTTGATCAAACACCAACTAATTTAAGTAAAAATTTAGACAGCATTTTTCACTAGTTTTTTTTTCATCCGAAAATAGCGGCATCAATTTTAAATATTCGCTCTATTTGAAAGTAATCGGAATCAAAACAATATTTTATAACCAACAAGTGATAATTGCAGCGATGCTAATAAAGTTGAAAAAAACAATAAGTGCTTGCCCAGTGCTTTTGCCTTCTCTAAACTTTAAGGAGACAGGCCTGACAATAAAAAATTTATTTCTAAATCATAATTTATTTTTTTTTTAAATGAAAAAAATTCCAAATGAAATCAAAGCTTTTTAATTGAGTTTATAAGTTAAAAATTAGTTCTATAGGGGGTTATTTAAAATATTAAAAGCCAAACTAGACCGAGACTAAATTTTGGCTCAAAAGTCGTTTGACTTTTATAATCAATCTGAAAAAAAAAACTTGGGGACGTTATTTCTTATGTTTATTTTCAATTAAAAAGCAGCGCGTTATTGTCTTTTGAAATCTGATATAACAGGCCATTTCATTGATTTTCTGCAGAGAAATGAATTCTTCCACTTGGCCCGTTCTTTGAATTCAATTCTGAACGTCTTACAAAGAGCGGCTCCACTTCATTCCTCATTTGCATTCAAACGGGCAAAATTTAATTTCGTCTCGTTTCACGGATTTGCAGAATGACCGGCAAGAACAAACAACAATCCCAAGAAAGCTGCTCTGTGGTCTGCTATGTTGAAAGCCTCCCTCGCTGTCGAGTTATACTAACCTAAATAACTCAATAACATAACTCGCACCCCATTTCGGCGTGCCTCGGATTCCGGCGGCGCGCATTCATCCGCGCGCCTCTTTGTGTTGTTTTGTTTGCTCGCCGTGCTGAACAAGTTTTACGCCGAATTTATCGTTTGTTTACGATATCATCATTTCGGTTATTATCATCTGGCTGCGCCGCCGAGAATAAGGGGTTTGTGCGCGAGAGAATGGCGCGTTCGGGGTGAAAATAAGTCTTCCCCGCGCGCGCGAAGAGAGATTGAGATACCGCAAAAGCGAGTGTTGTTTGTATTAAAAAGAGACACCGCGCTGGGTGGTGAAATATAATATTGCAGTGAGCAAACAACAAATTTCAATAAATTCTTTTGTGTTTGTAACAAAAATTAAAAATATTGGCTCGTCATGATATTTTAATTGACTAAAATAAAAATGATTCTGCCTAATCTTTTTTTATGGAATTTAAAATGGACAAATTCAATATTTGATATCAGGAATCCACTTTTAAGTTGGTCTTGTATTCAGTTTTTTGATGCATAATTTTAAAAAATTAATCGATAAACCTATTTTGATCTATTAAAATTGTACAAAAAAATGAGAATGGAAAAGAAAACATGTTATTTTTTGTTTGGCGAAGGGGGTGCAGAGTTTAGTCACTTTTTGTGTACAAATATTATATCTTCTATTCAATAATTGATCTTGATTTGATGATTTAGATGGTTTTCTGGCTAAATTTTTACTGAATTGAATGATTTTAAAATTAGAAATTTCCCTACCAGAGTCTCGGAAGTTGAGCCTACTCGTGGGAATACATTTCCCCATCATATAAATTTAAACAAATTAAAAATCTTTGAGAATTTAATACCCTAATAAACTACTCGAAACGGGAAATAATCAAGTGAGTAACTTGTGACTAATTTCAAAATCTTCTGTTGACTCTTCTCAATCTTTACTTGCTACCAAATCAGTTCTAGATAATCATAATAAAATTTTTCAAATGCAAAAAGTTTTAATACAGCGGATTATTCTCAGGATGATGAATAAATGGTCAAATCTGAAAATTTACAGAAGCTCAGATGAAAATTAAATACATTTAATTCTATTAAAATTTACCCGAGGATGGTTTTTAGGGTGGCACAAGAAAGTGAACTCCGAATCCACGACCCGAGCTGGAGGAAGCAGAAAGGACGAGGAGCGAATGTGTCGCATTATTTATACACAAAAGGGCATATCTGCGTACTATCTGGCGTATATAAAGTGACTGCGAACCGCCGCCTGTGTAAAATATACCGCCAGCCAGATCTTTTTCTCTTTAACGCGTAAATCACGCCGACTTTGCCCGTCGAGCTTTCTCCGCAGCTTTGCCTCTCCAGGTCGCACACTTTCTCGCAGCAGGATCCGCAGAAATTAGATCCGCGATTCTCGGACCATTACTTTTGATTGTGCGCCCCCCTGGAAGAAGAAGAAGAAGTAATGCTCCTCGCTGCGTTATTAATTAAAATCTCAGCAGCAGCGTGTGAAATGCGTTCGGAGCAGGTGTGGTCTGTGGCGAACGTTAATAGCAGAAACCGCGGCTTTAGAACAAAGTTAGCCAAAGCTTTGTTTCATCCCTTCAAAAGTTTTAGGTTGAAAAATATCAAATGAATTTGATTGGAACTCAAAGCTATGCTTACTCGTTGGTTAGTGAATAATTCAAAAGAGCTACATAAAAATAAATTTGAAGATTTAGCGTTCAAAATGACAAAAAACTGCACAAAAAAAAAATATCTCAATTTTGCTAAACGGTTCAAACCGCTGGCAAATATTCATTATTTATTAATTTTTTAAAATTTTTAAAAGCCAGAAAAGTAAAACTGACACTTGGTAGTCTATATTAGCCAAAGCAAATACAAAAATAATAAAGATATAAGATATAAATAAATTCAAATAAATTTTTGGAGGAAGATTTGTTATATTTAATTTTTTACAGTGTTAATTAAATTTTATTCCAAATTCATAAATAAAAATAAACTTCTTTCAGTAAAATACGTCACTCTTGTGGTGTTTTTATCGCGCAATTTCCTCTGGCATGAACTACTTTTTCTTCACCACAATGATTTTAGCTTGATTGAGTCCCAGGCCGGATATTTCTAGATATGGCGACCGCATTTACGCTCAACGAAAGCATTTTAATCTACTATTAAAAACCCCACGTTATAAATTCAGACAGGCCAGTTGTACTTAGACTTTTTGTCGAAGAGGAGAACATAATAAGCGGAAGGTAAGAAAATTAACAATTTTCGCTTCGGGCCGTTCATCATCGAAGGGGAAAGATCGCGTTCAGATTAGAACCCACTTCAATACAGCAGCTCACGTCGTAAATTAAGCGAATAAAAATAATTTATACTTGTTCATTGCAAGAGGACGTTCGATATTGGGCCGCTATTTTTTAAGCCTGGAAATTTTTATTGGCGCCGTATATCACTTTTATGTGTCAATTTTTATTGCGGTCCCGCGCGCCGTGCTTCATATAATAACAAGGCAGCCGCACACAGGCATTATTTATGCTTCGTGATAGAGACGTCCTCCGTCCGTCCATGTGACGGCTGAAGCTTCACCCCCACGTGATTTACGCTGATCTAAATAACAACATCTCTAACCCAATCCGCTCTTTGAGCGCCTGCTTTTTTGGATTTTATTGGAAACTGGTCAAAAGCACGACACCCAATCTCTGCTGGGAAATTTATTTGCGACTTAATTAGTGTTGTCAGTTGATACTTGGCCAGCCAATATTAAAAAAATACTTCTGACAAAGAACACTGAAATAATATTTTGTGTTTTGAAAGAAAAGCAATGAAAATAAATAATGAGGTTTAGTTTGCTTTGTTACAAAAAAATAATCTTTATAATTCGTGGCAAAATTGCAAAAATTGTCACAGGTATTTCTGCATTTCCTTATCTTATTAAATGCTGTTTAAATAATAATAAATAAATAAAAATTATCCAAAATAAAAGATTAAGAGCTTGAATGCTCACGCCACTTTTTTTAGTTTTGGAAGCGGTGAAATTCGCAAATGAAATGAAAACGTTCCATTAAAATTTCTATGTTTGAAAGGAAATAGTTTTTATCATTTGTATAATATTTGATTTTAAGATTTTAATTCATTTTTTTTAAGGCTAGAATGCAATGGAATGAAAAAAAATTAAAATAAAATATTTTTATGTAAATTATTATTTTTAATTACTATTTGCAATTATTTGCACGTCATTTTCTCGAAATCAATTTTAAATTGATCAATTGTCAGCTTATTTAATTTCAATAGCTCATGAATTAGGGTTTTAACTTGCAACCGAAACTAGTATAGCATGGATATTATATTATTCTCATCTTAACCGAGGAAGCCTTATTTCATTTCATCATTTACGATTCTATTTCGATCAAATTTTGGTCACGTGTTTAAATTGAAATAAAGCCCGCTGACATCATCAGAGGAAAAAGAGTTATTTGATAGCGCAGGAGGCGTCCAAATTATTCTTCAAAAGCAAATAATTAATTTTAAAAGATTTTTTGTATCATAAAAATGGTGTGAAATTTGGTTAATTGATGCTTCCAATTATATTCTCCAAATTAATAGATTTTGATAATTTTCGCGGTTGTAACACTTTAATTTCAAAATATTTTACTAAATAGTTAATTTTCATTTATAAATATTATTTGAATCTGCCATTAATAGTGGAAAATACGAAATATTAACACATATGCAGCGCATTAAGTTTTGTTTAACTAAATAAATGCGAATTCAGGCTAATTTTATAGGAATGAAAGCGTTTCAGCTATCATAAGCAACGGAAATTGCCAATGAAGAATGAAACACTATTTTTAATTACATCATTTTTTAGCAATGCCAGGAGAGACAGCATGGAGCAGGGTGAGCGTGAGCCCCGAACCACCAGAGGACGACACCGGCTCTTATTCACCAGCCTATTTCAGTATGTACAATCGTGAAATCGTTATAACTTTTACTATCCACCACGCGCAATTATCGCCGCCAGTTTCGCGCGCTCATTAGCCGCCAGCCGTGTGTGTACAATGAAATGCTTTGATCAAACACACAAACGGAGGAACCCTTTGTCGCCGCGCGTCGTTAGCGATAATTGGACGAACCGCGAGCGCAACCCGTCACTAGTCAAAAACCAAAAATTCCTCCCGTGTGATGATAATTTTTTTCAGACGCGCCCTTTGTTCCCGCGGCCCTGACCGTGAAATCGGTTTCACTGGAGGCGCTGCAAAATGCGTCCGCGCATCAGACCCGCCGATTTGAGCTGGTCAGGATGGCCAGGCCCACGCCTATCTTCAGAAGGGCCCAGCATTTTGATGTGATCGTCAAGTTCAAGGAGAACAGAGCTTTCGACTTGGAAAAGGACGCCCTGAGACTCGTCTTCAGCATTGGTAACAATTTTAATTTAAATGCAATGTAAAATTTAATGAATTTAACGATAGGAATTAAGAACAAGCTTTTGTCAAATATAATTGAATACAATTTTACAAAAAATTAATATATAATATATTATACCAAACATTAATTTAGCTTACATTTTTATAATGAAATAATTACAAAAAATATTTAAAACAAATTATTATAGACATTATAAAAATTAAGGCAAAATATTTTAATAAGTTTTTATAATTTGAATAACAATCTATTAAAAGACTTTAACTTATTTTAATTTTCCAGTTTTTGTAATGCAACGTTGAACACCTTAAATTAAATCTTTAGAAAAAAAAATCATAAAATTTTTAATTTATTAAATTATGTTGCTCTCGCTAGAGGTGATGTTTGTGTTATTTTTGAAACCAACAAGTAAATACACGCACCTAACTTGAGTTGGCAAGAGATTGAAACATATTATTGAAAAAATCTTACTCGGAGCTCCTAGCCAAAGTTTGCTCCGCAACCTGTTCAGCAATCTTGTATAACAGGTTGCCTATGTTGTGCATCCTTCAGTACAGACTGGAGCAAGTTTATTGGCTTCTGAAAAGAACCCTCGCAAGATTTTATCCCCGTTTTCGGCCCAACAGGGAGAAATCCGAACCCTCTAAAGGGCACCCAGGGCCTAGTGAGCATTTTGAACGACGCCTCCGAGTGCTGGCCGCCTCATGATGGCCGATGGTATGGCCGGTTGCAGAGCTCCAGTGAAACGGAAACTAAACTGGAGGTAAAAAGATTCAGATTTTAGTGGTTAACACGGCAGGTTTGATCTTTCTTATATCAGATAGAACGGATGGTGTTGAACACTTACAAATTGTATTTAACGAGAAATATCCTACAATAAATTTTTGATATGAATTTTTATATTCTGCAACACAAGAATTCAAAACAAAAGCAAATTAAAATTATACTGAAGATGAAAAAGTGCATTAAATTTTTAGTTCCTTTAATATTTTTATAAAAGAGCTATAATTATTATTATTTACAATTCATTTAATTAATTAACATTGAAAATTACATCGAAAAACAAAGGAATGAGCCAAATTTTTCCACAACAATAATCAAATATTTGAATTTCTGCATAATAAAAATTTCATTTAAAAAAAAATCAGGTGCGAGCTGCTGCAGATGCTCCGGTCGGCGTCTGGTCACTGACAGTGGAAACGGGCGTGAAGGAGGACCCGACCGCCGCACCCAAGGTCTTCGCGCACAACGAACACATCTACTTGCTCTTCAACCCGTGGGTGAAAGGTGCGTGTTTATTTTAAAGCGACGGTCGTCGTAACTGCCCTTTTTGCGCGCAGACGACGCCACTTTCATGGAGAACAAAAGCCTGCTGGACGAGTACGTGCTGACGGACGTGGGCAAAATCTGGATGGGCTCGCGCGACCAGCACCACGGCCGCCAATGGGTTTTCGGCCAGTTCGACAAGGCGGTCCTGCCGGCAGCGATGTATGTGCTGGAAAAGACCAATTTGGACCACGCAAACAGAGGCAACCCGATCCTCCTCTCCAGGGCCATCAGCAAACTGGTATGCAAGCGAATTTTTTTTTTAAATCCTGGGAAAGTAATCAATCATAACAAAAAAACTCAACTAATAACTCTAATGGATTGGAAAAATTACAAATATTAATAATAAATAAATTTGGCACTTGAAAGAAGATAAAAAACAGCAAACACATTAGTCGTGATTTTATAAAGAACGTTTTTTTTCGGAAAAAAAACTATTGCCATGGTATTTTATTCAATTAATAGGAATTTTATTTTATTTGACATTATATATTTTATGTATTACCTAATAAATGAAATAATTGCATTTATAAGTATCTGGTTTAATAAGAGAGGTGCTATAATAATTTGTTTTCAACCATTGAAAACTATTAACTCGACCTTTGACATTTTTTACAGATTTAATTTAATTTTTGAATTAATTACTATCACCATTAGTTCAATTGTCAATCCAAACAACATCAAATAATGCATCATAATAATAAATTAAAAATGTACTGGGTTTCAAAATACGAAAGAAATAAATATGAAAATTGCCTTGTCCCGCACAAATCTCGTGAAAATAAAACCTGATGTTTTACAACCTGATATGAGCAGTGCATTAAAATTTGGATGATGGTGACTAATGACGTATAATTACCGGTACTCGCGGAAAAATAAGGCTTGCGTATCAAAAATCTTCGTTGTGAATGCAAATTTTTACGATGCCTGCTTTTCTTCGCTGGTGGCTTTTACGGCTGGCGGGTGTAAAGACGCTCGCACTTTATTGCTGCTCTCACTGCAGATAAAAACTCGTCCAGAGATTGCGCGAGCGAGAAAGCAGAGCGCAAATGTATGCAAACATTATCGGCGAGCGAGGCTCTAATTAGCTCTTCTTGAATTCAATTTGCATTCAAAGCGGAAGTGTCGTTAATTGCTTCTAGGTGAATTCAAATGACGACGCCGGAGTGCTGGTCGGAAATTGGTCGGGCGAATACTCGCTAGGAACTGCTCCGAGTGCTTGGACGGGCTCGGCCAAGATTTTGGAGCAGTATTATTTGACCAGACAACCTGTCAAGTATGGACAATGCTGGGTCTTTGCTGGAGTCACAACGACCAGTGAGTTTTGTTAAAATAAAAATTTTAATTTTGAATAAATTAAAGATAAAAATTGTTAGAATGTATTTTTTTTTAAATTTTATCCAATTAAATTTTAAATCTAACTTAAATTCCCCTCTATTGGATGATAATGTTTATTGAAAAAATTTGTAATTTTACTTCATTCCAAATTTGATTCATGTAAATTAATGAAAACAGTTTTTTATCCATATTTTTAAGAATTCATTTATATAATCATAATTATACGTTTGGAAAATATTTATATGATATTCTAATTTTTTAAAATAAAAATACAAATTGTTGAATTTAAATTAATTAGCTTAGACGAATTAAAATTTTTTTGCAAATAAATTAATTAGAAATTGGATTTAAAATAAATTTTTTTATTAATTAATTCCTTTCTGCTCCACCCATTAGTTTGCAGGGCTCTCGGCCTGCCCTCTAGAGCGGTGACCAATCTCGTTTCTGCCCACGATTCAAACGCCTCGCTGACCGTGGACAAATTCTACGACATCAACTCGCGTCCGATGGAAAACGGCGACTCCATCTGGAACTTCCACGTTTGGAACGAGGCGTGGATGGCGCGACCCGACCTGCCCAAAGGCTACGGTGGCTGGCAGGCGATCGACGCCACGCCGCAGGAGACCAGCGACGGTGAGTGGGATAAGTGACACCCTGAGTGACGCGCCCATAAAACTTTGTTTATTGCGCCGACGAGAGTCGTCTTAATTACTTTATCCAACTCGATCAAGCTGCGGTCCTGAAATTGTTTGTTTCTTTTTTGGTTCCCACGACCAAAGGAGGGTGTAAAGAAAATGCTTGTATGTGATTTGGTACAGCATAGAATAAGATTATACATTTATGTTGACATGAATTTTTATAATAATAATAATTTTTAAATTTTATTAAAATATATTCTGTTTACAATCGTTACTGTTCTATTTATAAAGTAAATTTAATTTAAAATTATTTTAAATAATTGATATTTTAATTTTTTTCATCAACTTTGATTTTTTAATGAACTATAAATTTTATATTAAATTAAGTAAATTAATGTTTTGAAACTGAGAGTTTACAAGGAAATCTATAATTTCAAAAATATACTCTTTGAGACTTTATTCTAGTTGAATATTAAAGCATTTGCGTTACTTGCTTGTGCATTTTTTCTTTCTTTTAAATTGACGATTGAGATATATTAGATTACAATGACGAAAATACATTTTTACGATTAATTAAAATAACAAATTTGATTGTTTTGATAGGTGTGTACCAGTGCGGCCCAGCCTCTTTGCAGGCCATCAGACAAGGCTCGGTCGGTCTCAAGTACGACGTGCCTTTCCTCATCGCGTCCGTGAACGCAGACGTCATATACTGGAAGTACGACCCGACCTCCGAGATTGGCTATCGCAGGATGAGCGTTTCCACGGCCGAGTGAGTTCAAACTTTCCCACTACAGCCTGTAATCGGAAAATCTACTCCGGCCTATTTGCACTCTCTCGACTCTTCTAAAAAACATACATTTTTCTTCCAAAATGCTTTTGGCAGAGTAAAAATCGAAAGCGTGCTTTATTGCGAGCTCTGCGGGCAGAAAGTACCCTGCCCAAAATAAATAAATTCCGCCTTGATGGTCCTCCATCTTAAGACTTGCGAGCAGTTTTATGGTCTTTCTCATTATGGCGTAGACGTATAAAATAATGTAACGTATTAAAAAAGAAGGAACAATCCCGGCGGGACGGACAAGATACCCTTTCTCTGCTCAGTGAAATAGAAGTGGCCGAGAAATTGGCACACGCACTCACCAGCTCGACCACACATTCTATTCTCTCTCATAAGTAATTTTATTTTGCCGCAAGCTCCCTTTTATTCGGTGGGACGTTTCCATAATTTATAACAAATGGAATTACGAGTGGGACCAAAATACTAGAGAGCTGGTTTTTTGCAGGGTTGGCTTCAAGATTTTGACCAAGAAAGCGAATATGTTTGACCACACTGGACAATCTGACGCGGAGGATATCACGCTGCTCTACAAAGCCAAAGAAGGTGCATTAACTAATTATTCCTTCAAATTTTTTTGATTGGATTATTTTTTTAAATAAGAATCAAACCTAATTAAGATCTTGTTTTTTTTTTTTTAATTTTTATGCATTTTAAATCAATTAATTAATGAAAAGTATTATTTAATTTATATTTTATTTATATTAAAATATTTATAAATAAAATATAAATTCTTTTAAAAATACGCTGTACTTAAGAGCTAAAAATGTAACAAAAATTTACAGTTATTTTGTATTGATAATTGAAAGTAAATTATAATTTCTATTTACAATCATGAGTTGACCCAAGCAAAATAATTTAATTTCATATAATATTATCCATTTACAAATCATTGAATATCTTTGATAAATTAAAGCAAATATTGAAATTTCTCTACAATTTGCGACTGACATTGTCGGTCTAATCAATTTGTCAAAAGTGCATTTAACAAATCGGATTGCACAATTGGTTTCCGCTTTATCTTGGATTCTCTGACTCGCTTACTTTGAAATTTGCAATTAACTTACTAATTTTGTTCACACTAATAGGATCGCAAATGGAACGCAGCGCCATGTACAACGCGGCCAGGGGCTCCAAGAACGCGCAGCGCTACTTGCTGCAGCCAGGCGAGGCCAGAGAGGACATCAAATTCACACTGAGTGACCTGGAAAAGGTTAACGTGGGTGAAAACTTCCCCATCGAAGTCAATATCAAAGTATGCATCTCTATATCCTGCCGCAGAGATGCGACGGACGGGATAACAAGCGTAATAATGCTAATGCAATTTGATCGCGCAGAATGAAGTGGACGACGTAAGAACTTTGGACGTGATTCTCTCGGCCAGCAGCGTCTACTATAATGGAGTCGAGGCTAATCTGATCAAGAAGGCCGCTGGCAAGTTCAAAATCAGGCCAGGAGGAAGTAAGTACTAACAGAGTTACTCAGCACGCTTCATTTGAAAGAAATGCTTCAGATACAATCGATGAAAATTGAGTTTTAAATTAAGATTTCTATTAAAATTTACTTGATATCAAGGAGAAATTTTACATTTAACGAGATCAGACCTTCTATCGTTTTGTGGGATGAATGGAACAGTAAAATTAAATTGGTCTTGCTGGTTAATTTTTTTCCGAGCTCGGCTTTCCAAATTATTCACAGTAAAATTTAAATAAAAAAATGCACTGGATATAATTTCACTGCTGGCTTGATATTTCATTTTTTTTTCATCAGTTAGAGAAAACCTAGAATATCGACAATGAATTTTTTTTATAATGTATCAATTCTAGACAAAACTTTCTTCTATAGTTTAAAATGATCTTTAAAGTCCACTTAAATTTTGATTATTTCCTTTTTCAAACCAAATTAAATAAATAAATTAATTAATTTTGTAAGTATGCAACCTGCTCGACGTTCCTGCAGAGCAGGTTGCAGCAGCAAAATATAGCAAAACCTCTACGATGATAAATTCAAATTTTGTGAGAACGTTTCCCACCCCTGGGGTAGTTGCAAACTTCCTCGATAGGGGTGCATTGTACAAGGGGGTCTATTTTTGCGCACAGAAGACACGCTGCGCCTGGCGGTGACACCTGAGGAGTATCTGCCGAAGCTGGTCGAGTACGGAATGATGAAGATTTTCGCCGTGGCCACCGTTTTGGAGACAAAGCAAACGTGGGCCGCCGAAGACGACTTCCAAATCGTAAAACCGAAAATTGCCATCAAGGTAAATAAGTGATTTATCAATATTTATTTTATTTTTCATCAAAATATAGAGAGTTGTGTTCCAAACATTCCTGATGGATTTTTTGAGTCGTTTTATCGTTTCCTGAAAAAAGTTTCTTACTAATATCCACTAAAAATAAAGGTCTAAAATATCTTAAACTACCCATCCACATCAAGGAAATTAGAATTTAAATACAAATACCATTAAGCCTATTGTGAAATTCTTCATAAAATTTAATCAAATCATTTGATAAATATAATATAATAAAATAAATTGTTTTGAGAAAATATTAAAGTACTAAACACGAAGCAAGAATTAATTGTGAAAAAAATTATTTTAATTGTATATAGAGAAATTTATGTAGATTTCCCAAATATATGGACACGTTTTACATTTTTCTATATTATCCATTCACCCTCAGGTCCCAGACGGCGTTACAGCAAAAAAGGTGTCCTCGATTGAGTTCTCTGTGAAAAACCCCTTGAAAACCACTTTGCATAACTGCAAGTTGCAATACGAGGGTCCGCACGTGCTCACCCCAAACGTGACGCTCAGCATGTAAGGCATTGATTTCTTCATCAGCTCATCATTTTTCACAATGACAATTTTCAGGGCTGACATTGGTCCCGAAACGGAAATAACAGTCAAAGGCGACGTGACTCCTATTCGCAAGGGAAAGTTCCCGCTTGTTGCGGTTTTTACCTCTGACGAGTTGGTCGACATCACCGGCTCAGCAACCGTAGACGTTACACCATGAGTTGCTTGATTTATGACACATAATGATTGTTCCAATTAAACTTTTAAGTTTTGCATTTTTAAAATATCATTATCTACCGCCATTTGTTTTCTATTGTTGTTTTCTTGCATAGCAATATTAAAATAAAACAATTCAAAGTTTTTGAAAGTGATAGTTAATTAAAAAAAATTAAGAAGATTTTTGTGGATTTATAAAACATAAATTCTTCCGCAACCCAGCCAGTCCTCATCCACTAACATTCTCCTATCATTCTTTAGTGGATTGAACTGGCGATAGAAGAAACCACTAACAATCTTCTAAAAATCTGCTATCGATAGAAGATCGCATCCACTATAAAGAATTTTAATGGATTATTTTATAGAAAATTTCTTAATGGTGCTCTTCTGCTATCAATTTCTTAGTGGTTTTCTTCGTGGATTTTTAGTGGAATTGACTGATACTGGATTTGGCACTCTAACAAAAAACCCACTGATGTCAGCAGTAACTCGCACGCGCATAACTTTTATAAATCTAGAATTTCCAAAACACATCAAAACTATCCTAAATAAGATAAAAAGCTGAAATAAAAAAAATTCGTTTTGTTTTGATATTAAATATTAAATATATTAAACAAGTTCCTGGGAACTTGTTTTAGTTCCCGGGAACTTGTTTTAGTTGAAAAACTTGCAGAATGAAAATGATTTGAAATTCAAATTAAAAAAATAGATGTTTAAACATAATAAAAAATTTTGAAATATCTTTGTTAGCATTAAAAGCTTTTATTTTGAAGCATTTAGCACTAGCAGATAATTTCCTCGGAAATTGGCTGGACTTGTAATCAAATAATGATAAATTTTTTTTTTAATATAGTTCCCGGGAACTAAAATAACTAAATATTTTTAAATTTAAATTGTTATAAAATAATAAATTAAAGCTCTCAATTGGTACAAAACATTTTATGAAATTTATATGGTTGGCATTTCATTTATTTATAAGCAAGTTTATATTAGTCTGAATATTAAAGAATTCATTATTATTTGTAAGATTGTTGCCAAATATAAAATAACACATAATTTCAAATAAATTTTTTTTGTTCTTTTATTAAAAAAGAACCTATACAGTAAATTTTTTTCAATTAAATAATTTTCTACACTCCCAATCAGAATAAAAGGCAATCACAAAATAAAAATTAATAAAAATGTTTGATTATGGCAAGGATAAAACTTTCGGAAGTTAAACCATCTAAAAAAGCAATTTTGCTTGAAGAAATCGTCCCTTTGATGAGCAATGTTATTTTCCGGTTTGCATATTTATGAGGGTGAAAGTATTTCCCCGTGGGCTTTATTGTTCTTTCACAGTAAAAATAAATCACCACCGGCATTTACCGCTGGAATGTCACGTTTGCAAATTGCGCTTTCACATGCCAAGGCTGAATTCCACCGTAAATTGAAAATAAGACAATTTTAATGTTCACCGCGTGTTATCGTTTTATGGATTAAATTGATAATATGCAGTGAGCGGAGAGTGATTTTTCCACAACGGGGCATAAAAAAAGCTGAATACACACTGCCAAAAGAAAGTTTTAACGACGTGAACGTGCCAGTCCCAGATCTTCTTTCTTTCTCCAAACTCTTGTTTATCACTCCACTCTTTCAAAACAAGAAAAAAAAGGTCCAAAAGAAACTTTGCTCCATAATTCTCCTTAGTTTGACGTAACAGTTAAAAATAAACACAATCGGGTTACAAGCAATGATTTTTACAATATTAATAAATTTGCTATGCTGTCAAAATCTGCAAAAATAATAAATTTATCACTTAGAATTTGGAATTTTTTTTTTTTGATGAAAAAACGTTGAACTTGAGTGGAATAAAGACAGCTTGGCGCGCATTTCTCTTTTCCACGCCATTTAAGCAGCTCGCCGTGCGATCATAACACGAATTACGTTTGCCACAACACGTAAGCCTTTGTGCACCACTCTCGTCTCAACGCTTTTTGCGCCGAGCCATTACCGATTCTCATGTTCACTCGCATTGAAATCAGCTACACTTTTGTTATTGCTGTTGTTGCCGGCACGAAATGCCAAAGAGAAAAGAGATGTTCTGCGTGGGTTTGCGATTTTCCACCGTTAATCATCACTGCGCCTCGCGTGAATTATAATTCATTAGCAACAAAAAGGGCTGGATTTGTAAAACACGCACGCTGAGAATTAATTCAACCATTCCAATTATTTATGTACGAGGAACTACGTTTTGAGTTATGGATTATGGAAAAATACAATAATTGTAATTATTACAATCTCTTTTTTTATTATAGTTTTACATGAATTTGATAGTAATTAAGGCTATTATTTATTTCTATTAATTAAAAAAATTACATTTGATTTGTTATTAATATAGAGTAAACATGTATAAATTAAAATAACTAAAATTAATTGTAACAATTTAAAACTAGAAATTAAATAAATGAATTAATAATAAAAATTTTATTTTTAATTTTTAAATATTATTTACTTTAGACTTGATTGACTTGATTTAAACAGTGATAAAATTATTAATAATTGTAAATATAAACAAAATTCACATTATTATTACTACTACAAAATATTGTGGATTATCAATTTTATAGAAAAAATGTTGTAAGTAAGATTATTTTTCTGTATCTATTCCCCTGTCAGTAATTCCATCCTCAAGTGCTATGGGGCAAAATTGCCATTTAAAAAGGAAATAAAATATATTTATATCTATCGATCAATTAAGCGAATAACACACACTTTGTCAAAAAGTTATCAAACATCTTGGAAAATATCTAACTTGTTGCTATTCAGTTTGCTGATTGCCATGTTTAAAATTCATTGCAGCTAAGCTGCCCTTAGCTGAAAGTTTTTTTTTGCGAGGGATTTCAATTTGCATGTAAATTTGGCGACAGAACACCAACAATCACTATCGACCTCGCGGCGAGCCCCTCCCGGAGCATCTAGGGGAAATGTGCGGACAGACACTTTGGGCCTCGTAAATAAATCACTTTATCTCTCCACCATTCATTCCATCTGAGGCCGCAAAAACCTCATTGCTGGGAGGCGTCGAGAGATGATTTCAGCGCCTTCTTCTTTCTTTCTTTCTTCATCTGGCAGAATTCGTCTTTGTCACTCGGCTGCACCAAGTATTAAATTTTGCGCCGCAACTTACAAAGAAGGGCAACTCTCGCCAGCGGCCTTCCCGCCATAAACTCCCCGTCTCTTTATCTCGCGGCTGCTTTTCGTTGTTTGTACATACGTTGGGCGCAAAATCCGAGGACGCGAGCTTTATTCACTTCATTTGGCTGCGAAACGCGCCCTTTGAAGTAATGATGATTAAATGTCAGACCTTAAGCGCGAGACCAACAATAAAACACGGGATTAGCCGCGAGTTCTGAATTAAGCGTCGTGGCCCTTTTTGTCTCTGTTTTTTCTTGCTTCAGGAAAAACACGACAGCGTTTTATTACGGCTTCAGGCGAGATGCTTTTCACCTTATTTTCTTATTGCTGAAATTCAGTTTTTTGTCTCAAAAAAGATTTATTTTAAAAACATTAAATAAGCAAATAAGAGATAAGAGTATTTTATTTCTTTTGAAAATAATTTATTCCTCTCTTCCAATCTATTGCAAATTTAGTTCTGCATTTTAACTTGAAGGATTGAAATTATCCGAGCAAAAGTTCAAAAGAGAAAAGAAACAACAGATGTACAAATTTTCTTTTCATCAACATAAAAAATAATAATTTACAAGATATATTCATTTGACGAATTTTATTTTGTACCAATACAAAGAAAAAAGAACGGGTTATTCAGGGGTTATTGAAGTGAATTTAATTTGCAAATTGGTTAATTCTTTGTTTATAATGAAAATGAAATATTTTGATCATGATTATTTTTCATACTTTTTTGTGTTCTTTACTTAAGTTTCAATAATAGAAAATTTGATTTAATGTGAAATTATTAACTAATAATATTAATTTTTAGTCTCAAAAGGCGTATTGATTATAAATTGAAATGTAGCAATCACAGAATTCAAAATGAGAAAATTATTAAATTGAGCCAAAGGCAACGAGATTATCAGGAAAATGACGCAACGTAGAATTAAAATAAAATATGTTCAGCGAGACAAACACACAAACGTTCAATTAAACATAAAATCAAAAGCTCAGAACAAAAATCATTACTACTTATAATTTTAACCCATTGATATTTTTATAAAGTTAAAGGTCACTAATTACACATTTTTTTTTCTTTTTGAAGGACGGTCACACTGAAAATGTTGCATTTGTTGAACATACAATTTGCATGAGGATAAAAGTCAGTGGACCGAAAAGCGGCGAGAGTTTGATGAGCACAGTCGTAAAGCACTTGTGGCTAAAAAGCACGTGGGCAGTCGCTCTTGCCGCGAAAACAAACACACGCAATAGAAGTAAAGTGCCGGTGGAAGAAAAAAAAAATAACACAAAGTCGGCAGCGGTAGGAGAGCGCAAAAGAGAGCTATTTCCACCGCGCACGTAAATCGGTGAAGAGCAAGATTGTTTGCTATGGAAACATCGCAAAATAGCCTCTCTGCACATGAAAGTAGTACTACGTGGGATTTGTATACTGCATGACGAAAATAAAAAATCATATTGACAATATTCTGACGGATCTTTACAAATTTAAGCTTAATTTAAAAAATTTTAAACGTTAAGAAAGTAAACTGTAAATTTTAGTCCAAAAAATAGTTTCCCATACAATCTAAGTCCCATCATGATCGCAGATTGAATGTGAAATTTTTATTTCTGAAAATTCTGACCTTTTTATTGAAGGTGATTTTTATGGTGAAAAAATATAACAAGCAATTGACGTTTAATCTTGTTTGTGGGCTGTGTGGTTAATAAAAAAGCAACCGGAGCTCGTCTTCTCTTCTTTGCCGCAAATGAGCTGCAGTTGAAGGATCAAGAAAGTTGATTATCGAGCAAAGTGCTTTCCTGTGTATCGGTCGGCTGAAGGGAATTGGAGGATTAACGGCAGCCTCAATGGCGTCGAATGTTGGTGTGTTTGTGCGGTTTTGGGATTTTACGCCGCTCGTTTGGTTCAAGTTTAGGCAAAATGTTCAACAAAAGCCGCACTGCAATCGAGGAAAAAATATGAGCTTAAATGCTTCACTGCGGTTTTCATTGATCCAACTAAGTTTGACGGCGTCGTCAGCATCCAATTTCCAACTAATTCTTTTGCTACAAAAACAAAAGTAAATCTGATTCGGCTTCAGGGAACTAGTTTTTTTACCCTACCATTGCTACCTGAATAAACAGAGACGAAAATTTATTTTCATAAATGTATATATTTTTAGCTAAAAAATTCTTTATTTATAGTAAAAATTTATCTCAATTCGGAAAATTGACTTTCAAAAGACAATAATTTTTTTTTATTATTTATTAGTATTTTTTCATTTTAAATATTATACCTTATTTTAAAACAAAATATTATAAAAAGTTATTTGTGTAATGGTTTTTTTTCTTTATTGTTGTTAACTTTTAAATAAAACACTTGTGAAAAACAATGAAATAAAATTAATGAATAATTTTAATTCAAAGGACAATTTCAATCGATGTTAGCATTAAATCAACTGTATGCATAAACAATTAATACATAATAATAATATTGATTATCTACTGATTGACTTGGAAAACTGTTTCGCTATGTAGCCTTTAATTAGCCTTCAAAATCAGTGTGAAATATATATTAGCTTAATTTTGTTACTTTTAATTGAAATCGGTGATTTTAAATTGCGTCGTTTTAATTTCCGAAAGCTTTTTTCCCATAATAAGGCAGGGAATATGTCGTTACAAAAAGTAATTATTTGGAGAAATTAAAAATGTAATGAAAATTTTATTTTCAAACCACGTTGCATAAGTAATAAAATTCATTATTTTTATCCGAAATCGAGCGCACATACCAGACCCCTCGTAAATAAAATAAATAAGTTATAATGCATTCCTGTCTATTTACTTTCTGTTAAAATGGCTTCATTATGTATGCAAATATGTGCTTAAAAAAGCAAACTCGTTGAGTTGTTCATCATTTTGATTACATTTAAATGTGTGGGAACTTGCAGCCTGTCGATTGATTTCATTAATTCATTAAGTACAGGTTTTAAAATCACAAAAAATTCGTGGAAAATATTTTCATGTTTTTCATTTTGTAATTATAATTATAGCTTGCATACAAAATTAAATTTCAACGAAAGAAAATAAAAATACGTACAAAAAAAAAAATAAGAGAATATTTTTTAATTCTCTTTGGCGTTGGAAGAATACGTGCCATTCCTTTCTGCTTGTTGTTTGCTTTTTACAGTGCAAAAAGGAATATAAATTCTAATTAAGTTTTTTGCACTTCGGAAAGCAGGGCAGCGAGCGTCACGCAGGCCCACATAATAAATTCCTGGCCTTTGAAAAGCGACGGACGGCCAACTCTCTCATAAAAGCGACGGTGTCATCCGTCGTCGGCGGCGGAACACAAGGCCAGCGTCAAAAGACCATCCGGATCTCCATCATCCCCCTCGCATTCCCGGCTGCCAGCGGCACGCGCGAAACAAGCCCTGCCGAGCGTAATTATACGACCAGAGATCTGTGTGTGCGAAGAAGAAGCTTCCGGACGCATGCGTCTGATGGTCGGCGGCGGCCGTACTTGAGCGCCGGCCCGCCAGCCAACGGCCCACAACCCTCCGTCTGCTCGGGCACGCCGGTCGCCGAGTCCATGGAGGCCTCAACAGGTGCCTGAGGGACCAACATGGAGACCTCCGCCGCCACCACCGAGGATTTGTTCTTCGCGACCACAGAACCGTGGAACGCCTCCTTGGACGCCAACAAAACGGAAGAAATCAACTCATTCTACTTTTATCAGGTAAGTCGCCAAATTTTTAGATAATCAGTGATTTTGGAATTTGTAATCACTGCAAATTAAATTGAAACTAAAATTTAAGGCAAAATCTTATTTAAAAAAAGTTTCTCATCATCACAAGTTATTCTTTTGACTAAATTTTTAACGATTTTTTACTCAATTCTTCCGTTTCTTTAATTTTTTTTTGCTCTATTAAAATGCAAACTAAAAAATGAAGCTATTAGATTAGTTTTGTTCTTAATGAGTCCCAAAAACAAAATTCAATTATGTGATAAGGAAATTGTCGATTTTTCCGTTTATAATTTTAATATTACCACAAATTATGGTCAATAGAATTTAATAAAAATGATTAAAACTTAAAATTCTAATAATTGTATTAGCAAATGAAAATTGCAAAATGCAATGAAAATTTTATCCGTTTCATAATCAAAAATTATTATTTTTTATTATTTATTATTGCTGTTTAACCCCAAAGATTGTACTATAGCTAGGCGTCGTGTGCACAATTATTGATCTACAAGGGAAACTGTTGCGGGCTTATTTTTTGTGAAGCAACTATGTTACAGTTTTATTGCATAATTTTCAGAGTGAGATCATCAAAATAGCTTAAATGGTTGATAATTTTAAGCAATATGAGATAGAAAATGGAAAATTTGGGAAATCAAACATTCTGCTAAAATAGAAAACTACACTTATTTTTAAACGTCTGCAGGCTAACCATTTTACAGAGAAAATTTAACCTGATAGGTAGCCATTTTTATTATTTTATTCAATCAAAACGTGAATAAAAAATAAATCATTGAACATTATTTTTACAAACTACTTCTCTCATTTCAAACGTTTGTCAGATTATCAGAATAACATTACCAACGATTTTTATTTATATAACAGCGCCTTTTTTATCTCAATTTGCGGCATTATTTGGCTTCGGGTTACGCCAATTAAATTTTCGATTGACCGATTCTAAAAACGCAAAATGCAAATATATTTACTTTTTTTTTCATCGAGTCGCGCTTTGCCCTGAGGTAGCAGCCATCAAAGCAATTAATTTCCCGTTTTTCCCATGAACGTGCTTTGGCATGAATAATTTAGCAGACGAAAAGAAGCAACAAGGCAAAATATTGACGAAGTGATCAGGAAAATGACACAATAAATACATTGGTAAAAAATCAAAGAGATTTGTGATAAACACGAGGAATTACATGTTCCGAAAAAAAAAATACTAAAAATGTGTCGGGTATCAAAGGACTTGCCCACGCAATCACAAATATATAGTCTCTTTTTAACGACGGGGATTTTGATTTTTCCGTCGTCACCTACGCAGAAAAGGAGGGATTGATGTATGAAACACAGTCGATATTTCGCATAAAGATTTTCCCCTCTTGACTGAACGCGTCATCTTGTATTTTCGCAAGACATGCCTTTTTTGGCATTCTTCCTTTCTTTCGACGCAATAATGTTTGGCGTCGTCGTTAGGGTGCCGTCGCATGTCAATATGCATATTTCTGCCCCCTGCCCTGCATTAAATTTTTCAGATTTTTCCTCGGCCTTAACATCATATAATGCAAACGCAAACAAACAAGCATCGTTCGAGATTAATTAGAGCTTTCCTGCCACCGTCGACAAGCGAGGGTGTCTTGGCGTGACTTCTCTGGCGCCTTCTGCTCATTTGTTAAAATTGGTCATTAAGCCGAGGCAATAATTTCGCTGTCACCATCTCGAGTCGCTTTTAATTCCGCGGAAAATGCGTCAAAAATATGTTTCCCCGACAGCAGAGGGCGAAATTTCAGCGAGAACTCGCAGCCAGCGAAATGAGGTGCTCCGGCGTGTAATGATCGAAATGAACACCATTCAAAAAGCAGTGCCGGAAAAGCGGGGAAAGTCATTTTCAGATGAAAAAGACGTTCAATTTCAAACGATATTTCATTTGTATTGTGATCATTCCTCTTCCATGTTCATTTATTTATTTATTTTTTTTTTTTTGAAGTGGGGAAATTTAGCATGGATTTGGAAGAAATTTTTTTTTATTCACAAAGAAATGCTCGATATTGGAACGAATTTCTTTTTCTTCAAGAAAACATATTTGGGTTGGAAAAGCACGTGGGAGTAAACATTTATGAAAAAAGTTTGCCAAGCTTCCAGGAACTTTTCTGTTTAACATTTTATGTAAACAAAATATTCAACGAAAAAGGTATGTATTATGGAATTTTACGTTCATAAAATATTAATTTGGTTCTCAAATAAAATTTAGTTTCCATAGTTGGCAATCGTTAAATAATAGATTAAATTATAGCATTCTAAACATAATTAGTCATATTGTTGTATAATATTATGTTCAAGATTTTATTAAAAGCAAGGGAGTTTTGTGATTGATGATGTTTATTAAAAATAAAAGTCTGTTAATCGATCATTCACAGTGAAAATATTGAGATTACAGCCTCAGGGCAACATTTGGAAGCAATCTTGTTGACTTTGAAAAAGTCTTTTTAACTTTTTATCAAATCTTTAATTCATTTCCTAACAATATTATGCTTGTGAATCGAATTAATTAAGAAATGCCGATTAAAAAATTGAAACTTAAAACAACGAATTATTTTATTAAAATTTGTTGTGGTAAGAAACACTATGTATTTTTTTTTAGGCATAGTGTTAATTTAATGACATTTAAGCGCCTTTTTTTAGATTCTGAAAACAAAATGTTATATTAATTCTGACTGATTCTGGTCAAAGAATAGCTTGTTGACAGAAAAAAAAAACAACTGGGACCTTTGGAGCTGATATTTTCAAACCATTTTTTTTTATAAACAGAGTTTTTTGCACCTGTCCATGTTTGAAATGTGATTTTAACTAAATTTTCCTTTGAGCAGGATTTCATTAAAAGTAATGCAATCCGATTGAAATTTTCCGCTCCACCAAAAATCGAGTAACGTGATTTACGCCGCGCGCTTTCCACTTCAAACGGCTGAACCCTCTTTTTGCCTCACACGCTCTCTTCGTAAAACATTATTTGTTGAATCAGCTTGATGTGCCAAAGCAAAGTTGCGAGTGTCAGCCGCTTTTTCCACAGAAAAGCCGCGGTTCGTCGGCTCAAGTTGGGCGACGCCGAAGTTTTGAAATTGGATTGCCTCATGCCACGCCCGTCCGTCTCTCAGTGCAGCCGATGTATTATTCATGATTGGGGGATTGATAAGCAATTTGCCTGTGTTGTGCTTACGTGGGTGATTTCACCGGATCGCTACTTAAGGCGCAAGTTTTGCCACCGCGAAAACACTCCATAAAAGCCTTTTAGGAGGGCCAAGGCGCCTTCATTTTTATTCTTCTCAAGACAAAATTGGAGCCGATATTTTTGCTCAAAACACAAGCTCTTTGATGTTTTCTGGAGCAAAATTGCTTTTGAATTAATTTTGATGGCGACCTCTCATCAAAGCTTTTGTTTCTTGGAATAAACTCACGAACTTCAAAGGAGTTAGAATTACAAACACTTTCCGGAGACAATAATTAAACCCGTTTTGTTTGCGGCAACATGGTCTGAAGTGAAATTGAAATGGAGGAGAATTTTAGTGGAAACATTAATTTCTTAGGAAGTGTGGAAATGTCAGCTTTTAAAGCATTTCCTTTCTACATTTTTGAAAGATCTTTTGCAAAAGGCAAAATCTGCCTTTATCGCCAACCCTTAAAAATGTTCTTTAAAAAAAGACAAAAGAAAGGCCTTTTTGCAGCTTTTCCAAACGGTCCATTTTGCAGTTGTAAATGGAAAAAGCCATTCTAAAGGAAAACGGGGAACTGCGTATTGAAAGGGCGGTGCACGCGATTGAATGGTGCGTCGAGATGACAAAAGAAGCGATTTCGCGAAACCCCTTGAGACGCTTCATTCATCTTGGCCTATCTGTCACAGAGCCCCGGGGCAAACCAAACCAAAAAAGCAGCACCAACCGTGAAGATATAACAAATAATAATACCGTTTTCCTCCAAAGCGCAAACAACTCTCTATTGCGTGTATTATTATACCAGTCCAACTAAATCGACTTTGCTTACTAAGAAACTACACAAGTTTGTCCAAGCGAGCTATTTAAAGCGTGAAATTTAATCGTCAACGCGAGGGTGCGCAATTATGATTTGAAGCCGTGTCTTTGACACTTTGCGAGCTGAAGCGTATGTTGATTTAGATGGATGGAAGGCATGACCAATCAAAGCACATCCTGATTGCTCATTAATTAATTCGCAAAACGGGCAGCACGAGGCTTTGAAATTTCTGTTTAATAATTAGTGGCTGCCAACCACTCGCTGGCATTTATGAAGAGGCCAAAAATATATTTAACCAGCATGAAAACCACATAACAAACAAAATACGTGAATTAACAATTTACTATAAATCGATTCCATATATTAATTTAAATTAAAAATAATTCTATTTAATTTAAATTAAATTACTTTATTATTTTAAACCCATAAAAATAATAATTAATAAATAATTATCAATTTTTATTAAATAATGTAACAATCAATGTTTCTTAGCATTACCAATCAAAGTAATTCTTTGAAATATTTGATGATTTTGTTTTGATGAATTAAAATTTTTGTTTAAAAAAATCCAATAATTACATTTGGATTATTTGTGTACATTTTAGGCTGCGGAAGTTACAATATTCATTTATATTTGATTGGATAGAAAAAAAATTAGAACATTTTCTGCCACTGCTGACAGCATTTTATTCGAAACCTCCTCCGATCAAAAAAGAGGGTCCATTACTATTATTACTGTTTATTTCCACCTGCCACGCACTGTCCAAATATAATGTCAAAGTTGGAGCTCGGTTTCCTCAGGCCCGTGTGTCTCTCAAAAGAACACAAGAAGACTTTCAGAGAACGGTTGCATAATTCATCGCTTTCACTCGCACACACTCGTTCAAAACCAAAGTTGAAAGGGTGCAAAATGTGAGCAAAGTTTATTATACGTCAGTGAAGGGTATACGGGCATAATTGTATGAATGTGGTACGCAGGAATGCACGTAGCTCTAAAGTATTTAAACTTTGATGCTTTGAGAGGGACGCTCTCTTTCGCGAAACTTCATTTTCCCATCAACGACAATCTTTTGTCGAAAACAAAACGAAAAACTTAGAGCAATATTGCGTTGTAAGTGCATGGAGTGCATTTTCAAATAACGATCAATATACTTGCCTTCTAGTATCTTTACTTTTGTTGATTTTTAAAAATCAAGTTTGTTTTAATTAAAAATTCAAATTCTATATTCATTGTCTCTACGACGTGGTAAGAAGTTTTCGTATACCTGGCAATTAAATAATAATAAAAAATAATGAAAAATTATCTGGTGAACCTAATTAAAAAGAAAAGACGTGAAAAATAAAAGGACAAATTACCCCAAAGACAATCTGCGTTCTGCTTGGTTTTGTCGTTCCAACTTAAACAAAAGAGGAGAAATAAACATTAAATAAAATAAATAAGCGACTTTAATTTAATAAACATAAATAGGCAATCAGTTTAATTATAAAATTTAAATCGATTATTTTTTTAAATTATCTAGATTTTATAACATTGGACAAATTTTTATATTTCTAATGTCCAGGTTTTTTTTTAAATATTTTTCCAGCCTTCTTTTCATAAATCATTTCAAGGAATTGTTATGAAAGCTAATAACAAAATTATCCTTCTGAAAAAATCTTTTGTTGTTATATTGTTCCTTGAATTCTAGTTTAAAATTATATCATTTTGCATGATTTACTTTCGTTGGGCTAAAGTAGCGCAATTTATTTTTACTACACTTGCTCTAAGTAAGCCAAACACCTGTTTTTTTATCATAATATATTTATCAATTATCGTTACTATTGACATTACATCACAACTCACACCAACTTATTCGATTTAATTAATTTATATTTGAACCGATAACGAACTGTAATACTTTTCGCAATAGAAACTTCAACGTTGCCGTTCTATTTAGAGTCTAAAACATTTTTGCGCTCCAATTTTTCCATTTCCAGGCACTAAAATACAAAGCATAAGGTTGCGTTGGCGTGAAATGTGCGTTGTGCCGGCGAGCAGTGAATAGCCTTCTCATTAGTTGTCAGGGAGACGCGTGAAATGGATATATTATCGCAGAAAAGTGTCAAGCGAATGGGGTGGCGCACGGAGGAGGCCGCCCTTGGGCGTCCCGTTTATTTTTGTTTCCATGTTACGTCTTCGGCAAGCATGAATATGCCAGATGCAGGTCTGGAGATCGTCTTTGCGCGAGGAGATGCACCTTCAAGAGTGGCCGCCCGCGTTTATTTATTTGGTTTCGAAATCTGCCCGACCGCACAGTAGCGCCCGATATTTTATGATATCAATCGGCCGCCACTGAACGCAGGCAAGGTCAGGGTGATGCATATTCAAGACGCTCGTAATTAATGACAGGAAACCGGAAGCGGTTATGGCAGACAACTTTCACCGTCCAGCGCATTCCACAAGATTGAGGGTGGTGTCAAAACATTGCATCTCTGACAAATTAAACAGCGAGTGAATTTGTGAAATTAAATATATTTGAGATAATTGTAATAAATCAAAAAAAAAAGCATAAATGACGGTTTAATCCTTTTGTTTCCTTGGAAAAATTAGGGTTTATTTTTGTATTTAATGCATTTTTTTAAAACAATTAATGCTTATTTCTTAACTGCCAAAATAAGACTTATTTCGTGGCTTTCAAAATTTCAATAGCTTAAGTGAGCAAAAAAAATGTAGAAACTCCCTAACATTATTTTGCATTTGATGCAATTAATCACTCTAGCTTGATCATAGCAAATATTATTTTACTAAAAGAGAACGTTTTTTACCTTTGGAGAAATTTTGAAAGTATACTTTGGGCGATCAAAAATTTTTTTTATATTAATTTGATCCTTTTATATTTTAAAGGTACTTTACTTGGCATTGATATGCAAATAAGACATTTTTAATTACCAAATATTTAATTAAAGAAAATTAGGTGTGGGAAATTTCATAAGCAAAATATTAAATACATTTGTTCGAAGATTTTGTCTCCGAATTGCGAACGGCAAAAAATATTATCGCAAATAATTATAGTTTTTGTTTTGGGTGAAAAGATCTATATTTCTGAATATTTGACATCTCAGCTGGTTTTTTATATTTTGCACAGAACCATTTTTATAAAAAAAAAAAAAAAAAAAAAAAAAAAAAAAGTAAATTAAAATAATAAAAAGCATTTATTGCCTGTCCGTACTTTTATATTATTATATTTATTTTACGCTAAAAAAAAACATGCTTTTAAAAATTTTGATTCTTTTAATATCATTTCAATTTTATATGATTTTTTTTAATTTTTATGTGCATTCAAATTTCAAAATATGATTGATTACTTGTCTTTTACTGAAGTCACGCTAATTACACATAAGTGCTTCATCCCAACTAGTTAGCGACGCGCCCCTGCTTTCACTCCAAGTAATCGTAAAACTTTGCGCTCACATAAAATCTTTTGAGCGGCAGTGTATGAATAAATTTGCTGAATTAGCATAGACAAAGGGTGTGCGATTGCCAACTTTCTTACTCAATACCAGATGTTCGCAAGGCTCTCCCCGTGTTTATTCGCACAAAAGTGAATATACGTAGAGTGAGTGACAGAATAATTTATGCGTAGGGAACTTCTCAGCTTTCTTGTTTAAAAATAAAAGAGAGAAGGACTTTAATTCCAACTCATAACAATGAACTCAAGATGCTGTACTTCTCTTGCAAGACAGAAGAAGTTCTCTCCTCACATTGTTCTGTTTCAAGTAAAAAAAATGTCACCCTGTAGAATTGACGTTTCAAATCTTATTCTTGCGTAAAGAAAACTCGTATTTTTTAAGACAATTTCCACTTGGCTACATTTATTTCAGAAAGTTGTGCTATTTTCTTTGTTTCTGTGGCTTGTGCAATTTAATCCTAAGGACTATAAGTTCTACATACTTGTAGCCAGGCGCAAACTTTGCGTTGAAAGGCTGCCCAAAGCTAGAACTTTCGTTTGCACCGGCTTCCTTTAATCAAGCAACACTTCAATTGAGAATTTTAATGAAGGTCTGCTGCTCCTACGGCTAATGAGGTTAACTGAGTTGTTGCGTGGCTTACTTTTGCAACAAGGTAGAACAACAATTCTGTTGTCTAACCTAAGTTAATGATGTTATTATTTAACATCTTAATTATTTTCAATTTGAATAATTTATGAGAAATAAATTATCCAGATGAAATGCAGTAAAATTTGATCGATAAGATTATAGAATTGATAGGGTCTAGAAACTGCTAGGAAATCGCATTAAAATTTATTTTTATTTTTAAGACAAATGTTAAGTTTTCAAAGTTTCTGTAAAAGATAATAACTGCTTCATGAGGAAAGCTGTCATTCACTCGGCAAAAAATTTAAGAACTTCACGTCAATTTTGACTTTGAAAATAATTATTCTTCAGAAATTTTTGAATAATAAAATAACTAACAATTTTCACACACAAAAATTAACACCATTTTTTAATTAAAATATTTTCACTTTACGTCAATGGGAATGAAACGCACTCTTTTTTTTTTATAAATTTGCTCTTTGTTAGTTACAAACGATAGAGTGGCCTGACTATGTAAGCACTAAACCGGTTCACAATGAGCTGTGGCATCGATCAGACTGCGTTTTAATGCAATTAAAAGCGAGCATCCCCTCAGCTGTTGGGAGTCGCGACCTCCTTCATTAGAGAAACCCCACCCTGGTCCATGGATGCAAGCCTAGGGCACGTGTGTTGCATCTGAGCTGCACTGATTGCATTTGCTCTGCAAGCCGCGTGTTGACACAGAAAATTATCAATTACTTCGGCAAAGATTTATTGACGGTATAAATTTGCAGTAAAATCGATTGATGAAGAAATTGCCTCTTTATATACAGAAGTGGTTTGCTAATGACTATTCTTGCAATTAAAACGTGTGGGTGCAATATTCTCGTCAAACGATGCAAGTACGTAATGAAAGCCTTGGTAGATATTTAACTCATGTTGCAAGTGCACCAAACACACGAGGTGGAAAATGTGATCAATTTTGCGCTTCGATTGTGTCCCATATTTTCATCGAAAAGTTTCCACTCCACCTGATCCCTTGCAAACGCTCGCTTTTTCCGGCTTATATTGTTAGTAAGAAGTTCTCTGTCAAAGGACCGTCTTGGCGATTTTGCGGAGTGAATCCCATTGTGATCGGCGAAAAATCCGGAGACTCGTGAATGCGTGGAACTCGTCCAATCAACTAGATTCGCTGAATTCCTATTGCTTCGACGCATGCGAAATAATTCGTACCGAACGACTCGGCGATGCGTGCGAATGTCAATTGACGTGTGAAAGTGGAGAATTTATGCGTATATTTAGTTCACATTCAGATGAGCAGCTTTAGGCTTGGATGATCAAAATTTATATAAATTTGTTACATTAAGCCCCAGCACTAAATTTTTATAAATTTATTTCTAACACTTGTCTGTGCCCGATTTATTTGCTATGTCAAAAAACATTTAAATATCACAAAATTTACTAATTACAAATGAAACAATTAATATATTTAGTAAAAAAATCAATCATATTGTAATAACTCTTATTTTAATTTTTACTTAATTATTAAATTTTAATTTATATGCATTTCTCTTTTTTTCCTTTTAATATTTTTTTTAAAATTATTTTTAATTATGCAATTATTTTTTATCTATTTAAATATGAGCGTTCAGAAAATGAAACTAGATTTTAATAAAGCTAATTTTATCTAATGCAACATTCATAATTATATATTAAAAAGCCAACCTATGAAATTTACAATGTAAATATTAGAAATATGCTTCCTTCTGGTGTAATTTGGGAGGATACAATCCTGTTTGAAGAGCTTTAATTTATAATATTAAAAAAAATAATATAAATTTCTCCAAAAAATATTGACGTTTAGCCATAATTATTAATTAATTATTAAAAATAATCTCAAATCATGATTATGTTGTGGCAAAAAAAGGACAAACCCTGCTCAGTAGTATCTACTTTATTAAATTCGTTATAATTTCAAGAAATATTGACATAACAAATAAAAATATTTCAAATTTTGAAAAGGTGAATTTTATCTCATAATACAAAGACAATAATTAATTCCAAAAATTAAACATGCGCATTCGGGTAAAAAAACTTTAGAAGTTAAGTTTATAAAATTCAAGATTTTGTTGTCACTTGTTTAAATATGCTCTTGATGAAAACAGTATTTGAGAGTTTCCAACTATTTCCAATAAAATTTTAGATAAAAAACGGCAGAGCGAACCAACTCTCATTTTAATAAATTTCGCTTCTCTCCCTTCCGAAGCAATATTGCTGCATGCAAATGAACGAAACTTTCGGCTGGCTGGATGAACCAACAACTCCTTTATTACCATTTGGCTCTCATATCCCAAAGGACCGACAGAAAGAGAGACTGTATCAAACGCCTCGGCGGATGTAAAGAGAGACGCAGGCAATTTTGGCCCGACGAAATCAAATCACCAACAAACAATGCACCTTTGCTGTGGATAGAGTTGAAAGAACCAATCAAAAGCATCTCACTTCATCACGTCCGCTTTTTTTTTATTTCTTTTTTGTCAACCACCAATTCTCTGCGGGTCCATTAAATGAGACGACTTGCTTGCTGGACTCCTATTTTCGCAACCGGTATAACAAACAAAAAGTTGTCGAGGTTTTGCCTCAAGGATTGGTCCTGTTCGGTCTCTCATTCAGCAAATAGTTGGCGGCGAATTTCGCCCACCCGTTCAATTTGGCCTTTTTTTGTACCAAGCCCACGCTCTAGGATAAGTATTTTTTTTTCAGCTTTTGTGGAACATTACTTGCATCTATGGACTGATTCAATTCATAGCTCCAAGCTTTCTGAATACTAATGTCGAGTCTCACTTAACGGTAATTTTGTATTCATAGGCAATTCACGTCCTCGTGTTTAATTTTATTTTCCAGCTGCTGGAATGCGATCAAAGTGATATGTAATTGGATTTGCAGATATATTTAAATCAGCTTTAGAATTTTGAATAAAATTACATGAAAGCACACTAGTGAATATTTGTGTGTTTCAGACGGAACAAATCACGGTCCTATGGATTCTGTTCGTTTTGATCGTTCTGGGAAATTCAGCGGTGTTGGCAGCTTTGTTGCTCGACAGCAAAGGGCGCAAATCGCGGATGAACTTCTTCATCATGCACCTCGCAATCGCAGGTTAGTAAATGCAAAATTATTTTCTCACTTATTACATTCATAAAATTTGTATTATCAAGATACAATTTCTTTTTTATTTGTCCTGTTTATTTTTTCTCATTGACTACATAATTTGCTCCTTTTTCATTGTTTTAAGTTTTATCCTAAAATTAAAGCAAGAAAATGTAACAATAGGACAAATAAACAGCAATAATTAATGAGATTTATTAAAAAATTGGAAAATTAAAAGATTTATATTCTATTCGAATTTTTTGAAGATCCAGAAATTCAATGTTTTAAGAAGGTAGTGAGTTTATTCACTTTTCTGGATTTACAATGATCTTGATAATTATGGGCATAGTAGCTTTTCAGATTAATTGTTGTAAAATTTAAGAAACGATAAGCTTGAAATTGAGTGATTTTAACAAACAAATATAATTTTTTCTTCTCATCACAAATAAAAGATGAACATTTTTCAAAAAAAGTTAATGGATGAGAACATATTTCTGGAAACAAACAAAAAATATGGAATTTGATATCAGCTGCTCCAGACATAATAAGTGACAAGCTGTCTGCTTTTTAACGCAAGAACCATTTTCTCTCTCAAATTAATTAAGAAAATGATGAGAAAAATTTTGTCAAAAAACATTGAAGTTCACGTCGCGAGAGACAACTTTCGCTAACTAGTTTTGAAAGCGGCGATTGATTACTGAATGATTCAATTTGAGCTCCGTACGTACGCGTCAGCTTAAAAAGAAGTGTCAATCTCGATTGTCAAATGCAGACTTTGTTCGTCAATCCGCGAGATCGAATTTTCTCCTCACAACGAGCCCGGGGATTAATATAATATATAAAATCGCATTTCGGCGGCTGCGGTTTCTGTTACACGCAGAGGTAGACTAATCAAGGCAGTAATTACAGAAGCAATTAATTCGGCCCGTCGACCAAGAACCACTGCTGGGATTATAATCGGGCGCAGCAGCCAAGAGGTAAAAATGAGAGGCGCCGTCCTTCGTGTATTCCCCAGATCAATTCAAGCTAGAGCGTTTGCGAGAGAAGAAGAACGTGAGACGTAATAGGTTTCTCGTCCAAACACTGCTTCTTCTCTTGGCTCGCTATCAAAACGCCGATACTGGAAGCTGCAGAGACGCGCCAGAGAGGCACAATGGAAACAAACAACTTCTGATGTATTTGAATTGGTTCTACTTAATTTTGCACTTTTATTGACTAAAAACCTTTAAGTAACAAAAATAAAAAATATAAATAATTTAATATTATTTTAATTTAAAATTTAGTACATAGAAGTCTTCACAAAATATACAAATTAAATATTATAATTTTTCCAATTATTTAAAATTTGAATTAAAATTGTATTCTTGTTGCATGAATTATTTATTTATGAATAAATAATATCATTGACATATACTTATATTTTAAATTAAATTTAAGGTGTATCTGTGTGGGCAGAGATTGACACAATGACGAGCAACAATATACTTTGTTGTTCATTAATAACATGTAATTAGCGTAAATTAATTGAAATTCCAGACGCACCTTTCCTTTGATCAACTTTTTACGAAACAAGGCGCTGGATTAGCTTATCTATAGAAGTTGAATGGCGAGAGGAAATCCTGTCATTAAAAGTCGAGCTCCAAAAATAGACGCGTTTCTTTAGCAACCAGAAATAAAAAAGTAGACGGGGCGTCCGAAAAGAAAATTGCAGAAACTCAATCCTCAGAGCTCACAGCGGGTGACAAAGAAATATTCAAATTGCGAGAAGACGAAAATAAGGAGTTCCTTTCAAACTGTGCATGACTCTATATCTGTGCCCGTTATTTTAATGCCACAATTCACCATGTGCCTCCAATTTCCACCACTGGCGTCTCAGACGCGGCCCTTTTCACCCAGAGAGAAGGATTTCGACGTGCCATCTTGGCTTCGAGAATTCCGCCTCGTCAACGCGACATGAACATTTTTTCCCCAACCTCGCCAAATAAATGGCGGCATTATGCGCGCCCGTTTTGATATTTCCATATTCATCAGCCGCAGGCACTATTTGAATATATATGCAAGTTCTTTTTGTCTTGCCAGCGAGGAAATTAACGCGCTTCCCGGAGGCAAAAAAAGCGTGGAAAGATCGAAGAAAATCACGCGGCTCTGCTTGATCTGCGGACGGATATGCGCAAAAGCGCAATGAGAGAAGTCAGAAGTCATCGCTTGGCTAAACTGTACTAAGACTTGACTCTAGCACCCGTTTCTGCTCCCAGCTCGACCTGTAGCTTCTTGTCCTACTTCGCAGTCTTTGTCTGTGGGAAATTGCTATTTGACGTGCGCAAGGAAAGTAGAGACGAGGTCTACTTTAGTTCTTCTTGTAGTGAGCACAAATTATTAAATTAATTCACGTTCCATTAATTATGGTATATGGCATTTAAATATAAATGAATTATTTTTAGCTAATTAATTTTTTTTAATTATTTAAAGATTAAATGCACTCTTTGTTTCTTGAATTACATTTGGGTATCATTAAATAAATTTAACTGAGCAAGGCAATTATCAATGATTAAAATTTTTGATTTAATATGCATTTTAAAATATGTATGTTAACATTTATTTTGTATAAAGACTTGAGTAATTGAATTAAAAATTTTTAAATACAGGCTTTAACCGTTTTAATATTAATTTAGATATCTATCTCCTAATTATTATAACATTTTAATAAAATATATTTAACAAATAACATTGTTTTATCCATCATGCAATTATTCTTAATAAATGTATATAATCTTTAGAATTAAATTTCGCTGAATTTGTTGAATTTATTAAAATATTTCTTTCTTTAATCCTGTGCTCGTTAGTATACCAGAGAGCCTACATGATTAATTTGTTTAGCAGAAACGTGCGTTTCTGCTAAAAGCTCGGAGTACAAGCGCTGCAAAAAGGAAACAACAATGGGAGTGAACAATTTTAATTGGAAACAAGTTCGCTACCATATTCTGGTTGAATAATTAATCCCACCGATTAATGCCAGCGGTATTTGCCATGATATTTAAGAGGATTTGGAGCCATTACGGCGCGATGGAGCTAAAGTCGGAGGTACGGAGCAGAATTTTCAGGCTTTGAAATTAATTGGGCTCTTTGAACTATTAAGAAAATCAAGTATTTTAGACACTCCCTTCCGCTATTTAGTTGATTAGAAAATGGGAATAAGTATGAATAAATGATGTTAATATTTTGTTTTTCATCTAATTGAAAGTTATAAATTTTTAACAATACGATCCATTTTATTATAGAATTAGATTTTTTACTTCAAAAAATTTCTAAACAGTATGATTATTTCAAGGGAAAATATTACAAGATTCGCAACACGTTCCGTTTTATTTCAATTTTATTCTGATAATAAAAAAAGAATAAACCACGCATCTGGATAATTTTTACGGTTGAGACAATCTTGAGAGTGAAAAGTCTCGGCCACGATGGAAGATTCTACGTGTCTCGGGAGAGGAAATAACTTTGAATCACGTCATTACTTCAACCGAGACGCACACAACACAACGCAAATCTCACAGAAACGGGGTCAGGAGCGCGAGAGCAGGGAACGAAAAGGAACAAGGGATGCTGTGCACGCTTCAGACGGCGTTGTGAGTGTGAATGGGATTTTGCAGCAGGAAATAAACGCACAAAATGTCATTAAAGACTCAAATGATGCATTCAAAAGCGGCTTACAAAATAAACCTTTGATTCAACGCAATTGAAATAATAATTCTTGGAAGATTTATTTCCTCCAGATAGAACAAATAAATTGTAAATCTTTTTTTAAATTTTTCAGAAATAAAAAATAATAAGTTTTTTGTTGCGAAATAAATTGTCAACTTGTAATGAATAAAATTTCCAAGTGAAAACTTGCATTCCTAAGGGATTAATGAAACAGGAGTGGAGTTGATCAATGGCTAAATGTTTTCGCCTAAAACAACTTAATGAAATTAACTGACGACCTCAAGAAGTAGCAACTTAACTTTGGCTTTTCAGTCAAATTGCAGTTATTAAGCAGGTTTAAATGCTTTTCGAATTAAACCAGTTTCAATTTTTTTATTTATACACAGTAATAATGAAATATTGTGTTTTATCTTACTCGAGCAAACAATTCTCACGCCCTTGTTTTCAAAACTTTCTCTTCCAGAAACCATCGTTGACCAACTTTGATCCACTTTTCCTAATAAATATCCACTTAAACGTTAGTTCTAGACAAATACAACAATTTGATCTGGGCGATAGGTTAGCCCTTGGCCCAATTGCTGCGCCTTTGCCAGAACATCTCCTATCCTTGATATGGACTAACTATGGAACTTTTCGCAATAGAGCCGTCAAACGAGTGATTCAGTGCTCGCCGCGATAACTTGATCACAAAATGTTCCCAGAAAGTCCTTTTTGTCGGCAGTATAGGCGCCTACACAAGACAAAAGCCAGTCTTGCAGGCCTTTCGTGTATGTGCGAAAATGCTTTATGCAAAAATTATTCAACTCGAAGCGCGTGTAGGGAAGGATCATGGTCGAAATAATTTATTATCGGAAACTGCGTCGCCAGTATCCTTGGCAACACGCAGAGAGAAAGAAAGATTTCGCGCGCGCACAACATCCACCGCGGCGGATAATCAGCTTTTATTGCCCGCACGCCTCGTTTTGACAAAAGAAAATTTATCATCTCGTGTGTGTTATGTGTGTTTGCGAGGGTCTTTTTCTGCGAAGGAACGGCAGCCGCCGGTATCATTATTACTGCGGACGAGAGAAGGTTTTTTATTAGCGCGCAGGGGAGTGGAATTTGCTCCAATATTAGAGTGACATAAATCCCAGTGTAATTGATTGTTTCTTTATCTTGATTGGGCAACCCTTTGGCAGCCTCTCTCTTTTCCTCCTGAATGATTTACAACGTTCGGAGAAAACGTCAAATGGATTGATGGAATAAATTTTTTTCAATATTATAAAAGAGAAACAAAAAATGTTATTGCTTCAAAAGAAGCGAAATGATTAAATGAGGGGAAGTGGGTTTTTTTATCTGTTCTTTAAAGGCCATTTATTTTCAATTAATTTTGCTAGTATTGGACAATATTTAGCAACAATTACAATAGCAACTTAAATCGAATAATTTATTTCAAGACAATAATGTGATAGATAATATAATTATTTTAATTACAAAAATCAAATTTTTTATAAATTTATTTTTGCTTCAAATCAAATGGAAGTGTTTCTACCTTGAAATAAATCATGAAAACACACAAAAAAATAGGTCTTCTCGCTAAAAATTATAAAAACTTAATATAAATAATTGTTAAAACAACAATAAGGAAAAGTGAATTATATTATACATTTTGGCATTATGTGTAAATTATCTATAAAAATCTTTTCAGTGTTTTACAGTTGGTTGATATTTTTTTCTGCTGCAAATTTCCGATATTCCACCCACGCAAGATTTGTTACTTTATCGCATCTCTTTCATACATTTTTGATACCAAATTTGTATTCACTGTTTGAGACTGTCATCCATATGAGATGAATCTTGTAGCAAAACACACACGCATATGATGAAAATTTGGAAAATTCTCTCTCGAATCCCGCGGCTCAAAGCGGGAACAACTCACTCAACTCGGGTTTAGCCCCGCAGCGAAAATGGTCCAAATGTGATTTTAATCCTTTGTGAAAACAAAAGCGTGTTGCACAACAAACATGCATAAATCACTCTTTGGTGAGGCTGGGAGCGTTCGTGTGGCAGAATTGATTTAAGTTCATCCCATCCTCTCATTTCATTTCAGAGCGACAGTTTTAATTCAATTTTAAGTAATACGACCCAAGAAGAATTGATGAGAAAGCTCTAAATTTGAATAATAATGTAATTTCTTGGAAAATTATGTAGATATTTTATGCAAAATATTATATTAAAAAAGATCTTATTTAGAAAATAAGGAAATAAAACGATGAAATATTTTATAATATTGGAAATGTGAAAAATTTGCAAAAGTTTTGAAATAAGTTATTGTTCAAATTTAAAAAAAAGCCATTGAAGTACTTGCATTTCTTAGTCTGTTTCTATAAGAAATAAGTTATGTTAAATTAAATTTATATCTTTCGCATTAGACTAACATTTTAATAAAATTTCATTTAAATAATTTTTAGAAAATATTTTTTTAATAAATTTTGAATACCTGTTCATTAGTAGAAATGAAGCAAAAGATTTAAAGTTCAATAAAAAACCCTTTCACATCCATTTCGCTACACTTGATATATTGATTTTGGGTTTGTTTTTGCCAACAGATCTCAGCGTCGGGCTCATCAGTGTGCTGACAGACATCGTGTGGCGGATAACTGTGACTTGGCACGCTGGCCATGTTGCTTGCAAGCTCATCCGGTTTTCGCAGGTACAGTTCTAGAGAGCAAAGTGATTGCTACTCGGCGAGTTCGATCAGAGATGCGCGCAAAAACAAGATTGCGAGCGGCAACTTTGCAGATTTTTTTTTGCCTTGAGACTGATTAAAAGATTAAAACTCGTTCAACGAGGAAAACGTGTTACTTGCAGATAAATTGAATCGTACGTCGCGCGTCCTTGTCCTGGCTAAATAAGATTAATTGCTGCCAAGAGCAGCAGCGATCAAGAAATTTTTATATAATCTCGCATATTGCATTAGTATGCGCTAGAGGGATGGAAAAACGAGTTAACCTAATTGATAAAATGACATAAAATAATTAAAAAAAAAAAAAAAATAAATGAAAAATCAACCTTTTCACCCAAGCTTATAGAATAAGAAACATTTAGCTTTTTTTACCATTTAAATTATATTTTTTCACCTTATCGACTTATTTTATGGGATAAAAACAGGGCATTTAACATGAAGTTTCCTAAATTTTTGAGTATTATGAATGAACTATTAAGGGAGTTAATTCTGGCGCACCGTTTGCGCCTCTCTAAAATCGAACACACTCTCTCTGTAATGCCAAGCATGTTTTCCGACAGCTGTTGTTGACACTGCAATTATACGACTGTCCACAGGCCATGGTCACATACTCGTCTACCTACGTTCTGGTCGCACTCAGCATAGACCGTTACGACGCCATTACACACCCAATGAACTTCTCCGGCAGCTGTATGTAAAATTGCCATTTCTGCCCCATTGTTTTGGTCCCTTTGACTTTGGTAATAGCAGCCCTAATAGCATACTTTTCCGCAGACAAAGAAAATACACTCACCCGGAACTGATGTTTCCCAGATGTTGCTCATTTTTCTTACTTTTTTCAAATAAATTTGGGGTGAAAATTGTATAAAATTACTTACTTTAATTTGAAAATTTGATAATTGCGATTAAATTTTCCTTGAAGTCTAAAAAGTATTATCAAAATTATTGTTAATTTAAACTGTTTTATCAACAATATAAGCATATTTAATATTTTTGTGAGAAGTTTAAAAAATTTAATCGAAAGAAAAGCATTAAATTTTGACAAATTGTGTAGATCCTAATGAATTTCAAATAACTTTTTTATTTTGATAATTCGCTCAATTTAATTGAGTGCCTGCCGTTTTTGAATATGCAACACGTTGAGCACCCACGTAACACCGGTTGCCTAATTCACGCTTCTTTTACAGAAATACTAACATCTGCGTTATATCTTTAATTCTGTTCAGGGCAACGATCGAGGACACTGGTTGCAGTGGCGTGGTTGCTCAGCGCCTTTTTTTCCATACCTCTGCTAATACTTTACGAGGAGAAGGAGATTCAAGGTAAGAAAAAGCTTCGGCCGACACTCAGTAATCCTCTGCGGAGGAGCGACCAATGCGTGAAAATCCTCAAAGCCACTATTGGCAAACGGACTTGTGGCGTGGAGAAAAATAACATCTTGAGCCCTCGGTGCCATTGGGAACAGACAGTCATGTCAGGCTTAATAATACGTCTAATCTCTTTGCTTTTAAGATTTGGATTCGGTAAAAAAGAAGAGTTAATCATGTAATCAATAAACCTATAAAAGCATACCAAGCTCTCATTTCTTTTTTTAGCATGAAATATTGAAAATAACATGGATACGCTGTGAAAAATAGACGATTAGAAATTCCGCGGGTGTCTTCAGAAATTTTATGAGCGTTGCAATTTGTTAATGCAATACCGAATAGAATAATAAATTTTATCCTAAATCTTAAATACGACATAAGTAGCAAAAATGAATTACTAAAAACTTCAAATACAAAAGTCAATTTTTCAAACATTCAGATTAAATTTTGGTAGCTTTGAACAAATTAAATAGCAGAAAAGATGCGATTCGAATACGTCCAGTTTTCAACATAATACTCAATTTGTTTCATATTTTCAATTTGATCAAACGGTAAAAATGCTCAAAATAATTTTCCAAAATTTTCTTGATCAATGCAAGTTTTATTACATATTTTAGAGAACTCATTTGGAACGCCCTATTTACTTCTTCATTTGCAAGAGTAGGAAAGAATACTCGAAAAGTCAGAATTACTTACAGAAAACTTTTTTAATTTCTCTCAAGAACATCTGCCGGCCAATTGTGTGTTTGCATTTCCTGCTCTTCTTCTTTTATGCAAGAAATCATTAAGTACTCCAACGGGATGAAGATTTGAATCGATATACATATTTACGGAAAACGACAAAGAAATCAGGGGTGGCGAAATCCTCCAATCTCGGAAAATCACATTTGGCCTTTCCAGAGACAGACATCAGGGCTGTCTGTTCATTCCGCAAAAAATTGCTTTCAATTTGCGACGATCAATGCGGGGCCATTTGTGGCGGGACGGGTGACGGATGGACGATTGACCTTTTGCGTGATCCTGCTGCGTGGGGGCAGAAGGGTCGCGAGCATTGTTCCAGCGTGATTAATTGCGGCGAACTATATTATTATTATTCGGTATAATGTGGAGTCGATAGAGCGTGTCTGCGTTGACGGACGAATTTTCGCAAACGGTCTCTGCTCGACCGCTGAACATGTTTGCTCTTCATATCTGCACGGGCTCAAATATGGCACACTCATTAAGCAGGTGTTTACACATGAGCGTGCTTATGCCGTGCACACGTGAATTATGAACGACGTAGGCAGCTCGTGTGGCACTGGTTTCGTTTTACCTGCCGGGCAGGAAATAAAAACGAGAGCCACCGTTCGATGCCCAACCGTACACTTAATTAAAGGTCACAATTAATGCATTCGACTAAATCTATCACGGATGCGTTGATGCGAAAATGTTTCATTTTATTCCAATTGTAGTAAAAAGTTTTAATTAGAGAACTCTGGCTTATTAATAAGTTAAAACTGGAATTTTCATTATGTTTCACGTAGATGAAACAAATAAAAAAGTATCTAGGGTTGATTTTTAGTGAAAACCTGAATATTACATGATTTTTGCTAATTGGTTTAGTAAAAATACCCTTTAGTTTTTTTAATTAGCTCATTCTTTAGGGTGCCTAGAATGTTCTTAAACCATGAAAATAGAATTTTGCATATCCATAAATTAAAATTATCCAATAACACGCCAAAAATATTCCATTTTGATCTACTTTAATTCATTAATCTCTCTGATTTTTGCGCACAGGTCAGATGCAGTGTTGGATTGAATTCGAGCACCCGTGGCAATGGCAGGTGTACATGGTGGTCATTTCCGTGTCGCTTTTCTTCATTCCAGCACTGATCATCACGTTTTGCTACGCGGTGATCGTCATCACAATTTGGTCCAAAAGCAAAATGCTCACCGGTAAGAAGAAGCGACTCAATCGCAACGGCAACCACCGTGGTATGTACAAATCAAGTTTTGCATTTTTATGCGACCCCTTAAAAAACTATAGAAATTATACTGCAAATTTTTGGAATTGATAAACAAGTAAATTTAATTATATAATTAAGATTATGTAACAATTAATTATTGTAATAAATTAAATATAAATTGAATGATTTGAATTCATTTAGTGCTAATTTTAACTTTTATATCAGACGTATCGCTGTTGATCCCTATAATTTGCTTCAAATCTTAAGTTTGATTGTGCATTTTGATATAACAAAGTAGTTTAAAGCCTTTTTAATGTTTCATAGACATAGCGTTAATCTAAAGTAGCATCAAACTCTGAAGATAAAACCTGTTCTGTTTCCATGAAGGTTCAAGTTCTCGCAGCAGGGATGACGTAGATAGCAGGAGGGCAAGCTCCAGAGGCATCATCCCTCGCGCCAAAATCAAAACAGTCAAGATGACGTTCATCATAGTTTTCGGTACGTGATATATACCTATTGTTTGTTATACCTGGAACGACTAAAATTAGCCTCGGCGCAAAGAGCGTCTTACGAAAAGCTGACTAAATTACGTTACTTGAAGGTGTTCATGGGATTACTGCCTCTCCTCTTGGCTTGTTTCTCGGTTCCTTACGCAAATATGAGTGGATCGATTGCAGCGTCAATGCTAACAAGTTGAAACATCCAGCCTCTAGTTAAAATTTAATTAACCGCGTATTTATTGATTTGCGGAAACATCCAGATAAACTCATAGAAAACATTTCATTTAAAGCGCCAACGCTTATCCAATTAAAACAACAAGCAGGGCTTCTCAGTATGGGATTTCCAAAGTTCACAAGCAACGCAATCAAATAAAATAATTTATAAAATTTATTTACAAAATTTATAGTTGCTTTCGAGTGAAAATAGGCATCAAAGATAAGTTTGAAGCTTATTGCTAGTATAAAAAGCGGGGTCATTAAAACAACAAGAGAATTTTGTAAACTTGTCTTGTAATGAAATTCTGATTGATTAATAACACGAATCAAATAATTAACTTTTAATAATAACAATTGGGGAAAAGTCATGATTTTGTTTTATAGGCAACTTGTTCAGTCTCTTAAAATCAAATCAAACAATTGATTTATTGTAATCATTACATTTTACACGCTAGAATCAAAACTCCTTTAAATGGGTCATAAATTTTTACCACGCAATGTTTAAAATTAAAAGAATATGATTATTTACTTTTTATCAAAACCAACGATTATTTTAGTTTTCTTCTTCTAAGATTTCAAATAAATTTCAATTTGATTATTTTTAAGAGATTTCTTATATTTTGTTTTGCGCTTGAATTTTCAGTGTTCATCTTGTGCTGGAGCCCGTACATGGTATTTGACCTACTGCAGGTGTTCGGCCACGTGCCCAACACACAGACCAACGTCGCGGTGGCCACGTTCATCCAGTCACTGGCTACGCTGAACTCGGCTGCCAACCCGCTCATTTATTGCTTCTTCTCCACGCCAATTTGTCGTACTCTAAGGTAAATATAGCAACATTATATTTGAAAAAATTACTTTCATCCAGTAGAAAACTCCATTATTCAAACGCTTTCTGCTTTTCCTCATTCCAGAAACACGTTTATTGTGTTCTTTAATACGCTTTTCTTTGCCTGAGACGGCAACTGTTTTATCTTAATATAAACAGATAAGTCAGTAGCAGCTACAGTACTTTCAGCAGCTTTGATATATATTAAAAGTTTCTCTAATCATCCCCCTTTGAAGAGGAAGAGAGATCTTCATTTTTCCATTTGAGTAGTAAATGGAAGTAAAGAAGAATAATTATTATTACTTCTTAGAATTTTTGATTTTAAAACAATGAGCATTTTCTTTAAAATTAATTGCATTTTCCATTGCGTCAGATGTTTATTTTCATTTATATTCAAATAAAAATATTCAAAATGACACTGAGACTATTTTGTATTGAAACAAAGTCATTTTTATATCATTGCCGGTTCTCAATACATTATAAATTCATTTTTGGGAAAATGGACGAAGTTAAATGTTTCTTGGGCAACGATCATTTAGAAGAAGTTAAACTTTTCTCACCTCGTAACTTCAAATATACAAATTTTTTGGATCGTGAAACTTTTTAAGTTGAAAATACAATGAAATTGAAGCTTGAAAATGTAATATTGTTCAGAATTACAACTGAACGCAATTTGATATGCACGAATTCACAATTGTGTGGAGTTTATTCAAGTCCGCGCTCGGTGTGTGAAAATAAAGTGCATTCATCCGCATTCCGGTGCGAGTGAAATTGAGTGTACACGCGAGCGGTTTGCGAGAAAATCAGCCTTGAACTCGAGGAATGCATTGAACGGCCTGTGAGTGAGTGCATCTGGCTGCAAAGTCGTTAAAATCGCCGTCTCATTTATTACCATGTTCGTCGCCGCGTTTATTGACGGGTGAACGATCCGGCAAAATGCGGGCCGAGGCCGCGCAATCTTGTGCACAAACGCACCAAAGTGGCGTAGAGCGCAGAAAAAGAAATGAGAATTGGCAGAATGGGTAGGCAAATCAGCAGATTTCTCAAGTGGCTTGACTTCAAAGTAGGCATGAGTGCGTCTGGGGAAATGATGATTGTATCGAGAGCGCGGCTCCGATACGCAGTCAAGAGAGAGATACTTTTGTGTTCGAAAGTAAACAAAAAGAAAGAAACGCGACAAGGCCGGTGATCTTTCGAGAGGGCTCCGACGGAAGGGTTGTTTCGATAAATCTGCTCCCAGGGAGAGCCAATTTTTCTGCCAGCACTTGTGTTATACAACAAGGCGCTGCAAATCGGTGCCAAGAATTCTCTCTGGAATGAGACGTGCCACCCTTACTTTTATTGTAACGAGAACAGAGAAGGAAAAAAAATTAATAGTAAAAAGAGTTTTCCTTGTAAGGTTGAATTGAATTCAACGTAATGATATTTGTTAAGAGAGTTTATTCGTATATCCAATAAAAATAGAAATTCTAATTAAGAGAGGAGAGTGGGTTTGTTATATCATGTTTTTATACAAAATGTTATATAAGATCATGAATTGTGAACAACACTGGCAAACAACTTTCTAAAAATCGCTTGGTAAATGAATGTGGATGGGAAAAATAGGTGGTCACCTTTTTGTCGGAAATGAACTAAAATGTGTTTATAAAGACAAAATATAATTATTTTTATGTAAATATTCACTATTTAGATTAGAATCATCTAAAATCACCCATTTCAGTAATTAAAAACTTATTCCCATCCAAAACCACCTATTTTGAGATCCTTTACAATCATCAATTTGTATTCTATAATTTCACGTAAAATCAACTTAAGTTTATAAAAATTGCCTATATTTAAAATATAAAACACCCAATTTGATGTCAATAAATTTTGACCTATTTTTCGCAAATTTGAATTTTTCACCAGAAATATCACCTCTTTGCCACTTATTTCAGCTTAAAAAATCACCTAATTAGGCGCCTATTTCATCCACGAAAATCTGAAATACACTAGATTTTACAATTTAATTAAAAGGCTTTGAAAAAATAATGTTTAATTATTTATCATAATAGGTTTTTGGAGGCACATTTTAACACAAAGTATTCTCTTGCTGAGCCATTTCTCATAAATTCCATTGAATTATCTACTATTGCAAATCTACTCAGAAGGCCAAGAATGCCAAGATCAAATAAAAAAACCACGTTCCCTCAAAGACGGTCTTTGATTCAATCAGAGAAATTGCCAATCTGCAAACACGGCCCATAAAAATCGGTCTTCCCCCATAAAAGTGTGTTCTACAAAATTGGGCCAAAATGGCGCGACACGGTCTTTTAATCACGCGCAATTAATCAATGGAATGCTCCAGTTTAAATGAGAGGACGGGGAGCGCGTGCAAGAGAGTGAGAGAGTTAATTCCGCACGGGAGTAATCGACTTTTAATGTGTATTTATTGGACAGGGCGCGCGCGCGTAATGCCGAACGGAAGGGACATTACGGGGGCAGTCGAGCGAAGCGTCTCTCTCGCGAACGCAGACGAGAATATTACCGAGTGAGAGAGAGAGAGAGAGAAAGACGACGAGACGTTTCATCTTTTATTGAATGTGAAAGGTCCATTGTGCGAGACATAAAGCGTCCGTCTCTCTTTCTCTCTGCTCTTCCGGTCAATTTTTACGATCTTGTTTTCTATTCAGCTCCTCTCAGCGAGAATCCATCTCGCGCAGGCAGGAGTGTATATTTTTACGCTGAACGATTCCGAGCGGCCGTAAAATTTCATCCATTTCGCCGCTGCCCTCGCTGTTATTCCTTTATTCACTGCTTTTTCTGGCCACTCGCCTACTGATGAGGCTCAGCGTTGGAATATAATATCGATAATATGGTTTGAATAAAAGAGCCGGATTTGTGAAAAAATTTTCCTGTTGCTGAATTCGTTTTGAAGATGGCTCAAATAAATTCAATCGTTTATTTTGATAGATAAGAAGTTAAAAACATTCTGAGAATTTTAGAAATTTTACCTTAAATAAATGATATCTTTCTAGTATAACCCAAACCAGGCATAATTATTATCATTTTTTGTTGACATTCAACTTCAATGATTGAATGGATTCCAAAAACAACTCCCTATATTAAATGTCAAAATTCAGAGAAAAAATCAAAGTTGAGTTTCGTTTTAGAAAATTAAAATGTTAAAAATTTTCGTAATAAACATGCGCTTTTGAATGCAAAATTTAAGAGTTACTGATAAAATTCTAAAACAAAATTGAGATTTAGAAATAAAAACACATCTTAATTGTTACGCTAAGATCTATAAATTTCATCATTTAATGTCACGATGACGCAATTTGATTTTGGTCTATGAAATGAGAATATCGAACGCACCTGCTGTTTGATCAGTGTGATTGCAAGTTGATCCAACGACAGATGTTTGCTGACGCTTCGGGTGTCCAGAAACTCGGCCAACTGTAACAATCAATAATAAATAAGTACACCGCACACAAACTGTGCCTGGCAGGAGAGCGTGTGATAAGCGGCTGTTGCAAATTATACGGGAGACTCTCCAGAGAGCAGAGAAATTACAACGTCATACTTTGCGGATAAAGCACTTGAAGAGCGAAAAAAGTTGCGTGTTCATCGCGAGAAAAAGAGCGAGAAATGAGACGAGCGCGTTTTACTGCTGCTATTCGTTTCCGCTTTCTCCGTGGGTTGGATATGGAGTTGCTACTTTTTATTCAATTGCCACGCTCAAGAAAGAGCAAATTGCACCACCCTAGGGCTCCTAAAAGAGATGGAGTGACCTCAGGGCGATATCAAATTTAACCCTCGCGAAAACACTTCCTGAATTACAATGTGGATAAAATTGCTCTATTGTGCCACATACGAGTTGCACTCACGGTCAATTTTAAGGAAGTACAGTGAATTTAAAAGTAATATAATAATACAAATTTGGTTTTTTTAAATGTGATATGTACCAGTAGAAAAATTTTATTTAAAAATCTTTAGTTCAAATCGGAAGTGAATTCTTTTGTTGAATATAGATCCAGTCGATCCAGAGTGTATTGATTTGTTGAAAACATATAGGGGAAAATTTTGAGAAAATACCTCAGCCATTTTTTTATCTTGTGATTACAATCGTTATTAAAAATGCATTGCAGTGCAGAGTTTATATAAAATAAAAATTATTTCTTAACTTTAGTAAAATTAATAAAATGAAATAAAATAAAATTTTTACAAAATAAAGATAATAAAAACAAAAAGAAATAAAATTAAAATTATGTAATTTAAATTTTCCAACACAAACTATGGAATTTGGTTTTAAATTATTTAAAAAAAAAAAAAATACAAATTTATAATAATTTTAAATTAATTTTTAGTTTAGTTTTTCTGTATTTCTACATTCATTTGTTAAAATCGTATAAAATGGTTTTGTCTCAAACAATGAGAAAATCTAAATCTATAATGAGATATGAATGAAATGTCGATATTGGAAAAAGCATAGAATTTCTTCTTTACTTTAATGCTCACATCGAATGTAATCAAATTTACCAACAGGAAAGAGCAATATAATGCCCTATTGCAAGTTCTCGATATTATTGCAATAAAATTGCACTCAATCAGTAGCACGTGCTCTAGAGACTTCACCTGGGGGGTTAGCTTGCAATACTGAGAAAGTGGAATTTTCTCTTAATTACCCCGTTCGTCGCTTCCAGCAAATATTATACATTGGAGAACAACGCTTGCGCTCCGCCGCTTAATTAAAACCCACCGAGCCAATTTGAGCGACATCAAATTTGTTTTGCCGGGGGGCGACATCGAGCATACCAGAAAACTTCCTGGAGATCATCCGTGTCTAATAAGGTTACGCAAATTAGTACCAAAGCGATTCGCAACCTGCCGATTTTTATTCCTCGTCCAAAGTAACGCGACGTAATTAATTAAAAATGAGTGACAGCAAGAGAGGAAGTGCTCTATGCGAAATCTCGCGTGGGCGTTGCTAACTTCTCAAAAGCCTCTCAGCTCGCTAAAATCCGTATACGCCGTCTCAATTAATGTCAAATTATTAAGACTTAATGAGGCTCACACGGAGCGTGCATAACAATATGCGGCACCAATTCAAGCTGAAAATGTTGCAACTCAGCCGGAGCGAAATTACTCAACTCTTAATACCTGCCAAGTGTGTTCGTCTTTCATAATATTATAAGTTGTTCCACAACATGTTTATACATAAACGTTTTCTAATCAATCTTTTCCGCATGATCGAAATCCAGTCCTCTAGAACGATTGAGCCCGGCTGAAAATAGCTCTAAACGCCCGAACGGATCCACACAATACGTGGAGAAAGTGATTCAATCGCAAACTTACGTCAGAAGAATCAACCCACATACTTAATTTGACGAATAATCTTTTATTCCCCTTCTTTGTACCGCCTGAATCTTTCAAATCGTGTCACAATATTTAAGAATAAAATCAATAAATTCCATGAAAAATATTTTCAAAGCTGCTCTCAGTCTATAGATGGCCCTGCACTGATATTTTTACTGATAAAATTTCAATCGAAATCGGCCCAAAATTAAAGGAACCACTAATTTAACTTTTTTTGTTGAAATATATCTATAGAAATTTTTTAATCACCCAAAGTTTGATAAAAAAAATTAAAACAAAATAAGTTGTCAAAACAGTTCTACGTTTTTTAAACTCCATTAATTAAAAAGAATTCTCTGAAACATCACAAATATCGCATTTTTATCACCCAAAAACTGCTGAAATTATCAATTTTTATGATAACATTTCATTCATTATTATTTAAATATTTTCACCTAAAATCAACAAAATTTTCATATATTTAAAAAACACTATATTAAAAAAAATCACCCACTTTTCAAAATTTATGTTAGTATAATAAAATGAAACAAGCATACAAAATAATCAATCATCTGAATTTTTCACACAAGCATCAGAGCATCACACAAGTTTATCATTTATCATTAATTCTGCATCAAATCATTCATTAATGTTGATTGAAACTAACTTTTGCTTTTCCGTGCTGCATCAGCTCTTTCGCATCCGATTCGGCCAATTTTTTTAGGCTTCGGCAAAAAGAGATGAGACCAAACAGCACCTGTGTTTAGGTACCTCTTCTTAGTTCTCTCTCCAACTCTGATGTGTTTCTCTGCCTAATTTATCGCACAAGTTTTTCCACTGTTTCATTTTTACGGTGCTCGCCTCCGTCTCTCCTCTTTTCCATGCTCGTTCTCGCGCACAAGTTTTTAAGTTTATGTGTGCCCTCGTTTTTCACTGCGTTTTTTCTCCGTAGAACTTCTGGAAATTAGATTAGCAAAGCTTAAAATTGCAGAAAGCTGGGGTTTTAAAGTGGCTCTCGACTGCTGTTATTTGCCTTGCTGCTGAGCTTTGTATTATTTGTGTCCACTTTTTGTGCTTGCTCCATCCCTCAGTTTTTACTGCCCTGCTGCTCTCATCGGCAAATAGACCGAGGTCAAAATTTTATTGGTCGTTATAGATAATGGCTTGGCTACCCTCGTATACTTGTGGAGAGAGATAGTCGTTCACAATCAACTTTGCTCGTTTTGTGTGTAAAATGATGTTACTTGGCTACTCAGAATGTCCCTTTGTATACTTTCTAAATGTGAGCTCCAGTAGATAAAAAAAATCCGAAAGTTCCTCCATATTAAATAAAGTGGAAGTGACTGAAAATTTCACAAATTCAATAAAATGATTAGTTTTGAAATCTTTGCATAACAATTGGAAACTTTTTTTATAAAATGATTGGACGATGAATACATTTTTTCATTTAATTTTGTATAATAAGTTTTTATCAAAAAAATATATTTAAAAATATCCTTCTCGATTCTTATTTAATGTATTGAATTTTGATTTTCTTGAAGTTTTATCCTGAATATTTTAAGGACACCTAATTTGCATAGTCAAAAACAAATTTAAAAATTCCGAATAGTCTTTTATTAACCACAAAGCTATAATGTTTGTAAAAACTGGTACAAACTTAATTTGATTATGCCAAGAAGGGTTCCTCAAGAGCTTTAAAAAAAATCTTAATATATTCGAAGTTATAAATTTTGTATTTTTTGTTTCGTGTTTCAGGCGCGTTCCGCCCCTGAGTTGGCTCTCCATTTGTTTCCCTGACATGCAGAGGAGTCAGCAGGAGGCAAACAGTCGTTGTCTGCGTTACGCTGGCACCAACAGCACCACCATGACGGAGACGATGACCCACCTTTCAACTAGGAGGAATCTGCGGGTCAACGCCAACTACACCAACCTGTACAGACATCCCCCGCCGAGGGTGGCCGTCACCATAGTCTAAAGTAAGCAAATTTTTTCATCCATAAAAGTCTGAAGAGCTGCATTTTGACTTTCGTACAAACAAAAATTAGGTGCAAATCGGATATCAAGAAAATTGAAATATGTAACATGATTTTTTAGTTGATCGATATTTTTGCATTTATACAATTAAAAAGGGTCAAAATGTGTACCTTTTAAGTAATTCATCTTTGTAAAGGAAAAATAGTAAAATTATATAAAAAAAAATTGTCTGCTTCTAACTGTATAAAGATTTACTTGGCCAAAATGCTGTTTGATGTGCAGTGGCGATTTTGGAAGAAAAAAAGTATGTCTTTGCAATCAATGATCTCTGCCGATTTAAACAAACGTAAAAATCACAAATATCTTTTGGATGAATGTTTTACCAAAATAAATAATATAATATGCGTCAATCTTGGACGTTAAATCTATGTGGTGCTATATTGTTCATATTTCTGTTGTGTAACGGCACTTTTTTTTTTAAATTATAAATTGCACCTTAAAATGTTTATATCAAAAGGGGAGCACTGTCAGCTTATAAATTAAAAATATTCAAAATTTATGTATATCCTACATGTCAAATTGGTGTATATAAAAATAAACCAAACATCTTGATGTAAAAATGTATTGATGTTCTCTCAGATTTTAATAAGTGGTCATGTAATGAATACAACTGAAGCTGGTTGGTGGAAATAACAAAAATTTTAAATTAAAAATAATGTCTGTGTAAAAATGGAACAAAAAATTTGTTAAAAAAAATACTTAATAAACGGCTTGTGTGGAGGTTGGGATTTTTCTTTAAATTTCAATTCTTCTTAATCTTTATATACATGTTTAATGGATAATTGTAAAATATCTTCAATGGTTCCTGACTGTATTTATCTCATCTGAACTTTTCATTTTTCCTGTTGAAGAATTCTTCACGCTTTTTACTTCTGTCTACATGAAAGTACACAACATGTGATTTAAATTTCATTCACTTTAATTGGGTTGAATAAACACATGATATTATTCAAGCCGCACTATGTGAGTTTCCTTTTGACGCGGCCTCGGCCGCCGCCTGCTTTTTGTTCGCCCGCATTCTCAGAAAAGTCATGCCCGAAACCCACAACGAAGCCGAACAGACGGTGAATAAGTTAAAGCCGGTTATTATGTCGGCCAACGTTTTTGTGCTGTTGGTCAGCATCCCTGGAACAATTAAATGACGGTGAGAAAGAGCACAGCACATCAAAATATTATAGGCAGCCTAAATTAAATTAGTATGCAACCAGCGCGTCTTTGTCGTACCGCAGGCTGCATAACTTTGAAAGAACAAATATTATTTCAATTAAAATGTTTAGGAATATTATTCAATTAATAAAACTCTTTATAAACATAATAGAAACTTGATTTGAAAAAAATTTTAAAACTTATGTATACAGTTTGAAAGAAAGTGAAATAAAAATCGTTAAAATTTCTCAGTTTGACGTTTTCTACTTTTCGGCTAATTTAAAACAAATTTAAAATTACTTTTCAATTGGAATTTTTACATTTCTGACGATAAAAACCATAAATAAAACTTCAATGGCAAATTTAAAACGTTTATTTTTCATGAAAATAAAAAACTACCAACTTTTTTGTATTCTTTTTTTCTTTTTTTAGAAATTGCATGAAATATGTGGTCATAAAGAAGAATATGATTGTTTCTTAGTCCTTTAGCTAAGTTTGTTACAAAAAACTTTGATGACAGACGCATAGTTCAGATTATTTGGAAGTGATTCGTGATTCTCAACTCACCGACAAAAGGGCCGAAAATTATAAAAGCAATCGCCGTCTGTGCCATGAGCAGGCCGAGTGCGGCTGGCAGCCTGTCAACGGGCACGAAGGATGGGATAAGCAGAGGCGCGAACACGCTCCTAATACCCCTGCACATGCCGAACCACACGCCCAACACTAACACCAGGTTGTAGCTGCGGTAAATCATAATGACTGAAAGCAAAGTGGCCTCTCGTCAGCAAACAACAACTCACTTGCCTGCTGCGAGCAATAAGTTAATTTGATTGCTTTTCCTTACGTGCTCGGAACAACGACAGAAAGATGATGCTAAGAATGTAGAGCAAATTATCCGGCAGGTTCAACCCCAGGCCTATGTAGGGCGCGACAAACCTGAATTCCCGGAAACAATTTTTATTGTAATTAAAATGGTTGGATGCAATCAACAAAATTCTTGTGATAAATTTTGCGATCAAAATTAAATTACTTTTAGAATATTTTTTCTTATGATAACAGTGTTTTTTAAACCAAAATCTTCAAACAAAAATTCATCTTAATAAACCAAAAATTGAAAACTTTCCCTGATCATTAATTTTTGCTTATAATCGAGATCATTTTTATAAGAAAATATAGTTTTTCGCGATCTTGTCCCGTCTTCAATCAAAAAGTTAAACTGTTTTTTCACCTGAAAATGATGTCAACGGCGGCCACTACAGACTGGTAGCCGGCGATTTGCTGGATTGTGTAGCCGTGGATTTCCAGCATCAGGTACGGAATCAGCAGCATGAAATTTGTTTCAATTACGGCGAAAAACGACATGCTGGACGAGGCCAGGGCAAAGGGTATAATTTTAAAGAGTCGCAAATCAAAAAAGTCCACGATTTTGATCCAAAAACTCTTTTGTTTTTTTGTCGTAATCTGAAATTATGTAGAAAATTTATTCAAAAAATATAAAAATAAAATATTTAGTATTAATTGGGAAATACTTAAAATGAAAACATTATTTAATTTAAAATATTGCATTAATTTACCTTTGATTGGTTTAGTAAGTTGTTAGCTGAGGGAGATTCAGTTTCTATTTTGTAATTTGCTGGTTTCAAATCCTCATCCTCGTCTATTTCAGAAAGCTTATCATGTCTAATGAGAGGGAGAAAAATTGAAATTTAAACAAATAGATATACTTTTTAAATAATATACATATCTAAAAAAAACAAAAATAAAGTTTTTTTTCTTCGAAAATTCATAAAAAAATTAGCTCAATTTTACGGGGAACGCACTGTGGTTCTGAGCATGAGACGAGCGTGTAGCCAACATCGACGGAGTTGGTGGACGCCGTCCTTTTTCTGCCGGCCGCCACCGCAGCCGCAGCGGCCGCACTGTGGTCTTCAATTGGAGGGCTTCCCTCAGCGGGCACCATGTGCCAACGAACGGGTTGAAGGAGCAAAGCCGCTGGAACGCAGTGCAACACGAGAGCGGCCACGATGAGCATCGTGCCCTCGGAAGAGTAATTTTGCAACAACGAGCTCAGCACCAGCGGCATGAAGACGGTGCCGATGCCGCCGATGGCCATCGCCAGGCCCATGCCTCGGCTGCGTTGCTTTATGAAATACGAGTTGATGCTGAACAGGCTTGCAGGGCTGAGGAAGGCGAGACCACTGCCTGAGTAATCAAATAAATAAGTTTAAAACAAAATTTGTTTTTAATATATTCAGTAAAAATTTCAATATGCAGAAATAAAAAGTTTTGAAGAAAAAAAAACATTTATAATTTAATTCACGTACGAGGAAAATTTTCAAATTTCTTATTCAAACTTAAGAGAAAACATAAATAATCGAAACTTATTACCCAAAAAATAGATTTTTGTAAAATAAACGTCATTGTAAAATTTGATCTTCTTAGAAAATTACAATGATGTAAATTAAAAATGAATTCAATTATCTACTATCTTGATTACTGAGAATTTAAAGCTATATCCAGCTCAATAAAATAAATTTTTGGTGTATTCTTTGATATTGTTAAAAAGGAACATTGATTAATTGCAGTATAAAGATTATAAGAACGGAAAATACCAAACACGACGCCAATTGAGATTATGAAAAAGTAGTAAGTGTCCGCCAAAGATGAGAGAAGGGCGCCGGAGAAAAGCAGGAAAGAGCCAAAGAGCGCCACTTCTCTGCAGGAAAATCTCTTCAAAACGGGGCCGGAGAGCAATCCTAAATTTTTAATTGACCAAATATGAACGTTTCCTGTAAAGTTTATTTCACATTTTTACCAACACCATTGCAAACGGCTGCGTTGATATTCATCATGACAGTTACATCGGCTGCAGTCATACCGATTGCGTCAAACTTGGATGAAAAAATGAGTGAGAAATTGTGCACAACCGAAACCAGAAAAACCTGTTTTAAAATATTAGATAAAATAATATAAATTAAAAAGAAATTTAAACTTGCATGGCATATTCCGTAGGCAAGCGCAACTGCCCATCCCCAACCACCTTCAGGTGCCACCAATGGTATTCCCAGGGCGGAGGCCCTTTTCGAGAAGTACTTGCCATGCGTCCGCGCCGTCATCACTCGGTCGCTCTTTGCCCTTCGAAACGCTAATAAAGTGGTTCAGCGGCATGTTTTTAGCCGATTTACGGTGCAGGCAGATGAAGCGCCGGAGGGAATTAAGAGCGCGCGCCTCGTCATACTTTTATGGCCCTAGCTTGTGTCGAGATAAAAAGGAAAAAAAATATCGCACATTTTTATAGTTTAATTTGCACCCAGCGTTGAGAAATGTGTGTTAATATTGCAGTTAATTGGTGTGTCGTAAAATTGTGTGAGATCATATTGTGAAAATTTCATAGTGGGCATCGAGAATCTTTGAAATTTACTAAGTAAATAAAAATTTAGTACCTTATTAGCAGTTGTGTATGCTCTGCACACTGCCGAGCCAGAGCAAGTGCATCGAAGTATTTTATCACTCCTTTGTAAGAAATGTTTAGTTAGGAACTATGCATATTGGCAAGTATTACGCGCACTTTGCTCACCAACATTCATGCCTAAAATGGGTATAGCGCTTGGTAAAATAATACTGATGCAAGCGCCGGCTGCTTCGCTCTTATCAGTATGCAAACAAAGACACACTAAAATATAACCGGAAAAAATCCCCATTCTATTAATATCAATATTTTACGATGGAAATATAATTCCTAATTTAATATTAATTCAAATTTCATTTTAATTTGTATATTATTAAATTAAATTTTATTAAAATACAATGACCTTATCAGCAACTTCATATTTTAGTTTAAAATCAACAGGTAACTTTTTAATCAGACTTAATCCGCACTTGCTCGCTCTCGCTGCGCTTTCGAGATGGCCTCGTCCAACCCCTTGATCAGTGCACTTTGCTCATTGTAGAGCCCAGTTTTGAGCAACGCTTCTCGTTGCTCCTGCAATTTTCTCACATCGACGACTTCCCTTTGGAGAGGAGTTTGTTTCATTTGAAGCAGCTCCAGTCTCATCTTCTCCAGGGAGTCTTTCTCTTTCATCAGACGAGCCTTTTCTTGGTCAGCAAAGAATGGTTCCCTAAATTGAAAAGTTATAAGAAATTTCAACCCCTTTTGATGAATTACCGATTGATGTTGGTGAGGTTTGATTCTTTGACCTCGTTGACTTTGCGCTGACTCTTGACCCACTCTTTTGTGATCTTGGCCTTTTCCTCCTGCGCTCTTTTCAGATTTTGCTCCATCTCACGCTGGGTAAAAAAGAGCTACAGATTTTTGTCTTTGAATAATATTGTAAGTGCCTCCTCACCAACTTCTCCTTGAGCTCTAAAATCTCGGCAGATTCACTGCTCCTTTGAATTTTCTGCAACTTTGAGCATTCGTTCTCCAAGAGATCCACCTTTTCCTGAAGCTTCTTGTTTTGGTATGCCAAGATGGAGAGCTAATATTTAGGAAATTAGTTTAAATAAAATTAGACTATTTCGCTAATACTTTTGACCCAGAATCTTGAACCTGGCTTCGAAATCTTTGATTCTGCTCTTCAAAATTCACCTCCATTTGCTTCTTGTAGATTTTCAGCTGAATACACATATAAGTGAAATGAACTCTAAAATTTTCACATTATTATCTACCTTTTCCTGCTCCTTGTCCAATTCCTTGTCTTTCAACTTCAACTTGGCAATTTCTTCCTCCAGAGTGGCTGACAATTCTTTGGTCTTCTCAAGGGCTTTAATTTTTTCATATTCAAGCTCTCTCTGTCGTTCATTCAAGCGATCCTCCCATGCACGAGTCAATTCTTCCTTGTTGGCGTTCATCTAACAAATCAGGAAGCGATCAAATTAAAAAGTTATTTAAAACTCAAACACAAACCTCTGCAGTGAACAACATCTTCTGTTTCAGTTTCCAGTCTTCAAGCTCTTCGACAACTTTCGTCATCCTTTCAGCATCACTCATCAATGGAACACTACTTATTTCTGAAAAATTTATTAATTAGAAAAATATTTCCATCTAAATTAATCATCTGCACCTTCTCTAGCTCTGTAAGTGTTGACTTTTTCAACTCGATCCCTCTTCACTGGAGGTTCAGGTCCATTTTCATGTCTAGCTTTTGTCGGCTCTTGTTCTATTTCCTCAACTTCGAAGTTCTTGCTGAATTCACTTGTCATCTCAATTTCCATGCTGTCGTCCAAAGGCAAGGGAGCCTCGGAAGTAAATGCTGGGGATGGCGAAACCAAAACCGTCTCTTTCTTTGCCTCTTTGACGAATTCATGCTCCTCCAAGGGGAACACAACAAAAGTCACAGTCACTTTTGGCTGAATGTCAATGTCCTGGCTGGAGAAAACTATTTCTGTTGTCAGAGGAACTCCGAGTTCCAAAACAAGGAAGTGCTTTGCTTGAGCGACGACTGCATCTTCATGCATGAGGGAAACGTCAACTGAAGGGTTTTCATTGAGGTACTCAACAAGGGTGGACGTCTTGCTGAAAACGTCAAAGACGAAAGTCTTGTTGAGCGCAAACGATGGATCAAAAACGTTGGTTTCAAGTGTTTGCTTCAGCAGTTGGAGCTGCACCTTTGCTGAGGCAGACTTGGCAAGCTGAAAAAAATTGTCATTTTAACTGAAATACTTGACAAAATTAAAAATTCATACAGATGAGAGGTTCGAAGCAGCCAGAATTGTGCAGCTGAACTGAAATCTCTCCTTGCAGAATCTCTCACTACCGATGTATGTGATTCCATTTTTCAGGAGGAGCTCTGTTGGTTGTCCACTCAATTCCTCAACTTTTCTATCCAAAGGCATGACCTGGAAGAATGGATTTATTAGAATGGAAAATTTCCAATGATATCAATTACTTTTGGCTCCACTTTTTTGGGTTTACTCGAGTCGTCCAGAGAGACGGATAGCAAAAGTTGAGGGGAAGTTTGTGACGGACCACTGCTTCCAAGCAAACGACGCCAACCACTCTGTAAATAATCAAATTATTTAATTTTTTAAAAACTACATTGCTTCTTTTAATTACCTGGGAAGAGTCTGTCACGGACTTGAGGTTGATGACGATGTAGCCGATGCTCTTGGAATCGCCACCAGAAGTGACGCTGAAGCAATCGAGAATCAGAGCTTTCGAGGGCCTAATTCTGCAGTTAATTTTTAAGTTATAAATCATAGGCAATTATGGTTTAAAACAGTCAACCTTTTAAAGTTCCTCAGGCTCATCTTCCAGACCAACTCTTCGCCAATTTCCAATCTTGGTCCATTATTCGAGGAAAGTGGGACTGGGTCTGTTTTCAAACTAACTCCGTCCAGTTTGCCTTGCACAACTAAGAAAGATTTGTGGTCGAGCAGATGGAAGTTTGTTCCTAAGGTTAAATTTTAAATTATTTTCAATTGGTTAAGAGTAAAATTCTTGGGCAATACTAGGGCAGGTCGGCAGTACTGACTTTTAATTTTTCTTTAATTTAACATGTCCTAAGGATGAACAGACTTTGCGGAACTTTGGAAACTTTGCGGAAATTGAAAGGGAATTAAATAGCATTAAAATTAAAAGAAATTATACAGGATGACCTGCCCTATTTATATAATCCAAATTCTTGTTTAAAAATTTACTCATACAAACCTTCAATTATTTGAAGGACCAAGCGCACGACGCTGGTCATGACTGGATTTGATATGAATCCTCAAATCAGCTAATAATGTCTTCAAGGTCCGAGATCTTGAAAAGATTTGTTCAAAACTTCTCCACCGGCATCTGACAACAACAAAATCACGAATCACAATTTTCAAATTAAACAATTGTGGCTCACCTTAAACATTGTTGTGAATTCCGTAGATTTCGGCGAAAGGTTTGTTGTTGCCTCAGTAAAATTTAAGATCCGAAATATCCATAATTTAAAAGCTAAAAAAACAAATCAATCAAAAAAACGTTGTTGTTGCGCCGGTCGGATGTTCGCCAGATGAACTTTCAAACTTTCGCGCCGCGCTTCTGTTTACCACGACAAACAAAAGAAAGACGGAGTAAAAGCTGATTGCGTGAACGCGAGCATTGACGTCTTTAGGAATTAAACAAAAATGGTAAATTTCCCTCTAATCTTTTGATATTTCTTTCTAATAATCGTACCAAATTCTGGCCAAGAAAATTCCCCTTTCAACGAAATACTTTTTAGGCACTTTCATTCGCCATTTGCCAAAGAATTTCAGTTTTCAAACCATGGCCCTACCCCTCCATGTTATTAATGATACTCCCAAAGGCATGGTGACAACTTTTACACCCCAAGGAAATTTTCATCTAGTCTCTCCTCTAATTGATTTCTCATTTTTCAGTCAGCCTCTGACTTTCTGAAGGGCTTGCCATCGTACAATGAGAGCAATTTCACCAAATACCACAATGACGGTGGCATCAGGAGCAGTGCGAAGAGGCCCTCGGTGTACCTTCCCACTGTAGACCACCCCTCGGATCAAAGTATTTTAATAATTTTTGACCACTGCTTTACATTATATAATTAATGGTGAATAATTTTCAACAACACAGTCATCGTGACGGAAAAGACAAACATACTGCTTCGCTACCTACATCAGCAATGGGACAAAAAAGTAATTCGTATTTAATTTAATATTAATTTAGTTTAAATCAATCTCTGCATGAAATGAATCGTCCTCGGAACATTCTGATGTGTTACATTTCTTGTTGGCATTTCATTTTAAATTTATATAAAATTATGAAGTGGGTTAAAAACACCGGGACCCGGTGTGATGCTGGCGCCAGTATGTTATTTTCACCGGGAAAAAACGACCAATTATTGCAATGCCAAAACCGACTCTCCACTTCCGGTTGAGAATCGCAACCGGTACTGAAACACGGAACGATAAATACCAATAAATTTCACTATCATTGCAAGCGGCAGTAGTGTCGCGGTAACGCACCCGCTTCCAAAGCACAGGTTGGCGGGTTCAAATCCACGTCTAGTAATACTTTATTAATTTTTTTCAAGATTTCGAACTATACCGAAAATTTATATTCATGAAAATTCCATATTTTAATTCAAATTATGCATACATATTCCTTTTTTTTAATTTCACCAACGAGCATGCAGACGAAGTTGTAGGCACCCCACGATCCGGCAACTCGGAGTTGGGCAACTCGGAGTTGGGCAACCCCCAAGATTAATTTTTGCAGAAGCCGCGAGCGAGGGGTGGAGGCGCAGCGAGGTCGAGGACGTGGGGAAGGCCGTGCGCAGGGCGAGGACAAAAGGGCGGCTGTGTTCGTGGGGGGGCTCCGCAGGAGCCCCCCCACGATCCCCGCCCTTTTGTCCCGCCCGGAGCCGGCCTTCACCACGTTCTCGGGCGAGCGCGCCTCCAGCCCGAAGCTCGCAAACCCACAACGGAGTTGCCTACAAAAGGTGTTGTCTACGATCGGTGAAATGCGCGCACACGAAATTAAAGGGAAAAATTTATTGAAGAATTAATATTTTCAAATTAAAGCCCTTGAAACGTTTGCGGTTCTCAATGTTGAACGGTTATCGGTATTGCATTTTGGTTAAAAACCGCCTCTACTTTTTCCCGGTGTAAATAACATATTGACAAATTTTTTCCACACCGGATCCCGGTGTTTATAACATATTGACGTCATTTTCACACCGGGTCCCGGTGTTTTTAACCCCGTTCTAAAATTATCATCTTTCTTGTTTGATTTTATAAGAACTAAAATTTATATTTTTAACTTCAGAGCCATCACAAAAAGCGAGATCATCTAAATCTGGAGACAATTGACGAGGCTGGCTCCAGAAAGAGGCCAAGATTGGACAACGGAAGTGCCGGTTCTTCGAGCGCAAACCCGCCAGCTGCTGGCAATTCAAGCAACGACGCCCGGCAATAAATCTTCAAAAGCCTATGGTGTCAGTTCCAGAACATTGGGGACCACAATCGTTTGAGTTGCTTCGATATTATTACCAAAAACCCTCAACGCATCCTCCGCATTATTGAGCCTGGGCATTGTGGTCCTTTTGCAAAACAATCCGATTCTCTCTCCCCACACTTGAGGAATGTTGTTCGATCGCAACAACAAGTACGTTGAATTTGTTTTCTTATGTATCCGATTTGATCGTGCCAATGTGGTTGCATTTTCATGGTTTATCTCATAAAGCTGCATTTTGTTTTGTTTTGATTGAATTCAAAAATTAATTTCTAACCGACATAAATATAAAATTTCTTTTGGAGTTGCACAAAACGCATCGTTCTCCGATTAAATTGGAGAGGATTTTTAAATTTAATTGGTTCGGAAAAGTGAAATTGACGGGATTAATTATTTCCAGAGTCCAGCATATTGTTGATTCTGAATACTTTGTACGCATTACTAATAACTATTTATTGTAAATACATCAAATAATATGCCATCATAAAACTTGAAAATATGATTTTCTTTCAGAATCAAACTCCCAACAGATTAACGGCTACAATTTTTAAATTTATTCACGGTAATTGTCCAATGATGGTGCCGAGAGCCTCATACAGAAGCTCAGTTGTTGTTCCCACTTGGTAGGAATCCAGGGAAATCTCATCTCCGAGTAAATAAAGCTCATTATTTATGTCTGCCATCGAAGCTTTGATCTCGTCAACGGCTGTCCCGTTCTGATTAGCAGATATTTTATTTAACCATTTATAACGATTGCATCTTTGTAACTCACTTGGCCTTCTAAAATTGCATTCAAAAGGTTGTTGAACGCCACAACCTCATCACCAGACAAACTAAGCGCTGTTTCCTGGACCGAATTCACGTTATTTGCCTGGGCCACCAAATCACTTTGATTTTCCGGCAAATCTATAAAATTATACCTTAATTTGACTTCTTTTGGAAATTATTAAAGTTTTACTCGAGTAAGATGCTGAGGATAAGTTGGTTTCAGTTTGGTTCAAAAGCCGCAGGTGCTTCACAAGCTCCTTGCCTTGTAACTTTGCTTGATAAACCAGTATAGACGAGGCCTGATTGATTTGGATTTGTATGTTTTCTATGTCGGCAAATGTTATCTGTGTCAATGAATATTGTTTACACTAAAATTTCCACATCTAAATTGACGAAATTTACTTTAATGAAAGGCAAATTCTCCTGAATACTGGAAACGCCTGGTTGTACTTTGGTCCACAAAAGATCTTCGATGTCATTCATGACGTCGAGGTACTCCTGCGTACTTGCGCGGGCGTCCCACAACCTTGACAGGGCCACATCGACGTCTGCGTCCAGATCCCTCCTCCATTGCTTTTATCAGGCACTTTATGAGCTGAGCTTAGAAATTAGAAAGTAAATAATACCTGACCAAGGACTAAACCAAGGTTGAAAATGACACTTATCGCCAAAAGAACGCTTTTCATTTTTCTACTTCTTCTAAATGCGTCAAAAGAAATATTTATTGCCGCTCACTGGATGCCTTTTTAATCTTTGCTTGGTACAGGGAGGTGATAAGGCCTCCTCTGGACCTTGCGACTGATAAAAATTTTTAAAGTAAATTGAACGGGAAATATTTTCTTTTATTGTATATTCCGGTATATTTGACTTATTTGCAAACAAAATGTATTATTTTTATTGATTTTTTTGGTCGGCCAAATACACGTGAAGAGCTTTGCATATCAACTCAGCGGCTTTGGTTAGTTCTGCCTTCTCGTGATAGGCCACTGCTAATCTCATGCAGTTTGTTCTGTTTGCGGAAAAATATTTTCCTGGATGGGCAGTGGCACCAAAATTTTTCAAGCTAAAGTCGCAAAAATCAGACGCATCGATTCCACATGGCAATTCAAGCCAAACGTAGTATCCTCCCTCAGATTTGTGAAATTTGCAATTGGGTGGTAGATTCGTCGACAGAACTTCCATCATAGAAATTATTCGGTCCTATAATGCACGGTAAATTAAATCAATAAAATGATTTTTATTCATTTTAATCTCAAGAAAATAATAAAAATGCGCAAAATTTTATTAATAATAAAAAAGTAATTTAAATTGTAATTTTCAAAACTTTATATACTAGTTTTAATTTACCTTAAAAGTGTTTTTTAACAGTTCAAGGTGTTGCTTTTGTAACCCAAGCTCAATTATCGACGTAATGACTGCCGACATGAAATGGTTCACTGATCCACTGCTCCGCAAAATTCCCCTGAAATTTCGGTCAAAATTTTTTTTTTTATAATAACTTTTTTTAATATTACGATTTCTTCAGTCGTTCAACAAATCTGGGTGGTGCCTCGAGCCATCCCACCCTGACCCCAGGTGCGAGGATTTTGGAAAAAGTGCCATTGGAAATGACGTGGCCTCCGAACGATTGTACTTGGGGTCTGTCGTAAGCGAAAAGGCGTTTGGGTGGATTATCGTGCGCCAGCAAATTGTAAACGTCGTCACAAAGAACAAGCACTTCAAATTTTCTCGCAAGCTCAATTAATTGTGAACACCTCTCTGATAACAAACGTGGTCATTAAGTAATAAAATTAATTTTCGAGCTGTTGCGAAATAAATTCTATATACTTCGACTCAAGTTGGTTCCAGTCGGGTTTTGAAATGCGGGGATGCAGTAAAGCATCGCCCAAAAGGGTTTCTCTTCGCTTGTGTTCCAACTCTTGACATTTCGCCACATCTGCAGTTTTTTCTCCAAATCTCCGACATCCAAACCATTGTCATCCATTTCAACTAAAATAAATAAAATTGATTCAATTCCCTTTAATTAAAAAAATAAATTTAAAATTTTATACTAGGTTCAACAGATGAATTTGGGAATTCTTTGAAAACGTCCAGGGCTATCATATATGTGGCACTTTCTACGAAAATCATTCCTCCCGGAGTGAGCAAAGTGTTCAAAATAATCTGCAATCCGTGGGTGGCTCCACAAGTCAGAATCAAGTCAGATCTAATAAAATTAATTTAAAATAGCGCATGATATTTTTTTTTAAATGCACATCAGAATTCGGCGCACCTGTTCACTTTGTCATGATAGCTTTCAGACAAAAACTTTGAAAGCACCTCTCTGAATTCCCAGGATCCGGGAGCGATTCCATATTGAAAGACGTTAACATCTTGAAATTTTTCCTATCAATAAGTTTAAACAATAAATGCATTTTTCTATTAAATTTAATTGCATTTGCAAAAAAGTAAATTTTTTATGTTTAAATGTTATCAGCAGTAATTATAAGGGCCCCTTAAAAAATTCGGTGTTTTAAAATTAGTGCGCAATAATTATAGAGAACTAATGAGCCATCATAATTGATGGTGATAACGTACTATTGATTTGCTTTTTTGTAATGGCATCATTTGAATATTTAAATTTATTTTCTAAAAACCTCTGTCTCTTTTTCTATTTTTAAAATCTCAATCCTCTCATTTAATTAAGTGATGCTAAATTGAATAAATTTTTTCTCAATATTTTACCATAGTGTGACTCCAAGCTTTGGTGAAAAGCTCGGAGCACGCGTGCAAGAGGGAGGGCCCCGGAGCACCAGCCGTCAGCCGGATGACCCCTTCTTGCTCCAGACCATCACCTACGCTGACGTCGAAGAGGTGCTTTAAGGGCGGGTCGTCAATTTGCTCAGAAAACGGCATCGCGTATTATTTGGTTGCGGCACAACTCGGAATTCTGCGCTCACTTCAAAGGCCTTATCAGCTGGCGTTGTTTGGCATCATCGTCTGCTGAAGACAAACAAGCAGCCCGCATCGCATTGTGTAGTGAATGAGCACCGATTGAGCACCAAGTCGGCGGCTGCGCGTTACTTAAGTGCTTCTGGCCACCACAGACTCGCAGCAAGCATGAATAAATGTTTAATTATTGTATGCAGACAGAAAGCAAAACCGTATTTTATAATTTGAAGTTTTTTTTTAAATATCCAACATAATTAAATTTGTGAAAATTAAGCTTTTAATTGAGAATCATAAAAAAGGTTGTTTTATAAGCGCGGTATCTTATCTAAGAATTTTTAACAAAATGAGATATTATTTTCAACAACGGTTTATTATGTTCTTACTAAAAAGGCAACGACTATGCATGTCTATTTGCACAATAGGAAAAATGAGGGCAGGATTCTTAGTATATCATTGCAGGAGAAGAAAATTTTTAAGGTGGATTTCTTTAATGAAAAATGCTGTTCTTCAAAAGCAATTACTCTTTATAAAATGTTAAATTACAAGTAAATAAAAAGAATTAAAATTTTGAAAGTTAAATTATAAAATGTGGTATAAAATTTTTCTTGAAAGTTTAAATTTTAATTTTTCACCACCGTTACATTTTTTCTTTTTCTCCGTAACCAAGAAGACTTTATAATACTGCATCTGACGCAATATTAGATTAATTTCGATGAGGCAGAGCAGGAGTGGAATTAGAGACAATTTCTTTAGAATGAGTTAACAGAGTGACGCGCAGTCGGCGCATCACTTAATGATCAACATTATCTTTATTTGTATGACTTAAGACTTAATCTTTACATCAGTCGCGGTTTTTTTATTAGCCAAGTACTGGTTCAGGTAGTTGGTGCGGACGATTCCACCGTGGATGTGCCCGACGCATGTTTGGATTTGTCCGACCGCCTCTCCGCACTTTTTGTGCTTATCTGTTTAGTCACGAAAAATAAATTTGAGTGAACCCTGAAATTATTTTAAATAATACCGTGATCAGCAGCCAAGTCTTGAGGACAGTTCTGAAAAAGAAAAAAAATACAGAAATTAATATAAATATTGAATTTGATTCTAAATATGTATGCAAAGTGAATCACAAGGATGTCGTGCGAGTTGCATACTTTTAGTAAAAAAGCAATACTTACAAGAGCGATGGCAGCTTGCAGGCACTGCACCACGTGGACCGATTCGGTTTTGCACGTTTTCTTCCTGCGGTTTTCGCGGAATGAGATCTCCTTAACGGTAGTTCCTGAATTTGAGAATAAATTAATTCAATAAATAAAGTTGTAATTTCCATACCGTCGGTGAAATTTTTGCACATGTCGACAGCCTCGATCAAGATGGATTTCCAAGGGTCACTTCTGCCTTTGGTGATGAATTTGGCCGTCTTCTGGTAATCAATATCGCCGGAAGAAGTCATCTGGTAATATTTACGAGTTAAAATTGTAAAAAAGTAATAAAATTTAGTATATTCTTACCAAATTGTTTGATTGGAAGATACAATCAGCAAAGCACTGAAAAGTTAACGCATTAAAATGAAATTTAAATTAAAATTATTGTAATTATTTACCACTCCAGGTCCAAACAAGTTTCCTAAATTATGAAAAAAAAAAAAATTAATTGAAAAATGCATTTTTTTTTTTAGTTTTTACGCAAAATAAGACCGGAGTAATCAAGCTGGTAGTTTTTGCGCGAGTCCTGGAGTCTGTTTAACATGACGCCGTTCAGCAGGGTGTCGGCTTGCTTGCTCTGCTTTTTGTTGCACTCTTTTTGGGTGGTTTCCATGGGAAACAGATCTTCCACAGGCATTGCGCAGCATTCATCAGAAGTACGCTAAATACATTTTTTTTATTATTGTTTCCTACTCATTTTCATTGAAAAAAAAAATTAAAATATTTTTATAAAAATTTCATTTTTTGCTAGTAAATTCACATTATAAATTTAAACAATGATATCATGCGTGGGACCTAAAAGTTTTCGGTACTTTGAACTGTCTATAATTTGGAAGAATTTATACCGATCGCAAATAAAAACGAGTGGCGGCATCAATAGGCAATAGGGGCTTTTTTGATAAGAATTAAGGCCATAAATATTGGCGCGCACGTCAACTGTCAAAGATCGGACAGTATTATTTGTTATTTTGACATCGTCATTGATATTTTTTGACTCACTTCGAAATTCTGAAGACCACAGTTCACTCTTTTCTGCTTTCCAGTGGTTGTCGTAAAAGGAGACGTGGTTTCGATTTCGCTCGTTGTTGTCTCGTCATCGTCAATTAGCTCAACATGACTCTCGGAAGATTCCTTGGCTAAATTGATTTTGAATTAATTTTAGGTTTCAATATTCGAGTAAAATAATTTACCTAAAGCCAAAGATGATCCTACCAGAGCGCAGAGCTGTGTAATAAAAATTACTTAAATTAAATTTGGTGAATTCAAAAATTTTTCAGAGAAACGGAGAATGAAAAATTGAATAAATTAAAGTAATTAAAATTTAAAATGTATTTTTAAAATGAGGATAATATTTCCAAAATTTTTAAAAGGATTCAAGGCATTCAAGCATAGCATTATCAGTGGGAATTAAAAATTACAAAAAAGTTAAATAAATCTAGAACTTTTTCTCGTCAATACTTGCTCTTTTTGAAACTCAAAGAGAATTTTTTTTGAATAACAATTTTTTATAAAGATTCGGGCTTTTCCTCGTTGCAAAAAATTGTTTTTTATTCAAAAACAAACGGCTCGCTGAATAAAAAACAATTTTTTTGCAACGAAGAAAAGCCCGAATCTTCATTTCCATGATCATCTCCTCGAGCGTCAACTTCTTCAAACAAATTTTTAATAAATCAACTGTTTTTTCAGTTAGAAAAAACAAAAGTTTGGTAGACATGGGTATGAAAAAAAATTTTAACTCGAAGGAAAAACGCTCACCAGGAGAGTGACAATTGGTTGCCAGGCGATCATGATGCTGCTGGATGAATTGCAGAGGCTGCGAGAGTGATGATGTGAGTGCAAAGTACGCGCCTTTTATACCTGAGTGCAACCTGCATACATTTCCTGTCGATAACCTAATATTATCAGGATGCAACGCCGAAACTCAAATGTGTGCCAACATCATTCGTGCGCTTTATTACACTTTTTTTCGCGATTGCTCCACATTTCGGCGGTCTCTTGCGTGAATACTGTGGAGTCATCAATCGCGCGACTATAATAATTTCGTGCCTGAAATGTATGCTACTGTTATTTACACGTTTTTTAACACGTGAGCATGGAAATTATGTAGTTTAAATCAATCTAAAATATAAAAGCGCTTGTTATTAGACAAGAGGTTTTTCAATTTATGGACACATTTTAATATTTTTTATTTTCTGTTCTATGTTACAAATTGGACGCATCTCATTGAGTTATCTAATCATAGTGAACACAATAAGTAATTTAAGATAAATGACAATAATATTCTTTTATTTAAAATCAAAACAGCTTGTTTGGAAAATAATATAGAAACATTTTCTTAAACCTAAACCAGCCCGCTAATTTTTTTTCACTTCAAGAACGTCCATGAACAATCCACACTTATTATTTTACCTTACATGATATTAAAATTATTTAAAAGACTTAATAATAGTAATATTACTGAAAAATGAACAGAAAAATGTCGTATTATTATTATTTTTACTTACTATAGCGGCCAGCTTTAATTGTTATTATCATTGCATAAACTTTTATTGTAGATCATGATGTGTGTATGCAGGAAGAATTACCGCAATAAAGTGGAGTTGATATAAAAATTCTATAATTCAATAATCCGCGCTTGAAATATAGCTGATAGTATACAAACTCAAGTCAAAATAATGTTTGCAAATAAAAAGAAAGAAAAGTTATCATAATTCTCCTTGATCCGAGGTATAAATTGCTTGCTTGCTGATTGCAATCATCATTTGAAATTATTGGCGTCAAAGGCAAAAGTGAAAAATGAAGGTGGTGAAGCGGTTTTTGTTACTGAGCTTATGCCTTTACAACTTGGTTAACTTTTCAGAAGGTAGGTGTAATTAAAAACTAATTATTTCATTCAGAATTAAGAAAATTACCACCTTTAATGTTTTTAATAGCAATTCAGAACATAAAATTTTAATAAGAAAAATATTTGATATTTTAGTAGCTAAACAATAATTTTAAATATTTGTTAACTTCAATATTCTTTTTTCCAAATTAAACGCAATAAGATCTCCGCGTAAATGAATTATATTATAACCAGCATTTGTTGCATTGCAGCCCTTCTCGGTGACCCTTGCCCTACCCCCGAAACAGGGGTTTTTTGCTCCACCACTGTTCCTAATTCAATATGCGAAGAGAACAAATGTGAGTGTGACGTTGACAATGGGTTTATCGAAGAGGAAGGAGGAACCAGGGACGTGTGCTTTAAAAGTAAGTCTCAAATGCAAACATTTTTGTTATTGCTCTAATTTGTGGAAATTGTTAAGTTGTGTGTAAAAGAAAGGAATTGAACCAAAAAATCTTTTAATAAATTCTAAATTGACTTATTTTGTTCCCTAAGAAACTGTTATTGGAGACGATTGCAAGATTGGTCCTCAATGTGACTACAACGATGCAGTTTGTAGAGATGAGATTTGTGGATGTCGGACAGGATTCGTAGTGTTCGGAAACACGTGCAAACAGAGTGAGGAAAATAATTTAATTATCCGGTCATTAATAATTTTGCATTAATTTTTTTTCCATAGAGATAACCACCATTGAAAAGGACCAGTGCGAATCGAATGTTCAGTGCCCAGAAAATTCCCGGTGCGTGCAAAATTCAGGTACACCCTCGATGTGGTGCAAATGCGTCAACAATTTCGTAGCAAATGGAAACGGCGACGCCTGTTTGCGAGGTATAAATTTCATAATAATGAAATGCTGAATTTTACCAAAATTTTATTTTAAACAGTCACTGCAGTTTCTGGCGATTGCGTTGAAGATATTCAGTGTTCAAGGTCGGACCCAAACTCCGCTTGTGCGGAAAACAAAAAATGCACGTGCAAAAATATTTACTTCTATAGCTCTGCCTTGAAAAGATGCGAACGAAGTAAATTAGAAAATAAATTAGCTAATTCTTTGATTTATAACACACAACGTTTAAATTCCACAGAGGCAGTGGCTCCTGACATGTTCTGCGCAAGCCAAGAATATTGCGACGACATTAATGCTGTTTGCGAACTGCCAACACCTCCGTCAATTAGGGGCTTATGTAAATGCAAAGGCGATACCAATTTCGATGTGACCAAAAGTTTCTGCGTGCCAAGTAAATTAAATGTTAAGCTTTTGATATTGCGCTGATAATTTTATTCATTAATTAGATTCTCTGAACGACGGATGTTTCAACAATGACCAATGCAGCTCTTCTGTGCCCAATTCAGTTTGCAGGTTCAACAATGGTTTGCGTGAAAACGTTTGTACTTGTCCCGAGAATTTTGTGCCGAATAGCGATTCAACAAGATGCTTACCAGGTGAAAATAAAACTATTAATTCATGATGTCATTGATATAAAAAAAAAGGATCATGCAATATTAATAGAATATTATTTATTTTATCAAAGTTGAAACAAAGGTACGCTTCAGAATTTAATTTAGCTAAATATTTACCCTTAATTTGAGCCTAAAGTAACAACATTTTTTAAGAAAAAAAAATTTTTTTTTTCTCTTTTTTAATCATATAATATTATTTACAAGTAAATAATATATGTATTAACGTTCTTATAGTTTTCAACGCGTTGAATGTTGATTGCCTGGTTAAATCCCAATGCAACATTGACAATTCAGCATGTCGCGGTCCTTTGGGACAAACCAAGTGCGTTTGCGATCTTGGCTTTGTTCAGAATTTAGCAGGGATTAGCTGCTTGAAGGGTACGCATGGTCTATTTTTTGAAACATTTTATTAGTGTTCCTTTCCACAGGTGCCAGTTTCATCAACGACGTCTGCGAAGTGTCAGGCCAGTGTGCTGTCCTCAGTGGTTCGGCTTGCACTTCAGGCAGATGCCTATGCCCGGTGGCCACACATATCCCAAAAACCGACCTCACTGGCTGCATACCGAGTAATCAATTTAACATAGTTTTGTGAAGATTTTGGCATTATTTACAGTTTTTTGCTCTTTGGAATCTTATTGATTAGGATAAAAATTATATAATAAAGGAAGTTACTAACTTTGTTTTCCTAGAGGTCAACGATTTTGTTACTGACTGCAATCAACTCAACCAATGCACACAGGCAAATACATATTGCGACATTCTTAGCAATAGGTGCACATGCAGTGCTAAACATGTACTGGTGGGAACCTCATGCGTCAAAGGTTGGTGGAACTTGCAAATTTTTTCTTTTTAGTTTTTTTGTCATACTTTAAATTTCCTTAAAAACTAAAGAAGAGCAATTTTTTTTTATAAATGAATTTTGAAATTTATTGTGTTAATCGAGCAATTTAAAATCATGGCTTGCTAACAAATGCCTTTTTCCCTAAAAAAGACATTAGCTAGGATTCTTCCACCATAATTAAAGTGTTATTTCACAGATAATAATTTTTTCAAAAACCATAAAAATTCAAATCACCAATAGACCAAGAAATACGCCAAAAATTTACACATTTCCAAAATTTTACAGTCGCTGATAAATTGGGAGATTCGTGCTCATCAAACGCGCAGTGTCCTTTCGAGAATGCAGTGTGTCCAGCTGGTGCGACCAGAGTTTGCAGTTGCTCCGCCAATTTTGTGGCGAACGCCGCAAAAGACAAATGTCTTCCAAGTAAAAGAATCAAATATGAAATTTGAAAGATAATTAATTTTTTTGAATTTGGAAGCTGTCGCATTCGGAGGAACATGCACCGAGGGAGTTCAATGCACAACTTCAGGAGAGGCAGATTGTATTGAAGGGAGTTGCAGTTGCAAAAAAGACTTTGTTTTAGCCGCAGACAGCTGCCTTGCAAAACGCAGTAAGTATTGTTTTCATATAATTCAATTAATTGAATTTAATATTTTATCTTTATATCTTTTTATTATGAATAATAATAATACATACATATCGATTTTTAATTGATACGAATTATTTTCTAAGGCTGCTTGATAACTTTGAAATTAAATTACTTTTGTATCAAACTGAATTTATGATTACAACTTCAGGGTTGGGCGATGATTGTACCAACGATGCTCAATGTCAGTTGGCCGAAAATCTAGATAGGGCTTTTTGCTCCACCAACGGAAAGTGTGATTGCAAATCACCATTCACTGCCATCGTTTTGGAAAATAAATGCAACTCTGGTAAGGAAATGGACTTGTATTTTGAAGACCTTTCTCTTTATTTTGAGTATTACTTTTTCAGGCGTCCAAAATACTCTGGCCACTGCAATCATGGCGATTGCTTTGCTTTTTGTGAAATTAGCGTGATGAAATCAGGATCCATAGTATATTATTTGTAAAATTAAGGTAAAATTGGAATCAATAAAGTCGAAATGTTTCTGTTTAATAATTTAGCAACTTGTCTTTTACTTTTTTAATCCATATAATCAACGTAAAACGATACACCATACTATAAAATTTATTTACAAATAGAAAAAGTAAAAAATAAAAAATTTCAATCATCATGACTCTTTGCAATTGAGAAATGCATAAATGGGGTTGAAAAATGAAAAATATCACTACAAAATAAATAAGAAACAAACAAACAACGTTCAATAATTAATTTCCAGTCTTTACTGTGAAACTTGTAAAATTGTAAAATCCTCACTTTTTGTTCAATGCAAAATTCAAAATCATCAACTAAAAATTTATTGATTTTAAAGTAAAAAAATATTATTATTATTTGAGAGCCATTAAATTAGAGATTGAGATAACGGTTTTTCTGTTTAATTTTAATACAGTTAGCCTCAGGAAGCAAAAAAAAAGATTATAGTTATTCACGGTTTTTCACTAAAAAGTAAAATTATTTGATTTTATTTATTTATTGTTTTTCATGCGCTGATGATATGTACAAATCAAATCACAATTTCTACAATATCTAAAATGAAACTTACTGAAATTAAATTGAAATTTACTTTTCTCATAAATAGACACGCCATAATTATTCGTACACATCTTGCGCGCAACAAATCTTAGAGCTCATTTCCTCCTTTTAAAATTTTTGTCAATGACCCAGTAGAATAAACTATAATAAATATTTAATTATATATTATAACAAAATTATTCACTTCGCAAACTCCCTTGTCACGATTTTGGTATCTTACCAATATGCCTCGTCTGCTCTCATTTTTCGCACTTGCTTTTAAGTTTTAATTATTAATTTACTTTTGGGGCTCAACATAAATATCTCATTTGTCTTGTGATATCATCGCAAAGAGCAAACAGAAATTTCGCACGATCCCACGCGAATATGTGTGCTTTTTATGTAATTTTTAAGTCAACGCACCTCAATAAAAAAATTTGTGGAATAGAGTTCTTGTATAAAATGCACGGATCGCCTGAGTAATGCCATTTTTCCCAACGTCGCACGGTGGACAAATGCATCATGATGGACTCTGGGAAATATCTCATCTGTTTTCTCTGCTTAACTTGCGTTATATCGCCTTTATACGCTGGTAAGTTTTTCTTACAATTAGTAAAAAAAAAAAAATTGTCGATAATAATATATTTTAACCAATACCTAGAGTAAATAATTTTACTAGCAAAAATAGAGCAAAAAATTTCTTTCTTGCATTAAAGTCTAATGCAAAATCGGCAATCAGCGCATTATCAAAACACAAATCTATTTATTGCACTTTTTAGGCCGCGTTATGAACTAATTAAGATGAGCAATGGCCATTCCACAGCATTTTGAAATTCATTATCTAAATCGCGAATAAGCAAGGGGACTAAACAATTACATGTGCGTGATAATATGTTCCAAGAAAGCAATCGTAATGCTTTTTATCAAGTTATTGTCGATTTCTTTTATGATGATTCAACGGAGAAATTTATTTTTATTTATGCTTTTTATGTTCTAAAATCCATTTCTAATTTAATTGGAACAAGTTTTTTTCCATTTATAAATTAAAAATAAATTTTTACTGCGATCCCACAATTATTTAGATCGCGTCGCTTAAAATAAAATCGTCACATTGAAATTATCTGATGAGTATAATATTATATTGTAATTTTACAATAATTCATTTTAATAACTTTTTACAGACTATTAAACAGAAAAAAATCGATCGGAACGTTTCAATAATTGTGTGTAATAAGATAATTTTCAATACACTATAGTACACTTTAATATAAATTTATATTATTTAATAAATTTATATGCATTTCAATAAACATTTTTCATTTATGCGTGAAATTAAATAACTAACCAAAGCTCTGAATTAATCGATATTAAACCAGCAATTTGTTGAATTGCAGCCCTCCTTGGTGAAGATTGCACTGGCGATTCGGATTGCTCCACCGTGCCAAAGTCAATCTGCGGCAACAACAAGAAATGCGAGTGTATTCCTGGTTTTATTGATAACGTGAAAGGAGGAATAAAAAATGAATGCTTCAAAAGTAAGTCCCGAGCCAAGTTTTGCTTCTCTTTCTTAGTCACTGCAGTATGAGGCGATCATTGTCGAATTTTTAAAAATTGACTCTCTTAAATTGTTGTTTAAAATTTTACTAACATGTGAGATTTACTAAGCTCATATAGCTCTTGGCAGTCAATTTAGGTGAAAGATTATATTAGTTTTCATTGATTTATTAGTAGGATACAAAAATCCTTATATTTAAAAAAATATAACATTCTATCAGTTTTTACTAAGCTGGATGACTTTACGAAGCTAAATTTACGCAGATTTGAAAATTCACTGTGTTCCCATTATTGTATTTTTATTGGGCCAAAAAATTCCTTTGCGATCTTGAAATTTTTCAGAACCACTTATCGCTCTTTTAAAGATAACGTTTGTCGATAACTTTAAAATGAACCGTTTGAATAATTTAAATATAATATTGAATGCAAAATAATTTAAAAATAAATATTTGCAGTCGCTGATAAACTGGGAGATTCGTGCAAATCAAACGCGCAGTGCCCTTTCGAGAATGCTGTGTGTCCAGATGGCGCCAATCGGGTGTGCAAATGCTCCACAAATTTTGTGGAGAATACCGCAAAGGACAAATGTCTTCAGAGTAAGAACCAAATATTCACAATTAATATTTTTACTTTTATTGAATTTTGAAACTGTCTCACACAATGTTCAGAACATGCATTTGAGAAATGCTTCATTTCGTGAAATATTTTAAATGTTCTTTTCTACAGGTGCCAGTTTCATCAACGGCGCCTGTGAAGTGTTAAACCAGTGTGCTGGTCTCATTGGTTCGACTTGCACTTCAGGCAGATGCCAATGTCCTGCTACGCATATTCTAAAGACTGACTTTTCTGGCTGCGTACCGGGTAATAAATTTAAAAATGATTCTGTGAAATATCCTTCAAAAAGAAAGAATAAAGTATTTTATGTGGATTTGAAAAATAAATTACGAAAACAATAATAAAATGTAAAAAAAATTAACTTACTTTGTTTCCGCAGAGGTCAAAGATTTTGTTACTGAATGCGTACAAGTCAACCAATGCACGGCGGCAAATATGTATTGTGACATTCCCAGTAAAAGGTGCACATGCAGCGGTAAACATGTACCGGTGGGAAGCTCATGCATGAAAGGTTAGTGGATAAAAAAAATATAGATGGAAAAGTCTTTTTGATTTTTTTATTTAAATTACTCCAATAATTCTAATAAAGTATCTTTGAAAACCAAGTCATTCTAATTAAAATTATGTGAAACTTAAATTAACTTTATATGTAAGTCCGCGTGATCTTTTAATTGAGATAATATTTCAATATTTAACATTTTTGACTAATGTTTTTATGTACTGAAGTAATGTTGTCATGATTTTCCCCCACTAACTTTACAGATTTATTAACCTTATCCATGTGATTTGAAACAATAGATTGCTAAATAGATTCATTATTTTGCTGACCTTTCCCACTAAAATTAAATCCTACCACTAATCGCTCTGTTAAAGATAACATTTGTCGATAACCTTACAATTAAACGTTTGAATAATTTAAAGATAAAATTTTATGCAAAAAAATTTAAAATTTCAACAAAATATTTGCAGTCGCTGATAAACTGGGAGATTCGTGCTCATCAAACACGCAGTGCCCTTTCGAGAATGCTGTGTGTTCAGATGGCGCAACCCGGGTGTGCAAATGCTCCACCAATTTTGTGTTGAATGTCGCAAAGGACAAATGTCTTCCAAGTGAGAACCAAATGTTTGCATTTAATATTTTACTTATTGAATTTTGAAGCTGTCGCACACAATGGAAAATGTACCGAGAAAGCGCAATGCACAACCACAGGAGAAGCAGATTGCGTTGAAGGGATTTGCAGTTGCAATAAAGATTTCGTTTTTGCTGCAAATAACAATTGCCTAGCAAAACGCAGTAAGAATTTTTCTTTGAATGTTTATTTTTATGACTAAAATCGATTATTCGGATATTATTAATATAAAAACATTAATAAATATATCAATGACGGCGATCCAAAGGTCTTACCTGGCCCAAGCTAAATTGAATGTCAGAGAGGTTAAATCAGTTCGGACCAAGTAAATTTAGCCTGGGCCCGACTAATTTATCGTTTTTGGATCGTCATCCGTCATCTAACAATAAGCCGCGAGGAAAATTTAATGCTTGTGTTTATATCTCAAAACTAACTTTATATTTTCAACTACACAGGCTTGGGTGAAATTTGTACCGACGATGCTCAATGTCAGTTGTCCGAAAAATCAGATCGGGCCTTCTGCCCTTCCTACAAAAAGTGTAATTGTAAACCACCATTCACTGCTGTTATTTGGGGAAATTACTGTAACTCTGGTAAGTGATATAATTAAAACCCTTTCAAACACCTCATTTCAACGGTTACTTTTTTCAGGAGTGCAAAATGCTGTATCCACTGCAATCCTGGCCATTGCTTTGCTATTTGTGAAATTAGTGTGAAACCGAAGCAGGAAAGCAAAGAAGAATATATTTTGTAAAATTAATTTTCTCATTAAAACAAACTATTTTATGTCATATAATTAAGAATCATAACCAATAATTCAACTCGATAATCAACAACAGTGTCAACAATGCCTCTTTGATTTAAAAAACAAAATTGTAGACAAAACACGGAGGGGGAATTAAATTTCTTTTTTAAAAAAAATACATAAACATTGATTATCTAAAGCAATTATGATTTCTGTGAAAAAATTATACAATTTAGTGTAAGCTCAAAAGCTGTTTTATCGTCTCCATCTAAAATAATTTTTGGTGTTATAATTATGCAAATTACAAGTCCATCGTATTCCCTTCGCCCTTAAGCAAGGATCTTTTTTGGCTAATCTCATATTGAATAGAAAAAAATTGTGATTTTTACCTTTTTTTTAAGTATAAACCTTTTTTAAACATAATATAATTTTCAATCCAGATGCTCGAAACAAAAATTCAAATGTAATATTTTTCATTGACAGGTAAAATTATTTAATTTTCATGTATGATTAATACAAATTACACCATAATTCATACATTATCTGAAAAATGCAAGTTTTATAAAATTATATCGCATTTTTTACTCATCAAAGAGATCAGAGAAGTGGTGACAGTGGCTCTTTGTTAGCGCAACAATTCTCGGTTATAAAATTAGTCACTTTGCAAACTCTCTCGTCACAGAGTCACGATACTGGTATCTTACGTAGAACCTTCGTCTGCTTTTGTCGCGCTTGCTTTTAATTATCAATCTAATTTTACGGCTCAAAATAAATACCTCATCTGTCTTGTGATATCACCGCGAAGAGCAAACAAAACTTTCGCACGATGCCCACAGGAATAGGTATTACATGGAATTTATATGTCATCACATCAATAAAAAGCTTATCTAGAATAGTGATCTGGTATATAATCCTCGGGCCGCCCAAGTGGTGCTATTTTTCCGGGATCATCAACGCTGCACGGTGCACAAAGTGATCATGATGGACTCTGGGAAATATCTGGTCTCTTTTCTCTGCTTAGCCTGCGCTATTGCGCCTTTGAACGCAAGTAAGTTTTTCGAGTTTTTCTAAATGTATATTCTATTTTTATTCAATTTTTCGTCCTCTTTTTCCCTACCTTAAAGGAATAAATAATTTAAAATTTTATTTATCCAAAATATGTATTATTTCAAATAATTATTAATTACGCAATATCATAGAATTCAATTTGATTATTTTTGTCTACCTGAGATCGTGTTAGGCAGCAACAGACCATATTTTGAAAGATATGATCGGATCAAACCTATTTCATGCGATGATTGACGATTGGGCAAATAAAAATTGAGCTTTTTTTGTCGGGGAACAAAAATTGTCGGTCAAACTCATTTGATATTTTACTAAGAAATGGTATAAATTATCGAAAAATTTCACTTTATTCTAAGATCCGCAATACAGATCAAAAAATTAAAATAGGTTTTCTTCTTTTATCACTGCACCTTCATTTTTTTATCATGTCCATCTTTCCATATCATAATATAATTAAAGAATCATAAAAATAGAAATAAAAGAAAAATAACAATCTGTGTACAAATACTAAGTTTAAACTAAAGTTTCATACATTTTTAAAAATCCTGGACCATTGATCCGGAAATATAAATTATGTTTGAAAGTAGTGTTCAAAATTATTTTGAATGCAAAATTCAATCATGCTATCAATAATAATCTAATTTGATTCAAATTTACATTTTTTTATTGAAAAATAATTTGTTGTCCTCACTTTAAATTGTCGTATTAACATTGATTTTTTTTATTCCAGCATCACTAGGCTCAACATGCTCCGTTGATACAGACTGTTCGGTGACTCTACCTAAAGTAGATAATTCAATTTGTCTTACTGGATTATGCTCGTGCGCTGCCACGCACGTTCCAAATAGTGGTACCTGCTCACCAAGTAAATTTATAGGAAAACTGTAGCCACAGTTTTAATTAAGGAACATGACATTTTTGCAGAGGTGGTCATTGATGAAACGTGCGAAATCTCAGCACAGTGTCCTGTGGGGAACTCGAATTGCGCAGGAACAGCACCTGATAGGAAATGTGTGTGCACGGCTGGCTACGTCGCTTCAACGGATAAAACCAAGTGCCTAAAACGTGGGTCCAATTTATTTGTGCGAAAGGTTTAAAAAAAAATTAATGAATATATGTCTTGATTAATTATTTCAAATCAATCGTTTTGTCAAAGTCAAATAGATGTGAATAATATTTCTAAATATTCAATGAGCTTGAACAATTGAAAATTTAAAAACAGAAAAATAACTCAAATATTTATAATTGTAATTATAGAATTCCACCGACTCAATATTACTCAAAACCGTAAAAAATCACCTTTTACCTTACCTTGATCACAAGTTCGCATAAAGATAAAATTAAGCTGATGGTTTATAAATTTTAAAGTTTTTACGAAACATCGTTTTTACAGTGCAACAAGGTGTTGATGACGATTGCGAGGAGTCGAGTCAGTGCACAGCCACTCCCAACTTGGAATGTCCTGATAAAACGGTTTGTAAATGCAAGGAAAATTTTGTCCAGTATCAATCCACGTGTGAGCCAAGTAAGGCAAAACTTATTTTTTCTTGTTGTCTAAAAATTCAGTTCTTAAAACCGTTTCTCAGGAGTGCTGACCATTAACAGCGGTTTGTGTAAAAATTCAATTCAATGCCCGGAAAATTCACGGTGCCTTGCAAACTCCCCAACGACAAAAACGTGCCAATGCAATAGCGATTTTATTCCTTTTCCCAATACAAGCCCGAATTCATGCCTGAAAAGTAAGTTTGTCCTACAATAATTCCCGAAGAAATTAATTAATTCATGCAAATTATGATACACAGGAGCCGCATTTGGCGAGAATTGTTCTGCTTCAGTTCAATGCACCACCTCAGGCAACGTAGAGTGCGCAAGTGGAAAATGCTCTTGCAAAGCTGATAATTACTTTGCAGCAGCAGAGAACACCTGCTCCCCCACAAAAAGTAAAAATCTCATTTTTCCTACTTTGAAATTAAAAAAAAAAATTAAGTTCAAAATTAAAATTTTCCATTTGTCCCCAATTAATTACTCCTTTACCTATCTTTGACCTTCAATCAATTTCACTTCTTATCTCTGATTATAAATTAAAATTAGATTTGGATATTATCCTCTGCTTAGAAGAGATATGGAGCATTTAAATTTCGAAATCGATTGTTTTTAAATTGATGTCTTCACTACGTAATCATTTTACAGAACTGGGAGAAGCTTGTACAAATACAGTCCAGTGTGTGCTGTCTGAAAATATTGATAGAGTCCATTGCCTCGACATTTTGTGCCAGTGCAAACCGACATTTATTCCTGATTTAACCAGAAACAGATGCACGTCTGGTATAATACAAAATTACTATTTCAATTGAAAAAATAAAAATAATCAAACTAATCTTTCAGACGCTGCCAGAAACACCATTACTGCTGCATTTGCCGTTGTACTTTTAACTCTTGGGAAATTGATGTAGATTTTTTAATATACCTTCCGACGAATGAAAAAATGTTGGTGTAAATGTTCTGAAACCGTTTATCAATAATGCCAAAATTTAAACAAAAAATTATCGATCTCTCTGGAAAGTTATTTATTTTAAATAAGTCAAAATAAATTAATTAAAAATTAAAAATATTAAATGTCAATAAAGGTTTCATTAGGCCGATCCGATGAGTCTGGTTTATTGCATACAAGAGGCAACAGTTTATTTATTATACAAATTGAATAAAATTTATTAAAATTAAAAAATTTGTGTACATACTTATTTTAAGTATTTCCATCATTGCTTCAATCTAAATTTACCTTATTTTTGTGTTTCTCCAATAACGACATGAAAACAATTTTTACTTAGAAATAAATTAATTACTTTTGCTGTCGGAATATTTAGGAAAGTTCATGCTGTCTTATTTCGTTAATGAATTCAGCAAAATTTCTGCATTGAAGCAGATAGTTTTTAAGAGTAAGCGGAAAATGTTATTGTGCGCTTGAATATATTATTAGCTTTTCATAATCAAAATGCCGTTCACCAATGAGCACTCAATAAAATAGTTTCAAAAGAATATAAGGAATATAATGTAAATTTTCTGTATGTTATAATATATACTGAGTGGTTATATAATAATGATATTAAATTTTTAAATTATATAATGTTATTAAATGGAAGATAATAGTATTTACAACAAAATTATTACTTCATATAATATATACAATATATTAACTTCATTAATTATATTTAATATTTATATAATCTCAATAACTCAATTAGCAGTAGAAGTGGCCGGCCGGTGGCAATCACCAATCACTTGACATTTCTTAAAAAAATATTAGATCGCATGCATAATAATCATTTAGAATTAGAACATTAAATTTAATCAAATGATATTATGCAATGCTGTGTTTTTCACACGGAAATTAGATATAAATTGTCCATCGTATCAGTCATAAAGACTGGAGGAGCAAAGAAGGCATCGTGTTAGGGGTTTCAATATTAATAATTTATAAAAATATTTATATTAGCTTCTTTGTTACTGAAAACTTATTATAATCTCTCAATCTGTTATTAATTTCATCCTTCACAAATCGAATTGTGACCAATTATATCGCAGATTTGAAGCTTTTGAACCTCCATCGTAAAAGGTATTTTATTGAATGTCATATTTGCCTTAATCCTTTTATAACCCTAAATTTTGATAGATTTGCAATTGGGCGTTGTTTTGATACAAGGCAATAATTTGAAACAACGTCAATTGCGAAAAGGTTGCCTACTTTCCAAGCATGAATTATTTCAATTAAATTTACATAACCGTTATCTTTGTTTGCAACTTATCTCCAAACAAAGAGATTAATTTGAAAGTGACCAATGCTTTGTGGAGAACGTGGATTACCTGAGCACCTTGATGTCCGGGGCGGTGCACGCTCAAAATCTGTCTTTCAAAGTTATCGGTACTTAAACTTAATCCCTTTTAATCAATTACAATGCTAAGTTTTCGCAATGACAGTAATTGCACTGGAGGACGTACATAATGCCAGCTTATCAGTCAAAGTCAATTGGTAAAAGAAGCAATAAATACAGGAACTTATTTTGTCATTCACCATTTCAAAGTTTGAGAGAAGCAACGATGGCGAAGAAGATCGCGCTGCTTATTTGTCTCGGGCTGTCCCTTTCAACTGCGTGTAAGCCAATTTTAAAATTACAAACAGAAATTTCTAAAATTCTTTCCAAAATTTAAATTTGAATATCTTGTTATTTTAATTTAATATTTCAACGTACACTACGTTTAATATTCAAATTTTACCAATATTTGCCTTTTTCAGAAATAAAATTTCTCAAATTAGATATCAATCTTAAATTTTCTTGTACTCATTGTCAGCACAGGAATTGCTGGAATGCCTAATATTTGCTTCAAAACTGAAATTTAATGATTTTAAATAAAAATTTTTTACATCAGTTTAATCTTAATTTATTCAAGTCGCTGAAGATGATTTACCTCTGCAATTGGGCGATTCGTGCACAGAGCCAGGTGATTGCACAATTCCCAGTTCCACTTGCAGCGGAGAAGAAACGGATTATAGGTGCTTTTGTAACGAAGGGTTTTTCGCTAGTGCTGACAAAAATCGGTGCCTTCGAAGTATGAATTTACATCTTATTACCCTTTGAGCTTTGACTCGATTTTTCGATTCACCAGGAGCTGAATTTTTGGAAGATAAATGCGAGCTGGACGCACAATGTACGCATTTCTTTGACGCAGAGTGCCACGACACATTTTTAGAGTGCCGATGCAAACCTAATCACGTTCCCAACGACCTACTGAACCGCTGTTATATAAGTAAGTGAGAAAATTGTTTTCTACAGTTTAATATCGAAAAAGTAATTCAAAAATTTTTTCTTTCTTAAAATTTCAATTTGGCAGGACAACATTTGAATTTGATTATGTAATATTTGATATTTTAAAATTAAAGCATTTTGTTAGAATTTTGATGATAATTGATAATCAATTTTATATAACCTATTTTTCCGGTTTTGGTTAGCAGCGGAAAAATGGGCTCTGAAAATTATTCAATAAACAACAAAATTTCTGTTTGTTTATTCTTCTGATTTAGGATATTATTCAATAATTAACTTCAATTTTTATGATTAATCATGAAATTCTAGGAAGATTTAACTTGGATGATCAATGCACAATTCCACGTCAGTGCTCCATGGAAGGAGGCACTTGCATAAATAACGTGTGCGCCTGCAAATCTGATTATATTATTCACGAAAAACAATGCCTCCCACGTACGTTTTCTCTAGTTTTTTTTTTTACAGTAAATTGTGATTAAATGTACAATTCTTTCTTTTAAAAAGTACTTAACACAATTCAAATTGACGTGTGCATAATCAACGAGCAGTGTCCTGCTAATTCAGAGTGCAAATCAAACGGCCAAGCTAAAAACTGTATTTGCAAAACTGGATACGTCAGAAACAACGCGTGGAAAGAATGCTTGATCGGTTGGATAACTAATAATATTAATTAATTTATATAGTACTTAAAAAATTGCAATTTCAGTGAGAGATTTAATTGGAGGCGTTTGTACTGAATCGCAGCAATGCGCAGTAGCACATTCGGAATGCAAAGACGACGGTGGAATAAAAATTTGCGCTTGTTCTTTGGGCTACGTGTCAGATCTTAGCAATCGAGCCATCTGTTACAAAGGTTGGTGCTGAGAGATTAATTTATTACGAGCAGTAAAATTTCGGTTGCTAATTAATTCCTGATTAAAGAGGCGAATAATCTTGGTGATGAATGTGCAATCAACAAGCAGTGCCTTGTAGATAAGGCTGTTTGTCAAGATGGGAAATGCGGCTGCAGGCCTGGTACAATTGAAAGTGCAAATTCTTGTTTGGACAGTACGTGTTAAAAGTAATTTTGAATTTGATTTTTAATCGAGAATTTCAGAGCTGAATACTATTGAGAATGAGAAATGTTTCATCAACGAACAGTGCCCTGCTAATTCTTTCTGTCGGAGCTTCGGCAACGTCAAGCAGTGCAGCTGCATCAGTGGATTTGTTAAGAGTTCAGATGGGACAGCTTGTCTCAAAGGTACAAACAAAATATTGTTAAAACTTTTTTGTAAAATTTGCAAATTAGGGCTACTGAATTAATTTTCTTAGCAGAGTTGACTCATCAGCACTGTTATGTTGGTTAAATATGTCATGGCGGCCATTCATTACCAACTTAACAGGGAAGATGTGAACACACTTCTCTGTAGCCGATATAATTTAATTTATTTTAAATTTCAAAATATAAAATTAAATCTCAAAATTTAATGAGCACTATAATTTTGAATTTCTATTTCATTAAAAATTTTTATCATATTCTAGCTTTGAGCAGCGTTGGAGACATCTGTGTAGATTCAAATCAGTGTGTATTGGCAAATTCAGTTTGCACAGCTAATGACAGTGGTGCAAACATTTGCAAGTGTGCTGACGGTTTTATTGCAAACAGTGCGAAAAATACCTGCGAACAAAGTAATTATTAATTTTTGGTGCATTAAAAAATATGAATTAAAAAATTCAATAAACAGTCGCATCGTCAGTTGATTCGCCGTGCAAATTCCAAGAGCAATGCGATTCCATCAACGGCTGGTGCCAAGGACCTTTTGGCATGCAAAAGTGCGTTTGCAAGCCAAGCACGGAGCCCACCATTGACAACCTCTACTGCGAACCAAGTAAATTATAATATTAATATATATTTTTTTCTCTATAGAAATATATTTAATTTCAATTTTTAAAGATTCTCTGGGATCCCCTTGTACTGTGACTGGCGATTGCTCAAAATGGACAAACTCGGACTGCGCACCATTTGGAATAGCAAAAATTTGCAAGTGCAATTCAAACTTTGTTGAAAATAATGCCAAAGACGAGTGTCTTCCTGGTGCGTAAAAATTTAACTAAATTTCAGTCAGATCAATTAAATTTGCTCTTTTGGTAGTTGTGACCAATTTAAATGAGGTTTGCACCGATTCCGAACAGTGCCTAATTGACGACAGCGCTTGCATTGGTGAAACCGGTGCAATGACTTGTCAATGTGCTGAAGGCTTTGTCCCTGACAGCGGCAACACCAAATGCTTGAAAAGTAATTTCATCCAATAAATATTTAGTTTAAAAAATTTAATGTGTTCATTCCTGTCAAAGGGGCCGATTTAATAAACGATTCATGCGAGATCTCAGCCCAGTGCAATCACATCAGTGGAGGAGCAATTTGTAATTCAGTGGCTGACCAGTGCCGCTGTCTTTCAACTCACGTTCCAAGCACAGATTTGACAAGATGTCTCAGGAGTAAGTTTTTATTTATTTATTCTCTAAATACCGCAAAAATGCTGGGATGATATTTGCTAAAAGTGATGCAGTTTTTTTAAAGCTGTCAATATGACTCTTTAATTTTGTATGCCAAGAAAAGATCAAGGAGGCAGAAAATATTATTCACTTAAAAAATACAATTTACCTCCGAAACGTGATACTTATATTATTTCAAAATTCAAACATAAATTTTATCTCATCTTCGTCTGTGCATAAAATAAGTCTTAAAGTTAAACACTTAGCAAATAAATTAGCTCTGAATTTTATTTTGCAAATCATTTTCAATTCATTTATTCTCTCGCATTCTCTTTTCTTTTTGAGTCATTTTTTTTATCTTTATACGTAATTTAAACACATTTTTATCGTAAGACTTAATATTAACTCAGGTAGCTTATATGAAAATAATTTATGCAAATTTACCACTAATTGAATTTTTATAGCATAAATTATAATTTAAATTAATTCTAAGCAAAATCTAAATTTTGTAGAGGTCAGCGGTATTGGTGTGGCTTGTGAGCAGTGGAATCAGTGCTCAACAATGAACGCGATCTGCGATGAAACTGACCTCGTCTGCGTTTGTAATGATAATTTCATCACTGCGGGCAACAACTGCTTGAGAGGTAAATAATATTGTAACCCAGTGTAGGGCAAAATTATTAAAACAAATAATTACAGTGGCAGGAAATCTCGGCGAATCTTGCTTCATTCCGCAGCAATGTCCGTTTGGAAATTCAACATGCAAAGATGGAGCTTGCTCTTGCACAAGTGAATTCATTTCCAGTTCCGACAACAAGAACTGTCTACCGCGTAATTTTAGAAAATTTCAACTTTTAATATTTAATTTATTTCTCCTTTGTTGACCTCATTCAGTTGCATCATTTTTGTGTGATCCATGCTCTGAATCGGCTCAGTGTTCGACCAGAATTCCCAGTTCACACTGTGAGGCGGGAGTTTGCACGTGCGACCCACTTATGGAACCGACGCCAGAAAACAACGAATGCGTCCCAATTCCATGTAAGCCTTTTTTTAAATTAATATCAAAAGAAATGCCAGGTCTAAAAATTTATAAAATCTTGATTAAGAAATATTAGTGTCTGATTGTGAGTGATATTTGGATTGGTGATCAAATTTTTTATGATTAGAGTCACTGGCCACTTGAACGCTTTCCACCAAATCCGTCGCACGCAGTTCTTATCTGAATTCGTGAGATTTCTTTTTTATTGATAAAAGTGTTTTTGAAGAACTAAATTTGATAAGTACTTCAAACTCCCACCTGGGCTTTGTATTTTTTCCAAATTTGATAGATCGTGGAACACTAGGATATTTTTTTTTTAATATATTTGGGCTTTATAAATAAAAAGTCCATTATTCTTCTCATTCATATTTTTGTTCAGATATTAATATCAAAGCTAAATTATTTCAATAAATTATCTTCATCAAATTTATATTTGGAAAAATTGATTATTTTATTTTAGGGAGAGCTTCTATTGAAAATATTTTTGATATGAAGGCCTTTTAGGATATTGTTTTAATTAGGTCATTTTTTTTACTTATAAATGATTTAATATGTATTTTTAAAGTAGGCGGCAGCAATAGAAATTAAGTAAAAAAAATTTAAGCTGTAAAACGCTACATAGGAAATAACTATTTGATTAAATTCGGAAAAAGTAGGTGATTTTTTTTAATAATTTATTTAGGTCATTGTTGAACAAAAAAATTTGAAAAATTCGTACTCTGTATTTAGAATATTATCTCTTTTTGTAGCAGGTACATTATCAAAGTTTTTACGTAATTTCCCAATACCTGTAACTTATTATAGCTCAAAAATTCTCAAGTGAAATGAATCACTCTATCTGTGCAAACTGCGGATTGCGCGAACAAATTCCATCTCTACTTTATGTCAATAGCACTCCATATTCAGTGACGCACAAAAATGAATAATATATTTATATACCTAATGCGATACCGAAAACCACTCAAAATAACCTTCTCTCTCGGCCTATCGCTTATCTATGGGATTGCTTTGTGCAAAGCAACTACCTTATCAGTCTATAAAACGAAGCTGCAGTTCTGGTCAATTCACCAGTTCCTATTTGATTTTTATATAACTTAACCACAAAATGGTGCAGCTCAAATACATTTTCCTCGTTTGTCTCTTTGCACTTGGAAGTGCTGGTGCGTGAGACTTTTATTTTTCCTTGAATATTTTTTCATTCTTAACTCGCTTGAATTTCAGTGAATATCGGCGAGTCGTGTACCGAGGGAACAACAGAGTGTCCTGCAGAATCGTCTTGTACAGGAACTACACCGATTTGTACTTGCAACGCTGATTTTGTTCCTATGGATGACGACTCAGGCTGCCTTCCAGGTAAATTTAAAATTGGATCAAATTTAAAAAATCAAAGATCAATAATTTCTCCATTAAATTAAATTATGTAACTTGTATTAAATAGAAAATAGAACAAAAATAAAAGCTTTGTTTTTGGGATTTCTTTACAGTGGCGCCAGCACTTGACTCGGATTGCATTCAAAGCGATCAGTGCAGCGTGCCATTCCCAAATTCATTCTGCTCCCAAGAAGACAAGTGCATCTGTAAGGATCTATATGTTGCTAACAATGCGAGGAACAAATGTTTGCTCAGTAAGTAAATTTTTTTATACAATTTATCATGATTTTGTTTCTACATTCTTTAGAAATTCTCAACTTAATATAACTAACAGCTAGAAAAGCCATAATTTAAAAAAAAAAATTAAAATATCGTTAGCTCGAAATTGTAAATTTTTCAAAGTAACGATTATAGTTATAAAAAGATTTTGTGTTTTATTCCAGAATTCTTATATTTTTTTTCATATAGCTTGGCAATATACAAAGTTGAATCTTTTGATAGTTCGAAGAAGTTGATACTCGAGGAGATGATCATGGAAATGAAGAGATCGGGCTTTTGTTTTTGAATAAAAAACAATTTTTCTGCAACAAGACAATGCACGATCTTTTCATTTCCACTTTTAATAGTTCATTAATAGCTAAATAAATTCATTATTATTTAATATATGATTTCAATATAATATTTTTAGAGCTGACCGATTTTGAAACAACTTGTGAGGAAGCGCAGCAGTGTAGCGCCGAGGGAGCTCTTGGAAATGCCATTTGCGGTGAAACTACAAAAAAATGCGAATGCATTACTGGCTACGTGAAAAATACAGCTGGCGACAAGTGCATCAAAGGTGTTTTATTAATTAAAACTAATCTGGAATAACTAATTAAAATTTTTCATCAGGTGCCAACTTTTTGGGCGAAAGTTGTGTTGACGATGTCGTAATTTGTGACACGATTGACAACTCTGTATGCCACGCGACGGATAAAGTGTGCACGTGCATTTCCGACTTTGTTGCATCTCTGGACCTTTATCGTTGCTTACCTGGTATTTTTCTTGTTCAATTAATATTATTGCAAAACAAACTTTATTAATTCATAAATAAACTATATTTTTAGTTCTATTTGCTATATTATTACGCTTTGAAACTCATCAAAAGTGCAACAAAAAGTGAAAAATTTTTATTTCTTTTTCTATTTAAAACCTGCATTATTTAAAAGCAGTCACAGTATTCTTGTTTTTCTGGTTTTTAATCTTAATTTTCTTTAAAATCATTAGCAAAAATGTTATTCAATCTTACAAATTACTATTGTAAATTAATTTTTACTCTTAATATGAACTTTATGCATGGGCATTTGGAAAAAGATGAGTTATAGTTTAAATTCAAATTAACATTAAAAAATTTTTGAATTAAATTTGACTTTGTTAATTACATCTTTAGTTCTGTTCAACTGTTTAGTTGGCATTATTTTGATTTTTAAATTTCTAGTCACTGGTGACACCCTCGGAGGTCCCTGCGTGGAGAACCAGCAGTGCGACCCCAAAATCCCCAACTCCGCTTGCAGGGAGAGCGTTTGCTCGTGCCGAAACGAATTTGTGGCAGCCCTCGACACCAAATCGTGCCTCCCGTGTATGTCGAAAAATCATACCAAAATTTTGCAATTGTTGTTTTTTAAATAAATCTGGCAGATGCTGACCATGGAGAGGCCTGCTTGGAAAATTCACAGTGCGTTCTGACGCCAGGAGAGGTTAGCTGTGTCGATTCAAAGTGCGCGTGCAAAGCGAGTAACCATTTCTTGGAAGAAATTTGCTGGGTTGATCGCAGTAAGTTTACTCTAAAAAATTATGTTTTTTTTATGTGTATAAAACGGAAAGTTTTTAGGTCATTGAGAATTTTTTCAGAAGGAAAATATTATGATACTCAAAATTTCTTGTGTATTTTCTGTAACCATTTTAAGCTGAAATTGATTTAAAATCAACAGAGCTTGGAGAAACGTGTGCTGATAAACGAGAGTGTATTTTGGCCGACGGAAAAGTGAACAAGGTGGATTGCTTGCAAAGCAAATGTGCCTGCGTTGAGGGCTTCGTAGCAGATGTCAATGCCAATCTTTGCAACTCTGGTTAGTTCTTAACAAAACGGAGATTAATTTATTTTGATTAATCATTAATTAATTTTAATTTCAGGTGTTCAAATTGCAGTGACCGGTATTTTGCTTGTATTGGCAGCATTCTCAGCCAAATTTTTCTGAATTAATATCTAAATAAACTAATTATTTATACTCAAAGGTGTTTGATTTGATTGCTAAAGTCTTAATTCATCGGCAGTCGACGTTAAATCCACGGATCTTTCTAAGCATTTTTATTTCGGTATATTATCAGATAATATTAATCGTATTTATTTGATAATTCTGTTTCCAAAAGCTTGGAGCAAACAAAAGCTCTTATCGCGTGTTCCATGTATGGCTTAAAAATGTTTGTATCAAACGAATGACACAAAATGCTCAAAAAATCCCTCACGCGAAAGGATGATCAGCTTGCGAAAAATAAATGATTCGTTTGTTGATAGAGTTGGATAGGAGAAATGGAGGTATGGCTAATTAAACGTCACCTGCAGGCTTCATTTCAAAAGTTATTTCGTGCTCTTGATACAACGTCATAAAACAAACAAAGATTATTAAATATGCGGGTGAATGAAAGCCGATACTCAGAATTGAGAAATTAAGTGCCAGTGATAAAAAAAATCGGCAACACATGCAATTTGGAGCCGAGATGCATGCATCATTAAAAATGATTGGAAATTATTACTAAAAATACAACTTGCTTCATATTTTCAACTAGAAAGACTCATATTTAGCTAATAAAAAATAAATTTAAAATAAACACAAAAAAACATTAATTTTATTTGAATATAAAAAAGTTCATCAAACAATCATCTCTGTGATTAGACTTAAAATTTTTTGTATGGAGTAAAAAAAATAGTAGTTTTATTTATCTATTTTCATTCACATATTTAGTATTTTTGGTGTGTTTTAATTTAATTTATGACGTGAATGTAATAAAAAATAAAAATCTTTTGCTCATAAAATCTTAAAAATTGCCTTTATGTTTTAACATAAAACTGTTTTAAAATCTAGTCAAAGACTTTAAAAATTAATAAAATTGGATTATAATTTTTTTATTAAAAATTTAACATTAAATTGAATAAACTGCGTTGAATAATAGTCTCGCCGGCTGCATCTTAACTCTCAGTAAAAAAATGATGACATGACCTTTCATACCAAACAAAGTTGGTTGATTATTTTGCCAGATTCTTGACTTCTGTCTCATGGTATATATTGATAAGATTAGCAGCTTGGACAAACACCGCCAGTGCAAGTTAGTAGATCCGTTGGCGGCTACTGGAGAACCGGGTCACGCGATGGCTTTCAATTCACTTGTGATATTGCTGGTTTTGTTTACTGCTGGCCCAGCACTTTGCGTTCTGCAATACGATTTGGGAGCGTTGGCCGCGGATAATGTCTGGACAGTGGTCAACAAGAATGGCAGTGAGTTTTCAGATCTCATCAATTATAATTTAAATTAATTTAAATTTCAAAGGCATCAGCGTCAGTGCGACCGTCCCGGGCGGAATTTACTCGGATTTGCGAAGTGCAAATATAATTGATAGCGAATTTTATTACCGATTCAACGACCACCTTCACAGATGGGTTGGATTAGAAACTTGGACCTACAGCAGGCAATTCACGGGTGAGATATTATTTTTGGCCTAGTGAATTTGAATTTAGAAATAAAAATTATAAAATAAAACGCCGTTGGCTTTTTCTAGTGTATAAAAAAATCAAAAGTTCTTGAAGTTCATTGTTATGACAGAATTATTTAACATGACAGAAGATTAGATTACTAATTTATTGACAGAGTGTTTAATCAAGTTTGATAAAGAAATTCACGAAATTTCTTATTATATAATCAATTTTTGAAGAAAAGAAATAAATTACACTTATTTGATTGAACGTTTGAATTTATGTGTTTTAATATTTTTTATATAGTGCCAGCCGAGTTGACGGCAAAAAAGCAAATAAATCTAGTTTTCGAGGGCATTGACACTTACGGTCAGATTTTCATCAACAATGAAGTGCCAGTCACTGTGGACAACATGTTCGTTCGATATGTCATTCCATTTACACTACAGACAGTAAAAAAGTACTTTCTTTTTAGTTTGTCTTTAAAAAAAGAATACATTCTTAGGTCAATACAATTACTGTGGTGCTGCCGTCCACGGTCGAGTACGCGGCCAACAGGTCGGCGACGACTTTTGTCGCTCCAGCCTGCGTGGTACCCGAATATCAGGGCGAATGTCACGCCAATCAAGTGAGGAAAATGCAGGCGTCGTTCAGTTGGGATTGGGGTCCAGCTTTCCCGTCAGCTGGAATTTGGTAATTTATGCTTTATAAAAGGAATTCTGAAGCTGATTAATTGAAATTTTCTGAAGGAAAAACGTTTACGTTGAGGCGTACGATACCCTGTTGATTCGAGACACCATCTACGATATTCAATTTTCAGAGGCGGATCAGAATTGGAATGTGAGTGGAATATTAAAATATTGAAACAATGTAAAAAATTCAATCCAATAACTTATTTAAAAAAGTTAAAACTTATCAAGAAGATCAGATAAATATTATTTAATTGTAACTGAGGAAAAATTTTTTAGCTTGTGGCAAAATTATGCAACAAAATAGTGTTATATTTAAATTTTTAAGAAATTATTCAAATTTCAGTCTTTTTCGCTCTGAAAATTAATTAAATTAAATTTTTTATATCAAAAAACACTATCTTCGTCTGATTGTGAAATCACATATTATATTTTTAAACAAATTTACCTAAACATATTGGCAGAATTAATTTTGTATGCGAGAAACTAGAAATCAAAGTTTGAACATTAAATTTCACCAAGCAAATTTTAGTAGAATTTGACATTTTTTTATTCATAATTAGGTCAATGTCAGAGTGCACGCAGAAGCTCTTTCAAGACAAGTCTCGTCCGGTGCTGGAGATTTGGAATTGCAAATTCAAGTGGATAACGTCACCATCACCTCCAGAAAAAGGGTTTCTTACCAAAACATTCAAGGAGAAATCTCCTTTTCCATTTCTACAAATATTCCTGCCGTAAGAAAAATAAAATCAAAGGCATATTTGGAAGTTGGTAAATATAAAATCTTAGTCTTCAGTACAAACGTGGTGGCCAAATGGAATTGGAAAAAGTCGCAAAATTTATACATCCAGGGTGACCTACACTCCTGATGGTGTGACCGAAACTGCAGAAAAGGACAATACAATTGCTTTCAGGACTCTTCGAGTGGTGCAGGACTTCGTCGATCCAAACAATATAACCAAAGGCACTGTTAAAAGGATTTTTAATTGGTTAAATTTAATATTTTAATCGATGCAGGGCGTCATTTTTACTTTGAGGTGAACGGTCAGCCAATTTTCATGAAAGGCTCAAATTGGATTCCGGCCCACGTGCTCCCTGAGATCGGTTCTGACCCCAAGTACGCGGAAAATCTGCTCAGGGCGTCTGCAGAAGCCGACTTCAACATGCTGCGGGTCTGGGGCGGCGGCGTCTACGAGAGCGACCGGTTTTACCAGGTTAGATTTGGAAATTTAGGCAACTTGCTCGACGTTGATGTGGTGCGTGGTGCATAATTTCAGCTTTGCGACGAGCTGGGCATCCTGGTGTGGCAGGACTTTTTGTTCGCGTGCAGCATGTACCCGGTGGACGGACCGTATCTGGACAGCGTCCGAACCGAGATCGTCCAGACCGTCCGACGACTGCAGCACCACCCGAGTATCGCTCTCTGGGCAGGAAATAATGAGAATGAAGCTGCCTTGATCGGAAACTGGTAAATTATTGATCAGTCAATTTTATCACAACAAGTGTAAAAATTTTGAAGAATAACTTTCTTTGTTTCATAATAAAATTAAAGAAAATTGCTCTTGGAAAAAAACCTAAGAAAATAAATTTAAATGATAATCTCTAAAATTCCACAAGAATATTTCATCGTTAAAAAGCTTAAAACTATCTTTCAATTGACATTAATTTTGAATCGTAATGATCCAGTGTCAAAATTAGCTTCTGGATCAAATTTAAAATTATTATTTTAAACGTAAATCAATAATACTTTTCCACCATTTTTGGTATAATTATTGCTTAAAACTTAAAAAAAATTGTTGTAAAATAATTGTAATGGAATCTAGCTAGGTCGTTTTCTAAATATTGAAAAAGTTCCAATGAGGATGTCATTTTTTTTTAAGCTTTTTCTTTGGATTTTTATTTTATTGAATATTTTTAGGTATCAAACTCAAGCCAATTTCTCCGCGTACAAAGATCAGTATATTCAACTTTACGTGGACACCCTGAAGCCTTTGGTCAACATCGAAGACCCAACCAGGGCTTACTTGGTTTCCAGTCCATCAAACGGAATCAAGTCGGAGGAGGACGGCTTCATTTCCAACGACCCATACAGTGCCCTTTATGGAGACAGTGAGCGCAATTGAGAAATTAATAATTTAAAAATAATTTTAAATATTTATTTTTTAGTTCATTATTACAATTACTTGGCTGACGGTTGGGACCCTGCCGTGTACCCTCGAACGCGATTCGCCTCCGAATTCGGTTTCCAGTCTTACCCTTCAATGTGGGCACTGAGGCAGGACGTGGCCGCCGGCGACCTGGACTTGGGTCTCAACAGCGAAATCATCAACCAGAGGCAGCATCATCCCGGTGGCAACGCGGAGTTGAAATTGCAAATCGAGCACCGGCTCTTGCCAGGAGGACAATACAATTGGGACAATCTGGCCATGTTTGAAAAGTTCACGTACCTCACCCAGGTAAGTAATCTAAAAAAAAAAATAATTATTCCTTAAAAAGGTCTGAAAGCTAAAAAAAAAATAATAATAATAAATAAATTTTTTGAATGCTCTTTGAGGGCAAAATATTTTTTTGAAATACTCTTTTAAGTAATTTCTACGCTTTATAAATTTTTGAAATTCATATATTGCCTCAATATTTTGATAACAATTTAGTTTTTAATTTTTTTTGTATTTTTTAGATTTATCAAGCTATGGCGACCAAAACTGAGGCCGAATGCCACCGCCGATGGAGGGGGTGGTACGATGAGCCGACGGGAGAGGGTTTGACCATGGGGTCGCTGTACTGGCAGCTCAACGATATTTGGAACGCACCCACCTGGGCGGGAATTCGTAAAAGAGATAATATTTAAAATTTAATTTTTAATTACAAATTTTTGCAAAATCAGAGCACGACGGCACGTGGAAAATGATGCACTACTACGCAGCCAAAATTTTCAGCCCCCTTCACCTGTCCGCCTATGTCACCCCTGACCGCCGACTCTCTCTTCACGCAATAACCGATTTACTGGACAACTACGGAGATGTCAAAAGTCAAATCAACGTCCACTCTTGGTCTCAGTTGGAACCACTTTTGTCGTTAAATTACGATTTCACACTGGTAAATAATTAATATTTTCTCTTATTTAAAACAAAATAATTTAATCTGGAAAATGATTTTCAGCAAAATAATTCCGCTTTTGAAGTTAACTCGCAACCCTTGGCGCCTATTCTCGAATCTGCCGGCTGCGGAAATTTAATTCAACACGCCCAAAGTCGAATTCCCGAAGATGCTTGTTTCTTGGTAGTGCAGCTTTTAGAAAGGAGTACCTCGGAGCTGCTTGCCGAAAATTTCGTGATTTTGTCACGATTTGCCGACGCTGTTGGAATTGTAGTTCGACCCCAGCTACAGGTATATAATTATTTAATTATATAATTAAAATAATAAAATACCATTTTAGATTAATGGAGTCACCCTGTCAACTATGCAACCCCAGTTCAGTCGGTACGTCCAAGTTTTTGACATTCAAATAACAACGGACAACGTGGCTCCGTTCGTTTGGCTGGACGCGGCGGACGCCAAGGGCCGATTTTCGGACAACGGCTTCATTTTGACCAATTCCACCAAAACCGTTCAGTATTACGCCCTGGAAACGCTGACCGCTGCCGACCTGCAGGCGAAACTGACCATCACTTCCTTAACTCACAATTGGTTGTAAAAAAAAAAAAAAATATTGAAATTGAGCGATTTTATTAAAATAAAAATATATTTTGAAAAGATAACGAAATTTAAAAATTATAATCGCGTCCATTTATAAAGAGCCATGGTGAGGAACTCTAAATTTAATTTACTTAGTTAAATATATAAAATACATATTTGAATAATTCAGATCAGAAAATAAATACGCAGAGGTAAAGTTAAAGGTGAATGTTCTCAGCTGTCTTCCTCTGACATCATAACAGTTTCTATCTCTCTATTTTTTTTTCGCGTAAAAGAATATTTTTAGGATAATAATAATTTCTTCAATCCTCATTTTTCACTTTAATTCCCTGTCTTCTCATGTAGCACGCGCCTTTTCATTAATTAATGAGCCGTTTGCCTCTTCCTGCATAGATGCCGCCAGTGGATGGCTTTGGCACATCGCGCAATCTGGTGGCAGACATTGGGAGACTTTAAAATGAAATTTAATTCTCTTTGTGTGTCCTTATGAATTGTAATTTAACACCTTCATCTTTCAGAAAATAATTCGACAAAAATTTTACTTGAATCCATCAAACTTAGCTATTTTAAGATCAAAATGTGAATTACATACAAATTTTATTTATTTTTCCTATTAAAACTCAAAAAGTCAAAACTGGCAGTATTTTTTACTTCAAACTTCAAATTTTTTTTTATTTAAAATTGTTATAAAATTTTACTTAAAAAGATATTTAAAAAAAATTACTAAAACAATATCAATTAAAGAATTTCAAAATATTTGCATTAATTTAATTATATTCAGAGCTATAATTGAATTTTCCTCGCATTTTTACGTGGGATTGGCATGAAATTTATTACACTGCGAAAGGACTCGCTTCAAATTTATGAATGAAATAATTTAGCAAGACATCCGCAGGAATGAACCATCTGCTCCTCATTGTACGATATTAGTTATCGAACTGCTAGTGAATGGGGCAGGCGTTTGTGCCTCACCCAAGTTGGAAAAATTCGACGCCAGTAGCTAAAAACCGAAAGAGCTGCAAGTTCTTTTAATTACAAGCTTCGATCGGCGTGTCCGATATAATGATATATAAAGCATAAATTCAAAAAATCAAATGTAACATTTTTATTTATTGCGTTTCGATCCCCCTGGAGTAAAAAACTGCAGGAGCAGCCCACCTTTATTCCTACTGTCAACGAGTTTGTTCCAAACCAGTAATTGTTATGCCATGCTGGAAAAATATTAAGTTTTATGGTTGAAATATTTATTTGAATGAGCGCCCAGCCAAGGCGCATTATTTCCGTTGAGAGGGCATTATTTATTTCATTTAATCTGAGCCGGCTTCAGGTTATTTCTATTTGAATTTCATGTAAATAATTTTAAATGATCGTCTGCATTTTAGATTTTTTTTTTGTTCTAAATTTATTTCCAAGTCAGAATCGTCAGAATATAATAATTAATGATTTAATCTCTCTGACAAAATCCGTTATACTTATTTTCTCAACATCAAATTTTCATTCAGACCGAAAATTGCAAATTGTCAATAAGTTTATGGAAACCTTCGCCGTCCGCTGGAATTTTGTCATACAGTGTGCCGAGGACAGTCAACAAATGGATGCACGCGGCGATGGCACCCAGAAGATGCCAAATTGCGTGGGCAAACGGAATCCGTCCGTCCATTTTGAAGAAAAACACCCCCGCGATGTAAAACAATCCGCCAATTTGAATTTCGAACAAAACAGGGACGTCCTATTCGCAAATCAGATAAAAAGTCAAGTGAAAAGATTAATTAGCCAGACTCACAATTGATAAGAAAGCGAGTCCGGGAGCGATTCCCATGATGAGGTAAAAGGTCGTCTCGAGCCACTTGAATCGTTCGTGGAAAATCTGTTGGTAGAGAATGCCCACGGAGGCGAAAACCCAAATCAGCCACCAAAGCTCAGCCACCAGTCCATGCGGAGGGACGCGGGTCAAGGTGAGCCAAGGGAAGTACGAGGCGGCGATAAAAATGTAGATCATCGCCCTGTCACATCTGTGTAGAACGTCTTTGACCGGCCTAACAAGTTCAAATATTACTTTATTTTAAGGATCTCTAAATAAAGAAAATAAAATTAGTTGTGATGGCAAATTATTTGAACAAACCAGAAGTTTGTTTTATGATTCAAACGATTTTTAATATATTATTTTTGAAGTAAACAAACTATATTTATTATTATTTTTTTTTTATTAAAAGCGATTGTCGATGTAAAAAATCTTGATCTCAATTGTGTTATAAAAAAGTAATTTTTTTTACCCTCGAGTTTGGCACAAAAGTGCACAGTGAAAGGTGGTGGAGACGGTGAATATTGAGATTATGGACAAGCTGTAGACAACAGCGACTAGAAGTTGAGGCCACGTCGTGGATCGTTGCAACAGAGAATGGCCACCCCAAATACTGAACGGAATCCAAATCTTCAGAGCAAAAACTTGCAAGGTTAAAAGTATACAGTGAAAAAATAAAAGTACCCCATTTGTGATGACATTGGCAATGTGCTCGACAGTTGTAGGGTTGTAGGCCTTGTTTGGAGGCGCCCTTTCGTTCATCCATTTGTACCTATTTACGGTCAGTAAAAATTATAAAATATTTTTAAATAAACCGACTCACTGTTTTAAAAGGCGAAGGAAAGTCGAGTCGAACGAATTCATGATCGACGATGCAGGCCTTTCTTGGGCAAAAGCGAGAATAATTTTTTTGCGATAGCGCTTCTTTTTCTGGTGCAAAACTCGGCACTCATACTGCTTCGTCGTGCATTGCACAATGTCGTCCCTCTCCGATGACTAAAGAATCGCGGCTAAAAAACGCGCACATCAGCTGCCTAAGACGAAAGATTATTTTTGCACTATAACTCTCGCTTATATATGTATATACTTTTAAATTTAGCACATAATTTGTATACAAACGACTGTAGCTTTATCATTTTTTTCTTATCAGTTTTAGTAAATATGGTTCCAATGACGTACATATTAGTTTTAATAATATAGGAGTTAATGAAAGTAAAAACTAGAAGTTAGAGAAAATTAAATATTTTAAAACTATGTAACTTGCATCCATACTTAATGATGGAGAAGAATTTTTTCAAGCGTATCTGTAAAAGAATTGCAAAGAATTTAGTAATTAGTAAATTTAATCTTTTTTAATCTGTGACATCTTTTGAATGTAAGCAGTCTAAATTAATTAAATTTATTCTATTGGATTAATTGACGATCGAATTTAATTATTTTTATATGTTCATACCGAATTTGGACTTGAACATGAGTGCTGATGAAGCGCGCAAAAGAAATTATATTCATGCTTTCAATATTAATCTACAAGAGATAATTATGCATTGACTTGATAAACTTTTTGTTTTTTATTATAGTTACATTTTATGAAAAAATCAGTTTATTTTTGAATCGTTAAAAATTTGGTTTACCTAATTTTAGTAAGAATTTAAATATTTTAAAATGTTAGAGTGTGTAGGATCAGTACATAAATTTCATTATTATTCATATTTTGGTACTTCTATCCTGACAGATAGTTGTCTTCTATAAATATACCATAATTTTATGAAATTGAACTTGTAATTTTAATAATAATTAAATATAATCAAAATTATATAAATCTCATTTGCAAATAATTTTTTTACAGATAACAAGATTTTAGTAAAACTATTTAAATATTTTAATATCGACACTTAACCTCATTGTCAGAGAATAGAGAATGAAAAATCCAAGGATATTTTCTTATTTGTATCTTTGCTTTGGTCTTGCCTATAATAATCTTTCTCTGAAGATAAATCACCCACGTCCCAGCAGATCATGTAATGCACGTTGGCGCGCAGATCGGTGAGAGATCAATGTATAAATAATATATGCTAACAAACGCGGCAAGTTGGAGGGAAATATCAGAAAATATATCGCGTGGCCACACGAATTTTGTTTCACATTGTGCGCCAGCCGCGGAGAGTGACGCAGCGAAACGCGCCCGCTGATTTTCAAAAGGTCTCCGCGCCTTTTTAATACACGATAGGTGGAAATTTCAATGCACGACGGCCATAGGATTTAAATGTAAAGCGGCCGCAGCATGCGGTGCGCGCCGGAGTAAAAAATCCAATACATAATTTCTTTTCTCTTTTTAATTCCAAAGCCGGCTTTTCATGTACATCAAACATCTCACATACATATTCGGACAGAAAAATTTTAATAACACTGAAACAAACATGAGTAAGCATATAATCGGGAATTGATTTTTGTATTATGCACCAAGAATCGTTGCTCGGAAAAAATATCGCCGCGCGCTGTAGTCCATATTTAGTAGCAGTTTAAGTGCTTTCCATTAGCCAGCATTGCCCCTAATATCTATTAGAATGAACCATCGAAAATAACAGCTTGACGAGCGAGAGAGACGCGCTAGCTCTCATCACTCGGGCCAATTTCGGCCCTTTTTTCTGGTAATCCTTTCAAAAGGGGCAGAACAGAATTCGAAATATTCGAGAGAAGCTTCAGAAGCACCGGCAAAAAGTTTGATTGACATCATCCTTTTTGGCACTATAAGGAAAAGCGAGAGGAAAAAAAGTGCTCTCTGATCATAAAACTATAAATAAGTAAATGCAAATTTAGTAATTAAAAAAAATATCGGAAATTTATAATTTATTTATAAATTGCAAACAATTCTATAAAATAATTTTAAAAAAATCTTATTAAAATAATTTTAAATCCACTTATTTTCCTCAGACATAAAAGATTAAATCGTTTAAATATTTTTTTTTTTTTTTTAAATTGAGTTTTATAATATCAATTAAAATACCAAACTTTGAATTCTTTTTAAAAATGTGTGGAAGTGTTTAAACTTTAATATGATTTATTTGTTATTATAAATTTTTTCATAATTTCAATATTTTTACATCCATATTCTATATTTACCGTTTTAGAAAAGACAGTTAAATGGCATGCAAATCAAATAACGAAAACAAACCGGCGCTGCATATATTTGAACAATGAGGTCTGCGTGCAGCGCAGTTGCCCTCTCTAGAGATCACACCTGCTGCCAAACGTTCGGTGCGTCTATCTCCATTGTTCGAGACGCAGCATCCCGGTCGGTTGGTCCATGCCATGAGCGCGCCAAAAGAAATGCATTCTGGTGATTTCCCTTTCAATGAGGGCACGCGCCGCGCGCCGACACGGCGCACTGGCCAAAGCAACTGTCCAGCTCTTCCAATCCTTTGTTGCATTCAAGCTTAATATGCTTGCACTAGGGCCTGATTGTAATGAGAGACGATCTGGAGGAGAGACATGCACCGTTGAAGAATGAACCGTCGCCTCGCTGCGGTTATTAATCTTGTCTTTTGGCGCTCGACTGACGTTCGATGCCTGTCAACGCGGCTCGCTAAATAATCGAGTTAATTTTGTTTTAATGAGGAAATGTGAATTTTTCTCTTAAAAAAAAAAAACTGTAAGTTCAAGACTTTTTCTTTGGGGGTAAAAAAAAAATTAAATAAATTTCTTAATTCAAATTTTTTTCCGAATTATAGCTACATAGTTCTCTTAAAATATAAAAAACTTTCTCTGAAGATAAAATTAAAAAAATCGGATAATTTAAAAATTTTAATCTCCTAAAATTTTCCATGCAATTTTAGAAAAAGATTAATCTTGTTAGAGGAATGATTAATGATTGAATTATACACTTCAGTAGAAAAAATTTAAATTACCTTCAAGGAAAATAAGTGAATTTATTTGAAACACATTATTTTCAAATGCCAAAGAAATTGATATTAAATATGGTCAATTTTTCTTACAATAATTATACAAAGGGGTGAAAAGTTGATTGACCTTTTCATTGTGTCGAGATTTTTTGCATGTTCTAATCCCTTGTCATAACAAAAATGCGCCCGCATTCCAGCGCAATGTGTCTGCATCTGACAAAAGGGCAAACCTCCCAAATAATTCTCTCTTTCTGCCGTTCCGATATTGTGCGCGGCGCGCGACGCTGCTGTGATTTAATAACAACAACACATAGTGAGAGAGAGAGAGATATAATAATGCCCAATGTAAAAGAGTCCCCATTGTGTTGTAAATTGTCACTTGTTGCGCTCGTTTATCATGTTTCCACATTCACGGGGATGCGATAATCTTCTTTGTGTTCTGCAGCGCGCATTTGTTATGATCTAATCAAGCATGTCGCCGTGCGATTGAGAGCGAGGGGGTGACACGCTGCTGCGTTTTGTTACATAAAAGTAGCTTTTCGCCGCCAAAAAAGGTGAAAGGGCGGCCGACAGCAATGCGGAAATGATCGACACACACGTAATTCTCCATTTATCAATATCCCCCATGGCAACCAAATAGAACTGAAATTTCTACACGCACCAATCATTTCAGATTTTTTTTTAAGAATTGAAGGATTCGTCATCAACTTGATCTTTGTTAATTATAGAACAATTATTATAGTTTTATGATAAATGTGTTGGTGTATTTAATTTAGAAAGGGTTAAAGTGCGTGTACATTTTTAAATTTGAAAATTTGGTAAGTATTTGTAAATTATTTGAATTAATGGCAATCTTTTTTTTGTCTATTTCACAACTCCCTTTTAAATATATTTTAAAAACAATATTTAAGTAAATTGTTCTCCTTTTTCAGGAAATTTAAAAAAAAAACATAATTATTGTTTTCAAGTAATTATGACTTGATTTTGAGGGCGACTGTACACTCAACGATTTTAAATAAATTATCCCTTCAAAATTAATTTGCAATTAATTTAATTTAAGACTAATATGCTGGAAAAAAATATTTTTTGTGTAATTTTTTGTAATTTAATTTTCATGAATTTTTAAGAAGCTTTGTGTAGAGAGAAATAATTCAACATGAAGTTTAACGAACAACAAACAGGCGGGAAGTTCTTAACAATCACCATTGCAAGTTGTGGAGCGCATATCAAAATTATATAAAGGATCTCTAGAGTTCCGTATAACAAACGTCCTAGCTCATCTCTCTCGTCTACTGGTCATTCTCATTATGCATTATTTTCCTCATTGTGCGTTGTGTGCGATATTATGCAGACGAGCAGCAGAGAGATGGATGCACGTGAATTGTGTCGCCGCAGCATCTTTGTTGCAGCGAGACCATTGTCATCCGGATGCTGCAGCCGGGCTTTTTGTAACGATCTCTGGATGCATCTCGTGCAACACATGCCATTGTGTCATTCAAGACGCAGCAGAAAAATGTTGGAATTGTAACGAAATGTTTTTTTTTTACGACAGATTTCTTCACAATCAGACTTTGATTATATTTAAAAAGGATTTTATTATATTTATATAAATGGAATTTTTAATGATTATCCATCGGTCAATTTTTAACCGAGAAAATTCATTAATTCTTCTTTGTTGGACACTTTTCCCCCGGCACCATGACATGTCACAAAAGTCAAGCGACGCGATTTCGTTGGGAAAAAAGGAAAGGGTTTTGATGAGGAGGAATTTCGTCTAGATAGGCAGGAATTCATCTCGGGAAGGGTCAATCCTATTGAGAAAGCGCTGGTTTCACAAAAAGCTAGAGGGACCGGGGTACGTATATAAATGATCAATGACTTGCAAGAACAACAACAACAACAAGAGGATTAATGGTCTTCTTATTACAACAGACAGCAGCCACTTTTATGTGTATATATCCCGGGAATAAATTTTTATTTTCATATATGTTTCGTTTTCCCGGAGAACAGACACGCCTTCGATCAGCCTTTTCTTCGTCCGAGCGGCTTCTCTCCAAAAGTTAATACATATAAAATAGTTTTGGCCCCCGAGCAGAATCAAACCGCTGTTATTTCCATATTGGAGCAGAACAAAAGATTTATGGCGATTTTTCATTTCACAGCCGCGCACGATATTTATGTGCGGGGTTATTCTTCATTTGTTTGGCTTCCAACAGCCGCATTTGTTATAAATTTCTGCCCTCTCATTTCCAACACTGACATATCGGAATAATTTTCTTTTGATCTCGTTCATCTATGATGCATAAATACATGCAAATTCATACAATTAAATGTCTGCTTGGTAATTAAAATCATATTAAGTTTTGAAAATTTTCGTTGATTAATTAAAAATTCGATCGATTTTTAAGAAAATTTAAAATTTAAACTATAAATTTAAATATTAATAGTATTGGTGAATTTTTCTTTTTTCAAATTATAAATTGTCATTTTAACTTATTAAAATTTGCTACTTTAAAGATTTAACTGCTAAAAAAGTATGCCTAGTAATTGATCTATTTGAATTTGTAATCTTTGACTAACCTTAAATTTCTTTGAGACTTAAGACTTTTCACCTGAGACTTCTGCAGCTGAAAATACGCACAAAATTCAAGAAATCATGGCATTCGCAAGCGAGTTTTTATCAAAGGATTAGTTGATTTCGGCAAAGTATAATTTTCTGAAACGAATATGCATGGACTTTTGAATAAAATAAAAATAAAATGTCCTCAAGTGCCAATTTTGAGGATATTTCATTGCCACGATCAAGATCAGATCACGGGATATTAGCATTTGAACAAAAAATCTCTTATATCGAATTTTTATGATCGTACTAAACCGCCAAAAATCTGCATGAATAAATTACTATTTTATAGCATTTATTGGCCATTTTATAGGGGCGCAGATTGAGGCGAAATCGGTGATTTCGGCTATAAAATGAAAATAATCTAAAATAAAACGAGTCTTTTTATGGAATGTTAATGAACGTCGAAAGTATTTCGCCGGCGTTTTATGGTCCATAAAATCACTTTTAGAAGGAAAAAACGGCGGAAGCGAGTTTGATTTTAAAATATACAAAAGCATGGGAACGTACGTACTTGCATAAGGGTCATGTACTTTCGATTTCAAAAGAGGTCATGATGCGTGCATTACACGAACTGAAAATTCCGCTCTTTCGGGCCGGAGAGAGTGATTGATGCTTTATTTTCACAGTGATCAATCATTAAAAATCCGAAAAATGCCGAGAGCAAGAAGGGTTGAGAATCTCGAAACGGTTGTCACGCGTTGTTGTTATCATTTCCTCGATGATGCAGCACGGCGGCATTGTGCTCGAAAAATAAATTCCCGACCAGGTGCTTCTTCGGACGGACACTCAGCCGCCCTTTCCTGTTCTCATTCATTGTTGCGCAACCCTTGCTTGCTTCCTTAATCTTGGAGCTTTTTCTTGCGTTTTTGTGTAAATAATGAATTACAGTACATGGCAGAGGGTGACACAAAGAAAGGCAGGGGACAATGATGGGTGTACGCGCGGCCAGGAAGATGCAGCATCATTACGGTCGGCCGTGACGTGAAATGCGCAGAGCGGTGTCATTTTTTGAAAGCGGAACACTCTTACTACCCCTTTGGCTTTCAGACCACCGGGGGTTGCAACCGTTGGAATATCTCACCCAAAATTTATAATGGGAGTCTTAAATTCTGATATACCTTCATAATTTTTGCTAAAAATTTAAAAGCAGCAGAAAAGAAAGAAAAAATATGAGACAATAAATTTTTATTTAGATCTGATATATTTTTTGTAGCAAACTTATATTAATATCATAATTAAATCTTATTAAATTTATCAAATTTTAATTATTAAAATAAAAATTTTCTCTCATTTTCAAATGTTTTAAATTTAATAAATACTTAAATTATAACTGTAAATATATGAAAAATATTTGCTGGTCTAATGTTTTTATATTAGGTGATATCAAAAATGCAACGATTTATTAAAAATAAATAATTTATAAATAAAATTTGCTTTTAAGTGATAACTGATAAACACTCAAAATTCAAATGAGCAATTCATTTTCCTCTATTTAGGTATCAATATTAGGAATCCAGTTTATTTATTTTTTACATTAGTATTATCTTATTCAAATGAAAAATTAATTACTAAATGTGCTGCGTATTTTTTTTTATAATTTGTGCATCACAAAGTATGAAAATGTTAAAACATTCACAAATATTCTTATTGCTACTTATTTTCGAAGAATCTGGACGCCACGTAAATATTTTCTTGATTTTAAAAGGTGGTTCTTGAACTGCTCTCGCGTTTTTTATTTTTGTGAGCGGCTCCGAGAAATTTTATGTCCCGCTCATTTTATGGCCATTTCTGCAGAAATAAGTGGCACCCAGATCGAGCCAGATTATATACAATTTTATACCCCGCGAAAACAAGAGTCTTCGCTGGCCGCGTCTTTTATGGAAATCGAATCTCATTCTCGCTTTTCCGGCGTCTCGATATATTAAATTGAGCAGCTCTCTCGGTACCCAGTGTCGTGCAAAAGCAACTTTATTCGCCCATAAAACACGCCGTTCCAGAGCAGATTTTCGCCATCTTTTAATGGCAAATGTTGTTTTATTAAGGCCTCGCCGTTTTCGAGAGAGATATTGAGCCCGGCGTGTATCATGTGACCCAATAAAGTCGGCTTTATAATTGTAATTAAAGAAAATAAACCCCTCCGCAACACGCTGCGGCAACGCCATAATCGTTAAAAATGAGTGCAGGTAGAGGTTTTACGGTCGCCAAAGCATATAAAAATGATAATTTCCAGCACATTCAAATCGAAGAAACAACAGGACCAGCCCCATAAATTCAGCATCTGTGGAAAAAGGAGCGTCTCACATTGGGCCAGAAAAGAGAAGTCTTAAAAAACCAACTTTAAAATGGACATAAAAGTAATATAAGCACGGTTTATGGCTAATTAAAGTTATATTCCAGCTCTTTTCCTTAAAAAACGTTGCAGTTAACTTCTTCTTTTTCACCAGATTTTCAAAGGACATTTCTTATATGGAGGGTTTAATTAATTACGTCTCATTTAATAGGCACTTTCTGATAGCCGGTCGATATTTTGGGCTTGTTAATGAGCACTCGAAAAAGTGGAAATCTCGCATTTTAGAGCCCATTTGAGTGGATCGTAAAATTTTATTATTTTCCAACGCCGCCCTAATTTTGCGAAAAAGAGTGTTCCGCGCATTAAATGCGAGAGCAGCAAATAAGCACATAAATAAATCTGACTTTTCTCATTCGCGACATGCAAATTTTTTAGGAGATAAACCGGATAATTTAAAAATAAATTTGTATTCAAACTTACCCAAGAGTGCCACAAAGTTGTGTAGAATCAGCGCACTTCATTAAGGTCCCTGAAATAGAAAACAAGAAGCGTTGTTTAATGAAGAAGATTAAAAATGCGAAGAAAAAAATATCAATTTAGTATAATCAATCTCATTATTTATTTGATTTTCAAAAGTTCTCCTTTTTTTATTACATACATACATATAGTTTGTTTAATCTTTATACTTACACAATTGCAAATTACGTCATTCTAACTAGTAACGTGTTAGTCTTTTTGGATAAAAAATATATCTTTGTTTTCATGAAAATTCTTTTGTAGCAAATATTATTTCCTTTTGGAAAAATTTGACTTATGAAAGTTCTACGTTTTATTTTAAAATGAATTAATTTCCGTCATAGTTTTCAAAACAAAAATTTGATTAAGATACTTTTGAATTTCATAATAAATAAGTTAAAACAGAATTTTGTGGATAGTATTTATGCGAAAGATTTGAGCCTAAAAATAAGAATTTCTATTATTGTTGGTGACACAATGAAAAACACAAAGAACGCACCAATATACAATTAAAACATATTTTGAGGGAGCAAAAAGCACATTAACACTATAACTTGACAATAAAAGAGTAAGGAATCAGACAATCAGCTGTTTGAAAAAACGCTCACTTACAGCCATAGTGATATGAAAAACCGTCTAAATAAACCCGCAGAAACCAACCAGAGCGTTATGCAACAAAAAAAACGTGGTCTGGAATATACAAGACCTATTTTCGATTGAAGATTTTCACTTCATTTCAGAGCAGAATAAAGTCGATTTCAATAATCGACAGCATCCTTTTTAAGACTAAAGAAATCCGCATAAAAAACTCCATTATTCTTCAAAAGAGGATGTGAAACAAAAAAGAGAGAGGAAGTAAAAGTCTGTTTGGTGTGGTTCGGCTGGGGTGGTGAGAGAGGGAGGAAGACAATGTTCATAAATCGGGAGCATCTTCGTTTGTTAAATAAGACATCAAACTGCCGGCGGCGGAGAATGAAACTCTTAAGAAAGGGTGCAGCGAAAAATGGGTTGTCGCAGGCCGTATATTTTTAGTGACAAGTGCGCAGCCGGATATGCTTAATGAAGTTAGGCGCCAATCATGCATATTCAAAAATAATACTCCGGTTTGGAAATGCTCCGAAAAGCACCCCTTTGGTACCACGTTGATAATTATACATGTGGTTTTTTATTCCCCACGCGTACGTCTGCCGCCTGTGCACGTCCCTCTTTGGAAAAAAGAGAATGCATTCGTCTATTTCTGCCTAATACATTTTTTCCGCTGACAGCTGGAATCCCAGAAATAAAAAAAAGTGCCGCTCACAAAAAATAATAACACAAATATAATGCGAGCGAGGGTGCGCGCTCGCTTTTTTCTCCCGAAAGGAATGAACGGGGTGCTCTGCTCTTATGTGTGCGCATTGCCGACGATGATAATAATAGACATATTGTGCGGAAAAAAATGTATAAAAAAAGCACGTCGCTCGTGGGAAGAAAAGGGTTTCCCTCTCGCGCTTATTTTTTACCTGCACGGATTGTATTATTTTTCTCGGGAGTCTCAAGTTCATGGTAAATAATTCTCTTCCAAAATCTCCGTTTTTTTTTTATTTTTAGGCGGGGCCGCGTGCACGTTTGTGTGGAAGTGTAATATTGTCTTCTCTCGGTGTGAAAGTCGTGGTCTCAAAGATTGAGAGGCGTCATTAAATATTATTGTCTCCGGCGACACGTTTTTATTGCAAAAACCCGCTTAAGTATCGCATTACTTTTGGACACTCGCAAATTTTCGACTTGACGTGAGGCGTATATTTCAGAAAAAGGGCACAGAGATGTGAAACTTGATTCGGAACATTCTGAACAAAAGAGAATAATTATTGGATGAAATATCTGATTATTTGAGATGTTTGCAGTTTTTGACTGGCCAAAATGCCTATAAATCTCACATTGCAAGTTGATAACTAAATTTAATATCAATTTGAATTATTGTAAATTTTCTCCTAAATTTACTGACACGATTTTTTGGTACCTGAAATAATTATAGTAATTGGTTGTTTGATTTGTAATATTTTTGAAGAAAAGAAGCATCTCCGCAATATAAAATATAAACCAATATTTAAAAATAATACAAGAAGCTAAATTATAGCATAATGAAGAGCTAAAAAAATGGTTTAGGAAGTTTTAAATTTAAAAAGGAAACTCATTGAAAACTTTTAAATTAAAATTATTTAAGAGTCACTGATTATTTTTTAATTTTGTTCCCTATATTTTTCACAACCTTAATTTTGAAATATAAAAAAAATCATCAATCCACTACTTCTAATTTTTTTTTTTTTTAATTAAAATTAAAATCAAGTCTGAACACAAATTTGCAGTTATTGAATTATATATTATTAACATTTAAAATAGATTTCTCCAAAATTCTGCACCAGCACATGTTGCCAGTAAGGCGATAAAAAGCGTCAAACGGCTGAACCGAGAACGAGAAAAGACGCAGAGAGAGATGAAGTCGAGGTGTTGGATTTCAGCAAAAAGAATAAGGGCTGCAGCAACACTTGCGGAAATTCGATCTGGCGCGCACCGGCCAGCAGTCAAGTCCTCTGCAATAAGCGCTTACACGCGAGGAAGAAATTGTGAGTCTCATTCATATAAGAATAAGCAGCAGAGAGGCGATTCGCGCTCAAAAAGGGCAACGCGTGTGTTTTACAAGGGACAACGGTGATAATATTTCTCTCGGCCGTCGCGATTTTCTCACTAAAAACTCACTTGGTTGTAATTTGTATCGGGTATCACCCTTTTACATCTGTGTAGTGTTTTTTTCTCTCTCTGTTCTCATCAAGCTCCCGACGTGAAAATTTTCCTTCGATTTTCGAGCAAATTCGAAAGGTCTCTTGTAAGAAGAAACCGCCGATGTGACATCATTACACTCGACTTCTCGTGTGAAATTCCTTCTTTTCTTTTTCTCCCTTGCGCGGTTTAATCCTCTCGTGATTTCGGCAAACGTGTGTGTTTAATTCCTTTTGCGTAATAACCAGTTAAATCCGATAATGTCGAGATTAAAACTGCGAGGGGCTTTTCAGGGGAAAATATACTTCACTCCGGGCGCAATGCATAATTTATAATAATATTTCTCGTGAAACACCGTGGAATGATAATAATATTTTGAATGGAGCGAGGAATTAAAAAAGAAAATAATACGGTCGTAATTTATTATTCCATTTTGGTGGCGTAAGACGTCGGCTCGGTATATGGGCAGAAGCGAGAGGATGACCGCAGGGATTTCTGCCAATAGGAACATTAATTACGTCGTGGCAGCAGATTTTATCATCCACCTTTATTTTGAATAAAACTGCCCCTCGGGCCACCTCACTCACTCACTCAGTATTATATTATTTTTCCTTCCATCCGACGAACAAAAAGTCTCTCTTGTTTTGGCTGATATCGATAATTAAACCCTCGCTAATTATCAGCTCGGTATTTAATTCGGCTGACAGTATTCATTAGCGGCAAGCTGCAATATTCATCATTTTCGGCAGCCGCGATTCTGTCATCAACGTTTCGCTCGATCTATTAATTACTGGCCATAGATTCGTTGATGATCAGATGTTGCAAGTCTTTTATATAATCATCATAAGAACACATAAGAAATATTTTTTTATTATTATTTCATTAATTGAAATGAGCCTTTAAGAGAACGTAGCATGAGAATGCAAAGCAAATTTGTTATTGTTGCTTAAAAATGTCAAGAATTCTGTTAAAATTTGTGCCTATTTAATTGATTGAAATGGTTTCACTGATTAGAGTGTATTGCATAAAATATGTTTAAGTTTTATCTTAATGGACTTATGATAAGTATTTATTACATCTTTACAGAATGTACATGCACCAATGTATAAAAAATCTTTGACAAAAATTATATATGTATATAAAAGTTATTAAAAAAAAGAAACAGAAATTTTATATTACCCAACATGAAATAATATTATTTTGCTATTTATTGTGATTTATAAATTTTTTAATATTAATTAACTTATTATAATTAGTAAAATTTCATATATTTTTATTTACCTATTTGCTATTTTACAATAATAACTTGCTTCAAATACTTGATATGACAATTCTTAAAAATTTAAAAAATATTACAAAGTAAATATAATTTGTAATCGTATCAGCTTAGGTTATAATATCTGTATACATTCCTTAAAATGAATTCCATCAGAGTTCCTTTGTCTTTACCAATCGTCTGATTACAAGAGTTACTGAACAGTTCTTGAAATTTGAATTCTGGATTGAATTTTACAAATATAAATAAAAATTTATAAAATAATAATTTCAAATTTAAATTAATTTTAGTAAAATTCAATTGAATTTGAGTTTCACATAAACAGATCTTAAAAAAACTGCATTCTTGTGTTGCATCATTAATAAATTGAAGATTCCATCTCCGTTTCAAAGTGCAATAAAACGGTCAAAATAATCATATTATGTGCACTGACTGAGAAGCATAAACACACATGCAATGCAACCGAAAAAGTTATGGCAGCGCTGAAAGCGGAGAACAGCGCGCGACACACGAAACTTGTTAATAAATAAAAATCTTAATGCATTAACAAATTTCCGTGGCGTCCATTATTCGTGCACGTAATACTCTCAGCATCAGGTCTCTCAACGTGCAATATACCATTGGATTGTGGTGAGGAGAGAAAAGTCTTGAATTTATTCATTTGCTCGGTGTTTATCAAACTTCATAAAATACACTCTCGGCTCGCTCGTCGACGTTGCCGCCTTATCCGTCGTGGTGTAGCCGATATTATTAAAAAGAGGGAACCGCAGCGAGTAAATTACGAGGAAGCAATAAAGCTCCAGCTTTTGCGGATAAGAGAAAAAGAGCGCAGATGAAGTTATCCGGCCTGCCTGTCCTGCTCTCGCTCGCAAGGGTTAGTTTGGAACCCACACACAACTCAGCGCGCTGCACGAAATAGAGAGTTTAATGTTGTGAGGCGAACACTCGGTGTAAATAAACTTGTCTCTGCCCGCTTATCGCGCAATGTGTGTGCTTACTTTATGAGGAAGCTATTGGCACTTATATTACCCAGCCTCTCGAATTATCGGTGCCGTTTTTTCTTTCTTAAATGGAAACTTTTTCCAGCCAAACTGAAAGGATTCGTTTACCGAGCGCAAATGGATTTAACACTCCAGATTGGGGGGACACCTTGGCAAACAGGACAGCACAAACAATGTATTATGGATCAGCTCAAAAAATTTAGAAAGAAATTTAAGCAAGTGTAACAGGAAAAACTCTCAATCAGATTCCTATTTTTATTACAGGAATTTAATAAGAAGTAATCTAAGTCACTCGAAGTAATTTCAATTCTATGAAATAAAAATATTTTTTTGTATTTTTTTTTTTTTGCTTAAAATAAAATAATAAATACAAATAAAAAGTTCATTGATGAAATACATTTTTAGATGGAAAAGAGTCTCTAGTTGTATAAATAAATATAAATGAGTGACTAAAGAGCGAAAACAATTTAGCTAAGCATAAAATTTCGTGACCTATACATTAATATTTAATATGATTTAATTAAATTTATAAAAACTTATAAATCAGTATTTAAGTTAACATTTAATCAATTTTCTTGTGAAATTTCTTAAAAGTTTGTAAATAAATTCCATAATAATTGAGATAATTATTAACTGAACAAAATAACTTTTATCAAATTTATGTGACTTCTTCAAGGTTTCTAACTTGGATTTATTTTTATTATTATTATTATTATTATTATTATTATTACTTTTTTCTAAATATCCTGCCTTTAATGTGTTTTAAATTTGTCAATAAATTACATTGTTATTATTTAAATATTGAAGTTTAATTTTACTTTTGCCATCCACTGTTAAGTTTTGGTTAAATTTAAATTTTACTTTAATCAAATTACTCTGGAATTAATCATTGTGTTCAAATATTGTACGAAATTAGTTTTGAGTATGACTGAAAATTCCTATAAGAATTCACTAAATAGATAACAGATAAAGAATTGAAATACACGTCTGCCTGGCTAATTAATGCAAGCCCCAATAAAATGCACGGATAGTGCATTGGCTGGCGTGACAAACCAAATAAACTCTTCTATTACTCTGCACGAGTAATAAAAGTAAAATGCAAACAATGAAGATAAAACGCTGTGAGTGCTGCGGTTGTATTTTATTTTTAATGAAACGTGCAGCTCATTGGATTTGGATAACAACAAACAACGCTGCATTTATCCATTTATCTCCTCGAAGCTGAATTGAATGCATAGTGTGCTAATTAATTGAGCATTATACCTCCCCATACACAACTCACAATGCAATGAACATTATGCGCGCAAAACGCGGGTGTATACGGCGGCGAATCCGATATTTCGCGCAGTTTTTTCGCTCCCCCGATAAAAGGAAGGAAGCGACATCGCTTCCTTGATAATGAATATCATATACGCGAGCATTTCCCAGTTCAAGTGTGCATTTTCGCTGCTTCTGCTTAATTAGCCTGATGTGCCGCAGTGGCGTAACTGCCACAAAAAACCAAATTCAGAATAAAATTATCAATTGGTAGGAATCGCTCTCACTGTTTAAATAAAATCAATCAAATAAAATATTCTTTTATGTATCAATTTGGGTGTATCCTAACTTTTTACTTAAAATATTGATCAATAATCTTTCATCAAACAGCAATTACAGGAGCACTACAGGAACAGAGATTAATTTTTTAGAATTTCATTATAACTAAATCAAGCTACTAAGGAGCAAAAATTTTAAAAATAATTAATGTTTCCAAAAGGAATATTGACATTGGAAAACTGAATCAAGATTTAAAGTTTTCGTTTATTATTTTATAATATTCAATAATTTAATTTAAAAATTCATTTAAAGAGTAAAATAAAAACAATTTTTATGTATAATAAATGTGTAATTAAAAAAAAGGTTTAATATATCCTGTTCGGCTGTACTAAAAAAAATATCAATTTAATTAATATTCTGTTAAGGCAAATGTCCTCGAGATAAATTAATTATGATATAAACCTTCGTACCAGCATTTGTACAGAAATTTTATTATTCGCTCCAAAGACCAAGTTAAACAAGCTGGCAATGAAAAATTATACGTTTGTATCGTAAAATTTTTATGGCAAAAACTTTAATTCCGATTGTACATACACGCCACTGCCGTTTTCTCTTCGCAGCAGGTCGAAATGCTCTCGAGACCATCAAAAATAAAGCCGAGCACTCTCTGCCATTCTCGCCCGTCCAATTTATTTTACATATTTTTTTTTTTATTATATCCATCTCTTCATACATATGAATGAATGTTATTCAATTTAACTCCAGCGAGCGTTCCGCTAATAAAAGTACGCGCGCAATAATAAAAAAGAGCGAAAACCCGCGAGCTATTGTGTCATTTTCTTTTTGTTTCAAGAATGAACAAACGCGCCTCCTTGAAGCAGCGACATTCTTTCCCATATTCTTTTGTGTATTCCAACCCTTTCTATTAGCACCGACTTGTCAAAATTTTATTCCCACAAAACCTTGGGCTTTTCACGCATATGCACACTTTATATATAATATTTTTAATGTATACAATATCCCGAGTTGAATAGAAAAATGATTATCCTCGGCGGCAGTCAAAACAAGTCGGCGACCATTAATAACGCCCAAAAGTATAATTAATAATTCGTCCGATTGCAATGGCAGCGGGACGCGGCGCCGAATGGAAGAAATAATGAAATACAGCATTTTAATTACAAATTCTTTATATTTGGCTGGATGTGCATTAATAAAATATATTATTCACTCTGAAGAGAATTAATTAGATCTCGTGGACGGCATCATTAGGGATTATTATCCTGTCTAGACAGAAGTGAACAAATGATGTTTTGTTTTCACGGTTCCGCGTAAAAAACGGGTGAAAAAACGTTCGGTTAGGTACAGGAGGAAAATTCACTCTTGCCAAAATGAGTTTGTAAACTTCAACGAGGCGAGAATAAATAATACAATAAATCACGCCGCACTTATGGTCCATTTTATGGGTACAACTTTTATTTGCGCCACCTTTATGGCCCCCAATACGCAATTAAAACTGTTTTATATCCCTGCAAACATATAAAATCAAGCAGCAAACTTCTGTTTTCTTAAGACCGAATAATTGCCGACTTCTGCGCGAGCATCGGCGCGAGCAAATTTATGCCCGAAAATTAAAGGATTAAGCTGCTTTTGAATAAATCAGCTCTCTCGCACGTCGTTTTGCTATCATAAAAATTTCGCCCTCTCCGTAATTGTTTTCACGAAAAAAGCTGCTCAGTCATCTCTGATGTTGAGAGAAGTGGAGACGACTATTAGCATTCTTGAATTCGATAAATTATAACGAGTCACGATATAATTATTTTTTACTATTATTTCACGTCTCGGCCCGCGCCTGTCGCAATTACAACCGTTGCAATTTCATTTCGGCCTCGCCAATCAAACTGAAAAAAAACCAACGCGAGAGAGAGAGACCGCAAAAAAAAGAGAAGAAAACGACTGATAGCCAACAAGAGGCGAGTTTCTGCCGCTGTTCAAATGAAGTGCTTTCCACTCTTGTCATTAATAAGTAGCCTGTAATTACGCACGAATTAATCATCTGTATGGCAATTTTTCAGTCATGCCCAACAATATAAATTCCGAAACGAATGATAATTCTGGAGTGCCTTAGAGGTTTACAAAATTATATTTCTTTTATTCACTAACAAATAATTTACCTCAGCTTTAATTTTGTTTGTGGAAATTAATATGACTAAATTATTTTTCTGTGAGATAAAATTTTCTTTAAAATATTGCAAATTTTTTATTTTCACAAAAGAAATGCAAATTTAACAATTTGATTTTTTTCTGAAAAACTTTTCTAGAATTTGTTTAGGTAGTTTTCATTTATAATTTTGATTTTTGAATAATTGGGTGATGTATCTCGTTATAGGCAGAGATTGCCTTGTAAACAAATAAACTTAGTTTGCATAAACTAAATTAATGGAAATTTATAAGAACTCCAAGTAGAAGCAATTAAAATATGTTAAAAAATAATTCTTATTATTAATATTTTTTATTTGTTCACATCATATTGCTTGCAATAAATTTATGAAGGCATATATTGTTTTGTATTGTGGGTTTGTGGGACAAAACGGCAAGAATCGTGTTAATGTTTTTTTTTTAATTTATTCGCTGTAAGATGTTTATATATTTAATTTTATTTGAATTGAAAATAGATAAAAAATATAAAAATTTCATTTAAAAATATTTTTTTTTTTCAGATTTGCGTGGTTTCACATTAATCTAATCATACAAAGGGTTATTTACAACTCACCACACCAACACCAACAGAACTCTCACGAAGCAATAATTAATTATTCAAGACCGGGGGATATTTTTGTGCAAATGTTTGCTCAGTTGGTTCCAATTAGCAGAGAAAATGAGGAGCTAAAAGCAAAATTAATGGTCTTTTAAGAGGGTGCAGAATTTTTGCTAGACTGCCTGCATTTCAAACCCTGAAAAGCGTGTGCGCTCCCACGCGGCACCAACTCGCAATTCAGCGGCATAATATGATTAATGAGACGCCCAACCTTATACCTTGACAAAAAATCCGAGGTTTATCCATTTTTAGAACAAATTATGCAAAAAAGACTGAGCAGCCGGTCCTTTTCTATTTCTACAGAGATTCACACGCCCTTTTCGGAGCCACGCCGTGTTATGGTAAGCGCTTGGTAATTTTTTCATCTCTCCCCTCAAAACGACCCCAGAAGTGAAATAAATCTCAATTTATTCTCCTAATAGTGAGGGGGATGGAAATGGTCGCGCAGTTTTTTAATTACTCGGCACCAAATGAGGAAGTAGCAGGCATGTGTGAGAGAGACACATTTGAATATTTCGAGAGAGCACCCCTTTTGGTTCCCATGCCAGTGGAAACTGTTTCCTGGTCCGCGTCAAGTGGATCTGACAAATGCACTCTGGGGAATATTCTACACGTGTTAAAAACCGGCTGCCGCTTTTTACCGCGGGTGGCAAAAAATGTTCAAATGAAGTGCGGATGGATCGTAAAAAGCTTATATTAATTGACTTTCTAGAATATTTACACTTTATATCGATCAGAATTAAACTCACAAAAATAGTTTTACAAAATTTTAGTCGCCTGGAATCAATATATATTTGTTTTGTCAGAAATATACAGTTTAATTCGGTTAAAAATTTTCAGCTATTTTAGATTGAATTTGATTCTGTTTAATTATTTAAGTTCGTGACGTTTATTTTTTGAAAATTTTAAACAAAATATCCATTGAAAGTCACAGTATTTTTTATAACAAAATTTGAAACAATATATCAATTAACTTCACGTTTTGTAAAGATTAAACAATTTGTATTTAATATTCTTTAAAAACAATCGTTAAAATTTAGTCTTTTGCATTTATAAATAATAATAAAGAAATTGTAAAATTCAACATATTGCAAATCTAATTAATTTTTTTAGTGAATGATTTGAATTAATCAGTAGATTAAACTATGAGATTTGATAAAATATGCAAAACCTATAGATTTATTGATTTTTTATGAAAAATATTAACAAGTAAAAGTTCATTCACTCTAAAAGGAAAATCCGTATGAAAGATAATCTGATCCCACACATGTCAAGTCATAAATGCAGCTTTTATCGGTGAAACACAAGCTTTCAAGCGGCCGATCCAATATTGGCTTTTGACGAGAGGCTCCGAGGGCTTTTAAAATTTCTCATGGAAATTAAGCGACCCACTTAATTTTGACGGCAGATTCCTTTTCTATACTGAACAGATCGGGTTCTGTGTATAGTGATCGAGGAAAAGGGCTACTGTTTAAGAGCAGCCCCATTACTGGCCTCGTTCGAATCCCTATTATTATTTCTCTCCGAAAACGAAAATAACTGGCTGCTCTTTCGTCGCTCGCAGCGCTATGGTGAATAATACACGAAAAAAAAGACGAGCAAGCACACGAGAACGGAACAGAGAGAGAATTAAAAAGGATGCTGCGGCAGAGAGGTGTATTAATTACCTCATCATCGTTATTATCACCATTAACCAGGCACCCCCGCCAGCGGCCGCGAGCAACCCTCTGGTGTAAAATGGGAATTGGAAAACCGCGAGAGCAGATGACGACGCGTGCATCAGAGGGGGAAATAATTATTTCGTACGTGTGTGTGCGAGAGAGCAAATAATGGAAATAATGCACACGCCGATATTTTTTCTGCGTAGAAAAATTGATACGAGTGTACAAAAGAGAGGGGCCTAAAAAGAGTGCTGATGAGAGTTTCGATATTAATACAAAGGGGTTTCAGCATCAGCTGAGTCTCGACGAAAGATAAAAATCAGGTGCGGTTAATGGGCACAAACGAGCCACAAAGTGTTCAAATTTTACTGTAATCGTTAAAATTAAAAAAAAATGTATTTACTTTTATGATAAATTTATTTCTTCTAAATTATATTTAATCTTTGTTAGCTTTTAAATATAAATTGGAAATTTAAGGCTACAAGCATGTTGTAAACAAGTTTTTGACTTTTAATTTCAAATTATATTTGGACACTAAACGTTTTTATTTAAAATTGAAGTTTCTGATTCCAAGAACCATATTCGCTCTTTGCAATTGAAATTTATATTCAAGAGAATGCATTTTGATGGTCTTATCACCAACTAAAGAGATTCAAAAGCCCGTAAACAAATTTCCACGTCTCCATACAGGTCTGCGGCGTTGGTTTCTGTGAAATGGAGCAATAAAATTTAATGCTCGGCAATTGAAGAGACAAATTTACAAGAAAATGACATCGCCCACCAGGCAACACGGCGACAATATTTATTTTGTCAATAACAACTAATTTCCTTTATCGCGACGAAAGCGAATATCGTTATAAAGACAGGACAGGGAAAATAAAGTGGTGGACAACACGAGTCGCATTCAAGGCGATTCCTTTAATTACTCGAAGCTGGAATTTTAAAGCTACATGCAAAATGGCTTTGTCTCGCGAATATTTCAGCCGAGTAAGACGCTCGTTCTTTTTTATATTTATTTTATTTTTCCGCTAAAATATAAATAGCTACACCAGCACTTGAGCTGTTGATTTTATGGCGCCGAGTCTTCTCGTGTTCGCTTTGCTTTATGTGTTTATTGGAGTTATAACGCGACAGAGGCGGACATCTCATCTCCTTCACTGAGCGAGAATTATTTTAACAGTTTCCATTTTAGCAGAATCGCTTCTTGGTCGTAAAGTATTAGAAATGATTATTCCACTTTAATAATTGTTTAATTTTCATTTAACTACAAGACAAAAAAATTATGGCATTAAATACAGTTTCTATATTTCTTTGAAGAAATTGACACTCGAGGAGATGATTATGGAAATAAAGAAATTGGGCTTTTTCCCTCGTTGTAATTTCACTTTCAAATTTTTTACAAGTTTTTCTCCAAAAAAATTTATTTCTTATTTTTTAGTATTTATTATTTTTCATTGCGTATAAAAGCTAAACTAAATGTTGCTATGCAACTTTTAGATGTGGATTTATATTAAAATTAACTCGCTATTATGTATAAAGACTGTTGCAACTACTGATGATTGATTTTTGAACGTCAGCTCTAACAATTGACCGAGAAGAATAAATAATAATAATAACAATTAAAGTAAAATTATGCATTTTCTTGAATTGAGTGTAGGATTTTTTGAAGCAGCTGTATTTTGAGACCACCTCAACCAGACGTTTTCAATTTTTGAATACAGAATGTTTTTTTCCCCAAAAGCATTATCTACATTATTAAATTTTTATGATTTTAAATAACTGAAAAATTAACACAACTCAAAATCGGTGCGGTAACGTTTTGTACTAAACATATTGCAACTTTTTTTTTCAAATTAGAAAAAGGATAGAAACATATTCAGAAGCATTCATGATAATAATATCTTTGAAATATGCAAACTGTTCTGGCAAGAGGCCAGAATGGTGTAAAAGGGAAGCCACGCGGTCTGCGACGTGTCTGCGAGGTCGAATTGAGGATTTCCATATAATCTCCGTCTGCACCCACACTTATTACGCTAAACGCCACGTCGTCAACTCCGTCCATTTGTACTTGCCCCAGAAGGATCAACGCATGTATTTATCCTTGAATAAAATTTAAGCACGCAACCCTTACGAGCGTGTGTAAAATTACTAAAACACTCTCCACTTTTTCGGCGTTACTTGAATTTGTTTATTATTCACGCAATGGAATGTACGACTGTGAAATTGAACACACTTGTAAGTCTCATCGACACTCTCAACTTGCCAAAATATGAATTTCAATGAGGCGCGCGACGCTTTTCGGTGAATATCAATTCACGTTTTCAAACAACACGTGTGCAAAACCGTGCCCTCGGAAGGTTGAAATTGATCCAAAAAGATTTCATAAGATTTTGTGACATGCCTAGTTTCTTAAGTTAAAATTTAAAATTTTAAAACTTTTTGTAATGAATCAAGTACAATTTTTTCATCTCTCCCATATTTGACAGTTTCAATCATTGTTTTGCAAATAAAGGTTGAATTTTTAATATCTTTAATTATTATTTAAAAAAAAAAGATAAAAATAATTGTAAATTTGAATTTTGTATCTTTTCAACTATTCTCTGGGTCTTCAACATGGTTACCCCTAAATTAGATTTGGAAGAAGTAGAAATTTTAAAATTAAATATAACTTTTACTTAAACTCAACTCTAAACACAAATTAAAATAAGTAAAATAGTTCAAAAAATACATCGTAAAAGAAAATAATTATTGTTCTTTTGATAAGTTACAAAGATCTGAATGGAAAGTGAAAATTTTCCCATTTTTGTAGCAAATTATGCAATTAAATATATCTAAATGAAATTAAATGATCATAATATGAAATGCATTCTGAGATAAAATTAATGTTGACTTAATGATTCGACTGCAGAGTTCATTCTTTATAGTCCATTATTTGAAAATCCGTCGAGAGTTGCGTGCGAGTCGCCGCGCCGCGCGTTTTGGAAGGAAAATAAAACGCAATGACAACGGCCGATTTGACGGGCGATAGCGGGGCAGTGTACGTGCGAGAGGTCGAAATCGCAGCATCAAATCTACCCTTCGCAAATCTATATTCATTATGCATGCTTCTCCCTCGAATTTTAACAAGCAGACGAAACGAAGCACTCTCTCGCGCGCTACCTCCATTTAAACCCTTTTTGGGCGGAAGTTGCGTGAAAATAAGTAGCGCGCCGCCGGTGGCAGACTCAAAGAAGGCCGATCTTGCATATATGCATGTGCTCGCCACTTGGAAATTAATTCAGCCGAGCTTTTAATAGAACACACTCCATTTGAAGCAGTTGAATATGCTTTCGACTGGCAGATCTCATTGCAATAAATTGAACACGTTTTGATATTTAAAAATGATAAAAAAAAAAAAAAATCAAAACACTCTGGGAAAAATTTCGACTTGAAATATGCCAATTTGAACGTTTTTCATGCAAATAATTTATTGCATTTAATATTGTCCTAATTATATAAAATGAAAATTTTATGAGAAGAGATTCTTCGGCAATATGAAAAACACTTAAAATTCCATACAAATAAATAAACTCTTCATAACATTCAGTAACATAGAGACATTTCTTGGCTTTTAAATTTTATCCTGGCTCAGTGTGATTTTGACATTTTGATTTAAACAAATATAAAATTTAATTTTTTCCATGTCAATTTTTTCCCATTATAACTTTTTGAGCCTTAAATTGCTCATTCGTGTATAATTTCAAATATAATATTATCAACCAAATTCCTGAAAACTTGTAGAGTCGCTTATTTGAATCGTTTTCCGAGAACCATATGTTTCTCTGAAACTCTTGCCAGTGTACAGATGTTTACAGCTTCAGCGACGGCTTTCAGACGGGAATGCAATTGCGCGTGGGGTTTTCAAAAATGAGCTTGCGTGGATTTCTCCATTTGAAGTGCACCGCCAGGTCGGAGCGACAAAAGACGGAAAGTAGCGCCATAAAACACTGCAAGTGGCAGTAAAAAATTCCTCAGATTTATTGGAAAATTTTATGTATTATATTGATGGGTGTGCTGGATACGCACATTCACACTTGACACGCTCTTTTTGCTGCACACGTAAGAGGAATTTAAACCCACCTGCGCCTGCAGAGTGCATTAGCACACAACAGGTATTTATTTATTCATTCACTATATGCGAGAGCGAGCAATAATATTCGAAGCTGCGCAAATGGGTTTTGCATAAAACTCGACATTCCGCGATTCCGTGAACTATAAAATTGTTTTACGAACCTCGTTACTGATATGACACGATTGACTGCCAATGCATTTAAATCATCTATCAATGAGAATAATAATAATTGCACCTGTAAATTGTTTTATTCCAGTTGACGCATAAGCTCACCTTATATCCCTTCAGGGTGTTTTTTATGATGGTTTAATTTTTTCATTGATTCATTTTTACGTTGAATATTTATAGTTGTTGTGTAAAAAAATTTATCATAAATAATAGATTTGATAAAAATTAATTTTTTAAGTATTTTACACTGTTTTCAATGTTTAATTTAACTTTATTTTTATTAAATTAATTGTACAAATATTGCAATTCTTTAAAAATAAACTTCAAATGAATTCACTTGCAGGAAAAAATTTATTAAAAAAAGGCATTGAAGTTATTAATTATAAAATGCAGAGCCACAAGCATTACTGATATTGGTAAATAAATTTAAATAATAAAAATAAAATAATAATATGTGCTATTAAAAATGTCGTCAAATTATAAAAAAGAAATAGTGTCATTACACCTCGTTTTCATGGTTTTAGCGAAACAATTAAGGCGCTGCAATTGATGTTATAATATAAAAATTTGAAGTTTCTTCAACAATTTAATCATTGAAGCGAAATAAATTTTATAATATTTCAATTTGATGTTGTTATTTCAACAATTTAATGTAAACTATGCGGAAAATTTAAGTAGTTACAATTGTTTAGTAATAATAATTGCATTTCTACGTGGGAATTAAAAACATGACCTCTACAGTCGTAGTGACTCATTTTGGAATCCTTGGAATCAAATGGACCGATTTTCATTGTGCACGAGATCAGAGGCTGCAGCTGGAGAGGCGCAGAAGTCGCGGACGTGACGTTCCAGATATCACGCTCGGCGCGCGCGGCACCCTTTCTTTATTTCTTTCTCACTCTTTATAAAATAGATATATATTTTCTTGCTGGAGAGCATCAGGTAGCATCTCATCACGCGAGCTGATTGGAGAAGACGCTATTGTTCTCCGAATAAACACATTAACCGATCGACGATCGAGCGAGTGCAGAAGTCGGCGGCGCTTTTCATGGCGAGAGGTGTCGGGACACGAGTTCACTCTCGCGGTCGCTGGATGAATAAACAATGAATAAAAAGAGAGGGACAGACGACGATTTATGCGCCGATAAATTATCGGCCGATGCCATCACGTGATCTCTTCCTCTGATTTTCGTCGTTTCGCGCTTTGCAGCAAATGTGCAATATTTATTGCCGGGCAATTCTTGGTAAATAACTCGGAATCGCGCCACTTTGAGACATTCCAACACGTGTTCCGACATATAGGCCTTTTCGATTGAAAAGAGTCACTTTGAATATTAAAAGGTTTGCTACGTTTCCTTTGAAGGAAAGCTGCATTCTTGCACTATAATGTGAAATCAGCAATAAATTGTAGACAAATCTTAGGCCTTGATGCTATTTTAACACATTGAATAACAATCAATCCGATTTTATATTGGAGGATATATAAAATAATTTATTCAAAATAAATCAATATTAAAAGAATTAATGATGCTTTCAAACACCGTTCAATTAACGCAAATATTTTTAGCAATTTTTTTCATAATCTAGGGAGAAAGGCTTAATTTTTTTGAATATCTCAAAACTGGTGGAGGTGGACTTCATATAAATAAATCATTTTTTCCAGCAACAAAAATTATTTGACTCGGAAAACTGAAAAATTTAATTCAATTGTGAATTTTCATGCGGTTCAAGATTAAACGTGGCTTCTTAGATTATAGAAAAGTAAAAATCTCTAATTTAACTTTAAACTGAAATAAATTCGCAACCAACGTTCAAAAATAAATTAATAACGAATCAAATCAAACCATCAATTTAGGCTAAAAAAACTATTAAAAATGTAAATTGTTATTTAATAATTAAAAAACCCGTTGATCTTTTTTGCCCCTTAAAATTGCTTGTAGTGTATGATAATTAAAATTATTTTCACGTGTTACACTAAAAGCATTTACATTATTTTGAAGCAAAATCCAAAAGAAGAAATCACGCGAAAAAGCCATCACGAATGTGACGTCACGCTTTTATATTCAAATACGGACCGAAATTAGCATATTCCGGTGGCTGAAACGCAATTTGTCCGGCTGAAACATTTTAAGGGATTAACAAAGGTTGCTGATCTCATTTTTCACAGCTTTTAGTCTTATCGCGAGGGTCTTTACAGCTATGTGCCATTTGTGAATTTCGTTGCTTTTGTTAAGTGCGTTCCAATTTGGGTACTTTTTTCTATAAAAAAAATCTCGTCTGATTATAATGAGAGCATCTTATCTAAGCGATAAATCACTCGCGAAATAGTAACATTTAATTGAATGTGCTTCTTATATATTTGAGATAAAACTCTAGACAAGACCTTCATACTCGCAGCCAAAAATGATGAATTATAATTTGAAAAAGCGAAGCGATAATGATCGCATTATCACAAAATATGCGCGCGTGTCGCTCATGTTTTTTATCATTTCAAGCGATTTCAAGTAAATAATATATAATGTATGTCAATTGAAAGCTGAGGATTTTTGCTTGCCTTTGGTGGACTCAGATAACGAAAATTTCGAGAGATTATACTCGCAATTATGGACATTTCGTCAAAAAACTTATCTCGCCTCTCTACTCGCATTACGTGAAAGTGTATTCTGAAGCAAACAGTGAAAAAAAACTCTTGTGGCCTCTAAAAAAAAAATCGTTTGCCCCAAATCTCCGGAAGGCCCGGGCGATCCTTGGCCGGAGGTCTTCTAATAGCAGAGAGGTGAGTGGTATAATCACATTATTATTTCTTTCGGCCCAGGTATATATCAAATAAATACAGCGAAGCCGAAAAAATCTCGGCCTCTCGAAAATTATGGTTTCGATTTTTCGATGGAAAACGCGAATGATACATAAAGTAGTTTTTTCCCTTTCCCACAATGACAGCAGCAAAAAGCGCCGGATTTCCAAATTACACACGTCGCAGAGTCATTATGTCCTTGCGAGTAAACCGTGTATCATTTTTGGTTTTGAAACGGCGTACCTTAAAATGAGCCTTATAATCACAAACGAGGAAAATGATGTATTGGATTTTCTTTGAAATTGTTGTGCTGACCGCGAGGTAGTTTATCTGTTCGCTAATGTCAAATTTATTTCTTAAATAATATGGACAAAAATACTGTACAGAAATAAGAGATCAAATTTAATTGATGCAATTTGCTACTTCACTTAAATTACATAATTATGCTTAAAGTATTATTTACACTTATTGTGAGACTAGGGAAAGATAAGTGAAAATCATGTCGTTATCTGAGAGGACTGTGGGGATTTAAAAATTGATTTACATAATTGAAATAATTAATTTAAACTTAGAATCAGGATCATAAAAAAAATGTAATATTATGAAAACAAAATTAAATTCCATAATTTAACACTAAACTTCAGAATTTTATACTTGGCAAACAGTATAATTTATTCATTTTATAATAAAATTTAATTTTAAACCAACAAATAATGCAGTTATTTAAAAACTACAAAATTTTGAACCGAAAATATTAAGAGCAAATTTAGTCCCTAAGTAAAAGACACGCAGCGATTCATAAAATACACAATCGGTGACGTGGATCTCAAAAATGGTGTTGCCGAAGTCGTTTGTTTGAAAATCGCCACAGAATCGGGTGACACGCAAGCTGGCGAAATTTATTTTTTTTTTTCCCCCGAGAAAGGCATGAGCGACCGCGTGCGCCGGATCGGGTCGAGGCAAGACAGTTACAAATCTTTAAGAGCGACGAATTTCCGCCAGAAGTGAGTGCGCGGCGTGTGTTGAATGTAATTTATTTACACGCACACGCCCACTAATTTGAATTCAGAATTTCTTATTAAGGAAAAAGCGCAGCGACACGGGAGAAGAAGAAGTTTGAATTTTAATTCGCAACTAGGGGTCAGTGGTCGTCAACTATAGAAGGCAAATTTTGTTGAATTTCTAAAATTTCTATCTCTTACAATTAGGGAAATCAACAGATCAAAGTTTTAATCAAATGAAGCTCGCAATCAGACTGATTAAAAAAAGACATGTTGCTCGAAGAAATTATATTAGCACATCGCAGGGGAAGAATGATTTGCAATCAAATATGAAAATCAGGTTTTGAAAATTTAATAAATTATTGAATTAAATAATTAGATTGGCAATTATTGTATATGACTTAATTAACTCTCATTCATATTTTAAATATAATGCAAAAAAACTGTTACAGAGCAATAATGGTTGAAAAAATTATATATCTTAATTTAAAATCATTTCGTGGTAAAATTGCAAGTTCCGATTACCTTGAATTCTTCGGCCGATTTCTGGTTTTGAGTTCGTTTGTCATGCAAAGCAGCCCTCTTTATTCCTTCACTTGCAGATTGAATAGTTAGATAAAGACTTGTGAGACAATTTCACGTGGAACAAAAAATTCCAGGGACGCAGCAAACAAGAACGGGGGGATTAAACGTATTCGGCCAATATTTTATTTGCTTGACATGCTGCGATTTCAGAGCGCTCTCTCAAAATAATTTTTCTCCTTATACGGCATATTACCAAACAAGACGGGAAACAATGCAGTGTTGCGCTGCAAGCGTCGGGGAATTCTCTCTCATTTTTTTGTTCACCTCGATATATACCTCTTATTCTGACTATTATATTTTAACTCAATGACAATTCAAGGTTTTTTACTATGTAAAAGGATTTTTATTATAGAATCCGATGGTATCTCTCTCTTATTGGAAATACGCGCGCGGCTCTGCTCAAGAAAGAAAGAAAGAATCAAACTCGGCACACAAGAGAGCGCGCGTATAAAATATATAAAACTTCAAAGGTGTACGTATAAATTGGGAGGTGTCAAAAGAAATAATGATTAATGCACGATAAGGCCTTGGAATTTTTTCATCATATTCGTCAGAATTAGATGGATCGAGTCGAAATCGAGGATATTGTTAATTTGCTTCCAGGAATCCTCCGATGCTATCTACGGACGAATGCAAATCGCGGTCTTGACTGATTGTGAGAAGAAGTGTTTCTTTCGCCAGCACGAATATAAAAAAAAGAGGCCGACCTCTTTGAGAAAATCGCCACTAATCATGTTTGCTTCAATTATCGGGCGAAACGATTCGAGTAGCCAGAGTCGTCTAATTACAAGCACCGCGCGACGCCCAGCAGCTTGAATTCTATTTATTTGGTAGCCGAGAAGCTGCAGAAAAAGAGCGTCTCGGGTGTGTATAATAATAAAAAGAAGCGCGAGAGAACAGACGAGTTCCTTTATGTCCAAATAGCTAGCTCGAGAGAGATGGTGTGCAGATATGAATCGCGAGGAAATTGCACTTGATCTTTTAATGATGTAGCGTGTAAAAAGGGATTTATTTCACTTTATGAACCACGCCCGCTTCTTCTTCTTCACTTTACCAGCGCAAACCGCGAATTGGTCTTCTTCACCAGAAACGCAGGAATAAATATTTAGATTTTCACTGTCTTTGAATAATGGGGAAAAAATTTTTATTCTGGTTAATTTTTCTGCAGTAAATTGTTCGATTAGATTTGAATGTGATAAAACTCTAACGCTGCTTGTTTATGCAATTAGACCAACTTCGCTGTCAAGCAGGTTGCATTTTTATAATATAGGCTTTCAATCTCATCGTCTGGATATTTCTTACACTAGGCGACACAAATGCTTAACAAATGATGTTTTATGGAAAGTGAGATTTTATCACATTCAATATATAGTAAATTTGATATTAATAAAATTGCATCACTAATTATTTTCCCATTCCTAACCACTATATTTGTTGAATGAATTTTAATACTGAATGCAAGGTTTTAAGATTACATAATTGTATTGTTGGTCTGAATATCATATTATAAAATAATTCCGAGATTTGTATTTAATAATTCACTGTCAACGGCAGATTGCAGCAGCCACACAAAATCACTTTTTTATCAAACGTGAATTGCCGCAACAAATAAAATTAATTTTTCTCCTTTTTCCGCAGAGCTCAAAGAATTGTGTCACATTTATTATAAACTCTCCTAAAAAATTGCGCAAAAACTGCTGATTCGGCTGGTCCAGACAGATTTATTGGTAATTAAACGGACGATTACGCCGCAGGCCGCGTGCATGAAGCTTTTTGATTTCGTGCGCGACCGTGTGTATATTCCTCATTTTATATATATATATTTTTTTTATTTTCACAAAAGAGCAAAGCGGGTTCAAAAAGGTCGTCGCTTTTGAGAGAATATGAGCATGGAAATAATGTACATTGTGCGCAGATATATATTGTGGAAAAATATAAGTCTCGAGTCGGCGAGGAATGCTGAGAAACAATACACAAACGCGGCACAATGCGGCGCGCGGTGTGAGCTATGGATTTATTTATGGACTTTGCTGATCACTTCAAAGGCGAAATTGCTCACGATTTGCGCCGAGAATGGGCAACAGCGAAAGGAAGTATTTCAGCTCATTTGCTGCTTTTAATAATCATCCGAGCGATGTTGATTGTAAAATGAGATTCCCCAAAGATTTTCTCCGGATCTCGGCGCAATGAGAGGAGGCTTATTACCCATTGCGCGCACAAACTGGCGTACGTGTGCACAATTTCATACGCCACGAAATGTACTTCAACGGCGAGATTCTTTGTTCTTGAAAGAGCTTTTTAGGTCAATTCCCACTTATTTAAACAAATTACCGATTTAACAATTTTTTAAGACGTTTTAATTATTATTTAATTAATTAATTATTATTTAGTGCTCTATACAAATGGAGATTTATCTGCTACAAAAAAAGAGCACGCTTCTGGTGGCAGATATTTGAGTTTTTTTTAAATTTTGATCTTATAATATTAGGAAAATATATAACTGTGTGTGGAACCAAACCGTAAAATACACCAATAGGCTAAATACAATACTATTATTGACATGGGTGACACAATTTATACCATAATTGTTTGAAAATTTAAAAATAATTATCAAATAACAAACTTCTGTTAATTATTTAAAATCTGGTTTAAAACATTTTAATTCCAACTAAAATTAATAAAAAGCAAAAATTTACAAAATGAAATCTAAGTAAGGATATTAAAATAAAAAAATAAATATTATTAAAACTAAAATACATTTAAAGTTATTTTTAATTATCTTAGTTATTTGTTTTCGTCTTATTTTATCACTCTGCTTTTTCAAAGTAAAATAAAATTTCAGCACGCACTTCATATGTAAAAATATTGAAAAAAACGCTAAATAGCTTTGATTATTTTTTCTGCTTTTGCGTAAAATAACTTAAATACCATAATTATATATTCATAAATAATAAATATTTTACTTTGTCTAAAAGAAAAATAAAAAAATAACATGAATAAAACATTCTCTCCAATTGTTTTTGGCACTTTATGGGATGCTGGCAAAATAGTTTCAGTTTAATTATATCATGTTATTCCTTTAATTCCCTTAGGATTCACGAAACTATTAAAAAATGATCACTGAAATTTGTAGATTTACTTTTTGATATCGGTGGGAGGGCGAGCACATTAGCACGATTTATGGTGAAGATTTTTTTCCATCCACACATAGCTGTGAAATCGTCATTAGTCTGCACCGAAGCATCTCTGACTGATTCTTTTTTACTCGCAAATATTCACTTTATCGCAAAATAAATCAAACAAAGTTACCGAAATAAGACGCCATCAGAAACAGAGTTGCCGTTTTTGCGTGGGTTATAAATTTATTTATGCAAAACAGGCGCATTCGGCTGACTGCTGTTTTGAATAAAGTGTGAATTTGACAGAAGACAATTATGAAAATTCGCCCCGGCTTCCTAATATAACAATTCGACTCGCGGCGCTATATTTTAATAATGCTCTCGCGCGGTGGATATAACAGTATAATTACATCTCCCTCTGCAGCTCCTCCTCGGTCTTCTTTCTCGGGCAAGAAAAGTCATTAAAGCGGGCAAAAAAACAAAACCGGGCCGCGCGCGAATTATTATAATGTGTACGCCAGCAGAGAGGATGAAGAAATTTGAGACATTAAGCGCAACTTTGTGCATAATATTGAAATTATTCACTCTCAACGGCAGCCAGCAGACCCTTGCTCTCTCAAGAGACCGTGTGATTATCAAGTCGGGCCACCTTTTTGCGACTAATGCGAATTTCTATACCCACCGAGAAGTGGAGGAACTTTGCCGAAATTAATTTTTGATGCGTCCTCGCATTAGCAACCCACTGATTGGGGCATGCATGAAAGTGGTACCGAGTGTCTGACGCCAAAATTTTATAAAACCGTTTAACTATGAAGTTATGAAATTTTTTTTTGAATTTAAAATTGTGTACTTTTAATTAGAGTAGAGGGTGGATCTAGGGGATTAGGGGGTTAAAATCACAAAAAGATTCAAGAAACAATTAGAATGGTCTTTACGGGATTTCTTACAGTCGCTAGAAATTGTGGATTTTTTTAAAATTATTATTATTATTGTTGTTCAGTAATGAAGTAATTTAACTTTTTTTAATAAATTTTTTTCATATTTTTTATTTATAAATAATTATTGTTTTTAAAACTGAACTCATAAAGGTTATTTGTTAAATAAAATTATTTAAGCTGATTTGCGATTGCGTCTTCAAAATTTATTTTTCCGAGTGAAATTGAAAGCGCTTTGCCGTGTCTCATCGGGAAAGAGCCGCGGCTCCCGGGGAAAGAGCCGCGGCTCCCGGGGAAAGAGCCGCGGCTCCCGGGGAAAGAGCCGCGGCTCCCGGGGAAAGAGCCGCGGCTCCCGGGGAAAGAGCCGTGGCTCCTCGAGGAAGAGCCGTGGCTCCTAGGGAAAGAGCCGTGGCTCCCGGGGAAAGAGCCGCGGCTCCCGGTGAAAGAGCCGCGGCTCCCGGTGAAAGAGCCGCGGCTCCCGGGGAAAGAGCCGCGGCTCCCGGGGAAAGAGCCGCGGCTCCCGGGGAAAGAGCCGCGGCTCCCGGGGAAAGAGCCGTGGCTCCTCGAGGAAGAGCCGCGGCTCCCGGGGAAAGAGCCGCGGCTCCTCGAGGAAGAGCCGTGGCTCCTAGGGAAAGAGCCGTGGCTCCTAGGGAAAGAGCCGCGGCTCCCGGGGAAAGAGCCGCGGCTCCCCGGGAAAGAGCCGCGGCTCCCGGGGAAAGAGCCGCGGCTCCCGGGGAAAGAGCCGTGGCTCCTAGGGAAAGAGCCGTGGCTTTTGATATTTTGCGATCGAATCGCGACGGATTCCGCGTTTCAAGGTTGGCCATCAGCACCGCTCACTTTATTATTTTAACACAGACGGATATTCACAAAACCCTTTCCACCCACGACACTCAAAAGCACCGAGAGAGAAATAATAATAAAGGTCTCGCGCCGGATTTTTGCCTTCACTTGTTTTATTATTTCAGCTCTAATGAAAGATTTTTATCAGCAGAATATACCATAAAAATGTAAGCTCACTTTACGGGAAAAATTGTGTGCGATGAAAGAGAACGCCGAAAGAGATAAAGGGCTGCTCAGACATAATATACACTCACATTAGAATAATTCTCCAGGTTCAAGCCCGAGAAAAAAAGAGCTTACACATAAAAGAAAGAGTTTTTCTCCTCCAGCTGTTGATACGATAAATTCAAATTTACAGATTATAACGACCGAGAGGCAGCCGCTGAGCATTTTAAGAAAAGCACACAAGAATTGAAATGATAAAAAGCCTTTTTATCGTGCAGCAGGCTTTTAGAATAAAAACACTCTCCATATACATACGCGTTGAATGCGCGGTTTTATTTTATGATTTCCATCACTTTGCTTTTTTGAAATGGAGAGAATGGAGCGTCGAAACGCACACATGTACAAAAATGGATCTTTCTCTCGCTGCGCCGCTGCCTACCAGACGTGCATGATTTTGTAAAAATTTTACATACAAAAGAATCGGCATATGAAATCAGCCTTTTAATTCAAGCCGTGTATATAAATTTGCTCACATTTATAGCCACTCAACCTTGGGAAATTTCGCAAGCCAGGAGACGCGAATAAAGCCGATTTTTTGTGAACGCTCTTTGGTTTTCAAAGGGAGGATAAAATCAAAAAATCAATTTAAATTTTGCAAAATTCTGCTTGTAAAATTTTTGTATTAAGATGAGTTTTAGTTTAATATGCAAGCAAATGTGGAATGCATCATTAATAACAGAAAATTAATCACATTCTATAAAAATTATAAAACATTATTTATATTTTGCTAATTTTCATTGTTTAAAATAAATAAATTTATATATTCATATAAAACTAATAGTTAGAGACAATTGAATTCAAAATTTTAATCAACAAAATGTTTTCCTTTGTTCTTATTTATTACTTAGAGATTTGTTTTGAGAATAATTCCCTTTTAATATACTGCTTTAAATCATTGCTGGCTGAAAAACAATTTTATTTTGTTTAAAATTTCTAAAATAATACACAAATGTCAAATTTAAAATATCAAATTTACACTGAAATCTGTTTCAGGGTTGAAAATTGTCATTAATGATTCTTTTTAATTAAAAAATAAAAAAAAGGTGCAGAATCTCTGTAAAATTGTCGATTTTTAATTTGATTGGCACTTTGATAAAATTACTTCTAGGCAAGAATAAGATATGCATAAATTAATTGTTTAAATAAAATCCAAAACAATTACAAATTGCCGTACTTATTGTGGCTGACACGTCCTGAGGTCAGTGTTTTTTTTTTCTTTGAATTTGGCGAGCACAACTGCTTTTTGCATCCCGCAAGTGCCTAAGTATGTGATGTTGGTTTTAACAGTAGGTGCGTATATGAATAATAAATACATAAAAAATAAGAGAGCCAATAACACACACCACACTGTGGCGCGTATATCCGAACACCACGCCCGTTTTCAGTGGCATAAGAACTAATAATATGCCTGCGCTGACCATAATGTAATGTTTTATTGAAAAGCTGCAGTTCGGAGAGGTGCTTTCTTTAATGGTCAGCCAAAGAGGAGGAGGAGGATATCTTTTTTATTTATGAATTCGCACCCGCGGCTACTAATCATAAAACACGTACGGAGAGAGAGATGCGTGGCGAAATAACACGGTGACAGCTTTCCAGCTTTTTGCTGATCAAAACTAACCCTTTCGCGGCGAATCCTCTCTTATTCTTAATTAGCTTTCTGGCAAGCAGATTGCCTCGGGCTCCGCAGACTGAATAAATCTCGGCGCGACGTTAAATAATATTACCTCGCTCCATCATTCGCGCAGAACATTTGCGTTAATTTTACGCGATGATTTGGTAAATAACTCGTAAAAATTTATATTTATTTTTCCGCCAGACCGCCTCAAACGTATTATCATTGTGTTCGGACGTGAACATATTTTTCGGTCTCTCCGAGAGGATAAAATATAATTGATCGAAACGAATTTGCCTGGCGGCGCCCCAGTTGGGAGAGAGGGTTTAATTTATTGTCGTGATTATTTATCAGGTAAAAAAGGGATTTTTACCTCGGTGGACAAGGATTTCTGTGGAAATATTTGGCTTCATTTATATTTTAATTACAAGTGTCTGCCTCGCACTGCCAAAGGGGTAGATGAGGAGATATTAAAAGATGAAAAGGGAAGGAAAGAGGTTTATTTAAAAAATGGAAATTTCTTTATAAAAATCTTATCTTGTTCCAAAGCTAATTTACAAGTTAAAATTGAAAAATTCCTAAAACATATTTTGAATAGACGGAAACAGATGATTTATTTATAATTAATCGACCAATTCTACCCCAAACCCCAAGACTGGGGAAAAAGTACATTCAATCATATTATATTATTTAAATTTGCTCCAAAATGTCATCTCATCTGGATTTGATACTACATTTTTGTGTATTGCTCCTTTCTAATTTAAAATATTTAGGATCAAAAGTGACTTATTTCACACAACGAAACTTGTTATATTATTTTCAATCAAATGTAAAATTCCATTTCAAACTTCAAGTGATTGTTTATTCCTTTTAAGTGACTTTTGGCCAATTCGATTTCACTACTTTGGAATACAGTTATAAATCTCTTATATTTTAGAATTATAAAAAAAACTAAAACATTAAATTTCCTAATGTTTTACATAAATTTCTTGAGAATTCGCATAAGATGAATTTTTTACTTTTTTCAAAACATTTTAATTGCAAACTCAACTTTTAATTTGATCGTAAAATTTAATATCTTTGTGGATATAAAAACAAAAACACCTTTTTAATCCTGAAAAGGGTAAAAATTTGGTGTGGGTGTAAATTTAAGCTGAACGGTGTGCCCATTAATTATTTTCTCACGTTCATCTTCAACGTATCGGACGGCAATAAAATAAGTTAGCACCTCATTTCCCAGCAGGTCCGTCAAGCAGGAAAACATCCAAATCACGTTCGTCTGATCAGATAGCGCGAGGGAATTCCTCCCTGCGCGCTCGTAATAAAGAAACACCTTTTTTCTCACAAAAAGGCGAAAATGTTTTAAAAGTGCGAGCGAACAGATTTATTGCGCGCACATAATATTACCAAAATGTTTTAATGCGAAGCACACACCTCTCGGGCAGGAACATAAAATTCCTCTCCAATTTATTATTTTTTATCTCCAACAATAAAATCCCGACATTCGACGCAATTTCAACACTTCTCTTAATTCCTCCTCTACTTTTTTATATGTATATAAATATATATTTTTTTGTCAGAAAGGCAGCCGCACCTCTTCACGGTGTATTTTATGAATGTTTTCGGCGTATTATTGCTTTATCATGTTATTTACTTATTTTTAATTGCTTATTTCGCTTACGTTGCTAAACTAGCGAAATTAGCAAATTTAGCAATTGCTTATTTTGCTAACGTTGCTAATTTAGCGAAATTAGCAAATTTAGCGATTGCTTATTTTGCTAACGTTGCTAATTTAGCGAAATTAGCAAATTTAGCGATTGCTTATTTTGCTAACGTTGCTAATTTAGCGAAATTAGCAAATTTAGCGATTGCTTATTTTGCTAACGTTGCTAATTTAGCGAAATTAGCAAATTTAGCGATTGCTTATTTTGCTAACGTTGCTAATTTAGCGAAATTAGCAAATTTAGCGATTGCTTATTTTGCTAACGTTGCTAATTTAGCGAAATTAGCAAATTTAGCAATTGCTTATTTCGCTTAGGATGCTAAACTAGCGAAATTAGCAAATTTAGCAATTGCTTATTTTAAAAAGTAAATTAAGGCAATAACAATATTAAAGTAATATTGAGTCGAATTTTACAATGAAAATAATATTAATTAATTACTTGCATGGGACCATGGGACGGCGATTGCCATAACACGGTGTCCTTTATATGATTTATATAATTAAATTTTAACAAGGAAAAGTCAACAATATTCATATTAAAAATATTTTTTATCGTACCAAAAATGTTGAATTAGATTTTAATTCAATTCAAATGAGGTCTCATTTACTGTTCGTCACATTTTTCCCTTCACTTCTCTTCAAAGCGCGGAGCAAGAGTGCTGAAGCTACGTTACGTTTAAAATTTAAATATATAATAATTTAGGCTTTATAGAAACCATTTTATTTAAAAAAAGTCAACATGTGAGCCTTTGAAAATAAAATAAAGCTTTTCTTTTATAATAAATACCCTGTTGATGCAGTTACGGGCCAAGATATTCTAGTTTATTTGAGAGATTTGTTGTTAAAAGAATTATTAAAATTAATTTAATATACAACTGAACTGCCTCTTTAATAAATTCTCTAATAATCGGATTATTCGATGGAATTAGTTTATTAATTTTCCTTCGGGATTTATTTTACTCACAATTAAGGGCCATAAGTAAGCCCAATAGAATACTTCATTTTAATCCTATTGTGCATAGTTACTTTGAATTTTGTCTTCTAATTTTACGCAACGAATTAACCTTTTATTATTTCGTGGCGCTTTGCGCCTGCTTGTCAAACTGAGCTGTGATTTATTTTTCACTGATGGCTATAGCTGCAAGCTTAAAAAAGTTTGTCTTAAAAATAATGAAAATTAATTTGCCCTTGTTCATAAATATATTGACCTCTTTGAGGGCTATATAAAGAACATACAAAATGATATTTCCCTTGATCAAAAACGAGACCGTCGGAGGTTGTACTCGAGTTCGCTGGAGACCATGGTCTCGAACGACCTCGAAGGCGACCTCGGACGTTCTCGAACGAACTCATATTTTTACATGGCGATTATTTAGGGGCAACGGTAGCCCCTCGGTCTCGAACCAACTCGATCGGTCTCAGGCGACCCTCTGGTGGTCTCGAACGGTGTCAAGCGGTCTTGAACTACCTCGGACGGTCTTGAACAACCTCGGACTGTCTCAAGTATTATTTATGTTCGTGATCAAAAAACGGAATAAATAATTTAAATAATTTAATTATACGAAAAATATAGATAATGCATTTCTGTATAATAATATTGAAAATGAAATTTATTATAATTTTCTCATAAAAAAATTAAACTTTAATCACTCAATAAATAAGGCCACAAAAAATAATTCAGGGTCATCAAGTTTTTTTTTAGAACAGATTATTATATTTAACAAAAATTAAAACGAAAGGTGGAATTCAATTTGAATTAAAAATATGGTTAATGCATTCACAAATGCATAAATAATTTTCGTCTAATTAAATTAATTAAATTATTTATTCCGTTTTCTAATCATAACCGTAGCTCCTGGGGAAAGAGCCGTGGCTCCTGGGGAAAGAGCCGTGGCTCCTGGGGAAAGAGCCGTGGCTCCTGGGGAAAGAGCCGTGGCTCCTGGGGAAAGAGCCGTGGCTCCTGGGGAAAGAGCCGTGGCTCCTGGGGAAAGAGCCGTGGCTCCTGGGGAAAGAGCCGTGGCTCCTGGGGAAATAGCCGTGGCTCCTGGGGAAAGCGCCGTGGCTCCTGGGGAAAGAGCCGGGGCTCCTGGGGAAAGAGCCGTGGCTCCTGGGGAAAGAGCCGTGGCTCCTGGGGAAAGAGCCGTGGCTCCTGGGGAAAGAGCCGTGGCTCCTGGGGAAAGAGCCGTGGCTCCTGGGGAAAGAGCCGGGGCTCCTTGGGAAAGAGCCGTGGCTCCTGGGGAAAGAGCCGGGGCTCCTGGGAAAAGAGCCGTGGCTCCTGGGGAAAGAGCCGTGGCTCCTGGGGAAAGAGCCGTGGCTCCTGGGGAAAGAGCCGTGGCTCCTCAGGAGCGCCGGCTCCTCAGGAGCGCCGGCTCCTCAGGAGCGCCGGCTCCTCAGGAGCGCCGGCTCCTCAGGAGCGCCGGCTCCTCAGGAGCGACGGCTCCTCAGGAGCGACGGCTCCTCAGGAGCGACGGCTCCTCAGGAGCGACGGCTCCTCAGGAGCGACGGCTCCTCAGGAGCGCCGGCTCTTCAGGAGTGCCATCTCTCCATTTTTCCACAATACATAATAATCATTAACTTAACTCGCTTAATTTATCTTCGTTCTGAGTTTCTTAATAGAGAGAATTAAGGTGTTGCTATATGAAAATCGGATCATTTTTCCAATTTTTAGGGCAATTTTCGTTAATTAAAAATATTTTAAAATTCAAACTGCCCTGAAAATTGGAAAATGATCTGATTTTGATAAAAATTTATTTTTAGCATCTCCTTGATGTGCTCAATCGAATGATGTATCGCACATGCCTTTCCGGAAAAGTTTTGGTTTTCTCAAAAGGGGTCGGAAAAATCAACGTCGCAATGTGCGCAGCGCGGTACTTGTATCCGTCGATGAAACTGGCGTTGATGTAGTCCGAGCCTTCCATGCCCCTGATCGGCTGCAGACACACTCGGGTGGCCTCGTAAGGCAGAATGTGGACGAGCCTGTTTTTGGGCTTGTTGCACATGTCATCATGTTGGCAGTCACAAAACGCGTCCCGTCCGCCAGCTAATTGTTTAATTTCTAAAAACAAAAAACAAATAAGAAATGAAAACACTTTCATTCAAATAAGTTGTAAATCACAATGAAAAACTATTATACTAAATCATTCCCCTCAAAAATTACATAAAACAAAAAATTTAATAACTATTGAAACTGTTTTTCCTCATAATTTTTGCCAAAAAATCCAATTTAACCATTATTTCCAAGACTATTAGTTAATTCATTATAACAATTTAACAAATATTAAAGTGTATATCAACAACGACCAATTTTTTTTAATATATTTAGTTTTGGATAGGTTGCATCAACACTCATCAATAGGGACTAAAATATTTAAAAAATAACACAAATTAGAAAAATTCAATGTTTCTTAAATTAGAAAAAATAAATTCCATGGGACCATGGGATGGAGATTGTCATAACACGGTTTCCTTGATATGATTTATAGAATTAAATTTTAACGAGTAAAAGTCAACAATATTTATATAAAAATATTTTTATCGATCGTACCAAAAATGTTGATTTAGATTTTAATTCAATTCAAATGAGGTCTCATTTACTGTTCGTCACATTTTTCCCTTCACTTCTCTTCAAAGCGCGGAGCAAGAGTGCTGAAGCTACGTTACGTTTAAAATTTAAATATATAATAATTTAGGCTTTATAGAAACCATTTTATTTAAAAAAAGTCAACATGTGAGCCTTTGAAATTAAAATAAAGCTTTTCTTTTATAATAAATACTCTGTTGTTGCAGTTACTGGCCAAGATATTCTAGTTTATTTGAGAGATTTGTTGTTAAAAGAATTATTAAAATTCTTTTAATATACAACTGAACTGCCTCTTTAATAATTTCTCTAATAATCGGATTATTCGATGGAATTAGTTTATTAATTTTCCTTCGGGATTTATTTTACTCACAATTAAAGGCCATAAGTAAGCCCAATGGAATACTTCATTTTAATCCGATTGTGCATAGTTACTTTGAATTTTGTCTTCTTATTTTACGCAACGAATTAACCTTTTATTATTTCGTGGCGCTTTGCGCCTGCTTGTCAAAGTGAGCTGTGATTTATTTTTCACTGATGGCTATAGCTGCAAGCTTAAAAAAGTTTGTCTTAAAAATAATGAAAATCAATTTGTTCTTGTTCATAAATATATTGACCTCTTTGAGGGCTATATAAAGAACATACAAAATGATATTTCCCTTGATCAAAAACGAGACCGTCGGAGGTTGTACTCGAGTTCGCTGGAGACCATGGTCTCGAACGACCACGGACGATCTCGAACGACCTCATATTTTTACATGGCGATTATTTAGGGGCAACGGTAGCCCCTCAGTCTCGAACTACCTCGGACGGTCTTGAACGAACTTAGACTGTTTATTTATTTATGTTTATGATCAAAAACGGAAAAAATAACTTAAATAATTTATTTTTCGAAAAATATAGATTATGCATTTGTGAATGCATAATCTATATTTTGAACTCAAATTGAATTCCACCTTTATTTTTAATTTTTGTAAAATATAATAATCCTCTAAAAAACACTTGCTGACCCCGAATAATTTTCTGTGGCCTTATTTATAGTGATTTAAGTTGCTCCGCTTATTTAACATAAATTTTCCAATCAAATTGAAAATTTTTTAATGTAACCTTACATAAATACCTGCATGCATTGAAAATGAAATTTATTATATTTTTTCACAAAAAATTAAACTTTAATCACTCTATAAATAAGGCCACAAAAAATAATTCAGGGTCATCAAGTTTTTTTTTAGAACAGATTATTATATTTAACAAGAATTAAAAAGAAAGGTGGAATTCAATTTGAATTAAAAATATAGTTAATGCATTCACAAATACAAATAGTTTTCGTCTAATTAAATTATTTATTCCGTTTTCTTATCATAACCATAAATAATACTTGGGACAGTCCGAGGTCGCTCGAGACCGTCCGAGCTTGTTCCGAGTCCACTTGAGACCGTTCGAGGCTGTTGGACATCCCGAGACCCTTCGAGACCGTCCGAGGTCGATTTCGAGGTCGTTTGAGACCATGGTCGCTTGGGTTGCTAAACTAGCAAAATTAGCAAATTTAGCAATCGCTTATTTTGCTTACGTTGCTAAAATAGTGAAATTAGCCAATTTAGCAATCGCTTATTTCGCTTACGTTGCTAATTTAGCGAAATTAGCAAATTTAGCAATCGCTTATTTCGCTTACGTTGCTAATTTAGCGAAATTAGCAAATTTAGCAATCGCTTATTTCGCTTACGTTGCTAATTTAGCGAAATTAGCAAATTTAGCAATCGCTTAATTCGCTTACGTTGCTAAAATAGCGAAATTAGCAAATTTAGCAATTGCTTATTTCGCTTAGGTTGCTAAACTAGCGAAATTAGCAAATTTAGCAATTGCCTTTTTTAAAAAGTAAATTAAGGCAATAACAATATTAAAGTAATATTGAGTCGGATTTTACAATGAAAATAATATTAATTAATTACTTGCATGGGACCATGGGACGGCGATTGCCGATTGCCATAACACGGTGTCCGTTATATGATTTATATAATTAAATTTTAACAAGTAAAAGTCAACAATATTCATATTAAAAATATTTTTATAGTACCAAAAATGTTGAATTAGATTTTAATTCAATTCAAATGAGGTCTCATTTACTGTTCGTCACATTTTTCCCTTCACTTCTCTTCAAAGCGCGGAGCAAGAGTGCTGAAGCTACGTTACGTTTAAAATTTAAATATATAATAATTTAGGCTTTATAGAAACCATTTTATTTAAAAAAAGTCAACATGTGAGCCTTTGAAAATAAAATAAAGCTTTTCTTTTATAATAAATACCCTGTTGATGCAGTTACGGGCCAAGATATTCTAGTTTATTTGAGAGATTTGTTGTTAAAAGAATTATTAAAATTCTTTTAATATACAACTGAACTGCCTCTTTAATAAATTCTCTAATAATCGGATTATTCGATGGAATTAGTTTATTTATTTTCCTTCGGGATTTATTTTACTCACAATTAAGGGCCATAAGTAAGCCCAATAGAATACTTCATTTTAATCCTATTGTGCATAGTTACTTTGAATTTTGTCTTCTAATTTTACGCAACGAATTAACCTTTTATTATTTCGTGGCGCTTTGCGCCTGCTTGTCAAACTGAGCTGTGATTTATTTTTCACTGATGGCAATAGCTGCAAGCTTAAAAAAGTTTGTCTTAAAAATAATGAAAATCAATTTCTTCTTGTTCATAAATATATTGACCTCTTTGAGGGCTATTGAAAGAACATACAAAATGATATTTCCCTTGTCATAAACGAGACCGTCGGAGGTTGTACTCGAGTTCGCTGGAGACCATGGTCTCGAACGACCTCGAAGGCGACCTCGGACGTTCTCGAACGAACTCATATTTTTACATGGCGATTATTTAGGGGCAACGGTAGCCCCTCGGTCTCGAACCAACTCGATCGGTCTCAGGCGACCCTCTGGTGGTCTCGAACGGTGTCAAGCGGTCTTGAACTACCTCGGACGGTCTTGAACAACCTCGGACTGTCTCAAGTATTATTTATGTTCGTGATCAAAAAACGGAATAAATAATTTAAATAATTTAATTATACGAAAAATATAGATTATGCATTTCTGTATAATAATATTGAAAATGAAATTTATTATAATTTTCTCACAAAAAAATTAAACTTTAATCACTCAATAAATAAGGCCACAAAAAATAATTCAGGGTCATCAAGTTTTTTTTTAGAACAGATTATTATTTTTAACAAAAATTAAAACGAAAGGTGGAATTCAATTTGAATTAAAAATATGGTTAATGCATTCACAAATGCATAAATAATTTTCGTCTAATTAAATTATTAATTCCGTTTTCAAATCATAACAGTAGCTCCTGGGGAAAGAGCCGTGGCTCCTGGGGAAAGAGCCGTGGCTCCTGGGGAAAGAGCCGTGGCTCCTGGGGAAAGAGCCGTGGCTCCTGGGGAAAGAGCCGTGGCTCCTGGGGAAAGAGCCGGGGCTCCTGGGGAAAGAGCCGTGGCTCCTGGGGAAAGAGCCGTGGCTCCTGGGGAAAGAGCCGTGGCTCCTGGGGAAAGAGCCGGGGCTCCTGGGAAAAGAGCCGTGGCTCCTGGGGAAAGAGCCGGGGCTCCTGAGGAAAGAGCCGTGGCTCCTGGGGTAAGAGCCGTGGCTCCTGGGGAAAGAGCCGTGGCTCCTGGGGAAAAGGCCGTGGCTCCTGGGGAAAGAGCCGTGACTCCTGGGTAAAGAGCCGTGGCTCCTCAGGAGCGCCGGCTCCTGAGGAGCGCCGGCTCCTCAGGAGCGCCGGCTCCTCAGGAGCGCCGGCTCCTCAGGAGCGCCGGCTCCTCAGGAGCGCCGGCTCCTCAGGAGCGCCGGCTCCTCAGGAGCGCCGGCTCCTCAGGAGCGCCGGCTCCTCAGGAGCGACGGCTCCTCAGGAGTGCCATCTCTCCATTTTTCCACAATACATAATAATCATTAACTTAACTCGCTTAATTTATCTTCGTTCTGAGTTTCTTAACAGAGAGAATTAAGGTGTTGCTATATGAAAATCGGATCATTTTTCCAATTTTTAGGGCAATTTTCGTTAATTAAAAATATTTTAAAATTCAAACTGCCCTGAAAATTGGAAAATGATCTGATTTTGATAAAAATTTATTTTTAGCATCTCCTTGATGTGCCCAATCGAATGATGTATCGCACATGCCTTTCCGGAAAAGTTTTGGTTTTCTCAAAAGGGGTCGGAAAAATCAACGTCGCAATGTGCGCAGCGCGGTACTTGTATCCGTCGATGAAACTGGCGTTGATGTAGTCCGAGCCTTCCATGCCCCTGATCGGCTGCAGACACACTCGGGTGGCCTCGTAAGGCAGAATGTGGACGAGCCTGTTTTTGGGCTTGTTGCACATGTCATCATGTTGGCAGTCACAAAACGCGTCCCGTCCGCCAGCTAATTGTTTAATTTCTAAAAACAAAAAACAAATAAGAAATGAAAACACTTTCATTCAAATAAGTTGTAAATCACAATGAAAAACTATTATACTAAATCATTCCCCTCAAAAATTACATAAAACAAAAAATTTAATAACTATTGAAACTGTTTTTCCTCATAATTTTTGCCAAAAAATCCAATTTAACCATTATTTCCAAGACTATTAGTTAATTCATTATAACAATTTAACAAATATTAAAGTGTATATCAACAACGACCAATTTTTTTTAATATATTTTAGTTTTGGATAGGTTGCATTAACACTCATCAATAGGGACTAAAATATTTTAAAAATAACACAAATTAGAAAAATTCAATGTTTCTTAAATTAGAAAAAGTAAATTCCATGGGACCATGGGATGGAGATTGTCATAACACGGTTTCCTTGATATGATTTATAGAATTAAATTTTAACGAGTAAAAGTCAACAATATTTATATAAAAATATTTTTATCGATCGTACCAAAAATGTTGATTTAGATTTTAATTCAATTCAAATGAGGTCTCATTTACTGTTCGTCACATTTTTCCCTTCACTTCTCTTCAAAGCGCGGAGCAAGAGTGCTGAAGCTACGTTACGTTTAAAATTTAAATATATTATAATTTAGGCTTTATAGAAACCATTTTATTTAAAAAAAGTCAACATGTGAGCCTTTGAAATTAAAATAAAGCTTTTCTTTTATAATAAATACTCTGTTGTTGCAGTTACTGGCCAAGATATTCTAGTTTATTTGAGAGATTTGTTGTTAAAAGAATTATTAAAATTCTTTTAATATACAACTGAACTGCCTCTTTAATAAATTCTCTAATAATCGGATTATTCGATGGAATTAGTTTATTAATTTTCCTTCGGGATTTATTTTACTCAAATTAAAGGCCATAAGTAAGCCCAATGGAATACTTCATTTTAATCCGATTGTGCATAGTTACTTTGAATTTTGTCTTCTTATTTTACGCAACGAATTAACCTTTTATTATTTCGTGGCGCTTTGCGCCTGCTTGTCAAAGTGAGCTGTGATTTATTTTTCACTGATGGCAATAGCTGCAAGCTTAAAAAAGTTTGTCTTAAAAATAATGAAAATCAATTTCTTCTTGTTCATAAATATATTGACCTCTTTGAGGGCTATTGAAAGAACATACAAAATGATATTTCCCTTGTCATAAACGAGACCGTCGGAGGTTGTACTCGAGTTCGCTGGAGACCATGGTCTCGAACGACCACGGACGTTCTCGAACGAACTCATATTTTTACATGGCGATTATTTAGGGGCAACGGTAGCCCCTCAGTCTCGAACTACCTCGGACGGTCTTGAACGACCTTAGACTGTTTATTTATTTATGTTTATGATCAAAAACGGAAAAAATAACTTAAATAATTTATTTTTCGAAAAATATAGATTATGCATTTGTGAATGCATAATCTATTTTTTTAACTTAAATTGAATTCCACCTTTATTTTTAATTTTTGTAAAATATAATAATCCTCTAAAAAACACTTGCTGACCCCGAATAATTTTCTGTGGCCTTATTTATAGTGATTTAAGTTGCTCCGCTTATTTAACATAAATTTTCCAATCAAATTGAAAATTTTTTAATGTAACCTTACATAAATACCTGCATGCATTGAAAATGAAATTTATTATATTTTTTCACAAAAAATTAAACTTTTATCACTCTATAAATAAGGCCACAAAAAATTATTCAGGGTTCATCAAGTTTTTTTTTAGAACAGATTATTATATTTAACAAGAATTAAAAAGAAAGGTGGAATTCAATTTGAATTAAAAATATAGTTAATGCATTCACAAATACAAATAGTTTTCGTCTAATTAAATTATTTATTCCGTTTTCTAATCATACCCATAAATAATACTTGGGACAGTCCGAGGTCGCTCGAGACCGTCCGAGCTTGTTCCGAGTCCACTTGAGACCGTTCGAGGCTGTTGGACATCCCGAGACCCTTCGAGACCGTCCGAGGTCGATTTCGAGGTCGTTTGAGACCATGGTCGCTTGGGTTGCTAAACTAGCAAAATTAGCAAATTTAGCAATCGCTTATTTTGCTTACGTTGCTAATTTAGCAAAATTAGCAAATTTAGCAATCGCTTAATTCGCTTACGTTGCTAAAATAGCGAAATTAGCAAATTTAGCAATCGCTTATTTCGCTTACGTTGCTATTTTAGCGAAATTAGCAAATTTAGCAATCGCTTAATTCGCTTACGTTGCTAATTTACCGAAATTAGCAAATTTAGCAATCGCTTATTTCGCTTACGTTGCTAATTTAGCGAAATTAGCAAATTTAGCAATCGCTTATTTCGCTTACGTTGCTAATTTAGCGAAATTAGCAAATTTAGCAATCGCTTAATTCGCTTACGTTGCTAAAATAGCGAAATTAGCAAATTTAGCAATTGCCTTTTTTAAAAAGTAAATTAAGGCAATAACAATATTAAAGTAACATTGAGTCGGATTTTACAATGAAAATAATATTAATTAATTACTTGCATGGGACCATGGGACGGCGATTGCCGATTGCCATAACACGGTGTCCTTTATATGATTTATATAATTAAATTTTAACAAGTAAAAGTCAACAATATTCATATTAAAAATATTTTTATAGTACCAAAAATGTTGAATTAGATTTTAATTCAATTCAAATGAGGTCTCATTTACTGTTCGTCACATTTTTCCCTTCACTTCTCTTCAAAGCGCGGAGCAAGAGTGCTGAAGCTACGTTACGTTTAAAATTTAAATATATAATAATTTAGGCTTTATAGAAACCATTTTATTTAAAAAAAGTCAACATGTGAGCCTTTGAAAATAAAATAAAGCTTTTCTTTTATAATAAATACCCTGTTGATGCAGTTACGGGCCAAGATATTCTAGTTTATTTGAGAGATTTGTTGTTAAAAGAATTATTAAAATTCTTTTAATATACAACTGAACTGCCTCTTTAATAAATTCTCTAATAATCGGATTATTCGATGGAATTAGTTTATTAATTTTCCTTCGGGATTTATTTTACTCACAATTAAGGGCCATAAGTAAGCCCAATAGAATACTTCATTTTAATCCTATTGTGCATAGTTACTTTGAATTTTGTCTTCTAATTTTACGCAACGAATTAACCTTTTATTATTTCGAGGCGCTTTGCGCCTGCTTGTCAAACTGAGCTGTGATTTATTTTTCACTGATGGCTATAGCTGCAAGCTTAAAAAAGTTTGTCTTAAAAATAATGAAAATTAATTTGCCCTTGTTCATAAATATATTGACCTCTTTGAGGGCTATATAAAGAACATACAAAATGATATTTCCCTTGATCAAAAACGAGACCGTCGGAGGTTGTACTCGAGTTCGCAGGAGACCATGGTCTCGAACGACCTCGAAGGCGACCTCGGACGTTCTCGAACGAACTCATATTTTTACATGGCGATTATTTAGGGGCAACGGTAGCCCCTCGGTCTCGAACCAACTCGATCGGTCTCAGGCGACCCTCTGGTGGTCTCGAACGGTGTCAAGCGGTCTTGAACTACCTCGGACGGTCTTGAACAACCTCGGACTGTCTCAAGTATTATTTATGTTCGTGATCAAAAAACGGAATAAATAATTTAAATAATTTAATTATACGAAAAATATAGATTATGCATTTCTGTATAATAATATTGAAAATGAAATTTATTATAATTTTCTCACAAACAAATTAAACTTTAATCACTCAATAAATAAGGCCACAAAAAATAATTCAGGGTCATCAAGTTTTTTTTTAGAACAGATTATTATATTTAACAAAAATTAAAACGAAAGGTGGAATTCAATTTGAATTAAAAATATGGTTAATGCATTCACAAATGCATAAATAATTTTCGTCTAATTAAATTAATTAAATTATTTATTCCGTTTTCTAATCATAACCGTAGCTCCTGGGGAAAGAGCCGTGGCTCCAGGGGAAAGAGCCGTGGCTCCTGGGGAAAGAGCCGTGGCTCCTGGGGAAAGAGCCGTGGCTTCTGGGGAAAGAGCCGTAGCTCCTGGGGAAAGAGCCGTGGCTCCTGGGGAAAGAGCCGTGGCTCCTGGGCAAAGAGCCGGGGCTCCTGGGGAAAGAGCCGGGGCTCCTGGGGAAAGAGCCGTGGCTCCTGGGGAAAGAGCCGTGGCTCCTGGGGAAAGAGCCGGGGCTCCTGGGGAAAGAGCCGGGGCTCCTGAGGAAAGAGCCGTGGCTCCTGGGGAAAGAGCCGTGGCTCCTGGGGAAAGAGCCGTGGCTCCTGGGGAAAGAGCCGTGGCTCCTCAGGAGCGCCGGCTCCTCAGGAGCGCCGGCTCCTCAGGAGCGCCGGCTCCTCAGGAGCGCCGGCTCCTCAGGAGCGCCGGCTCCTCAGGAGCGCCGGCTCCTCAGGAGCGCCGGCTCCTCAGGAGCGACGGCTCCTCAGGAGCGACGGCTCCTCAGGAGCGACGGCTCCTCAGGAGCGACGGCTCCTCAGGAGTGCCATCTCTCCATTTTTCCACAATACATAATAATCATTAACTTAACTCGCTTAATTTATCTTCGTTCTGAGTTTCTTAACAGAGAGAATTAAGGTGTTGCTATATGAAAATCGGATCATTTTTCCAATTTTTAGCGCAATTTTCGTTAATTAAAAATATTTTAAAATTCAAACTGCCCTGAAAATTGGAAAATGATCTGATTTTGATAAAAATTTATTTTTAGCATCTCCTTGATGTGCCCAATCGAATGATGTATCGCACATGCCTTTCCGGAAAAGTTTTGGTTTTCTCAAAAGGAGTCGGAAAAATCAACGTCGCAATGTGCGCAGCGCGGTACTTGTATCCGTCGATGAAACTGGCGTTGATGTAGTCCGAGCCTTCCATGCCCCTGATCGGCTGCAGACACACTCGGGTGGCCTCGTAAGGCAGAATGTGGACGAGCCTGTTTTTGGGCTTGTTGCACATGTCATCATGTTGGCAGTCACAAAACGCGTCCCGTCCGCCAGCTAATTGTTTAATTTCTAAAAACAAAAAACAAATAAGAAATGAAAACACTTTCATTCAAATAAGTTGTAAATCACAATGAAAAACTATTATACTAAATCATTCCCCTCAAAAATTACATAAAACAAAAAATTTAATAACTATTGAAACTGTTTTTCCTCATAATTTTTGCCAAAAAATCCAATTTAACCATTATTTCCAAGACTATTAGTTAATTCATTATAACAATTTAACAAATATTAAAGTGTATATCAACAACGACCAATTTTTTTTAATATATTTAGTTTTGGATAGGTTGCATTAACACTCATCAATAGGGACTAAAATATTTAAAAAATAACACAAATTAGAAAAATTCAATGTTTCTTAAATTAGAAAAAGTAAATTCCATGGGACCATGGGATGGAGATTGTCATAACACGGTTTCCTTGATATGATTTATAGAATTAAATTTTAACGAGTAAAAGTCAACAATATTAATATAAAAATATTTTTATCGATCGTACCAAAAATGTTGATTTAGATTTTAATTCAATTCAAATGAGGTCTCATTTACTGTTCGTCACATTTTTCCCTTCACTTCTCTTCAAAGCGCGGAGCAAGAGTGCTGAAGCTACGTTACGTTTAAAATTTAAATATATTATAATTTAGGCTTTATAGAAACCATTTTATTTAAAAAAAGTCAACATGTGAGCCTTTGAAATTAAAATAAAGCTTTTCTTTTATAATAAATACTCTGTTGTTGCAGTTACTGGCCAAGATATTCTAGTTTATTTGAGAGATTTGTTGTTAAAAGAATTATTAAAATTCTTTTAATATACAACTGAACTGCCTCTATAATAATTTCTCTAATAATCGGATTATTCGATGGAATTAGTTTATTAATTTTCCTTCGGGATTTATTTTACTCAAATTAAAGGCCATAAGTAAGCCCAATGGAATACTTCATTTTAATCCGATTGTGCATAGTTACTTTGAATTTTGTCTTCTTATTTTACGCAACGAATTAACCTTTTATTATTTCGTGGCGCTTTGCGCCTGCTTGTCAAAGTGAGCTGTGATTTATTTTTCACTGATGGCAATAGCTGCAAGCTTAAAAAAGTTTGTCTTAAAAATAATGAAAATCAATTTCTTCTTGTTCATAAATATATTGACCTCTTTGAGGGCTATTGAAAGAACATACAAAATGATATTTCCCTTGTCATAAACGAGACCGTCGGAGGTTGTACTCGAGTTCGCTGGAGACCATGGTCTCGAACGACCACGGACGTTCTCGAACGAACTCATATTTTTACATGGCGATTATTTAGGGGCAACGGTAGCCCCTCAGTCTCGAACTACCTCGGACGGTCTTGAACGACCTTAGACTGTTTATTTATTTATGTTTATGATCAAAAACGGAAAAAATAACTTAAATAATTTATTTTTCGAAAAATATAGATTATGCATTTGTGAATGCATAATCTATTTTTTTAACTTAAATTGAATTCCACCTTTATTTTTAATTTTTGTAAAATATAATAATCCTCTAAAAAACACTTGCTGACCCCGAATAATTTTCTGTGGCCTTATTTATAGTGATTTAAGTTGCTCCGCTTATTTAACATAAATTTTCCAATCAAATTGAAAATTTTTTAATGTAACCTTACATAAATACCTGCATGCATTGAAAATGAAATTTATTATATTTTTTCACAAAAAAATAAACTTTAATCACTCTATAAATAAGGCCACAAAAAATTATTCAGGGTTCATCAAGTTTTTTTTTAGAACAGATTATTATATTTAACAAGAATTAAAAAGAAAGGTGGAATTCAATTTGAATTAAAAATATAGTTAATGCATTCACAAATACAAATAGTTTTCGTCTAATTAAATTATTTATTCCGTTTTCTAATCATACCCATAAATAATACTTGGGACAGTCCGAGGTCGCTCGAGACCGTCCGAGCTTGTTCCGAGTCCACTTGAGACCGTTCGAGGCTGTTGGACATCCCGAGACCCTTCGAGACCGTCCGAGGTCGATTTCGAGGTCGTTTGAGACCATGGTCGCTTGGGTTGCTAAACTAGCAAAATTAGCAAATTTAGAAATCGCTTATTTTGCTTACGTTGCTAATTTAGCAAAATTAGCAAATTTAGCAATCGCTTAATTCGCCTACGTTGCTAATTTAGCGAAATTAGCAAATTTAGCAATCGCTTATTTCGCCTACGTTGCTAATTTAGCGAAATTAGCAAATTTAGCAATCGCTTAATTCGCTTACGTTGCTAATTTAGCGAAATTAGCAAATTTAGCAATCGCTTATTTCGCTTACGTTGCTAATTTAGCGAAATTAGCAAATTTAGCAATCGCTTATTTCGCTTACGTTGCTAATTTAGCGAAATTAGCAAATTTAGCAATCGCTTAATTCGCTTACGTTGCTAAAATAGCGAAATTAGCAAATTTAGCAATCGCTTATTTCGCTTACGTTGCTAATTTAGCGAAATTAGCAAATTTAGCAATCGCTTAATTCGCTTACGTTGCTAATTTAGCGAAATTAGCAAATTTAGCAATCGCTTATTTCGCTTACGTTGCTAATTTAGCGAAATTAGCAAATTTAGCAATCGCTTATTTCGCTTACGTTGCTAATTTAGCGAAATTAGCAAATTTAGCAATCGCTTAATTCGCTTACGTTGCTAAAATAGCGAAATTAGCAAATTTAGCAATTGCTTATTTCGCTTAGGTTGCTAAACTAGCGAAATTAGCAAATTTAGCAATTGCCTTTTTTAAAAAGTAAATTAAGGCAATAACAATATTAAAGTAATATTGAGTCGGATTTTACAATGAAAATAATATTAATTAATTACTTGCATGGGACCATGGGACGGCGATTGCCATAACACGGTGTCCTTTATATGATTTATATAATTAAATTTTAACAAGGAAAAGTCAACAATATTCATATTAAAAATATTTTTATAGTACCAAAAATGTTGAATTAGATTTTAATTCAATTCAAATGAGGTCTCATTTACTGTTCGTCACATTTTTCCCTTCACTTCTCTTCAAAGCGCGGAGCAAGAGTGCTGAAGCTACGTTACGTTTAAAATTTAAATATATAATAATTTAGGCTTTATAGAAACCATTTTATTTAAAAAAAGTCAACATGTGAGCCTTTGAAATTAAAATAAAGCTTTTCTTGTATAATAAATACCCTGTTGATGCAGTTACGGGCCAAGATATTCTAGTTTATTTGAGAGATTTGTTGTTAAAAGAATTATTAAAATTCATTTAATATACAACTGAACTGCCTCTTTAATAATTTCTCTAATAATCGGATTATTCGATGGAATTAGTTTATTAATTTTCCTTCGGGATTTATTTTACTCACAATTAAGGGCCATAAGTAAGCCCAATAGAATGCTTCATTTTAATCCTATTGTGCATAGTTACTTTGAATTTTGTCTTCTAATTTTACGCAACGAATTAACCTTTTATTATTTCGTGGCGCTTTGCGCCTGCTTGTCAAACTGAGCTGTGATTTATCTTTCACTGATGGCTATAGCTGCAAGCTTAAAAAAGTTTGTCTTAAAAATAATGAAAATTAATTTGCCCTTGTTCATAAATATATTGACCTCTTTGAGGGCTATATAAAGAACATACAAAATGATATTTCCCTTGATCAAAAACGAGACCGTCGGAGGTTGTACTCGAGTTCGCTGGAGACCATGGTCTCGAACGACCTCGAAGGCGACCTCGGACGTTCTCGAACGAACTCATATTTTTACATGGCGATTATTTAGGGGCAACGGTAGCCCCTCGGTCTCGAACCAACTCGATCGGTCTCAGGCGACCCTCTGGTGGTCTCGAACGGTGTCAAGCGGTCTTGAACTACCTCGGACGGTTCTGGGGAAAGAGCCGAGGCTCCTCGGGAAAGAGCCGTGGCTCCTGGGGAAAGAGCCGTGGCTCCCGGGGAAAGAGCCGTGGCTCCTACGGAAACCGCCGTGGCTCCTGGGGAAAGAGCCGTGGCTCCTGGGGAAAGAGCCGTGGCTCCTGGGGAAAGAGCCGTGGCTCCTTATTTTTAAGACCGCTTCATCGCGTTGAAATAAATAGATAAAAAGCCTAATTGAGTACAATTTGAAAAAGCAAATTAATTATAGGATAGGAAATGTATTCTTAGAGTTAAATTACTAAATTAGAAAAATTCAATGTTCCTTAAATTTGAAAAAGAAAATTTGAAATAACTTTGATAAAGCTAGATTAGTTTGTAAAAGAATAAGCCAATTTAAGGTAAAAAGAAAAAAGTCAATTTGAGACAAATTAGGAAAAGCTAAATCAAGATAAATAAAAAAAGGCTTCATTGAAATAATTTTGAAAAAGTAAATTTATGTGAAACAAAAAATATGTACAATTTAAGATAAATAAAAGAGTCAAAGTACCTTAAATTAGACAAACTGATAAAATAAGTAAATAAAGCTTATATGAATTGAATTTAAAAAAAAAGTTAATTGTTGGAAATATTATCAGGCAGCGCGGCCGCCGTTGGCTAATTTCACAAAGGCTGTTGTCAGCTGGCCCTGAAATCTCCAGCTGGACTCGCGCGCGAATTGTGCACAACTCTCATTACTGCGGCTGCTATTTTTACGGCGAAACTCGTTTTTCGCTCGCCGAGAAACTACTAAAAGGCTCCTTTTTCTATTGGAAATCCTTTAATTCTGCCACAATAGGTCCCGGGCATGCAGGAATAAATTTACACAATCTGAGACGAAACAGGTTTTTGCCATCAAAGTGCTCATACTCGAAAATCTAGATGGCAGCAATTCATTTGCATTAGAATGCGCGAATTGTGTTCATGCGAGTAGAAGAAAAGTTAAGCCTCGGCCGAGACTTAAAAACACACACACGTGGTCTCTTGAAGAACAGAAAAATGTACAGATCTCAAGGGCACAAACGGTGTGCGAAATTATTATACTGGCCGCCGAAATTGCGTACACACGTTGATCGATAAATAAATGCTGGATAATTTTGCAATATTTCAAAAATATCCAGAGGATAATTTCCTGATATTCCGCAAACGCCACAGTCTAATAAATCATCTGTCAGAGCGCATGATGAGCGCATATTTTGCTCGCACGGGTAGCACATTTCAGCCGAGCGCGCATTAATGAGAAAATTTTCTTGTCAAAAGCTTCTTCTTTACCTAAACGCTTGGCTCCGGGCGACGTAATGTAACCGTTCGCGAGAAACGCGCGGCCACGATGCGAAGTTTCCGCGAAATCCAATAAGTTATAAGCATCATACACAATCCCTTAGTAAAGCTATGCATGTTAGGTTATTTTTAATAATAAATTAATAACTAATTTGATAAAATTCAATATTTAGTTGGTTTATGTCAGTTTAAGTGTTTTTGCAGGTTAGACCCCATTTGAACAAACAAGAGAAAAGTCAGCTAAATTTTAGAAGAAAAAAATTGATATATCATGGAAATTCCAAAGTAAAGTTTTTCTATGTCAGATACTTATACAAGTTTTTATAGTTTGATAAAAATAAACTACAATTACAAATTTAAATAAAATAGTTTTAAATAAATATTTTAGATTATTATCTCAATGATTGTTTAATTATACATTTTTATATATTTACAAATATATCAAAATTTTGTTACATAATGCAATTAAATTATATTCTGAAATGCTGGCCAAATATTTTTGGATTACAAACTATTAAATTAAAATAAATAACAACTCAGGTGATATCCATGCAATCATTTCAAGAACAAATCTAGCTATGGCATGAAGCTCTATCCTCATGTAATATTTTAGAAAAAATTAATTATTAGACAGGATACAAATATTTTATGATTAACTTAGAATAAGAACAAAATGATAACAATTAAATTTCATTATATTTACATTTATTCATGCAGAAATTCAAAATTCTTATTTCAAAATATTACCATCTTAAAATATATTTCAGGGGTAAGTGCGGACTAGGACTAATCCTATCCATAAAAACGATCAATTTCCCTTTCTAAAAGAGAGATTTTTATAATAATTTATATTTTACCATTAATTAATTTTCCTTTACCTGCTCCATGAAATTTATGACTAATGGTCGCAAGCTCCGAGTTTTTGGGCTCGGAGTACCCAGAAGCAAAATAATGGGGACGAGCAGGTAAATTGGAATTAAAAATAAATGGGAGGAGAGGAGCGCGCAAGAAAGAAAGAGAGTTATGAATATGTATACGAATGTATGGCGTGGCTATTGTGTGGAGAAGCTCACCGGCCAGTATGTTGTGCATGGTAGCCTCTGCGTACAGTATTATTAATTATAAACTTCTTTCATGAAATGCGTTATTTATTGGTTTCAGAAAAAGAAGCTCCCTTCGCTTTAAAAAACAAACGCCTACAGTCACAGAGGCAAAAACGGGAGGAGGAGGAGGAAAAGTAGCTGCGAGTTCACAAACACAAAATATTATTTGGAATTCAAATTAATATACGGTGTCTGATGTATTGTAATTATATGCTGTTTTAAATATTATACACGAGTTATTAGACGCCTGTTTTCAAGAGAATTAGATAGAAAAGCGGGCGATCCATCATTCACCCTGGGAATGAGAAAAAAATAACTCCTTATTTTATCTGATCCGAAATCCTCAAAGGCAGAAACAAATGGGAAAAAGTTATATTTATATCAGAGAGGTATTTCTTGATCATTTCTTAAAAGGGAACGCGGCCAAGGTTTTAGTAAATGAAAACTTAATTTAAAGCTTAAACGAGTTGAAATTTTACCAGAAGTTTTTTTTTCGGCTGAGAAACTCTGAAAATTCAAAAATATTTAGGTTCATTAGAACTAAAATTGTGGAGGAATTGTCAAATTGTTTTTTAATCAACATGAATTTTTAATTAAAAATTAAAGTAGAACTTGCAAACGCTTAAAGAAAATAAAGCTAAAAATAATTTAACTCATTAATCAAAGTGAATTTTTGAGAATTGAACAATTTTATTGGACCATTATCTTTATTTTTTAAATCAGTTACTGAATTGGCAATGTTCCCCGCTTACTGAAAAATAATAATCGCATACTCAAGAAGTTAACCGTGGCGGCGGACGCGATAATTCATATTCCCGAGCAAGGCGTGGCTTTTATTTTTCGCAGTAGTATTATTATTTTTCTTTTCAGTCCATACCTCACAAAAAGCGGGCGCTACGCCTTCGTTTTTAATGAAAAAGTAACTCTGTGCGCCGCGAAGGTAAATCAAATAACGCCGTGATTTAGCTCAGGTGGTGCTGCCGCTGCTCCCGAAGAACACGGCGTGTATAAATTAAAATCAGTCTTGCGAGGCGAATAAATGCACTTTGTGCGAGTGCACCTCTCCGACTTCATTATTTTATTTAATGGCTTGCATCCGAGCGCTGCAAAGAGAGAAACAGGATTTTGTTGTTTATGAAAATGGGACTGGCGCGCGCGAGTTCAAATATAAACCATGTTTTAACTCTTACACTGTTTCTTGATATATATTCCATTATATATGAATTGGAAATTTGTTGCACATTCACAATCTTTCAATCTTTTGCCTCTGTAATATTTTTCTTTGACTTTCTCAGTAATTATTACTCAATCTTGTCAACGATTTCACTTCATGCACAGCTTAAAATAGAAATTAATAAATCAAACAACACCTTATACAGATATAATTATATATTAAAGTTTTTTCTTCATGCAAAAAATAACTTCTTATGGAAGAAATTGAAATTTTGCTAAAAATTAAAAAAAAAGTATAATTCTAGCTTACTTAGATTCTGTGAACATAAAATGCAATAATATGGGTGGTTAAATTATTTAATGAATTAAATTCCATTTATTTTTACTTTTCTTCCATCTTTAATTGATTTTGACTCTACAATATTCATATTTATCTCCTGTTTAATTCACCGAGAGACTTAAGATTTCAATAAAATAATGCGGGTTGCCTACATATTTAAATGCCACCTTATGAGATCCAGAAAGGAGCAAGCTGATTTAATATAAATTCCAGGAAATATAAATGTGGAAATTAAATTTTACTTGCAGTAGCTTGAAATTCATTCTGGGTACGTGTGGTTATGAAATTCCAAATTTTATGATATAAAATTAATTATTTTATGTCTGATAAAATGCAAATTTAATTTTTATTCTGTTTCCAACATGAAAGAATTGGCTCACGTTTTGTAAACACTCGGAAGAATAATTTGGTTTTTAATTAAATTTCGAGTGTTTTCCCACAAGACCGCCTGCGTTCCATAAAAAGCGCACCTGAAAAGCTCAGCGATCGCGAGACAAAAGATGAACCGATCTCGCTCAAATACCCACTCAACAGGCTGAATGTTCGCAAACATCTCTCCAAGATTAAAAACACAAAAGCAACACGTTTGCACGTGCATTTAGCAGCGAAACCCAAGAGAAACTCTGAGCCGCGCACCTGAACGAAAATTGCAAATTGAAAGTGTTCAACATTTTGCCAATAGAAAGGAATAAAAGGGTGGCAATAATTAAACGCACTCACAATGATGCCGGCGGCTGAGAATTTATTTTGTTTTGTGAAAAGACCACTCGTCTGCGCGTACGGAATTACAACAAAAGCGAACCCTTTTATGTGAAAAGCGGCAGCTCTTGAATAGTAAAATGCTGAAAATATTTTTGTTTTTCCGTTCTCTCAAATCTGACAGGCGAGGAGAGCGGCTTCAAATCCGAGAGAATAATGCATGACATATGTCACACACGTTAAAGTGGCTCTATCCGGGTGTCTGGCTAATTACCGCTCCAATCAGTGAGAATAAAAAATAATTTATTGTCCAAGAAAAACTAAGGAAAGATTAGAATAATCCAATTTCAACTAACTCAAATGAAAAAAAGTAGAATTTTGAAAGAAAGAGCATTAAGGAGGCAAAAAATTAAAAAATTTATACAAAAAAAAAATTAAAAATTAAATTTTGAATTCTTAAAATTACTAAAAACTGCAACTGGGATCTGCATTACACAAATAAAAAAATAAAAAACTTTTATAATAAATAGCTCGTACCGTTTTCAGTTCCAACTTTCCCAACAGGATTTTTTTTTTACAATTTTATCTTAATTTATCTCTCTCGTCTCTACTTGTTTCGACATGTCATTGTGAGAAGCGGTCCTCGGAGATAAAATCTCGCTGTATCAAGAGCAGTTTCGATTAGTTGATTGTTGTAATAAGTAGCGGGTGCAGCAATATGACAAGCGGTGATGAAGGAGGCGTGGTCGCTCCTCACGCCGCAACTCGCGCTCCTGTTATTGTTGCCCGCCGCGTGTTATCGCACCGCACTTAAAGGTGGTTGACCCGCCAAACACAGCTGAGTGAGATGTTTGTTCACCTCTGACCCGCGAACAATGAGTGCATTCTTCCTAGAAAGAGCGATTTCTTTTTACGGCGCATGCAGAAATTCCCATTCTGAAAAAAAAATCTACTATTACATTTATAGATGGAGATATTTACTTGGCCTATCGCTTAATTAGGAACGGCAAACGTGGCTAACGTGATGGATTAGACAGGAATGCGGTTAGATGGAGCAAAGATGGCGATTTTCACGTGTCAGAAGGTCAGGGGAGCGTGAAAACTGCTGTCGAATTTGCTGATTGCTGTATTGTTCTCTAGGAAACATCTTAATAATAGTATAGTGAACCGGAGTGTTTCACGTTTGAATTAAAAGTTTTTATATATTAACAAAACTGTATGAAACAGTTTTTATTATTCTAATTCATGTCTGCATTGAACACATCTTTTTAATATTTAATTTTTAAATTATTATTTATTTCAATAGAATAATAGTGAATGTTGTCCAGTCCACTTTGCAATGATGCCAATGATTTTTATTAAAGCCGACTTTCAATTAAAGATCACAAAAACATTTTATATGTTTATTGATGTTAACTTATAGACTTCAAACTTAATGAATAATTTATTTCCAATATGATTATTAATTTTTTTCCACGAGTTGAAGTTGGATAGTTAAAGTTTTACAATTGTTTTTTTAAATTTCTACATTATAAAAAAGTAGCAAAATAAATGGACGCAGATGCCATTTGTGGGAAAATTTAATGGTCTCTGCTGCGTGATTTCCATCTGTCATTTATATAATTCCAGACGAGAATCAATTATAGCAAAACCCTTCTTTTCTATACCAATTCAAAGCAGAACACAATCTCTATTTTCCCCATTTTTTTTTCATTCTGTGGAAACAGAAAACCTCAACGGGATGCCAGCCGGTTTTCTATTATTCAAAATTAAATAATAATCTAGTTTCTGTATCTCTCCGTAATTGAATAAAAAATCAACCCTTCCGACGATTTCCCTCGCCAGATTTCAAGCTGCTACTCTCGCTTTTTCCAATTATGCGCGCGTCATTAGGGCCGCGGCACGGAAGAAGGTGCATAACAAAAAAAGGAGGTGTTCCGAAACGTATAACAAATGATCGCAGGTGAAAAATGGCATTTATTCAAAACGCGTTATTGAATTAAAAGAAAATAATAATAATAAATTTCGAAATCGACCAACTGGTGCTATGCGTGATGTTTTGAATCAATTTTTCTTCCACTGTCCGTAGAGCAGCGGGGTGAAAACTACTTCTTTCGGGTCGACAGCTACGGCTTTTGTTGTGATAGACTCGCTCACCGCATACAGAAAGGGGTGAATTTCGTTGCGAGACAGAACGGTAATTAAATGTAAAACGAATGTGTTTGAGAGGGAACTAGAATTAAAAAGGTGTGTGTGTTGCAAAGACACACACACCACAAAAGAAGGAGATAAGGAAAATTTATATAAAATATTCATGGAAAAAGTGCGAGGCCAACCAACACTTTGTGTTATTGCTTGTAGCGTGATTGCCACAAATGAAAAGTCAAAACATATATATAAGAAAGAGAAAACCATTAATTTTAAAAATGACCGTGAAAAGCGCTTATTAAAACGGAATGTAATAAAGTGTTCTTTTTCGCCAACACGGCTGAATATTATTAATAAACAGAGCAGTGCTGCAGACCGGACAGAGTGATATAATTTTTTGATTACGAATATATATGCATGAAATATATGCTTCTTCTCAACCGTGCATATAAACCAATTATATTTTCAAGTTTAATAGTAATAACAATAATCATAACAAAGGCGAAGAGAGGGAGTGTGTGTGTGTGTAATAAATACGACGGTAATTTATTGCGCCATAGGTAATGTCCGTAAATATGCGCAAGAAATAATAATTTATCATTTCAATTTCTCTCTCTCTCTCGTTGGGTGGGCGGAACGCGGTTTTGCCACCATGCAGAACGACGCAAAAGTGCAATACACGACTAACTATGTAAGCGGCTTTGGCCAGATTAAAATTCGGACGCGAGGCGTGCCCTATTTTCCGCAGCAGATAATTTTTTGAGTGTGCGCACGCGGATTTCTTTCTTCAAATGCCGAGCTCTTTGGAGCAGTGATTTGGACGGCGATTGCCACCCAGAAGGTGCACAGGCGACGATGTTATCACGCTGAAATGTGCTCCTTCCACTTAACTGCCGCGCGCAGTCACTGCTACTTTTCGATGTATCATTAATTACTTTCGCTAAAACCGTTTGCTCGGCGTTTTTTGCGACATTTCGGGAACTTCTGCACTTCTCTCTGGTCAAGCAAATTGATGATTTCATCAAATAATTTGTTTACAAGGAAACGCTTTTAATTAATTGTATTTGGATGATTTGCATTAAAAAATTAGCTTCCACCTCTAACTTCAATGGTAGTTCAATTTTATAAGGATATGCTACAGTACATATATGTGTTATGAAATGAATTTACATTATTAAAATTATGCAGCTCCGCTTTCCCAATTTATTTATAACATTAAGTAAGTAAATTTAACATAAAAAAGTAATTTTAAAAAATCCGTCAAAGAGTCAAGTAGAACATGTAATTAAATTTTTAAAGAATATTAAATGATTTTAAATTGAAATTAATAAATAATAAAAAATATTATTAATAGTGGTGAAATAAAATTATTTAATATTTAATTAGATTAAGATGTTTTTGTATTAAAATTTAAATGAATATGACCAATATTTCAAATTCAGAATTTCGGAACATATTTAAAAAGTTAAAATCAGGCTGTAACCCTACATGGAATGGCTCTTTTTTTATTGAAAAATTTAAAGTACCTTAGTTACTGCCAGTGTGGTCGAGGGCTGCGGCCAAAGTTCATGAGGAAGAAAATACAAAAAGACACAAATTTTAAATTGAAAAAGTTAAAAAAATTACATGTGAGAAAAAATTCAGGAGTCGGCTCGTTACCAAAACTTAATTATTGTTATTTATTTGTTCATTTTTAATTTCAAATCTGTGTATTTTTTAATATTTTTATTATTCTTGCAAATTAATAAGTTCACAGCCCCGGTTGATAATCATTGAACAAAAATCAACACTCAATAAGCCGTTTTTTTCATTTACCAAAATTAAAAACTAAAAAATTTAACTGAAGTCTAGGGTTTATATAACAATGATTATGAATAAATTTCCGACAAATCAATTGATTTTAAAAACCACATGCATGTTTTCTCCCCTTCTTTGGGCTGCAGGAATTTGCACAAAGCATCTCTCTGGGAAGATTGGAGCACTCTTTCTTTCTCTCTCTCGCGGCGCATAACTTGTTGAAAAGCCAACCTTGAGACGAGATTTTCAGCTTGATTTCTTTAAAATAATCACCAATCAGCAATACGCGAATAAAAAGTGAGCACAACAATACACACAACGCGGCAATCGCGAGCGATTTTATTTTTTAATTCCCCACCGCCTGTGCTGCGCTCTCGCCGGGACAGCAATATAATCTAAATAAAAATATCAGACGAAAGAAGCGTGTTTCGAGTGCTGCAGGATAAAGTCTCGCAGTGCTTGGCTCACCGAGAAAGAGTGTAACAATGAAAATACATACACAATAATTCAAATCATCAGCAGATGGAAATTTTTTGCTGCCGCGCGCTGTGTATCGCGTAATTTGATCAAAAATCAATTCTGCTGTCAATTCTTTTTAAATTTCCAATCGAGTATCAGATTGTCCGGTTTGGTAGTTTGTGACAATGCGTTTGATTTCGCGATTCCAAAAGCGAATCGGTCATATACATTGTGATGATGGGAGCTAGTATGGCGAGAGGAATGCTGTCGCGAAAACAAGCGTCTCAATTGTGCAAATCTTCCAGTTTATTGGCGGGGTCACTAACTTTTGACTGCGTCTCGTTTGCGAATATAGACGGAGAGAGCAGTACTTGAATTTTGCAGCACAAACAGATGCTCGTCAATTTCAATCGAACAACGCCCTAGTTGATCGTTACGGACTTACTGATTAGCGGCAGCAAAAGAGGCCCTCCATTGTGCCGGGTTGAAGAAAAAAAAAACTCCAACAGAGACGGAGGCAATCATAAAAAGTAGAGCAGGAACTAACCTGAAACAAAATTTTGTTACACATTGTTAATATTGCTTGATATTCAAATGATTATTTTTGATAATATTTCAATACTCAAAAATATCTTTAAGAAGAATGACGATCAAATTTTCAGGAATTGATATTGATTATATATCAAAATCAGTAAAAGAATTTTCACAATCAGTTTTAAAATTTGGCAATGGTTTGAAATTTCTAATTAATTTTTAAAGAATTTGAATCTGTCAGTAAATTTTGTTGTGTTTTATTCTTGTGGAAATTATTCCAGCAATTATTTATCTGTCAAAGAAGAGCCACAGTTTTAGTGAGACGAGAAGAAACTCAACACCTCATCCGAGCGTATTTGCGTATGTATAAATAAATGTGTCTGCGCTTACAAAAGAAGTATTTTTCTCGCCTTGAAAGACAAGAGAGTTAAATCACGTGGCCTGAAATAAAAGACCCATTGTGAGTAAAAAAATTCCAAATCATCCATTCCCGGTGTGCTGAGGGGCTCAATTTAAAAACGCTATTTAATTTCAAAAGATAAGCCGCGCATAATTTTTGGAAGTCTCTCGCTTGCATCAGAGCGACGGCGCTTGTATAAAAAACAGTGACAATGCATATTCATCAAGGCAGAGATTGTACAAAAGCAGAATACATTTTTAATACCGAGAGCAGAGCAGAGGGCACAAGAGAGAATGAGCGCCGAAACGCCGCATCACTCAAAACCAGATCATTTCTCATTGGTCCTTATATTTAACCGAGTTAAGAAGAAATAAATCATGCGGCTGGTTTGATTCACCGAGTGTCCGCGTCTCTGCTTTTCTCGCCGCGTATCACGAAAAGGAATCATTTATCTGGCCGGTGAGTTATTCAGCCAACATTATTATGTGTTTGAATAACGAGAGGCGACGCAAACCGCTGCACGTGGATCTGCGTGGAGTTGAAAAATAAATAAAAATTACACGCAGAATGAATTCCTCCGGGGCTTTTTCGGTTGACACAAGGACAGATTAAGGTTAAAAATTAATATCGTTCTCCTGTATTTTGTGCAGTGTGCTAAAGGATGAAATATGAAAAGTGTCAAAAGGGAATGTGTTGAGACGAGAGAGCAGACGTTTTATTTTCACAAAGCGCGGCGATGTGTGCGGCAGATGAGTGGCGAGTGAATGAGCCGAATTAGGACCTTTTTACACACCCGCGGCTTTCACATTTCAAGTTGTCTCTGATTGCGAAATTATAAAAGTGGTTGATAAAAGGACGAATTTCTATAAGGAACTACAAGACATTAATTTCAGGTCCATATCATTAAGCCAAGCACTAACCCCTCTCATTTAAAATTGAAATTAAAATGTTTCAAATGTATTTATAGCTATACTAAATCTGTTAATTATAATAAATTGATGATTAAATTTTAAAGATTTAAAAAAAGCATTCTTTATTTACAATCTTTTGCTTTTTGATATAATATTTACTTAATTAAGTACTAATTTAACAAATTCTTTAAAACTCAAGAGCTTTTCCTTATTATTTTCTCAACATTGAACCAACCCTGCGATAGCCGTGCAGGAAACGCTCCTTGTGAAATAATGCTTGCATTATAAGTGTAATATTGCTGCATAAACATGAAGGCAATAATAAAGTACGGCGAAATGTCATCGTTAATTGACTCGGGTGTGCTGCTAGCGTGGGGTAAATATGAATGTTGTGTAGCTTGTCTTTTAGTGCAATAATATCAACAGGGTTATTGGCAATAAAATTAAACGAAAATATTCTCGGTAGGTATGCCATTATGCTGCGATCAAATGAATCACCTGCCAGACACATTTATACAAACGAAGCGCGCGGCTCCTTTTTTCCAATAATCGGTACGATGTTCGCCAAGTGAGTGAGACGTCTGAAAAATCGCTTTGCGGATCGCATTGTTATACAGAGAGAGACAACAAAAACGTTTCAAGAATGTCGAGAGAGGCGTAAAAGTGTATGTCCATCCGACAATGAACTCGGAAATATTTTTAGAAGAAATAAATCTTAATCTATACCTCCGCTTAATTCTCAAAGAAATTCGCTTTTGTTCAAATGGAAGTAATTTTTTTTATAAAAATTTATAAAGATTTACATTTTTTGCTGTAACAAAATGAACAAGAGAGCTAAGAAATATTGCACATTGATTAACCGAATTACAATTTTTATCTTTTTATTCTGATAAAAAAAAAAACTAATTGAAAAGAATATATTTAATAAAAATAAATTATTTAATATTTTCTATTATTTGAGTTGAATTAAATTATTAATCATATTTTTACCAAAATTATTTGCAATTTTTTAACAATTGAAGTGTTTTGTGGAGAAAAAACGTTTAGATTGAAAGTAATAAAAATTCTTATTAGTGTTTCTGATCCAGATTTTCAGATGATACATGTTTATAATAGCATTTGAGATTTAGATTTATTTAATACCTACGAGTTGAATTAGGAGAAATGATCTTGTAATAAAATCCGCGTCCCACGCCCTGCTCACTCCTCTCGTAATGGTCAAAATTAACAATTATACGTCATTTTTTCCGCCCTGGTCGACCTTCGTAATGACTTGAATTTACTGCGTACATCGTCAAAACTTGGTGAGTTCGAATCCCAAATAAATGAGAAATTGTGCCGGGCCGTTGCCGCCGCTCGGGGCCCAACACATTTCCATTAAAAACTTATTTATTCCTGCACACAAATGCGTACCACCCTTTTTGTAATTGCTACCAGCAGCTAAAGAGAGACGATCGCACAAAAACTCATATTTCACGCGGGGAACATAAATAACGCGCCACTAAATAATTAGCATTCACTTGCACCGTCGACATCACCTCCAGCGGTGGCGAAATTAATTTCAAAACAATTTCTAAACAGACAATCGTGAAAAATCATAAAACACCTCCGTTTTTTATTTTACCTGACGTCCGTGCAAAAAGGTTAATTAGGAGAGGAATTTCGCCGGACTGATCCACATTCCATGCGGAGGCTTTTTTCTGATTAATTTTCCGCGGCGTCCATTTACATAAAAGCCATTAACTTGCTCGCGGTTGATTATTATTTTTCCTCCTCCTTCCGAGAGCTTATTAGGTGCCGGGCAGATGAATTTTTGACCGAACTACAAGGATTGTGGGGTCGCATTTTTGGTCCCAATCATAAATCATGACGTGGAAAAATGGAAATGCAGCGGCAGTTGTCTTTATGTATTGGGTGATTAATCGAACGAACCGAGACGGCGGCGGCAACGTGTTCATATATAATAATATTGAGAAATGAGGTGTGCGCGGGGTCGGTTTTCCGAAAAATTTAATTGGTCCCTCAAGCGCCTTGAGATAAAAAGTGACCGGCGCCGTGTGTTTACATAAATATGGTGATTTGATTTTCAAATCAAACGGAGGCGTATAATATATTTTGTGGCTGACATTTGAGGAAACTAAATTTCGGAAATTAATACAGCTTCTGTTACTATTTGATTGGAGAAAATAAATATTAAGGAAATAATATCCCAGCGTCTTGACTATAGTAATCAATTCAATTCTAATTCAATTCAAGTGAAATATACACTGAATACAAAAAATCAACAAAATGATTTTCCAATTTTATAGAAAATCTCATTTTCAATGCTTGTTCTTGAATAATTTAACATATGATTTCACATCGCATTTTGCGATTAAACCTACGAACTAGAGGCACAGATTGAACTTCCATTTCTATATCAGAGAAACAAAGTATGCACCCAAATTTATATAATTTTAATTTGTTAATATTATTTTATTGTTATAGAACCACTACAAAAATAGAACATAAGGGACCAACTGAAATGCACATGTTATTTAAAATAATTTAATTTAATACCAAAAAGAGTGAAAAAAAATATATATTTATCATATTGTGGTAATGTTAATAAATAAAAAAGTAAAAAAATAAATAATAATTAAATTTACATTTTATTTTTATTTTTCTTTCTTCTTGATTGAAGCAGATAGAAATTTCTTTAAAGTTTTACCAAACAAATAGATTTACTTTTTTTTGCTGCAATAAACTTCATTTAGGAAATTCATGTTAAATCGTTTGAAAAAAATCTGTCTGCCATTCTCAAGGTGAAAATTTTAACCCACACATATTTGAGAGATGAGTTGAAAAATTCTCCGCAAATTCATTTGCTTGTTCATAAAACAGTTCAAAAACATTTCTGCGCAATTGTTTAGTTCTTTTAAGTCCCCTATTGTTCATTGTTAGCAATTTTTATTCTAAAATTCCGCACGAAAACCGCACGTGGTCCATAAAATTAACATGCTGAGCATTTTTACAGATATTTTGTGTTATTATTTTAGTTGGCAGGATCCGGCAGATTTCTTCATCCAGCTGTAAGACCAATTTATCTGTTATAGGCCTAATGGTGTTAAATCAATAAAACATTTATCCGCGCGGTGCACAGCTCGAAATCCAGCACATTTCATCATCTCGCTGCCGAGCTGGCTGCTGTTATTATTGAAGGGCTTCACTTCAGGGGCCACCGTATCGAGCAGTGATTGATGCCCTGGCCCAAGTGGTGGTGCCCGCGCGCACAGGTTCGCTACAATGGGCTCAATTCATTTGCCGGACGATTGGAATCTCCGCTGCGTGTCCGTCTGGGTGCCTAAATCATTTATTTTAAGGTGCTACTTCACTTGGAACACGAAAATGAAATTTATTTTTCTCCTCCGAAACTGCGCTTCAAAATAAAACATTGATTGACGGACTGCCGGGTTCTCCGAACAGTGGCGTTCTCAACACACAAACTTTCATTCATTAAATTATCCGAAATTATCTTATTTATTATGTTTGATTATGCAAGGCTATTAAAATGAGAAGTACATATAAATTTAAACTAATATCCAACTTACTTTTTTCAACTACCAAAATTTGGAAATTAAAAAAAAAAAATATTGAATTATCATTTAAAAGCAGCGTCTCTGATAATTCAAAATTTTCAAGGCGTCATGACGACTTTGTATATATACTTTCCTTCGTAGAATTTATTGTATCAGTACTTTGTTTTTAAATAACAATATTTCGTGTGATTTTCAAAGTTTAATTGATTAATCACTTGAGCCTCCATGTGTAAATAATTTAGTTATGTATTTTTATTTTTCGTTGAAAATTTTTTTTTTCAATTTTTATCAATTAATTTTTTTTGTAAATATGATGAAATATTTTAATTCATGCGATGTAATAATGATAAAAATTAATAGTAAATTGCAATAGGGAAAAATTATTAATAAAAAATGCATACGATTAGTGATCTTTTTTCCTTACCAAAAATAAATACTTTTTAAAATCACACATAAATCAGTTAAAATAATTTCCGTAAATAAAAACGAAGCATTGCAATCAACAACACAATATTAGTCAAAAACAAAATAAATTAAAAAGAAAACCCAAGAAAACAAATTCTTTCATTAAATTACATTAAACGATTGAGCTAAATCGTTGCATCGTTTTCATTCATGTTCTTTGAATTCTGAATCCGCCACTGCCGTGTCTGGCTAAATAAGCAAACGCGAATACAAGAATTAATGATGCTGATACATTTCCATAATTCATGCCACTCATTTTTTCTCTCACAGCATCCATTACGGCGCCGCACTGCTTTCGCGAGAATATGCGCTATGGCAGAATAAGAAGAGCGCGAAGTGCTAACACATTTTTTTTCAGCCCATCAGCATCTTCGCGGAGGAGCCACATGTTGTTAATTATGAATGGACCACTTTGTTCCCCCGGCTTATTTTCGCAAAACGGATGTTCGAGAAATTTGCTTCGGCTGCTCCTTAAAAATAATGAGATGGTCACTTATTATTTGGTACTCGTTCAATTCGTTCCTTTCATTATTGCAAACTAAATTCTCTGCTCTCCTTAATCATATTTCCACGAGCAAAATTTATGGCCTTTCGCTCGGATTCATTAAAATCTGGTCGAAAATAAATTTACACTCTCGCGCAGCTGCGCTTTTGTGTTTTATATTTTATACACAAACCGCCGCCTTTTTATTGTCGATCTGATTTACACTTAAAAAATCTCAGGAAAACAACACGGCTGATGGATTTCGGTGATACGGAAAGTCTCTCGTAAAATAAATTAAATACACACCGCATGTCTTTGAAATTACAAACAAAATTAAAGATCATAATCAGAAAGTTGATCAATTCTCGCGGGAAACAACTCCTGCGCTGGCAATCTTCCACATTTAGATTAATTCTCTCTCCTCCCTCTCCGTATAAAATTTAACTGCCTGCCAGCGCAAATATAAGAATGAGAACAATATTTGTTAAGAGTTTCGAAAATCTTCTCTTCTCGCCGCCTCTTCTTGGAGGAAAAAATTCGCTTGGTCATCGACAGAACACTTTTGCGAAATTACTATTATATACACGAGCAGGCAAAAATGCTGGCTAATTAATTATCGGCGTTGGCCAAGCGAAATTTATTCATCTATCGGGCGCTCGCCATTATTCAATAGTCGACGGGCAGCAGTCACTGACTAAGTCATGAGTGGTAATTTTATTAATGCCTGCATTGTCTTGTCATTCGGCATGAAAATTTAAGTGTGATCATCAGTCCGACCGACCTCAGGTGGCCAGGAATTTGAACTCGCGGCATCAAGCAGATGGATGAATGGAGCCCTCAGCAGTGTATATAGTGAGGTGCCTTGACTCTTTTGTGTTTAGTACAAATCCAAACGCCCAGAGACCGATCAAAAGTAATTAATTTTATAAGGCAATATTACACAGACTATAAAACGTTGAGGGATTTATTTTTAACAATATATTAAAAATAAAGTTAAATTTCATTCAATATTAAATTTCTAAATTTTTTTTAAAATATAGTTTTTCTATCAAAATCGGTATGTACTGTTTACGAAGGATTTCATTTATAATTAAAAATATATTAAATTAAATTGATTTGAGCATGGGAATTATTTAAATGTACATAGAGATAGATTAATTGATTTCTATTATCTACTTCATTTAAAAAAGTCAATTATGATCATAATGTTTAATATTAGAGTTTTTTCCATAACTTTAATTTTATTGGACGAATTGATTTTGTATTCTTTTACAATATCATTCAAGAATAATAAATGCTTGAAAAAATTATATATAATTAATAATTGAATTGAATGAGGTATTATTTTTCAATTCAAAGAAAACCAGGGATCTGCAAAGGATCCTCTAACACTGACAAATTCTTTAAATTTTACTTTATAAAATATGCCGTGTTAAAATTAAAATTTATCTTTAAAATTGAATTTTTTTTGTCAAAAATGACCATGTTATATTTCCCTAATTTATGTATTATTTTTTTATAAACACAAAATCACCTTTTTGAATTCATTTTTCTTTCTTTATTAACTATTTTCAATTTATCTTACAAGTTTAAGCACTAAGCACGATTTCAATTTTCCATGAAAGTAATTTTAAAACTACAACAGTTTAATTTTATCCATAGATATTATTTAAGATTTCAGATGATTCTATTGCTATTTTGGAACTATTTAGCGTCTTCGGAATTTCCTCGTTTATTAATTTGAGGACGGATTTTCACATTGAAATTAACAATTAAGATTTTAATTCATCATCTATTCGATCTTTTGAAGAATGTGAGATAGCCCAGTAGTTGATGCTACTTTGCTGGACTCTCACAACCACACAAATGGCATTTCAAATCGACAGGAATAGGACCATAAATAAGGGCGTTAATTACAGTAGTCTAAAATGATATTTCTCTTCGTATATTTTAATTGTCCGGCGAACCTGCAATTTTGTTGTCTTCTTGAAATATATATCTGGCCCCGACGTAATTATTCTTTCAAATGACCCACGTTGCGTTTCTACACACACACGGACAGATTACGCTCACAGCACAAAAACAACCGCGAAAGATGAGGAATGATGCAAAAAGATCGTTGCCGCATTAAAACACAACTTGTCCGCAATAAATCTCTTAATTTTGGCAGCACAATTTCCGCTCAAGGTTGCACAGAAATCTCCGCAAAATCGACCCATAGGCACTTTCCCAGCAGCTGCTTGTACACGAAAGAAAAAAAATCATAAACATAAAAATGAATCTCGGCAAAAATTCTGACAATCGAAGCGGAGTGCGTCGTTTTTTTCTCATCCATAAATCTCGGAATTGTATCCTCGTGCAAAACAAAAGGCACGTAATTACAATCTATTCGGCGGAAAGGACGCGTGATATAAATTTTGAATACCGTCGATATTTTTCCATTGCTTTTGCTCTCACAGAGAGATTATCTAAGCGAGGTATTTTTCGCAATGCAGAAAAATTACGCATGCCCAGCAACAACACATCATCTGTGGGCTGGCGTATAATTCCGGCTGTCTCGTCATTCATTATCTTTATGCATGAAGACTGGTTATTTACTGGTGAGTAACCACCATTTATCCTGATTTGAGGCAGCATCGCACGTATTTTTGACTAATTTTGCGGTATTAAGCCCATCCGCAAGTGCACGATTTTTATATAAATAAGCGCCGAGGTCAAGTCGCTTGCTGACTTTGCGAAAGGCCCGACCGGCCGCAGACGCGTTTTGCGAGGCTGCCGACGAAAAAAATAATACAAAAATGCTTTCCATCAAAATGATTGCGATTGTACACAGACACATCATCTGCGGTTTCACGATTTGCGTGAAAATTTCGCCTAACATGAGTTGATGTTAAAAATTTTATTTTGTAAATTGCATTTTTAAGAAGGGCCGTGTTAACATGTAATTTTCATTGTGAAGGTAGCTTTTTTTTAAATTATACACATAAATTTTACCAATCTGAAATCACTTATATTCTCATCTCAGTTAATTATTTGATGGATTAGAAATGTTTAATTTCTTAATAAAATGCCTCGTGAGTGGAGTAGTGAAGAATACGACTTTTAACCTCAAACTAAAGCTATATAGAATTGATAAGTCACCTACATTTATTTCTTCTAAAGGGAAAAAATGAACAAACTTTATGATATTATGAATCAATAAATTATTTTAAATAAAAAAAATCTCATAAAAGTTAATAATATAATTTATTTGTAAAAATTATGTAATAAAATGGAAAATAATCTGCTGTTTTGTATGTTTAATTTTTTACAAGCAATTTTTTATGTAAAAATGGCAAAACTAAATTATTCAAGCTAAAGAAAATATAAGAAAATGGTTATATAATTATGTATGATCAATTTGGAACACTTCAATTTGGAATTCTGAATAATAGAAAAATGTTGCATCCTAAGGTCGTGTCAAAAGGAGTAAAATTACCATTTTAATTAAATTACTTCATGTAATATTCCCAACATCGTTTAAATTTAGGTAAAAAAGGAATACATAAATAAGTAGTCCACAATTTATGTGTGTCTAAAAAAAATTAATGAATTGCTCAAGCAGAGAGTACGTATATTTCTGATTGAGTAAATTATTTTTATAATAACCAGTAATAAAATTATGCAATTTTTTACAAAAATTTCAAACTAAAACGCGACAAAAGAAAAGGAACAGGACAAAAATCAATCCTTCTCTCATTGTTGGCAACACACAGGAAAAATAATTTTGATTGGCAAGCAAACGAGAAAACTCGGAGCGGCGGCGGCGAGGCGTGTGTTTTGAGCAAAGACAAAAGCCGCTTTTACGGCGAATATCTCGGAATGCGAACCCCTAGCTGCATTAATGCCTAATAATAAAGGAAGCATTGCTCAACGCGGCGTGCTCGGCGAAAAACAATGCCTTTCAAAACAAAAAAAGCCTGCCATTTATCCTCATCCATCCATCCATCCGCCGCAGCTCGCTTTTCAATATCGCGGGTACAATAACGCGCAACAACACTTTCCACAATTACTTTTGCTGAAAACGGGCGAGACGCAGCCACACATGAATGGACCCGCCCGCATTCCTTATCATCGCACGTCTTATTAATACAAATACGCGCCGCCGAGCGTTTTCCGCTGATAATAAACCGACAAATGCACATCTTTTGTCTCGTTCTAATTACTAAAAACTCGCGGCTTATCATCACCGTAATGGGGCAGAGCGGACGCGCGAATTATTTGCTACTCCATTATAAATGGGTGCCAAGCATACTGCCGCTGCGAGCGAACGAGAAAATAAATGTTCAACTCGTTACACACGACCCCGCGGATCGCGGGTCAAACACGGAGAAAACACGCGGCATTAGCAGAATCATTATTATTACAATGGGACGTCGCGCGAGAGATAAGCCATTGTGTCACACACCTCGCAGCACACTCTCTCTTGCAAACAAAATAATGTGTGTGTTTGCACATGCGTTATTTTTCGCACCGTGTATAAAAAATCCTTGCTATATAAAGCGGCCTGGAAATTTAAAACCAAATCAATCAAAAAAGTAGATATGAAATTAAATTAAAAATCAACCATAGCCAAATTACGTTTTTTTTCTCTTATTATTTAGCATGATTAATTCCCTTCTTCCATTGCTTTACAATTGAGATTTGTTTCAGCTAATTCCTTTGATTAATTATTTAATATTATTAAAATTATTTATTTTTATTATTATTTTAATTTTTGTTTTAAGCATGAAATCTGATAAAACATCATAATGTGAGAAACTCAATTTCCGCTGAGAAAAAGTTAAAATAAAACGCGATTAATTTAAAGCCTTTCAAGTAATTAAGAAGACCACAAAAACTTAGGCAACTTCGGCGGATAGGGTCTTTTTGATCTCAGAAGTTTTAGCAAAGTGGTGGTCTGGTGGTGCCGTTTTTTTTTCTCCAACAATTCCTTTTTTTTAAATTGTTTTCAATAATTCAATATAAACAAAAATAATAAGGTTAATTAAATTTGTAATATTACATCATAGGGCTGTAAAAGAGATGCAATAAGTAAAAATAATAAGAAAATTATTATACATTCAGTGACAATAACGCCTTATTTGATTAATTGATTATGCACAGAATATAATACAATTAATACTTAACAAAAAATCGAGTTTTCTTATAATTGTGTTTCAACGTTCAAGAGTGATTTGTCCTATTCCTTTCAAATTAGAGCAATTAATAATTTCCCACTAAATCCTATTTACACTTCTTCAGATGCAACACTAGAAAATGAGAGGAAATAAACCAAAATCTGGCCAGTGATTGTGTTTGCAGTTTGTCGTAATGAGCGCGAGTGTTGGTGGTGCAGAAGCGCGCACCCATAGATGAGTGATGAAGGCATCACGAACCGGACCTGCGGACTCTCTCTCAGCGTCAGGCCGTTCTGACTGACTGGGCCTCACTTCTTCAGCAGCCGCCACGCCTCCGAGTGACCCCGGGGCTGACCCCTTCGCCACCGCTGCAGGTAGCACCACCGCTCCTCAACAACACCTCCTTTATATAATTGCAAGCATTCCTCCTCTGCAAACCAAAAGCGACTCGTGCCAGCGGATATATAAATTTCCGTGCGTGCGGAGACGCTAGGTGACGATAAAATAATAAAAGCAGCGGCGCCTAATCAGGGGATATAGAATTCGAGCCTCAGGGCAAAGCACGCGCGCATGCATGCTAACTGGCCACCGGCTACGGCACTTTATATTACACCCAGAGAACTGCTCGACCGTGAAATCTGAGCATCATGACTCGATGCCTTCCTTCGTCAGTCTCCACTTTCTTTCTTTCTTTCGCCTCATGTCTGCCACCCAACATATTGTGCTGCACGTTACTATAATAGTAAACCCTTTTAGATGAATTTCAGATAATTTTTTTTTTTTTAATTTGATACAATATGTGGGTGCGTCCAGGAAAGATTTGAGGGTAAATGTTAAAATTTTTTCTTGAAAACATGCCATTCCAATCTTCAAGTATGTTGTTGGGGTGGTCAAGAGGCCTCGCTCACCAAATTTTCAAGTCAAAATAAGGGGTGCTTTTCCGGGAAATCAGATTTTTCCAAAAACAAAAAATATGAAATATCTTTGCTCCTATTGAGAAATTATTAATGATCTTTTCACTTCCAGACGTAACTTTTAACGCCCGACAACTTTTCTGTTGACAACTTTTACGTAGGTCAAAGGTCAAGGTCACTAAATTGCAAATTTCACTTTCTGACGCAATTTTCGCAAAGAAGCACCCCTCAGAAATTTTTCGCAGTATAGGAAAAAATGTAGCCCCAAGTGTGTAGAACAACATTCTTGATTTCCAGAATGGCATTATTTTTAGTTTTTTAATTAATTTTAAATGAATATTAAAAAACAGTGAAAAATCGCTTTTCCGCAATAGAAAGTAATTTTCAAACAGCGATAACTCATTTTCTGTTAGAGATACGCAAAAATATTATAGAACAAAAAGGATTTGTTTTGACTTTTTGCATCCAGCCATGTATTGTTTATACAGGTCAGATCACTTGGGGTCATTGACCTCAGTGACCTGTGACCTTAAAGAGCAGTTTACTGAATATTTGGCAAATAGTTAAGAAGAACTATTTTATGGAATGGTTTTAATAAGCTCATTTCCCACAAATTATTTTTAGAGGTCACAGGTCACCGAGGTCAATGACCCCAAGTGACCTGACCTGTATAAACAATACATGGCTGGATGCAAAAAGTCAAAACAAATCCTTTTTGTTCTATAATATTTTTGCGTATCTCTAACAGAAAATGAGTTATCGCTGTTTGAAAATTACTTTCTATTGCGGAAAAGCGATTTTTCACTGTTTTTTAATATTCATTTAAAATTAATTAAAAAACTAAAAATAATGCCATTCTGGAAATCAAGAATGTTGTTCTACACACTTGGGGCTACATTTTTTCCTATACTGCGAAAAATTTCTGAGGGGTGCTTCTTTGCGAAAATTGCGTCAGAAAGTGAAATTTGCAATTTAGTGACCTTGACCTTTGACCTACGTAAAAGTTGTCAACAGAAAAGTTGTCGGGCGTTAAAAGTTACGTCTGGAAGTGAAAAGATCATTAATAATTTCTCAATAGGAGCAAAGATATTCCATATTTTTTGTTTTTGGAAAAATCTGATTTCCCGGAAAAGCACCCCTTATTTTGACTTGAAAATTTGGTGAGCGAGGCCTCTTGACCACCCCAACAACATACTTGAAAATTGGAATGGCATGTTTTCAAGAAAAATTTTTAACATTTACCCTCAAATCTTTCCTGGACGCACCCATGTATCATTATAACAAGGCTAAATTAAAGATCAACATTAGGTAATGAACGCAAATAAAATTTAGAGAAAACTAAAATGGAAATGCCATGACTCTTTTCAGTTTAATAAAATATTCAAGCTCTTCTTATTGTGATGTATAGATTTTAAAGAGTAAAAAAATTAAATTAAAAAACATTCCAAAATGCAGAAAACCCAATCTCAATCTCGCTCTATACCTCTATCAAAACTTACTCCTTTTTACAATTCTTTCAGCTTTTTTATAAGAAAAAATGTTGAATTTCCAAAATCAACTTGTACGAACCGTAATAGATTAATGTAGAGCTTTAAAATTTCAAATTAAGTCTATATTTTTTGGCTTTCTGAACTGGATTACTATTCTATTTGATGAGTCTCAGCCAAAGTATATAAAAAAAAATACTTTTTTATTAGCATTTTGAAAAAGAAAACCATTATTTAAATAAGTTTATGTCCTTATAATATTTTCATAAATATTGAAAGCTTAGTGATTGGAAATTTGAATTCTATAATTTTATATTATTAGAGGTTCCGGATCAATTTAAACCTTTTAAAAAGTAGTTTCACTTTCAATTAATTAAACCATTCAATCCGGAATTTTTCTCACCTAATTCACTCTCTTGTCTCCACTTGAGGGAAACGACCGTAAATCGGCCCTATTTTCTTACGATTAGACCCGGTGTTGATGTTTTCATTCTCGAGTTTACAGGATTCTGTGAATGAAGAGCGGCGGAATGCGCAATAAATCGGGCTCAGGTGTGTTTTGGGGTTATTCCCGGTTATATTGTGACTGGCTCCTTCCCATTGAGCATCTCTTTCTCTTCACTTCTTCTTTTCTTCATAAAAAACAAGAACGGGGCTTCTCCTAATAATACTGGCGTGTGTAATTTTAGCTCGCGGCGGCGTTGTGCATACACCCCTGGCACAATTAAGTGTTTTGAGGCGGTTCTCCGAGTATTTTTAAGATGTTTTGCTTAAAAGAAGAAAGCTTTATGTTCCTTCTCACTCTCTTTGTCGGCGTCGGCGTATAATAAGCGATGGCCCGTAGGATTTAATCTTTGAAGAAAGAGAGCACTTCTTTTGTTTTCGGCGGTGAATGGGGAGAAATAAAAGCCACCAAAACACACACGCGCGCACGAATAAAACAGTTAAATGTGAGGCAAAACACCCAACTACTCTCTCACTCCGCTTCGAATATAAAACCGCAGCGGCTGTTCCCGACTCTTCAATCACTCTTGCTTTATTTTATTCCCGGCATTCCACCGCAAGCAGCGCGCTTTGTCCCCGGTTTCACAGTAAAAAGAATAAGTGGATGGCAGCCGTTAAAACAATTATAATTCTCTTGCCCGGCTTTTAAATGCATGTAATAAAATCTGGTTGGAATTTCAATTGGCTGCCCATTTTCGGACTGATTGATTTAAAAAGACTGAAAAGCGAGGCTCTGCTAAATGTTATGAGACGTATTATTACAATTAAGAAAAATGGAGTGAAAATTCGACTGCATCAAGAATTTTGCAATCCACTTGTGAAGTTATTAAAGCCGTATATATCCATTTTCTTTTTTTTTTTCAGCGCGAACACTTACAAGTTATATAAGTTGAGGTGAGGCTTTTTATAAATCGATAAATATTACAACATAATTATTTTTCGGTGCTTAATATTAATTATTGTACGATTTATAAACTAAGAATAATTTACAACTGCCAATTTTTTTAAGAAGAAAATTGAATTTTGTGTAATTAAAATCACTAATTATATTTTATTATATAAGTGAAGTTAGTTCCTGGTGTATAGATTCATGTAATGATGTTTATAGAGTTTATTCTTTATCATTTTCAAATCAATATCCAGGCGCCCGAGGCAAGGCAATACCGATCAACCGCACAAAATTTACGCCAAAAACCATAATTTTGTTGCCAGCCAATATTTATTCTCCCCAATATTAAGGATATTTTTATGAGACACGCTTATATTTATATTTCAATGGAAAAGCGAAAACGCTCAATATAATAAATAATAGCCCGGCAATCCAGTTCAAACGGCGGGTGAATACGGAGTGCGCGATTCCTGTAGGCTATTTGCATAAATCTTTTGAAACGTGGCCCACCCAACTTATTTTTCTGCTCCCTCAGCGCGCAGCACCGGCCAGGAATTGTGCGTGAATATCGTCCATTGTGTGGCGCATTATATAAAACTCGGGAATATAATTCTTGAAAAAAATACTCGAGACATTTGGGCTTGAATTCATTCGGTCGGCGCACAAAAACCCACGTCTGCTTTTGTTTGATCTTGCGATTCGAGTACAATGTGCTACGCGTGTGTTCTTATTTTTAGATTTTCTTTTATGTGGAAGAATTTGCGCAAAAAGAATGCCGTGGCCGGCCCTGCGATGTATAAATGCACGTTCGCAGGGACATACGTAGGCAAATAAATGCCGCCCTTTACGTCCACTTTATATTCGCTCGGCTTGAATCACTCCGTCCGTGGAGGCATTTAATTAGTGACTCACAATCAGCCTCACCAAACGGGTTGATAATTTGAAGCAATGAAAAAAAGGCTTTAAGCTTAAACATGCACATAATACCTTTTTAACTAACGCAATTAAACGCGATTGAAAAGGAATCATTTATGAAGCGTCAGGATTATGCACAATGCTGGAATTCAAAAGAATGCAACCTGCTTGACATAAATGCAGGTTTTGTTGCATATACATGAATTATTAACGTGTTAAGATGAATGTCAAATTAAATTAATACGTGGTTCATTATGATTAATAATTTATTTTCCGCCACATTTAAAAATGTATAGTAATGTAATGATTTTCTTTATAATGATATTAATGCAACAAATTTCGTTGCAGGACACTGAATGCTGTTATAGAGTCTCGATCGCGAGATTGTTGGCTACAATTACAATTATTATTTACTGAAACTGTTGATTGTAAATATAATATTCAATTTGAAGATCAAAGACTATTAAAACTGATGAACAAAACTCAAATGAGTAAGAAAATTTATTATCGTAGAAAAATGTACAATTAAAAATATTAATAAATGATATAATATATTTATATGATATAATCAAATAAAGGATTTAAAAAGTATATCTTAAATAACAATTAATTACGTGATTATTAAACTTATTTAAAAATTGACAGACTCTTTATATAAGCCCAAGAGTTGTAACTATTTTTGTATCTGTGCCTTCTGCTCGGAGGTGGCCTTTCTGTGATTTATATCAGTGCGCCTAGGTATGTAATTCAATCCTCCAAAATAAGGGAAGCGTCGACTTGTAGACAAACAACAGCCGGCCGAGAATGCTGATTAATAAACGAAGAATGAGAGGAAATTTCTCGCACGTCGTTTGTCTGGATGTGAATGGCCCCGATTTGTTTACGGCGGCGCCAACTGTGCGCGTTTTATTTTCAAGAGAGCCAGAATGAAATGATAATGGTCCGCGTGGAATAAAAAAGCAGCTCAGCGTGTTTAAAACGAGAATCCATTTAGTGTGTGGATTGAAACTAGCGTTTTTTAATACGAAAAGGAAATTAGAAGGGGGTCCCGTCATTCAAAACGACTCTTCTAGGATTTCCGAACGTTGTGTAAACATTTCACGCGAGAGCGCGAGAGGCGATTCGGACAAGAGAAATAATATTTAAGGCACTAACTCTTCGCTGCTTTTAAGAAAGAGACAAGATCAAATAAACAAATTTCCACGCATTATTTTATTATTTCCTTCTCGTTACCTCATCCTCACGTCACTCAACTCTGACTGACACGCGGACGGACGTCTTGAGTAGCCGAGTGGGAAAACACCCGATTCCCAAAATTTCTATTTTTACTCTGCCACATATATATTCTCATAATAAACCATCAGCAGAGATAGATTTGAAACGTGAAACTAACGCGCGTCTTTTTGTACGTTAATTGCTTTCGGCACCGCGTGTGTGTTTATTTATTTCGAAATTCCCGCCAGCCACACGTTGGCTCTCCAGCGGGAGAAATTAATTAACACACACGCCAAATTTAAATTCCCTATTAGCGACGCGAGATTGGCACTGGCGGGATAAAAAGCTGGCGCAAACAGGAATGTTGTACACATACTCTCTCACCTGCTGATGGCACCTGATATACGACGTGTGTTTTATGCAGCCAACGGACACCAGCTCGTCTTTTAAACGCCAATAATGAGTCGCGCGGTGCTGATAAATTGCACTCGCTTGCATCAAGTCTATTAATTGTGTACAACAACGCAAGTAGTGGTTAACTAACTAAACAATTCCTGAAAAGGAATGTTTTAATTGATTTATTAATTAATTACTAACTGATTGAAAGGCAATTAATTGAAATTCCTAATTAAAATCTCCCTCATTTATTATTTAATAAAATTTAATTACAACATAATGGAAACAGGTAAAGGAGAAATATAATTCCATAAATTTAAAAATTTTATCAATGCTTTAAATATTTGTGGGGTCTTAATTAAAAAAGTTCAAATTTGCAGTTTAATTCCGATAAAAGTTAGTATGTAACTTGCACTTTCATTAGATTTGCTGGAACAACAATCAATATTGCCAAAATTCTCATATCATTAAAAAGTATAATTGAAGATATAAAAACCAATCGTCATCGTCTTTGCACAGAAATTAATTTTTTTTAACTATTTTTTTATTCTAAAATAGAATAAAAATTACATTAATTCATTCTAAATTATTAAATAAATTCATCCTTTCATTGAAAGCATTACATTTTTCTCTAAGATATAAGAAATAAGATTTTGGAATAACTAATGATCTGTAAGTGTAGATGAATTTAAAATTTACAATAAAAAATATAATTCTATTTTTTTTTTCATTTATGGACTATATTCTGACTATTTTTTCGGAATTTTTGCATCAAATACTTTTTAAACTAAAATTTTAGCTCTAATTGAGGAAAGTGTTTTGCACCAGGATTTATTGATTAAAATTTGAAAGAAATGCATAAAAATTAAAAATTTTGCTCGAACGAAATTTTTGTTTCCCGATTTCCAATTATTCCAGTTAGTCATAAAGTTTGCGAGCTGCGGCAGCAGCTCTCCAACAATCAATTAACGCCACTAGCAGCACCGCGCGTATGCAAATTATCTGGCTAAAGACTTTATCGTCCTCCACAATCTACAGCAAAAAATCTCTCTGCGCGGCCTTTCGAAACGTGTATTCAATCAGGGGCCCGCGCGCGCGTTAACAATACCCGCGCCGTTTATACACTGCCTCGATCTCTCGCACGCCGTATTATTTATATTTAAAATGTATGTATACGGCGCTTAAATAACTCCACCCTAGTCGAGCTTGCAAATTTGCTCCGCTTTATAAATAAAATTTTAGCGGAGAGCAGTTTTATCAAATAATCTGCTCTCCACATATAAAAGCTGCACCGTCCACTCACATTGCTGAGGAAAAATCCTTGAATTTAATTATTAATTACACATGTGCATTTCAATTACGCTTGATATTGGATCAGCGCTTCGCCCCTGTGCGGAGAGTCGGAAAAATTTTAATTATTCGCGCCGAGAGCGGCCGTGTGGCTGCGGCGATACGAATTAAATCTCTAGTTTTGATGGCGAGTGCCTGCTTTTTACGAGCTCTTTAAGAATTCACATGTCAGAGGAGTTATGGCCGTTATCTGTGTAAAAGGTTTCTGATATATGGGAACTCGGAATTAGCATGCATGCAGCAAAAAGCAGCAGCAGCAGCGACGGTCAAGTACGTAGAAGTAGTAAAAAACACTTGAAATTTATTTAAATTCTATTGCGCGCCGCAGAGCTTCTTCATTTTACAGCCGTGAAATTATCAAAGCAGTAAAATTTCAATTTGCATCCGGAGTGTTTCTTTTGAAATATTTCGACCGAATTGTTATTCGGCTCGATCTTTCGGGTCGTGACTGACTGACTGAAACACACACACACTCACCCCTATTGCCTCTTTTGTTATCTGCGATCTTGAACCCGAAATAAACTGCGGCGCATACTGAGTGTTATCTACCAAATTTAAAATGAAACTCGTGCAGTGGCTACCGAGAGCTGCTGTAATTACACCGCTAAAATGTTAAATCGCGCGGTCATGACGTCAGGTGTGTACGTGTGTGCGAGTGAGTGAGTTTGCACCGAGAGCAATTTATCTATCGGTGGTCATCATTGCGAAAATACACCGAGCTCCCCCTTCTTGAATTTGAAATTAAAGGGTGCGTGCCTAAAGGGCAATATTTTATTTTCCAGCTCATTTTATCGGCGCCGGCAGCACACCTCTCGCTCTCTCTACGAATGCTTCTTGAATTCGCCCACCTTTTTGTTATTCACATGCATGCAACGAGCCAGAGACATGCATGCACAAAATGCGAAAACCTCTTTGATTGCAAGTTTCAAGAGTAGAAATAAAAAATAATTTTTAGGTTTAGAAGCTTCCATTCACTTTATTTAAATTTTGTGGTTTTTTTTTCAGAATTAGGAATTTTTTTTTAATTTAATCTAATTAACAAACAAACTGATTTACATATTTTTTTTTCTAAGATATCTTTAATTTCATGATTCTTATACTTTCTTATAACTGAGTGTTGTTTATAATTGATTTTCTCTCAATATAAAGAAAAAAAATACATACTGTTTAAAATAATTTTCTGTGTTTAAATGGGATTTAACACTATTCATCAAAATTATGGTTTCATACAAAGTTTTAAAATAATCAAAAAATTCAGTCCATAAATTGAAAGTTGATGTAATTTACAATTTCTCAATATGTTAATTTAACAAAATTGTATTATTTTAATAATGTATTCCCAATATGGTTTATTTTTTAACTATATTAATTTTTATTTTTATTTGTTTATTGGTATTCCTCTATTTATTCAATATTAATTCACTTATTATATTTTAAATACGCTGAAAATATTTAAATAATTAACGTAATTTTCTAAACCAAAAGTTTGAATAACATGTAAAATAAGCATAAAAAAAATTATTATTAATGTATTGTATAAAATATACTCTTCTCCTGTTAAGTCGTACACATGTTATGTTCAATAAAATTTTCTAATCTAAAAAAAAAATTATACAAACTGATGAAGCACATATATTGTAAATAGAAGAATAAAATAGAAGTTTAATTAATTGAGAGGTTAAAGAAATTTTGCAAACTTCAGATTTGAATTTATTTGCAAACAACAACGACTGAGCAGCTGCGAGTCATCACAAAATTCGCCTAGCAAGTGGAGCCCTCTTTAATTCTTTCTGCACTCGCGGTTCCCTCTCTCCGACTTTAGGCCGAGGCTGCCTATTCATTGACAAGGCCCGCGAGCCATGCTCTCTTCACAATACACCGCATAAACGCCGAGTCAAAGCGCGACCCGCTTTCCGCTGCCGCCGCCGCGTGCTCCCCCTACGTGTAGCATTTTTCCGTGTACATTTTTATTTTCGAGTACAAGCACATTATTTTGCCTCATATATCGCGTCTTCAACATCAAAACGCCCATGCATGCGTGCTTTCGAATAATACACAATGAATCATAAAACTTGCCATTATTTTAATCAACTGACCCATCTGCGCACCGAACAGAAATTCAATACGAAATGTGTTCGGAAATTTGCATAAAGAGAGTAGAGTATAATAAAAAAGTGTTTTGTGAAAGAGAGAAAATATATATTTCAAAATGCTGTGATTAAACCCTATCCTTGATAGCGTTTGAGATTAATATTACACTCGACAGTACATATAAAAACGCAAAAAAATTAATTAAACTTAACTCGCTGCTTTTGAAATTAAATTTTGCTGCCGAGGAAAGTTGATTACCATCAGTAAAGTAATAAAGCCGGCGGTTTTCGCTTTCAAGAGATGAGGTTTTTCCTCGCAATTAATTGAACAATATTGCCGCCGCTTTTTTTTTTTTTAAACCAGCCTGTTTATTTTTATATTTTTAATGCCAGCACACCGAGTACTTGCTCACTTTTATTATTTCGGCAATTTCGGTTTACATCAAAATTTAATGGAAAAATTCCTGGCCAATCTTGATTGCACCATCAGCCGCGTTTTCAGATCTTTTCGCTCATAATCGCGCGCTTTGTACGTCCGGGCCATGGTAATTTACTATACACGCCCTTTATTATTACACGCGCGGTAATAACAATTTTTTTTATTATGGCCGACGCATGAATGAACCGCTCGTCTCTGGTCGTGCGCAGACGAAACTGAATGAAAAAGAGCAAAAATTCTGATTCCAACTCGATCTCGGAACAGTTTTAACGACCGCCGCGAGTTTTTGCTCATAAAGATAATGTATTTGATTTCTTACGCGGCGGATGCAAGACCCTCTGTGAGATGCGAAATCCGAGATCACAGACGTCGATAGCGTCTAGATGCTGGTTCGAGAGCAGCCAGGCCTTTTCTACATTCATTTGAATAAGTTCGGACCCAAAACTGGATTCGACAAAAATAAATGTCACACACACGCATTTATTAATGATGGTCCCCGTTTAAAAAGTTGAATTTGCACAACAAATTTAGGCAGTTTTTTACATGAACGTTTTCCTAATCGAGAAATCCCGTATTCTGAAGTAAAACTTGAACGAAATAATATGCAAAAATAAAAATTTGGTTAATTAATTGGTCAACGAAGACAGGCTGAGATGTGGTTATTTTCCCTGATTTTTTATTCAATCTCATTAATCCTGAGAATTTCTCTCTTGTTGGTGGAAAAAAATTATGCAGAAAATAATTGCAAAATAGCTTTGGGCATTATAATATTGATGGGGTTTAATATTGTTGCCCATATTCTTCTTTAGTATGAAATTTTTAATATAAGCTTTCGTAAGCTTTAAAGAAACCTCTAAAAAACCTCAAAAAAAGTCAAAATAGTTAAGATACTTATTTTTAAATTAATTAAAAACTCTTTTATACAAAAAGAAAAATGATTTTCGTAAACCTGAAAATAATTAAGTATTCAATTTGCAAATAACTAAATTTCTGATATTTGAGTGGTTATGGACAATTCTACTCTATTTAAATTTTTTAATTTTTTTAATTATTATTCAAAGAATCAAGTTGAAGTTACTTTTTTTATTTAGGAAACATCTGAATTGAGTGTAGAATAAATATTATAAATAATTAAAGTTAGGAAAGGCACTGATGAACCTATTAAGATAAAAAGAGGCAATTTCAACCAAAAGCTGAAAATTTATGTGTTAAAAAATAACAGTATTGGGTTCTGAATTAACATTTTTGGTGCATAAATAAGTCCTCCAGAAAATTAAGCTCTCCTTTACTCTCTATTATTAATATTAACGATCTAGTTCCATTTGCTTAAAAAGCAATATAAAAGTTCTGCGAATTTTCAGTCTTCACCTTCTGCAACATATTCTCATTTGCTTTCATATACTGCTGAAGATTTTTGGTAAATTGCCATGCAGCAGGAGCAACTCGTGACTCTATTTCTCTCTTCTTTTTTCGCGCATTGTCAAATTCACTTTCGCGTGATGTGCGCGTACGAACATTGTGTGTCTGCTCACTGCTCGTTTTTTTGGCCTCCCACCTAATGATATTTCTAATTAAGCGAGACGCGCGCGCGAGGTTTAGAAATATACTCAACCGGACACGTCCCTTCTGCTGCCTATTTGCTGCTGCCGAGATGCTGAGGTGCGTGGCACGGGCAAATTTCGCTTTTTTCGCGGCCTCTCTTTGCTTTGCGCCGGCCGGTCCGCGAACAAACATCATTTTCAAGTGCTAATTCCGACACAAATATTGAAACGGCTGCCAAGGTTTGAGCACAAATTTGCGGCGACCGTCTGACGCCAGTCTATTGCCTTTTTTCACAACGTCAAGCTTCATTTTTCTGTAATTAAAAAATTAAAAACATAAATTAATAATCTTTGTTATTATTTAATTAAAGAAAATAGTAAATCTGCGATAGATGCTTTCAATTGTTGTGAGTATTTTAAAATGTTAGAAAAGATTTAAGCGAAATTGGCGTTGCAAAAAAATTGAAATTTTCCAACTAATATAATAAAATTGAATTCAGTTGCAGAAAAAAGGAACTCAACTAGATTTTTACTTCTTTCAGAAACTATTCACAGTGCTTTTATAAAATTTAGTTTTTAATTAATTTCACCCATAAATCTTCTTAATGCAGATGAAGGTTTTATCTGATTGTGAGAGCTATTTTAAATGTTCAAATTTAGTTCATAAGTGTAATAATTTAAATAAAATGTGGTGCAGACGTATTTAAAGCTGCAATTTTATTTATAGGCTTTTTAGATCGTCTTTAATTGTCTGAAATAAAAAATAGTATTTTTACTCTTTACTGTAAATTGTTATTCCCTTGTCACTATAAAATATTTTTTACTCATTGTCGGTAAACCACAAAGACGCTTTTTTTCGCAACACCCACGTCAAGACATAAGAAAAGAACGGCAAAAAAAAAAAAACGGTTGGAAATGTGTGTGTTTGGCGCGCCCACCTCGCGGCTAGGATTATATTTTGCCGTCGAAAAGTAAAAAAAATCATCTGCGCGATGCCTCCCGGGCGAGGAAATTTTCTATGTGAGATTTAATGCTTGTCCTTTCAACTGGCTGCGAGAAAAGAGGCCTTTATCGACGAAAAGAAATTATTTTCCCCGCTTTAGAGCATCATTTTTCATGTTGATCCTCGGTCGTCTTCTTCTGTTACATAATTCTCCATAGAAACGAGAAGATAGGCCGCGCCACTATTTTTTATTAATCTTCCAGCAACGTGCAAGACCATGCAGCAAAAGGGGTTTTTTAAAGGAGCCGAGGTGTAGCACATAATAGCGGCAGATTTCTTCCAAATTTATCTCCCCTCTGACCTTTATGTATGTTTGATCCACATTGCAGCCGGATAGGAAAAAATCGGTAAATAAAGGAAGTAGTGCTGCTTTTTTTGGCTCGCCCCCCGAAACCGAGGGCGATCGAGCGAGAGCAGCGCGCGGGGAGAGAGAGAAAGATTATTATTTTGGCAAAAAAGCAACTTTGCTCGCTGATAACTCATTGTTGTGCGCGCTTCGGGGTAGTTCAAAAGGGGTCAGCGCAAGGGTTACCGTGTGTGTTTTTTTCTGGTCCACGTCTGCTATCATCCATCTTCGTCATGCTGTGACGTCACGTTTAATTCCCTCTTTCTTGCCCAGGAAGCGGAAAAATATCCGATGAGTTTCCACAATCAATTTTGTGCTGCACACGGCTGCTTTTTAAACCGATAGTTTGATTGTGCGATAATACATTAGTAACAAAAGCCTCCGGGGCCAACGGTCGAATGTGTACAAAAGTAAAGGCTAATGATTTTGCAGTCACTTTTTTGACTGATGTTGCTAAATTTTCTCACACATGCACGAAAAGGCCGATACGAATCTCAAGAGTGCATTAAAAGCGTGCGGCGTGAAAATATGTGACGAAAGCCAACTGGATGAAATTAATCTTGGACTGATATCGCATGAAAGTATCTGCAAATTAAAGTCGGGAGTATATTAAAGGGCAGCGCAGGAATATTTCATCTGGGCCTAATTTCGTTTTAATTTCATAGCTGCATGCATTAGTTTTTTATTAAATTGTAAATGACTTTATACATGAAAATAAGGAGAAGAGAGAAGTTTTTCTTTCTTTTCATTAAATAAATTTTTCTTAAATATTGTTAGTTGGATTGTTAAATAAAAAAAAAATCAAGAGATCATTGAAAAATTGTGTGATTATATTTGCTTGCTCTGATATTGTTTGTTAAAATTTTTAAAAATCTAACTTACATTATGAAATATTATATAATGTAAAAATAAATTTAGTCTGGAATTAAAATAAATTTATATAAACAGAAGTTCTCAAAAACACTGTTTTTTACGCAAGGCCGCTTTAATTGAAGTCACGGATGGTAGCATTTGAATGGGAATATATTTTTCTATATATCTCAAATTTTATTGCCTCCTGCATTAGAAAAAAATGATTTAATTCTTCCTTTATTGACGTCTGCACGGGTTGTAGTATGAATGGGTGGAAATAAGCAGTTTTTTAATGTTTTCCGATTGCTGGAAGGAAGAGGGCGCGACAACCCGGAAACAGGCCATTATATCAGGCAAAAAGTGGAACCCAACAATAACATCTCGCTCTCATGCTCTCCCCGCTTTTCATATATTATTTATTCTGGAGAAGCCTCTCGACGCTTTATTCCTTGAATGAGTTATTTCGTCGGTTGCTCCGTCTCGTCGTCGGCTGCACATTTAAATATACACAAACAACAAATCGGGAGTAGCGCACCGTGTTTCCGCCCCGTAAATAAGAAAACAATGCGCGATTTATGAGAAACATCGGCAAAAGTAATGAAAAATCTCGCTTTCAGATAAATGCATGGTTTTCATGGCTGGATGAGGACGAAGAAAAGGTTGTTTGGCGCGCCGCATCATCAATAATAAAAAAGCCGCGGGCGCAGTTACTATTATTTCGAAAAATAAATTTCATTCGCATCCTGCGCGATGTGTATATTTCATTTTCGGACTAATTACCATATGGGAGCCCAGACAGGCCTATCTTTGTGTGGAAACATTGAGATTGTTCTTTTATTCTTTGCCGAACAAATTTATAACTCGGCAAAAGCCAAATAATATCTCTTTTGTGCAATATAAATTTGCACGATTTCTCTTTTGCTCATTCGAAAGATATTCATAAATAATTTTTATTATACACAAAACAAGGAGAGGGAAGAGAAGAAGTGGGTGACGATTTTTATTGTGAATTGGCGGAAATTAACACACAATAGAATTGCAGCGGCTCATTAGCGAGAGAGATGATGCGCTGCTTGGCGTGTTTTTCACAGAATATACTTATTTCCTTGAGTGCCTTGTTTGCATTATTGTTTGTTTTAAAATTGAGCTTGCCTGATGCGAATAACTAATTTAGTGTAGAGAATTATAATATGCAAACACGAGTATATAAGAGGATCTTATGTGGTGTGTGCCACTTTTAAAGAATTGGTTAAAATATTGTAGCGCAAACAAGAAGGGATCTTTAATAAATAAATAAAAGTTCTGTTGAAAGTTTATCAAAAAAAAAAATGCTTCAAATTTAAACTGAAATTTTAAAATACGAACTATCAAGGTAGATTTTATAGATTTTTTTTCTTCTAAATAATAAATTTTTTTGCTTTTCTACATAAACAAAACTTTTAAAATCTTAGTTTAAATTAATAATAGTTTATTCTTGAAATAATTGAAGCAGTTATTGTGGATCATCTCTTCAATAAGGCTAAAATTAAGTAAAATTTTTAATAATATTAAAATTGAATTTTAGTAGTTTCACCATTCTGAATTATCTCATTTTTATAAAGACAACAAAATTTAGAAAAAATATTTTCATCGCCATGATCCTGAAGGTGGCAGAGCGGAAATTTTGCATTCCTCGAGGGCGCGAGCGGTGAATTTTTCATTATTCAAATGAGGCAATTAGGTTCTGCCATAACAAAAATTCAGCAAGGTGCAGCGAAGCAGCTTTTGAAAAAGGGCGAAATCATATTGTGTGAGGCTCGCAGTTGTCCAAACAAAACGTTAATATTATTTCCATTTGAGCAAAAGACTGCTGCTTTTATACGAGCGTGTTATTTATATGCGGGTGTAAAGGAAACAATAAAAGGAATATTAATGGGCTCGAAATTTGTTCGATGCGTAATGGCCTACAAATGTAGATATCACCGCTCGTTATGTTATTTTTTCCTTGGACGGCTGTTAAAATAAGAAAGGGACGCCTGCTGCTGGCAAAGGTGGATTTTTTATTCAAATCAGCAGCCGCCGTCGCAGCCGCGACCCACACCCACCCTCTCCACCGTATCTCGTAATTTTCTCTAATCAGCTGCCTCGCAGTTTGAAGCCTGACCAGCACCTGCCCATTACCAGTTTCTGGCCACTGCCCAAAAGCTTTCGGGCACTATTGTGTTACTCAAGAATGGTTGATACAGATCTTCCCATTGTTTATTTCAAAAATGAATTTTTGCAATTTTTTGCATACTTATAGCAAGTTAAAGGCTGGATTATTTAAATTTAAACATTTCAAAACTAAATACGCGTATTAAAATCAAATATTATTTAAAATCAAAAATAAATTTGGGCCTACTTACAAGATTTGCAGTGTCAAGTAGATCCAAAGACACGTGAAGTGCAATTTCAATGCTTATTTCAATTCATTTTTTGATGTAATTTTTTTTCTACTTCCTTTCCAAAATGATCTAGAATCCTGATATTTTAGTTTATGAAAATTCAATGCCAGAATAATACATTATTACAGAATTAAATATTCTTTATTAAAATTGCAAATAACTGTTCTTATCAAATTTGACGAAATTAATTTTCCCAGTTTTCCTTAAGAAAATTGTGCAAAATTATGTACATTTTTCATATCTCGTGACTAGGGCTGAGCGTTTAAGTCGATCAACTATTTTTTTCTGATCTTCGCAGGATGTTAGGGTTATGAAATGAGCACGAATCATGCAATTTCGAGTCGATTAAGCTAGGGTCAAAATCGACTAAATGGACAAAAATCGACTATTTCGACTAAAAACAGACTAAAATAGCTGAAGGCTCGATTTTTTTTTTTTTAAATTTGAGCTCAAAGTGAGGGGCATGCAGGGAATGCAGGGCATGTAGGGAATGCAGGGCATGCAGGGAATGCAGGGCATGCAGGGAATGCAGGGAATGCAGGGAATGTAGGGAATGTAGGGAATGCAGGGAATGCAGGGCATGCAGGGAATGCAGGGAATGTAGGGAATGCAGGGAATGCAGGGCATGCAGGGAATGCAGGGCATGCAGGGAATGCAGGGAATGCAGGGCATGCAGGGTATGCAGGGAATGCAGGGAAATAGTCTATTTTTACCTTAAAAATAGACTTTTACCTTAAAAATAGACTAAAACGCTCAGCCCTACTCGTGACTTATTTTGGACTTTTCAATGCAAAATTTACAAAGTGGAATAGTAGAAAAATCAGTTACATTTAAAAATAAAATAAATTTATTTGATATTCTCATTCAATTTTTATTTTAAAATTATAAAGAGTCCTCAATTTAGAGGTGAACCTCTCGGTCTGAAAACGGCAAACAGAGGTGCTAATTTTAAAATTCGATTAAAATGTCGCTGAAACGGAATGAAGACGCACTCAAAAGACTAAAATGAGCGTGACCGGCGGTGAAATTCGAGCGCAACGAGTCGCGAGAGACAATTTCACGAGCTTTGGCGGATCTCAATGAGTTGTAATTCTGTCAAAATAATAAGGGAGCCAGGCAGCCGCAGCGACGAGCGTGTGTGTTTTACAAAACATCAAAGCGGGGAAACAATGGTGTGTTTGTTGTCAAGTTTTACAGCAGAAGCGGCGCTTTTTAATTCAGTCGGGCCGCGCGCAGTGACAGAGCGTTTCAAAGTTTTCTCTCTCTCGAGCGGCGCGACGGCACTTGGGTGCTTTTTCAAATAGTGGATTTCAAGAGAGGTGTAAATAAAGGAGCGAGCCGTGGGAAAAGTAGCAGAAAAGTGGCGTTTAATGTGCTGAGACCGCAACCAAAACAGTTCAAGTCGATTAATCGACACGTTTAGTCAGATTACTTAAAAGTAAAAACTAAAATAAACAATATATTTCATTTTTATGACTTCAAATTTAATAAAAATATGCCTCATTGACACAAATACAATTCACAAACAAGGATAAACATATATTTAAACCAATTCAATTCAGAAAAATTAAATTATGTCATCGTGAAATTATGTTTTTTTTTTCTTTTTTTAATTGTTCATGTTTTGAGCTGATTTGTGTTTTATTTGTTAAGTATACTTCCAGTTTTAATTTTCTAATAAAAATTCCACAAGGAATTATGAAAATGTGATAAAATATCAATGCAGTGAAATAAACGTCAGTAATTTTACTTGTAATGTTCTGATTATAAAAAAATCTCAATTAAAATTCTCAAGTTTATAATTGATAATTATTATCTGTGTTCTATAGAAATTATTATTGCAATTTAAAATTTAAAAAAAAAAACTACACCTGGATCATGATTCTAGCATCAATTAATAATTTATAGGTATACAGAAGGAAAAGTAACGATGATAATTATGTATGAAAAATAATGAAAATTACGAAATCTTATTTTATTCTAAAACGATCTATTTTGATTGCTAGATTTTTAAAATTTTTTCCGTAAATAAATTTCAAAATGACCTCAATTATAAAAGTTTTGTCCGCTTCATAAAGTTTTTTTCTTTGAAGTTGTGCACGTTGCATATCCACCAGGAGTTTCCAGACCTGAACGGTTGTCGTACTTTGTATCTTTTTCGAATCCGGCCAGATGTTCAGAAAATTAAATTTTAAACTCTTCACCGTGCCTCTCTGCATTTGGCGATTCAATTTAAAAGTGACGTCATTGTCGACCCTTTCCGCGTGTCAAGAGGCTCGATCATTTTTCACAAATCCCCTGCGTGCAGAATGCGACCCCACGTGGATGCACACAATGCACCGGGATTATGACCCTACAAATCTATCTATTGCGCGCGAGTATCAATACATAATATGGGGCAAAACAGCCGACCCCTGGCTGCACCTCTCCTCGGAAGCTTTTTTATATTAAAATATTTTCCAATGAACGCGATCATTTCATGCACTCGCTCTTTTTAATTCCGAAATTCCAAACTGCTGTCCCGGGCGATTAGGCGGAGAGATGCGCTCGCAGATTCATATAAAATTTTATTATCACGGCAAGGGTGTGCGCATAAAAAGTTTGGGGTGCGTGATAATTTCCAAACTTAAAACTCTGCTGCTGACTGTCACCGACACAAAGAATTGACAAAAACGCCGCCAGTTTAAAAACAGCGGCTCTGCGCGTATAAACACACACAAATTTTTGGCTGCGGCTTTGTCGGAGGGGGTTGGAAAAATATTAATAACAAAAAGTGACGGGCTGCCGATTTGATGCGTCACTCGCTAATATGCAAAAGCTGCAATAAATCAGAGAATTATTCCGCGACGATGGCTGCCGAGCAGAACTGTCGCTTTTTCTCATTATCCTATTTCACACACCGCATACGCAAACTGTCTCTCAAATAACTAATTTATCATGCGATTTTTGCAGCGAGCGCCAACTTTTGAATGTGTTGATTTTGCTGCCGGGAAATGCGGGATGCGGAGAGAGGGTTGCATTTGATATGGCAATATTTTACAACTTAGGGCGTGAACAGTTAAAATGTAAACCACAGTGGCATTCTGATTCTGTGGCGTTCAGTTTATTCTTCCTGATTTTTTGTATTTGTTGAGATATTTAAAAATAAGAAATACAATTAACAACAAATGGTGAGAGGCACTAAACTAATTTATTATTTAATAAATATTCAATGAATAGCCAATCAACTAGACAACGGCTCAATTTCTATTCGGATAAAATGGTAACAATTATGAGGGCAAATACGCCAAAATAAATTGACTGTCGAAAAATGAAACGTTGAAAACGAGTTTGAAACTAATTTGAAGCCTAATAATAATTGCTGATTAAATAAAACAATAAAGTAAAATCAAAAATTTAATATAAAAACTGAATCTAAAACAAACACAACAATGTTTAATTTAAAAATATTAAAATATATATTTTAAAACTATTTAATTATTTAAAAAAAATTTATTTTAGACTTTTTTGTGGTATCTCTCAGGAGATATTTTGTTTTATTTTAAAATGATTGTGTTGGAGTAAAAATTACAAATACAATTTATTTAAGTAATTAAAGATCAGGTGAAAAATAGGCGGTGTTAAGTTTTTATTTTAATCATTTTTTTTTTTTTTTTTTGCTAATTTTTGCACTTTTTTAATACCTCATTGCCATGTGATCTGTTCTTTTTAATTATTATGGTCATTTTCTTGATGTTGATGACGATCGAAACGCATGAAATAGATTCCCCACTAAACAGATTGAGTATCAAATGCAAAGTTCCGTCTGTATACAAATCGCGATGGGCATCAGTCCATCAGCGAGCAGAGTGTGCAAGTCAGAGCGGCGACTTTTATTAATCTATCCGCTTGCTGCGTGTATAGGTTTGTGATTTTTTTGTACGTATATGTAAAAGGAGTACGTACGTCGGTATAAAAATGGTCGGACACGGTGCACGCGGTATTTAAGATTGTACACACGGCGCGCTTATAAGGAAGGCGGCTTAGCGTTATTTTCCCCCTTTTATATTCAAAAATCATGACTAAGCCTTATTTTTTGATGGGTCCGAAATACAAAAAGTATCTGGTGAGCCGCCCACTTGCTCCACGTCTCTCTTCCTCCACGAATTCCAAGGCTCTCGCCACAAAATAATGTTGATTCTCCACTCATTTTTCTCGTCGGTCGGTCGGCCGCCGCCGGTAATCCATCTTCGTCGCCGTTTATATAAAAATAAATGTATAGCATTCCCTTTTATCTCTTTCTTTCATTTCGGCATGATATTGTTGGAAAATATGCGTCATATCAAAGCGGAATGCTTAGTTTTTTTTTGACGCGGCCGACAACAATTATTTATCATTTTTCATTCCGAATAACAACTCATGCTTTTCCGCTCATGTTACACAAGACATTCTATGGACATTATTGTGCAATTACCTCCGAGTGGATTTTTTCGTACAATAGTAATTTAAAAGTTGATATTTTTCCTCAATTCAACTAAATATATACCTAAAAATATGTTTTTTATGGAAACCAACTGTATTTAAATTATTAATAATTAATCTTGAGTATATCAAGTTTTATGATACGTGATAATTTAAGTATTTTTTTTTCTTCACTCATAATTTTAAACATTTTAGTAAGTGTTTATACAATATAAATTTAAAGTACGTGGGAAATGTCGCAAAAATATATTATCCCTGGAATGAAATACAAATTATTATAAAAGTGTAGTTTAGTGAAATGTTAGGCATCTTTATAAATAAATTTTCCCGCGCAAAGTATTATTTCAAAAGTAATAAAAAATTCTACTTTTAACTAGCATTTAGAGGTCTACAAAACAGGAAAATAAATGATAAAATTTGTATTAAATATATTATATTCGAAAAAAAAAACACTCAAATATAATTATAACAAAATATTTATAAATTAAACAAAATAAAGTTATAAATATAATTTTAATTATTTTTATTAACTTTTAATTATATATAACTTTCAAACCTCTTGATAGAAATTTTTTAAGCAAGAGAGCAGCATTCGTTTTCATTGAAGAGCAAGTCTCGACATTGACCTTTGCCGCACGTCTTTTGAAAAATCGGCCCTAAACAAACGGCTGTCATGTTAAGGAATTTGGAAATTTGCGCGCGCACCCTGCTGGAGATATTTGTTGAAAAGTCGATTTATCATCGTTATTCCATCGCGAGAGTCAAACACAACAAAGTGGTCTGTCAGGCAAGCGTACAAATATATACGCGGCTAATCTTTTAATTTTCACTTCACAAACCAAACAGCATCGCGCGATGTCACCGGCCCTTTTGATTCCGCGCCGAAGCGGGAAAAGAAGAAAAGTCGTGACTTCTTCTTCGGCATTTTATTTCTTGGGCAATACTTCTTCTTCTTCTTCTTCTTCCAATGAGAAATCGATCAGCTCGAGTGATAAGCTGTTTAGAATTGTAAAGAGTTAAAATCTTGAAGGCCGGACGGACGCGACAAAGCAACAATGGGAAAGGAGAGAGGAAAAATTTGGAGAAAAAAACAAACCGCGCTGGCCAGAAATCTAATATAACAAGTTAATTTATCTCTTTCAAGGTTTCATTTATTATTAATAGTATTAAATATACGTGGCCCTTTTCGTCTTGTTTTTTAATAATACATATTTTTTAGTCGAGTCATATAATCGAAGCTAAATTTTTCATTATTCAAATTGTCGATCGCGAGAGTGACTTTTGAATGTCCGCCCCGTGATGCTCACATTTTTTCTCTCTCTTCTATATTAAAATCGCTGCCGTTCGAGATGAAAAAGTGATTTTATCTGCTGTTAAAACAGAAGCCTTGACTCTCCACGAGCAGAAGAAGAGAGACCATAAAAAATTACACACACAATCTGGCTGTGTGTATAAAGTGCTTAATAATCCATTTAAAAAGCACACTCAGCTTCTGACAATGCCGCGGCCTTTTTGGGACTCCTTTCCACCTTTATTATTTTTTTCCGTCCGTCTAACGCGTCATAATTTATTTCTCCGTTTCCAATATAGCCGACTAATTAATATTCCACGGTTCGGTTAATAGCAGGTGTTAACTGCCTTTTTTATTTTGTTTATAAGCTTTTGTCTCTCTTTACAAATTCCGTTCGTGGCCAGGCCATTCCCGCCTGTTATGGCCTTTTTCGTCGCTTTTTATCACTTCCGTCGCGGCTCCAGGTGTCAACACGTTCTTTGTCCTATCAAATTAAATTATCCAGTTCGATTTGGAGTCGATTCCACAGTCGACCAAATAGCAAGTTTCTATTTTCTATAAAGTTCAAAAACATTGTAGGATAAATTTTCGATTAATTTTTTTAAAGAGAAAACAAAATTTTCAAAATGAGTTTGACGTTTCAAGTACAATAGGGATTTTTTTCTGGTTAATTTGGGGTGGTTATCTAATTTTTTAAAATTATAATTTATGTAGATATTTTAAAATTGTAAACAGTCACCACGATTCTATAGTATTAAGCATTGTCGGAAAAAATGCAAATTTAAATAGAAAATTATATGCAAGATAGTTTTCTTGAGACGTACGAAACTTCTTAATATAAACATTTTTGTGGCAACAATCTGATGCACCAAAATACAATAGTTACTTTTGTACAATATCATGTAAAACATTTATTTAAGGTCTTTTTGCACAAAATAATTTTTATAAACAAATCAACGTTTTTTTACCTCCGAAAATAGAGCTTTAATTAATATTGATCTAAGAAAATACAAAAGAATAAGAATAAACTGTTTCTACATTTTTATATTAAATGATTTTTATTATTATTAAAAAAAAAAAAAATTGCTACTTTTAGTACTTTTATAATTCTAAAAATTTAATTTGCTTTTTGTAATTTTTCGGGTCAAAATAGGTGACCTACTAATTTTGTCTCCTAAGCAAAGCTCAATTTCCAACTTTTCATTCCTAGAATTTTGCTCTGAAGCACAAATAAAAGCGATCGTAAATTTGTGATTTTTAGAAGTTTCAATCAAAATTTTGTCCCTGTTCCCTGTTAAATTAGCAATTTGTGACTTTTTCAAAATCCTTCATACCATAGGAAAGCAACCTGTCAATTTTCATCAAAATCCAATGATCCCGTGTCAAAAAAATGGCCTAGAATGTGTAACTTAGATTTTATATTCCATTTTATGAAATATACTACTCTAGTGGAAAAAAAATTGTGGCTTAAAAAATTCAGGAATTTTAGTATTTTACACATTCTGTCCAATTTCAATAAGAACATTTGTAATTAGAACATCAAGATAAAAACTACTACAGCATCAAAGAGTCTAGGTCGAATTGACAAATCAAGCCGAAAGTCCGATTCCTCCTCCTATAATTATGCCCCGGTTCTTCGGGGCTGTCACTTCACACCTTGTCAAATTGTACATCAATTGGCCGATGCACGCTCTCGATGGCATTACATAAATAAAAACGTGGTCATGCGATACGTCAGATGTGACACGCAGATATGATAAAAAGCGGCGACGAGTGTGTTAAAAAATTGAATTTAATCTCTCCTGCTTTCGTTTCATTAGAATAAAAAAAAAACTAGAGAGCCACTCTGGTTTTCCGGAGTGAAGGGGTTGCGATCTTTGAAACGAGAGGATTAAATCACGAGAATGCATCCCGTGTGTCATTATAATATGGCGCGAGCTTTGACGATCTCGTCACAATAGCCAGACAGATAATAACGCAACAATGGGGATGTGCAGCGGCGTATCATCCAATTATTAATGAGGCCCTCTTCAACAATATACCCACTGCACTGCACGCATAATACGGATGCACGACAGTGCAGTTTATAGAGGAGGAAAATGATCATTATTACATGCTGAAATTATTTTAAAATATGTTTGAATCTTAAATTATTTTTGTAAATAAATTAAAAAAATAATTAGTTTTAGACTGAATAATATTAAACTTACAATTCTGGCCACATTTCATTTTCTTTTCCATGATAATTGCGGAAAACTTGGTGATGAAAATTGTTTTTTTTTTATATTATCTACTTTTTCACATTTACTCTGCATACATTATTGCACAAATTTGGTAGAAAACATTGATAATTTATAACAAGATTGGACCAAATGGAAATTTTGAAATATTGCGTGGCATCTCTTCTATTTATTTATAAATTTTTCAGATTAATTTTTTTTTATTCCTTGTTGATTTTCACTGCGATTTGGGTCGTAAATATTAAACTTGTTGATTTTCAGGTGTGGGGCCAGAATTGTGAGTGCAACTTTCAATTCTGGTCCCTTCGTTGTATGATAAGATGGTTGAAAAAGGGTCCAGAATTGAAAGTGAAGTTGGCCAGAATCATAATTCGCATGATAATTAAAATTCCATATTAAATTAATATGTTAGAATATGATTAATTTTATAAATTATCACGGATGGATTTAAATAAATGTATGTACATTATCCATACAACCTAGATCCCTTTGTTGATGGTATTTTGAAAATTTTGCCGATTCAAATCATAGGCAAACTAAAGAGAAATGAAAGCCATTTCTAATTTAGGTCATTCCTTAAAATTTTTCAAATTCAAAATTATGTACCACATACCTTGAAGGTGCTGCGGCGGTTCAGCGATGATGATGATTCCAAGGCTGAAAGCCGAACGTCTTCTTCATCACAATTCACGCACTTTTCTTGCCTCAAAGTCAGAAAGTCCAATAGAAAACTGCATAGTTATGTACATTGACAAGAACGATGGTCGAATTCGGCATCGGGACCCGACTTAACTCGGCTTTTGCCAATAAAACACGAAATTTTTGAACTGGCGCTCGAATCACGACATTGTCCATCACTTTGTAAACAATTACTGACTCCGCCCCCTCGTTAACCTCGTTTTCCCTCCGCTTAGCAGAAAAAAAGGCGCGATTGCAAATAGCACTGATTTGATAATGTAGCGGCAGGTTTCCTAGTTTTCAAATTTGAGCGAATTTATGATTGATGCATGGAAATTACGAGCCACCCCCCTGCAATTATGCCCTTGTTCCGTTTCTCCAGGATTCCCCTGGGAAAAGAGGCGGTCAGTGGTCATGAAGAAGGTTTATGTTTTCAGCCCAAAATCAAAAAGGGGCGTGGCATTTTGAGATATTTCGGGTATTATTTTATTTCAATTTTTTTGTCAACTTTTTTCTTTGTCTTAATTAATTCACATATGCAAATTTGGCTTCAATTTTCAGGGCATTTTGCTATCGTAAATTAACAATTTATTATGATGAACAACATTTTAATTAAATTTAACATTTAAATGCATGTTACTTATTCTTTGAAAATAACACAAGCTCAAAAATTTTTTATTATATTTTTTTTTAATAAATTGATTCTATTATAAAGTTTTATTTAAATAAAACTTTAAAACACGGCTGATGATGATGATGATGGTTTTTGGAGTAATTAATTGTTTTGTAGTAAAAAATATCTCAATTAATTCTAAATGTTTTGACTTAAGTTTTTTTCTTTAAAATTAATTTAGAAAAAAGCCTGCCCGGCCTGCCCGGCTAGCTCAGAACCTGCCCTGCTAGCCTAGCCTGCCCAGCTAGCTCAGAGCCTGCCCGGCTAGCCAAAAGCCTGCCCGGCTAGCCCGGCCTACCCGGCTTGCCCGGCTAGCCCAAAGCCTGCCCGGCTAGCCCGGCCTGCCCGGCTAGCCCGGCCTGCCCGGCTAGCCCGGCTAGCTCAGAGCCTGCCCTGCTAGCCCGGCCTGCCCGGCTAGCCCAGCCTGCCCGGCTAGCCCAGCCTGCCCGGCTAGCCCAGCCTGCCCGGCTAGCCCAGAGCCTGCCCGGCTAGCTCAGAGCCTGCCCTGCTAGCCTAGCCTGCCCAGCTAGCTCAGAGCCTGCCCAGCTAGCCAAAAGCCTGCCCGGCTAGCCCGGCCTGCCCGACTCCCAGAGCCTGCCCGGCTAGCTCAGAGCCTGCCCGGCTAGCCCGGCCTGCCCGGCTAGCCCGGCCTGCCCGGCTAGCCCAGCCTGCCTGGCTAGCCCGGCTAGCCCAGAGCCTGCCCGGCTAGCTACGAACCTGCCCTAATAGCCTAGCCTGCCCAGCTAGCTCAGAGCCTGCCCAGCTAGCCAAAAGCCTGCCCGGCTAGCCCGGCCTGCCCGGCTAGCCCGGCTTGCCCGGCCTGCCCGGCTTGCCCGGCCTGCCCGGCTTGCCCGGCCTGCCCGGCTAGCCCAGAGCCTGCCCGGCTAGCCCAGAGCCTGCCCGGCCTGCCCGGCTTGCCCGGCCTGCCCGGCTAGCCCAGAGCCTGCCCGGCTAGCCCGGCTTTCCCGGCCTGCCCGGCTAGCCCGGCCTGCCCGGCCTGCCCGGCCTGCCCGGCTAGCTCAGAGCCTGCCCAGCTAGCCCGGCCTGCCCGGCCAGTGACTTCGATAAGAGAGAAATCCTTAACAATTTCAAGTTTTGGACGACGAACTCGTGATACCTGCTCTCGACTTCAAAACTGATCACTGCGTTTCCAACAGATAAGTGAGTACCAATCTCAGAGTTTATTAAAATTTGACGTGTCTCTTAATTTCTGTGAAGTGTGAAACTTGCTTAATTTTTAATATTATTCATAGCTGATTGGCATTTCTGGCCTTACGAATATAAAGGTCAAGAATAGAAAAAAACATCGAATGCACGGTTTTTCATTCAAAGTGATTCAAAGGAATATTTAAATCGGATTTGAAAGGGAAATTTTACATGAATTTGAACTTAATATTTTTGAAAAGAAATAAAAGCATCAGATATTTCAATTATGCTCCAAATTAAAAACCTCATTCCAGCAATTCGGATTTAAGGTTCAATACATTGCACACTGAGACCAAGGAAAAACTATAATTGGAAATGAACCATGGATAAATTACCAAGGGTCATGAATTGCAAAATAACGACAACAACTTACAGTCTAATTTAAGAGTGGATCAATATTCCTTTTAATTGAACCAACGACAAAGAAAAAAATTAAGCAAAAGAAGCTGAAAATTATTATTATTATTTTTTTTTTTAAGTTTTGTAAAAAAAAATGTGAATTTTATCACAGTGTTTGCAATTTCATTTAAGTTTATTAGTCCTATTCTCATGCTTTATTTAGTTTCAAGAAATTGTTTTTTCTTGTATCTAGAAAATTGTACGAGATTATAAAAATCTGCTGAAAAATTTATTTAATATCCTTTTTTCGATTGTATCTGACCGTGTAATTAATTAGTGGGATGAAAACAAGGCAATCAGCCCGAAACCCAATTTTGCTAAAATCCGGCGCTTACACGGTTGGGTGTGGCTCTTTAGTCTGTGTGTGCCCGGCTTAAAAATGAAAATGTAATTGAATGCGCCATAATGCACTGCGCGCTGTGTTTTTTAGGCGGCCCGGCCAGCATTTTCATTGTTGGCTGGACGCGGGCGGTAAACAAGCCAGCCTTTGCTAATGAACCGCGGGGGTTCTCCGTGAATTTGCTGTTTATCAGGGCGGCACAAATTTATAATACACTCGTACCAAACTCATACAAGCTCGCTCTAATCTGGTACGATTGTGTTCAGCACCGAGTGCCCCTAAAGGTGGCCTCTGATCTGATAAAAAAATCCCGCCAAAAAACAATTACAATGGAAAATTAACAATCTTACAATTATTGTAAAAATTTGAGAATGCAAACTTGTGAGGTGGAATAGGATATTGATCCAATCTTAATAATTAATAGCAGATGATGATTAAGATTAAGCAATAAAAAATACTAAGAAAAAAAATATAATTATAAAACTATTTAAATATCAGTGAGAAAATTCTCAAATTATAAATAGTATTCAATGCAAGATTTTGTTCACCAATATGAGTTTTATGATCAACTAAAAATTACGTCAGAAATTTCGAAATGTAATAATTATAACATTTACATTTTTTTATTTATTTATTTTTTTTTAAAAATCATAAATGGGTCAAATACACCCAGATGATTTCAATCCGTAAATTAATTTAATTTTGTGATTTTTTTTAAATAACTCTCTATATATGATTCTTTTTCTGACTATGAAAGGAAATAGATTTGCATGGAAATGACAAAATCAGCGGAAACATAATTTTTGGCCAGCAGCTCAAATTATTATGTGTAAGTTTAAGGTGTGACTCGGCGCGGCTGCCGCCGTTTTTCAGGCGGGTCGTCCATCAAGCATTGTGCTTTTCGCACACGCGACGTCGGACACGCGTATTCCATCACATAATAAGCAAGCGCGGCCGAAAACGACAATAAAAAAATAAGAAGTGTGCACGTTGGCTCGGCTGGCCGGTCGAAATTCTAATACAAGTCATGCGCTTCCTGTGTGTATTACGCGACTGACCGAACACGGCGCACAATTTGGTGCCAATGCAGAAAAAATGTCAAATAAAGAAAAGGCGCGCACACGGACGATGACCCTCCCTGCTCGCCGTCGCCGCCGTCTTTCAATAAATATATGCAGATGCCGGTTTGCATTATAAACAAATACAAACGAGTGCGTGGAGATGGAAAACGAAAATTAGTAGTTGGCACACGGATCGCTGCAAAATATGAATTAATGGAAAATAAAAACGAGAATCAACTTTAGAGGAACAAGGATGAAGGATGACGTATTCAAAATCATTCACTTCTGATCGGTTTCGAAAATATCAACATATATAGATTTTAATCTACCATTAACTATACACAAGCAAATACATAATAGCGTCTTTATATACATTGTAGAAAAATTATTAATTACATATCTACACATTAATCTAACATTTATAATAAATTTTAAAGTATATTTTATTGTTTGTTTTAAAAATATATACATAAATATTTGTACTTTTTTACAATTTACGTTTCAATTATTTTTTAATATTTTATTTACTAGAAAATATGAATTAAATTTTATATCTTTCAGATTTTAATTTTATTGGTAGAATATAAGCCGTAATGAAATAAATTTTTTATGGATTTCATATGCTCGAACATAAGTTTCAAGAAATGTTTGTTCTTATTGGTCATCAGCTGGCTGAAATCATTAATTATTATAATCTAACTAAGAATGTTCCCAAATTTCGATGAATGAAGCTGGAGTAATAATAAAAATTATGGCAGTAAGTAATTAGTTCATTTTTTCAACTCTGAAATCATTCTTATTAACTACTTATTAGAAAAATGAAAGCACACAATTCTGAATTTTGATTCTAATTGCTCATTACCTCATATTCATCTGACGTATCTTGAGTGCATCTTTAGCAATGATGTTGCAAGAATCGCAGGAAAATTGACACAGAAGATAATCTCCTTGCTCTTTTTTTTAATATGGGCGTGGCCCCTCGGGGATACAATCGCAACACGTACAATTCCGCTTCGTATATGTTGTATTATATTGTGTTTCTGCCCCGTAATGGGCAACTCTTTCTTTGAGGTCATTGCGATAATTTTTCATCTGCCGAGAGCCGCCGCGTGCGCAATTTTTATTTATACGCTCATTTTCTCTCGAAAAAATTAGCTGTGGGGCGCGCGTTGCAATCTCTCTGCGCCTTTGTGCGCTCACACATTTCGCAATAACTCATGCCGCGTGAGACGTTTTGAGGTGTGAAGCCCGCAAGTTGAATTTTATATGCGAACGCAGGGTAACCGGAGATCTGAAATATGGAACAACTTTTTTTAGTGAAATATTGCGGCGTAATTGAAACTAACTGGACTTTCTTTCAAACGCACATACAGGGGGAGAGAGAAAGAAGACGTGTATGACGGAGAGTTTTTATTTATGCGGCTTTCATATGATAATATTTCGCGAGTGCACATTAAGCATTTCGTTTTTCTCAAAGAGACAAATTACAGAAACGGTAAAAAAATGTATGACGGTATTAAAGCAATGTCACACTTTGAAACTAAAAATTACCTTCAACTTACTCAAAAGTATTATCTAAAAAGTCTTTTCAAGTACATTGAAATATTTGTGGATAATTTTGTTATAAGAAATTTTTCTGTAAACATGAGACTTCAGATTAGCAGGAATCTGAAAAATTTATTTCAGCAAAAAACCATGCTCTTAAATCGAAAAAAAAACTTTTTTTATTAACAAATGGAGAAATGTGGACATACAAACAATATCAATGCAATTTATTAATTTTATTTATTAACTGTGATTTTCTGCAACATTCCGTGTTAAATCTATAATTCGTTTAATTTAATTTCTTGAATTGTAACAAGCAAAGGCTAAAGCTGCACTGAAGATGAGCTGCTATTGTTATAAGTAAAAAATGAGAAAAAGAAAATTTATTTTTTTATTACTTTGCTGAATTAGTTTAATTTTGTTTTAATTCCTGCTTGCAGCAAGACATCTTCTCATTTTCTCTGCAACAAATAGAATTCACCATTTCTTGCAAAGAAATTCCTTTATAAAATTCAGAGTCAGGAAAGAAGAATGTGAATATTTTTCTAAACACGCCGTACATATCATAGCCATTCACGAGATATTCATCGACGATTTCCTTAAATTGCGGATTCTCCCTGAGAGCGTTTTGCACATTAATATGCTCATCGGTATTCATCCTGTCCACGAAATACTTGAAATCCTCGCTCTCCACCAATTTCCTATTGTACAACTTCTCAAAGTCGGCTTTGTTGATTTGCGCCAGGCATTCGTCCACCATGGATAGCAGAGGCGCCGAATCGAGCTGCCGGTTCGCGGCCAGTTTTTTAATCGCAGGGGGGTCGATCTGATCCAGTCCTAGATACATTCGGTACAAATTCCACATATCGTAGGCAGGGGCGCGAGAGTCCTGCAGAAATTGCAAGTAAGCGTGAAAATCGGCAATGTGGCTCTCTTGGTCTATCAGCTCCCTGTATCGGGCAGACTGCAAAAACTCAAATACAGTGGAGACGGTCGCATCTGCGTCGATCCACTTGTTGATCACAGCTTCGATTTCGTCGAGAGGGACCAAGTCGACAAATTCAAAAATGTCCTCAAGTAAATTACGATCTGCAAAAATAAATTGAAAATATAAAAACATTTTTTTTTGCGGAATCATTTTAAAATTGACACAATAATTATTTACAAGAATTTTCTTATGAGAGCAATTATATATCTCATCATTTTCTTTTAAATTAAATTAAAAGACAAATATTAATTATTTGTTTTAGTTATAACAGTGTAGGGTAAAATAATTTTATTTAGACTCCGGAACTTGGTCTTAGTTCAATTTTTCAGAAAAATTTTAGCGACGTAGAATATTTAAATTGAAAAATATTGTCATTTGTTTAACATTATACTTCATAAATACATAAAGAAAAAACTAAAAAATAAACTAAGAATGGAAAAATTAATAAATTTCATAAAATTTTAATTTAGAGTTCATATTTACTTGATTGGTTGGAGAAGTTCATTTTAATGATTAATCTGTTGAGAAATAAAAAATAATTTCCGAAATAGGGGTTTATATCTTTGATTTCTCGATAAATACAAAAAAATTATATATTCTAATGTGGCTTTTCTTACTGGTAATTATTGTCCGTTTGGCGCAGCAGCCGGACGCAGCGAGCAAAACCGAAAGGGCGATCACGCCCACCGTCAGCCTCATGTCGGTCGGTGTCAGCAGTCGTTAATATAGGAAGCTCAGGCACACAACAATTATAAATGCATTTGGCACGTCAACACCTCTCTTCTTTTATATGCGCACATCAAGTCGCGGCCTTGTTATCTATCAACCATTTTTTCGCGCCCGTCGCTTTATTTCCTCAGTTGATGTGTTGAATCAATACACAGACAACAACGCTCGGTACTTTTTAATTACAGCGTGCAGTGTTGCAATTACGTCACATCAATCACATACATTAAACGTAGACAAATAATAGGTTCTGCGATAATTGATATAATGCTTGCATCAGCAAATAAGAGCACCGCAGAGAAAATGTTGACACTAGATTTTTTCTATTCATTATTGTTACAGTTTTTTTTTTTTATTAAATAAGTGGATGTGTGATGGAAAAATACTGATGTAATTGTTTTGATCTGAGGCTATTTGATTATGATATGAAGTAATGCACACAAAACTGTAATAAAATTTTTATTATAATTTTGTAACTGAAAATTATGAGATTCAGTCAATATCAGGTAAATCAAGAGATTAAAATATCCATAATTAATACTGCAATATTGTTAAAATTTAAAGCTTTTACTCCTGAAATTGGTGGTAACAGGAAGGCCTAGTTTTTTTTTATCGATTTATCGATTTGCTTCAAGTATCAATTTGTCAACTGAAAAAAATATCACCTGATTTCGAAACTTTGAAAATAATAAAAATTTTAGTTTAAATCTATGTTTGGCGATAAAGTTTCTACAAAAAGATCAGCTACACGATTTCAAACTAATTCAACAATGGGTTTGAGCAATTAGAAAAATTCGTTACGCCTTTTGTGTTGCCTCAACAGAAATTTGTGGTCATTTTTTCACATGAGATCTGTGGCTGTTGCAGCATCCCAAGCCTCTCATATGGAGCTACGCATCTCTGCGCACATGATGTGCTGGGAAAAAACCTCTTTCTAGATTCATTACGGAATATAAGTCGGAAAAGTGCACAACAACGAAACAAAAAGGACCATTGTGATCTCGGCCGTGCTCGTATAGCTTGATTAAATAATAGAAGCTGCTAGTGACATTCAGATTTTGAGACGGTCAGCAGATGCATTGTTGCCTCTGGACCTGCAGCATCCCTTTCTTGCGCGCTTCGTGAGAAATTTAGAACAAAAGCTGCGGAAATAACGCAGGGGGCATCTCCCAAATTTATGCATATCAACCGCCGGCTAGCGCTACACAAACAATGCGTCCGTGATTTCCAACTGCTGACCGTGTCCTGCACCTTCGAGTCCGCGGACAATAACAATAAGACCTATTGTGGCCCCGATTTCACAAGGTGCTGGACGCGACGAGTTTATCTTGCGGTGTGGATTTGGTTTATTCAAGCTATCTATCGCGTATTACTTGATAGCATAAATAGTCTTCTTCTCTCCCATTGTTGTTTTGTATAGCAAAAGTGCATTGTTGTGACTGACCAGTCATCACGATCTGTCACGCTACTTTGCTAGACAAACCAGTGCTTACTTACTTTGTGCAGTCATCTGGGATTATTTTGCATTTGTTATTGCGTGTTAGTTTTCTTTAGCCATAAAGAGGGTTTCCTTATTTATTCCAACGTCCTCTTCGATTTTTATTATGCTAATCTGCAGCGATTCCTGTTTCCGTCTGGGAAAATCGATTATTGCCTTACGAGCTGGAAACGAGATTTCTCAACTTGAAATAAGCGCAGGTTGAGTTAATTTGTTTATTAAATAATTAATTTAATGAAATTATTTTCCAAAACTAAGTGTTAAAATATTTAAGGCCTTCTTATTGACATAGTCAAATCAAGTCTTTACAACAATAGAAGCCATTTTGGGCAATTATTGGAAATTTAACAAACCATTGTTGTAAAGACTTGATTTGACTATGTCAATAAGGAGTCCTTAAGTAATAAGAAAAGCTGGTTTAAAACGCTGCATGTGTGTCTCTACAATCTAATTGCATATATTTTACGTTTATAAAAATAATAAATGTAATTAAAAATTATTATTATATTCGATTATATTAAATTATGACACATTTAAAATTTTTGTGCTGCATTGCTTCATGTAATCTTTTTTTAAATTTTAAAAATTTATAGTGTGTTTAAAAAAGAAGCTAAATCTGCAAAATAGCTTGTTTTTAAAAATTGAAATAATAAAATTTTATAAATAATTTAAAACTGTGGTTAAAGGCTCCTTATTGGCATAGTCAAATCAAGTCTTTTCAACAATAGGAAACATTTTGATCAATAATTGGAAAATTTAATCATCATTGTTGTAAAGACTTGATTTGACTATGTCAATAAGGTCGTTAAATGTTGATAGCGTCAAATGAATTAAATTAGGACCGGTAATAAATTACATCAGTTTGTATTTTGTAATTTCGAGTGTCACTTTTCGCAGAACAGCAAAAGCCAGCGTAAAAAAGCGGCGGAAACTCATCTTTTTGCTGGTTGTCGCGGCGATGACGGCTGCCGCGCGGAGGCTTGTACAAATAGTGTAACGCGTCTGTCTATCTCTGCTGGCGGGCTCGCTCGTGGGAGGTTAATTTGTCACCAGTTTATTTTTCGTTGGTTCCCACAGTTCTTTATGCATATCGCCTCAAATATTTGTGGAGAACTTGTGCTGCCTCTCGTCAGGCTGGTCGGTTGGTCAAATAAATACACGCCGGGGAATATTTGACTTTCATGCCAATCAGAAACTGCTTTTGAGCTCGTTTGCTGCATTTAATTTACTTTGCGCGCGCCCTACCCTTGTTTAAATGGCTTATTTCGTTGCCATGTTATTGCCGTCGAGAGGCAGAACTGGCTCATTAGTACGACTATATGTGCGTTTTACGACAGAATTTTCGGGATTTTTATTAGCTCTAAAAGGTTTTAAAAGCTGACGAAATATTTACGGCGAAACGGAATATATATGCAAAGCAGCAAGTAGGTTTTCCCATTCAATTGAATAAAAATAAATTCAAGCAGCAGAGACTCTTGAAATTCGATCTCGGCTCTAAATCTCATTATCCCTGGCTTATTAATGTGTGATGTATAGATGTGTATACGATTTTGTCTGTACATTACCTCGCACAAAGGATTTTCTTATTTAAGTCTGGCGCCAGCAGTCTTCTCATTTTTTTCTTTTCATATGTTTTGATACGAAAAAAAATTTATATATAAATATAAGTGCTGCGTGGTTGGGAGAGTGCCGCGTGTGTTTCGTTTGTTACGAAAACATAATGAAAGAAATAACGAAAATGAAAAATGATAAATGAATTTCTTCAGGAGAGAATAAAATTTATTACTTCGGACGCAGCAGTCAGTCAACAATATACATCAACTCCTCGCCGCCACTCTTCTCTGTTGAGATGTGATGCGGACGTGGACTCGCGCGTCAAACAAAAAGAGCGCATTAATAAATAGAGCGGCAGCCAGCGGATGAACAATTGAAGAAAAGTCTCCATCTTAAATAAGTTTAAAATGCTTGGGTTATATAAAAAGAGCATGGCAAGAAGAAGAAGAGGTTTAATATTTACTTAAATATTTTATTATATATCGCAAAATATTATTTTAACTAAATTACAACGTCACACATCTGAGAACTCCTTTTCAATTTACCATTTCTGTATGATCGTTTTATCTCAAAATAAACATATCTGTTTAATATTTTATATTTTAAATTAATTAATCAATAACAATTTAAAAATTAAACAACAATACTATAATAATATTTTGAAAAAAAAATTAATATTCTCTTAATAGATTAATTTATTCTAAATAATAAGAATAGAAATTAAATGCATGTAAAAAAGTGATTTTAATAATGAAAACTTGTTATCTTTTTTTTAGTTTCAGTATTTTTACAATTTAATTTTAAAATATTTAATATCTCACAAAAAGAACGTGCAACGTCAATTAATGCCATACCGAATTTACGATTTTTTTGCTTGCAATTATTTCCCCTTTCTGACGATTCTCACGGCGCTTTATCACAGATCGGGGACAGAATTATTTGTAAAACGCGCAACAATCAGTGCTAATCCGCAATCTCATTAATAACAGTCGCCGAAATGAATAAAAGGACGAGTGAATCACACCGACAACGCGGCGCGCATCTATATCTTTCTATCTCCCTTGTGGATATTTAAAAAATGATGCATCAGCAAAATAAAACGAAACCGCCGGCGCGGCCCTTGTTAGGAAAGATCAATGCAGAGAGAGACGAATCAGATGTCTGAATGCCCACGATTTGAATGAGCAACAAAGTGGCGCGTTGCTTTTTCATCGAAACGGCAAGCGCAAATAATAAAAGTAACGAGCGGCCGATCGACGGACGCCGCGAGTGCATGTGAGTAATTTCGAACAATATGCAAATGTGGGAGCGGAGAAAGAAAGGAAAGAAACTGGCAGCGGCGCTGATTTATCACAATCATCAAAACGCACGCACCCTGCGCGCACAAAAAATGAAAGAAAGAAGGGTTGGAAATTTTTCATTTATTAGGGGAGACAACTGCTATTTTTCATATTCAAATGATACTCTCTCCCTGCTTTTGTTGTAATTGCCTGCATCTTTCTTTCACACGGGGAAATATTTAAAATAATTCCGAATTCGCTTTTGTGTTTGTCTACCTACTAGTTTTTATTTTAACCCTTTTTAACCCACACATGCAAATTGTCAATTTTCACGCACCATCCGAGACTTTTGTGAGATTTTCGCCCCCGGTTGTTTCGTTTTATGTTAATAATGTTTGATTTAGAACGAATTTATGCACAGGGGACCAGCGCGACCATAAAAAATAAGCCGCGTAACCCAATCACGCCGTTCGGAAAAATTATGCAAATACGTAATTCATGCAAAGATCCGTGCCGATTACTTATTATATTGTGCACAGAGCAATCAGCTGCGTATTGAATTAACTCTGATTTATTGTCGGGAGCATTGGGAAATAATCAACATGCTGCGTGGAATGATTTTTGAATTTGTATGCAGGCGGTAAAATACAAATAGAGCTTCGATTCAAATGTGATAAGTCGTGAGAGGCCTTTTGTGGAAGGCGAGTGGAGCAAAAAATCCACAGATGCACGTTCGTACCGTTATTGCTGAATTTTTAATTAGCTAATTTTTGACGAGAGAGTTCTATTTGTGTTTACAGTGTGAACAAATTTTTTATATTTTATTACTGGGAATCTTACTAGCTTTTGAAGTTCAATTGATTTGGCAGGTTTTTTTGCTTTTTAGCATTTTTATGATTAATAAATTAAAATTATTTATCATTCATCTCTTCGAAGCAGACAGAAGAAATTTATGTGCAAAGAAAAAAACTGACAAAAATATTGTAAAATAAAATTGTTATTTTTTTTAATACAAAAATTTCAAAAAAAGTTTTAAAAAAATGTTACATTTTTAACAAAAAACGAATTATGACAATATATATGAAATTGTACACAGAATTTATATAAACAAAGTTTTGATTGAAAGTGCTATAGATTATTATCAACACCTTTTTTAATTTGTTTTTGCACGTGTTTATAAAAAAAAATCGTGTACTCCCTGATAGATGTGGGTCTGCAGAAAGGCGAGCATTCCAGCAGCGTTGGCAATTTTGAAATACGAGACACCTCAGACCGGTTATTTCGGCGGGCTTCTCTATATTCTGCAAAAAAGTAATTTTGCACGATGACTTAGACTAATGGACCAGAATAATTAGAACGTCGGAGGCGCCTGGGATTTTCGCAGGAGAACAACAAAAAATTGCCCCTCTTCTAGTTCAACGGCAGCAACATACAGATAATAACCAGCAGTAGTTCATTAACATTATGAAATTTATAACAAGCAACAGCAAAAGTGGTTGTGAGTTGTTGTTTTTTTTTCGTCTACTCGCCCGTGATTACTTTTTTGTCAAGTCAGAGGCGCAGGAGGGCCTTTGGCTCTCGCGAGAACAAATTGTGGATTATTTTTTAATGCCAAATGATAAATTAAAAGCACTTTGTTGGCGCAATTATTAATTTGCCAGGTATGACACTTATCGCGAGGGTTCACGGCCGAATTTGAATAATAGCATTAGATTCTCGCGAGGTGGAGCGGCAGGTATTTTTAATTAAATGTAGGATCAGTCGGCCTAATATGGCATAAAAGGTGTAAAGACATTACCAAGTAATTAACTGCCGCATTATCGAGATTCTGCTTGTCCGGCGCTGCAGCTTTTTTGCTGTATCATTTATCACCGCGCAGCGCCAGCCAGCGTGAATGCTTTCTTTATGTTTAATAATTTTTAATTTCGACCCATAATGATGCAGCGCGGACCGCGACTCTCAATTCCTCTGCCTCGCTTCGATGAATTACATTTGTGTGCGTTTAAGGATGGGCAACAAACAGACAAAGAGAAATGGAATTCGCTTGTCTTAGGCACACTCACATGTGTGTGGACTAATTACGTTTCTTTATAAACCTACAATATTAGGCAGTTTTATGGTTTCAAAAATACATTTTATAGTAAGTTTTTTAAGTTACATATTGTCATCAAACCCTTTCCAAATAACTTCAAAAATTTATGCAGCATTTAAATAAAAATTTTATTTCATATATAATTTATTTTTACAACAAATTTACAATATTAAATAATTTTACATTATTTAATAATTGTGTTTTTTATACTTAAAAATATTTAAAAACATACATACTTCATTTTAAATTACACAAATATTCAATATTTATAATCGGACCGGGTCACTAAAATTGTACAGGTAGTTAGTCAAAAGAATGTTTTAACAACCAGAAAAGCTTTTCTGCAGTAAATAAATGTCCTGATATTATGATAACTGTTCAGCAAAAATGATGAATAATAATATCATTAATACTTATTTTTATAATCGCGGACAGGACAAAAATTCATTTTGCCAAAATAAATAATGTCATAAGATTTGAAATAATTTTATGCAACAAACTTTGCATTATGTCTCAAAATTTAATTCCATAGAAATGGCAGGAGAAAGTAAAATCAATTGGTTAAAATAAATAAATGAAAAATAAAACAAAACCTTTAGCAGAAAAATATGAAATTTGTAATAGAGTTTGTAGCTTTAATTGGAAACATCCTGTTACAATCGTGGTCGTGTCGGTTCTGATTATATCCTCTGGTGCCTTGTGACTACTTTTTATTGAATGAGCGACACAAGGTCTACTGCTTTGCTATTTAGTCTCCTGGCGCAAAAATAGCCGGCCGGTGTCAAATTGGTCTTTGTGGTGCGCGGCGAGCGAGTCCAGCGATAATTAATTAAATCGAGTGGGCAGAAAAGAGCAAGAGAGGTGTTAATTACAAAAAAGCAAAAGGGTTTCACTTCACGCACCAGCATGAATGAGGCTATTTCGAGAGCACACGCTCGCATCTGTTCGCTTTTTGCCGCCTAGCTCTGTCGAGAGAGGACCCATTGTTGAAATGCTGCCATAAGTCTGCATTAAAAATATGTGAGTGGCGCTGGGTGGACTTCGCGGCGTTTTTGTCCCCTCTAGCCCCAGAGCATTCCGTGCAATGCTCGTCCCCACGTGTACTATTGATGCCATTCAGCTAATTCTGGCTCTTCCTGTTTCTCTTAAATTCAGTCCCGGCAAGTTGATAAATGCCAGAAGCGCCCTTTCTGCACACGTAGCCCCGCCAAAAAACGCGCGTAAAACGAAATTGCTGTAATAAGTGGTGCTGGGAGGAAATTACGAATGCTTCAACCGTCTGGACACCCGCGTCAAGCGTGCTGCATAACGTTTATTCCGGTTATTATTCCATAAAACTTATGAAAATTGAAATATTTAGCAAATAATCAAATGTTGTGCCATTAAGAACCGCTTTTATTCAAAACATAAATGCGAATTATATAAATGGGCTTAATATTTTATTTTTGAATTAATTAAATTTTTTGAAGGACCAATCAAGTGCTTTAATATAAAACTCCTGAATTTGAGTTTTGTAATCATAAAATTTAATCAAATATTACCAAGAACAGCAAGCCAGTATTCTATGCCTATTGATGTATATATATTATGTGAGATAATAATTCACATGGAAGATAAGAAAAAATAAATTTTTTTTCTAACAAAAAAAATTAAAATTAGATGTTTGCATTCCTTTTTTTACTAGAGGTGATCTAACAATTAATTAAAATATCAAAAAAACGTTATAAATTCAAATTTAATTTTTTAATTTTATTTTGTTTAAATATTAAATATTCATTTTAAAAATATCTATTTAATGGTGAAATTAAATATTGGCATTAAAAAACTTTTTAACAGTTGTATTGCTAATTTTAAATAAACTATCAAAAATAAGCTAGAATTCGAGAAGATGAACTCTGGAAACTTCAGATTCGTTTTTTAATATTGTAAGTGTTGCTAATCATTCACAAAAGGCGCAACAAGTAATTGCGTCTGCTGGGCGAACGCTATGAAAAATGGCGAGCAATTTTTATCTGAAAATTAGAAAGGCGGATATTTCGCTTCTCTTGATCACCCAGAAAGTAATGAGTCCTTGGCGTTTATGAAAAATAGCCAACTCCTTCTTTGAAATCGCGCCCGTTTCTCATTATATTAATAATTTCCACCTCTAGCCAACGCGGAGAAAGAAAGAGGGTGGTGGGAATGTAACTTATTATTAGCCGCGGTGAAAAATTACTCGTAAAAAATCGGGCAATTTTATTATTAAGCTCGCGTTTTCTCTTTCATTCTTTGATGTGGTGTGCGCTTCTCTGTAGCACACGTGTATAATGATGTGATTAATCAGAGAGCGAGATTTGAGAAAGAAACATTATTTTTGTGTTGCTGGAGAACGAGAGACCACATTTAAATCTCTCGCGGATGAGGAGTCTCTTGTTTCTCTCTGCCCACGCTCCTCTTCAGTGTAATTTTCGCAACCGCAGACCTGCAATTTTTCATGTTTTTTCGCCAAGAATAACAAGTTGAACTCCAACGACCCGCAGAGGTAAAAGAATTTGAATACACCGAAATTTTGATTCGACTGAATTCAAATCCCCGGCAATTAATTTGAGAATTACGTCTCTCCGAAACAATTTTTCGTCCGTCTCCCTCGGTATATTCTTTCTGGCGCGAAATCCAATTAAGAATCAAACAGCGAGTTAAAAAGGCCCCTAATACAGTCGATTAGTCAAAGTCACCCCGCGCCTTGAGAATTGCCGCCAACTCAAAACTTGAATTTATTAATAACAGGCCATATTGCCCTACAATTGCTTAAATATCCCGGCTTATTAGAAGAGCAGCTCCCTCGACTTCTCTCTAGAATAATAATAAAAAAAAACGAACACAGGCAGCACTGACTGAATGGATTCTATTTCAAGCTTCTTTTCTGTTGCATAGCAGGCCAATGATATAAGAAGTCGAGAGAGTATTTAGTGACGTCGCTCTCAACTACTTGACGAATGAAACTTTTATTTTTGAGGAAAGAAAAAATAACTTTTACGAGCTGCGGGTGTTCTTGCTCGCTCGCTCGCCTGCGCGCCCAGCAGCAGCACCAGCGAGAGCATGAAAAATATTAAATGCTAATTTACATCTATTAGTTTTGTGTAATAGCTCTCAAGTCACGGGCCTTTCCCTTTTTTTCATTTCTGAGAGATACGAAAATAACAGGCACTCAGGGGGAAAATAGAGAAAAATAGCAGGTCGTTGGGAGAGATAATTTTTATTCCGTCGGTAACTGTTGTGTTTTTAATGTTTTGCCATTTATTTCCAGTGTCTGTCGCTTTTTGTTTTCTGGAAGCGGGCAACACAACTTCAGCTGCGTCTGTTTCGACCAAAAGACCACCTTGTAGATGGAAATCAATGTAAATTAATATTATTTGTTGGTTGTCTGCTTATAAAGGCCAGGCCAGTTTCGGATTTCGGTATAATTTGTATACAAAAGAGCTTGTCCAGATTTTCGGTAGCTGCTTCTGTATTATTATAAAAAGTAGGAGATAAATGGGAGCTTTAATTTCAAATTATATACCTTCGTATATTAATAATATTAATTGATATCAAGGTTGGAAAAACTAAAGAACTCCAAAATAACATTTTTCTGATTAAAACATTAAAAATGCAAACTTTTTATCAATTAGTCCCTTATAAATTAAAATCTTCTTTTAAACGTATTACACTATAAAAAACAAATGCAAACATTTAAAAATAAAAGACTATCACTACATCATTCAATATTTATAAATTTTTTAAACAGAATCACCAATTTAAAAAAAATAAATAATTTAATATTTTTATTATTTGTTATATTATTTATTATTATTGGTTACATTTTTTAAATTTTTGTTGTTGTTGCAGAGTCTTGTGTTCTTTGAGCGTTGCAGTTTCAATTTTAAAATTAAATTTGATCTTACATAGAATTTCTTAAGAATGTTGGCATATCTGCTCATCAATGGTGTAGGTGGAAGATTATATAATTTTTGAGTAATAGTTAATGTTACATAAATCAATTTTACAATAGAAACCTCTTTAAACTTTATTTTTAAATAATTATATTTAAAATATTTTGATGGAAAATGAAGTTCAGAAAGTACCCAATTTAGAAATTAAATTAAAAGAAACTAAATACGGCAGTAACATTTTAGTGTTTCTCTTTCTACCATCCAAATTGAAATGTTTCCCTCACAAAGTGCAGCCGCGTAGAAGAAAATACCCCCATAAATTATAAAAAAAGAGGGGGATGCACCGCGTCTGCATGAAAGAAGCTGACCTCACTTCAAAGCGAATCGGTGACCCTTAGTTAGTCAAGTGTCGTCATCTCCGCCGCAATCCGACCAAAGCCAAAAGAAAAAAATTCAAATCTCCACTCAAATAATATTCCCATCCTGTTTGCTTTTTCAATCATCATAAGTAGTTTTGCCCTCTCCTGATTACACTAGAAAAAAAATTGCGCATCCGCGACGATATGTTAACAAGCTGCCCTCGCTTGAATAGTTTTATTTCAAACACATGCGTACATATACATTATATTATGCGATTTTGATGTATGAAATTTGATATACATGACTGATGGTGGTGCTTTTCATTTAAATCTTACGTCATTTCTTTCATTAGTCGCCGGGGCTGAAGCGAAAAGCATCTCGCAGCATCCGTCGTCTCGGTCAGATGCTTGACTAGCAAAAATTCTATACCATTCATGAAATTAATGACGGCTATTCATTAAAAAAGATGATCCGAAATTAACTCTCCCCGGTGCCAGAAAGATCCGGAGGTTTTAATTCTTCTGATTTCGAACATTTTCTCGCGAGTAAATCAATGCGAAGAATTTATCGCTACACAGACTTGATGCTAATTGCCCGTTAAATTAAAAAATATTGTTTAATTAAGTTACAATATTTTTAGCCATTAGGTGTCGAGCGCCCGCAGCAGAACTTAAAAAAAGCGAAACGGACGAGCATGTGGGATCTAAATTTGTCTGCCGAGAGTGTGAGTTGAATAAAACAGCGCGTTTTCTCTTGATTCTTTCAACGAACGACACCCCTGAGTCTGCTTAAGCGAGAGAGAAGAGGTGATACAACAATGAAACACGACCTCAACAGCTGCTCCTCTTTTAATATCAGAAAAGAGAGAGACAAGAACACAAACGCCGCTCTCTGACAAACTTAGTTAATGCTGCGCCGCTTCTTGGCCCTATGCTATATACGAAAACCACATCACACACTGCATTTTATATTGACTATTTTCTATTTTTTTGTGGTATTATTTTAATTTTTAACATTTTTAATTGATCTAAAAATTTATAAATATGTCTTTAGTAAGATAGAAGTGAAAAAAATGGGCTTTTCCTCGTTGTAAAAATTGTTTTTATTAAAAAAACTGCTCTACCTGTTTCGGACACGGTCTTTGACCCTATATCATGAGGAAGAAAAATGCAATAAAAATCAGCAATAGAACAGAACAACCATATTTTTTCAATAAAATCAATTTTTCTAAAAGGAACAGCCAGTTTAGTAATAATGATCACTTTTTTGAGTGCCAATAATTTTCTTTAAAATAAATGTTTTAGATTATAATAAAAATAAATTTTTAATACCTCACTTGTATGTTTTTAACAATTTTATTAAATTTGAGTTAATTTGGTATAAATAAAATTTAAATTTTTTTTTTTGCTTTTTAAATATTTTCCCCGAAACTTTAAAAACACAGTTTTTTTAATTTATTATTTAAATAGCTCAATACACATAATGGAATAAAATAGATCATGCGGTTAACACAAGATGAAAAATGCAATTTAACTGGTAGTTAAGTAATTTCAATGGTACGGTCATAGATAGCTTTATTGATTATGTATGATGTTGTAAAAGGTATATATATGTAATATTTTATAAAAACACTTTCATTAGATCTCATTAATTAATTCAACTTAATTTGCGTTGCCAGCAAGAAAAATAAATCAAGAGATTGATTACTTTTGTTAGACTAGGATGAAAAAGTCATTACGTTAAAAAAGTTTGAGGCTCAAATTTTATTTGAAACTCTGGAAGCTCCCATCATGGAAATAATTTTTAAATTGAAATTTAGAACGAATTTATTTAAACTTGATCGAATAAATTTCTTAATGTATTTCAGAACTCCAACAGTCCAAAATTATTAACTTTCTAATTTTGAGTATTCCATTCGTTCATTTCTATTTTACCGCGGAACTTTTTTACGTTGAGTGGTATGGAAGTTTTTTTTTAAATGTGATTTTTAACGAATTGAGAATCAATAAATATTGAAAATAGATTAAAAAATTCTGCAAAATATGAAAAAAAAAAGTTTTATCTGGTCAATTAAAAGAAGAATAATAGGTAATATAATTTTAATTTTGGATTCTAACGTGAAATTTAAGCGGCGCCGATGGAAATTTTTTTTTTCTCGAAAGAAGAGAAACAATAGACGGGCCAAAGCATCGCCACGATTTTTGCCAACAGACCGTCAGACTATTGCGCGTTTTGTTGTTGCGAAAATAAAGTTTGAAACGTCATTGGTTGTCGGCCGCTGTCTTTCTTCTCTTTCACTCTAATATGCGGAATGCGGTCCAGAGAGCGAAGAAAAGCGGTGTCTGCGCCAAATCGGCGAGACGCCCCAAAGAAAGAAATGCAAAATGCTCTCGTGTCACCGTCGGCACTGAAAACAATCGCTCAAAACTCGGTTTCCGCAAGGCGTGTGTTGCTAAAATAGCGCGTATCACTTTTGGTCCTACTCGCATATTCATTTTTCGAGATCGCCGCTCTTTTTCAAGCGACGTCCCACACGGCTGTAGTGATAAATTGTCGTCGCCGCGGCCTCTCATCCCTTTCGAAAATGTGACTGCTTTTCAGTCGTCAACGCCGCGCCAAACAAACCTGCTGCATTTCGGAGAGAGAGAGAGAGAGAGACGGATTCCGATGAGTGTGTCTCTGCATCATAAGCAGACTTCTTTTAGATTATGTATCTCTGAAAACAAAAACGAGAAGCAGCTTTTCTTGAGATGCTCGGCCACGCCAACGTCAGCAGCCGCCGCGCGCTGCTTTCGGCTCAAAATTTTATCTAAACACCATTTCTCAACAATTTCTTCTTTTACACCAAGTGTCAGCGCGATTGAAAGGGTACATTATTCACGATGCCATAAACGCGTAGAGAGGTCTTTCTTGAAATGAATAAATTATTTATTGTAATTTCTAGCTCCGTCTGAATTAATATTTTTGTAGCCTAAGCACCCATGAACTAAAAAACCTTAAATAAAGAAATAAAATCTGGATTCAAAGTAATTTTAAGATGAAAAGAAAAATGGGAAACCTTACTATCACCCAAATTCATATATAAGATTTTATAAATTTACGTATACCTTCATTAAAATTATTTTGCAATTATTGGTCTATTGGAAAAGAATTTAAAATTTAGTAGACCATACATGATACATGCAAATTCAATTTTATTGTTGTTCTGTTGTACAAGAATATTAACAGAAGTCTTTGGAACATGTCAGATCTAAAATTAAAATTTAGAGAAAACCCCATTGCTTAGAGCAAAGGAAAAAACTAAAAGATTAGTGCCAAAAATGTCACTAGTCAAAACTGCACAGTAGGTATTTGTGGATGTCATAGAAGTTATGTTCACTTAGCACTTGTTTCGGTTTCAGGGTGAATGTCTTTTATCTTCGATTTGTTTTAACTCAAACAATTCAAAATATTTCATCTTACAACCATCTAATTTTCATGCAGCTTAACATGGGTTTACTTTTAAGTTTTTTATTTATATTTTATATTCATATTCATAACAATTAATTAAATAATAATTAATGATGCAAACCCCTCAGCAATTTCTACGCATTGTATAATGTATTATTTGCAATGATAAAATGTGAATTACAATGCTAAATGTAATTTTTTTTTATTAAATTTTATATATGTGATTATATTCAAATAACAATTAAAAGTGTTTATTTTTCTTATGTTAAGAATAATTCACATACAATTTAATTTAATATTAATGAAAATGTTATTTAAATAAAGAAATAAAAAACGTTAAATTTAGAAATAAAATAAGATGAGATAATTTTAGTTGCAATTACTATTATTATTTTCATGTTTTTTGGTGAGAGTCTTCTCTCGACCACCGCCGAGAAAGCTCATGAATTATGGCTGCAGCCCGCAGCCGAAACATGTAGAGCAGGATTTGCTTTTCTGAAACAATAAAAAAATCTCAAAACCCCTCGAGGAAAAGCCGATTTTAAATTCAAATCGCCATGAATCAACCCTCCATTGTGAAATTCTACATTTTTTTCATTATAAAAATTAAAAAAAAATGCAAATCATTGTAGTTGTTATTTATCTTTATAAACAATAATTATGTAAGCTGATTTTATTCTGATTTAAAATTATAAAAAAAAAAAATGCAAAATTTAAATATGAAGCAGCTGCACGTGAGAAAGGGTTTTACTTGAAGCAGCTGAAACATTTTGCACGATTTTTTCGCGTCGGCAGCGTGACAGGATGTGATAGATCATTCTTAATGCTCTGATTTTATAATTCCCCCAATCCACAGTTTCCCAGTGCGCACATGTGCCGCTCGTCGCCCATATACCACAATCAAAACAGGTCGCAATAACATCGCAGACCGGAGCGAGAGCGGCGTGGTATGAAGTAGCAGCCTCCGCTAAAAGGGTCAAAACGAGAGATTTCCTCTCCGCGGCATGCTCATTTAAATACACCCCACATGCAATTTATTATTTAAAAATGTTTTATGCATTTTTTATCGTCGGCGGCGGCGGCGACATCACTTGTGGGAATCTGCATTTTGAGATCTTTCTAAACACTCCCCCTTTTCGATGCTCATTTCCCATGTCGCATGCGGCAAACGCACCCCCCGACTTCTTAAAAAATGTGGCGACACCCGAAGGAAAACTCTTAAAACGTATCAAGGCACACCGCGTGGTGCGTGTCACTGCGGAAGGAAGCCACTTAAAAGGCCAACCCAAAACTTTTGGTCCAACTTTGACACTGCTTAAAATAACTCTGATTCAACTCTTTTTTCACCGTGAAAAATCGCAGTCTAGACATAAAGTTTCAGCTTAAAAATGTAACTTTTTTATCTTAAAAAGCATATTTAAGCCATGTTAAAAAAAAATATAAATCTTAAGATATTTTAAATTACATTGATTTGGGAAAAATTGGTAGAAATAATGAAATATTTGATCTCAATAAAATTACTGGCCATTCTTAATGAAAGTTTGCAAAAAAACTTAATTGTTTAAATTAATTTTTATGATGTGCTGACTTGGAGAAGGAAAATAATCAAAATTAAATTGTCATATGGCTCCATTTTTGGAGAAAAATGTTATTAAAATAATTTTAACGAAGGACACTGATTCGATTGTTATCTGTAAGCTGTGAGAAAGAACAATAAATTGAAAATGTGTGATTTCTAAGAAAAAAATATAAAGTATCTGAAAACTTTAAATTTTTCAATAATTTTTCACTATTTTCTAGCAAGCTAATTTTTAACGGCATGAAATTAAATTTACTTCTTTTCCCAAGCACTGGAGATTTCTGACGAAATCATTTCTTCTGAAAAAATTATTAGTAATAATACCCGTTGTCTCACTCAGTTATAATTTTCACGCGGCAGTCTATAATTTTTAATGCGCATGTGAAACGCGATGCACCGAATTACAGAATCGAAATTACCACTGTGTGTCGTAGAAATTTCCTTTATTAAAATTCCATCTGGGAATATAATGTGATCGCGTAGAGAGGAGTCATTAAACCCGTTGTTAATTAATCTCCCAGGATGGTTACAGAAATGGTTAATGTGTGAACCAATTTGTCGGCTGTTTTACAGTAAAAATATAACGAACACGCCGCTTTCTGATATAATGAAAAGCGGCTCGAACAAGGTGGGAAAAGAATCATTTTTCAAATAAATACTCCTTTGTCTTCCTTTTTTATCGCGCCTTGCTCCCCTTTCGTTTTGTTTCCTATCTGATCCCATCCAATCATCATTAAAAATCTCCCATAACCTCAAAAATTATAACTGCGGGAATTTATATATTATTGAGTCGTTGGTGTGAGAGAAACAAAATCTTACACAAAAAACATCTGTTTTGAATTCAATGACTCAAGTGCTTGTGAAATTGTGAATGAATGGAAAAATTGTTTCGCACTCTGCGCGTTTGAACTTAATTCGTGTTACACACGATGCGGCTGCATTTGATTGTTATCGCGACTCTTTGTAACGATACAGAAAATACAAATGTGCTGTGTGTTTGAATCTAATGGTATAGCTTTAAGAATTGAGCAAACGGATGGGCGTCGAGAAAATTGGAAGGAAGCTTACAATTTTGTCACGTGCCTTGGATGGAAATTTGCTTTTGCAAGTCAAGGCAAGGAAGATTGCTGAATGCATTAACTTTCCTTGTACACTCATGACTTCAAGTTGCGCATTACAATAAGTCAAATAAAAAGTTTCTTGTTTAGACTCTGTCTATTCTTGCCTCTACTGAAATCTGATGTCAAAAATTTCGTTACAAGTTTTTTATTTAAGAGGGATTAGATTGATCAAGTCGAATCAGGTTATTGCATTTAAATCATTCAAATTACATTTAAAGGACAAAACAACGCAAATATATTGCCTGAAGCTGCAAATAAGTTAACTTTCAAAAACATATAAACTGTGCAAAAATTCTATATAGAAAATGTTATGAAATAAAAAATCTTTAGAAATTAAAATAGAATTCCTCTTTGTAGCAGGTTCTTTTCTCCATTGGGATAATAGCATTTGAAAAAAAAGAAACACGTGTAAATAAAAAAGGATAATCTAAATTAATCCCCGCTGGTGGCGATTTGCGTCTTGGCTTTAAATTTAACGAGAGTAAAAAAGAGGCCCCTTTCTACTTAACACATTTTTTTTATTACTTCCAATTCTCTACAAATTTATTCGTTTTTCAATATTTGTGTCAGTTAATTAGAGAGAAAAATTATCTTGTTCTCAGCGCAAAAGACGAAGGGAAAGTCCGAGCAAATCCAACGTAAATTAGACGTTTTTATATGCCAGCGACCAAAAGTACACTCATTACTTCCGAACATATTTTACAAAACTTCCAGCTTTTTTTTATCTTTGGGTTAAACGTGACCATTTTACTGTTATTCAACTTTCACGGCAGAATGTGTGATCGTTATTCGAATATATAACGCATGTTCGTTTTTTGCGCTGGTCATTAAACTCTCTTTTTTGGAGCAAGTAAAAAATTACTGTCATCATAGCCAGGAGGTTAAGACAACATTTCTCCAAGAGGCGGGCGTGCTACGGTCACATGCAGGCGGTGGAAATATAAATTGAAACATAAGGCGCTTCCATAAATTTCGTTTCACGGTTCTGGAGAGAAGAAGAAGTCGCGCTCGCTACACGCGCCTCTTTTTTCTCGACGACAATTTGGAAACGGATGAGCCGCCTTCGCTCTTTATGATTATTCGAGTCACAAACGCGGCCAAGAGCAACAGACTCTCTCGCGCAGTGTGGTCCACCTCAAGCAAGCGACACGCACCTGACAAAGAGCTATTAATAAATAGGCAGGCACGCAACCCGCGCTCGCACTTGGCTCTTTTGATCATTTTGGCACCCACGAATTATGGGAATAATGCGCAGGTGATTGATAGCCGTGGCCAAATTGCACGACGACGCCGTTTTGCCACCCTGTTCGCAACGCCGGCGACATTTTTCGCGCATTTTTCATATACTCGTCTCTCGCCACCTTTCATTTCGCGGGAGACTTTTTTTCAAAAGGAAACGAGAATAAATAAAAATGGGAAGATTGAAGGCTGGGTGTTTTGTTTGGCATCTGCAAAGCGAAATTGACTTTCCATTGACATGCATAACTCATTTTTAAATTCCTAACTCAAAATAGTTATCACAACACACTATAGATAGAATCGCATTCAAATATTTCAATTGCTAAAATGACAGAGCAATAACAACAATAGCAACATGGACGTTAGACTCAATCTCCAAAATTATAGTATTAAATATTTTCTTTTTATTTTCCTTTCAATGATAAATTAAATAATTTTATTTGATATATACTAAATTTTCAAATCATTTGAGATTTGCAATTTAAATATTGAATACAAATATAAAATAATATCAAAAAGTAAGAATAATAATTTGATAAGAAAGCATATACAGCTTAAAGTTGGCTTATTATATTAAAATGTTTGTAAAATACTTTGGAAAAATGTTTGATAATAATAATGTATCTAATTTAAAGTCAAATTATTTATTTTGTGCATAACACAGTATTTTTATGTAATAAGTTTTGTCGGAAAATAAAGTTTATTCTGTTATTACTGCTGAAATTTTCAAACGACAATTATGAACATTAATTCAGATGGGGATCATCATTCATCATTATACCAATGGACTAATTATTAGATTAAAATAATTTTAAATTATAATTTTGCGAGGTGGCAGTCACGCATTTTAGAATTCCACCTCTAGGACCGTGTAAATGCCGTGTGCATGAAGAAAAGCGAGCAACACCGCGGCAGGTGGTCACCAAAAGAAGGAGTAGAAGCGCAGTATTAAAAACAGACGGCGTATGAGTCGAAAAGCCATGCATTATTCGGCGTGTAGGAAATGTTGCCCGCGGCACCGATACCATCTATCGCCGCCTTATAATGTGCCAGACGCGCGGGATTGTATTATTGAAATGGGCCGCCGGCGCTTTTAACCATTACAGTTTCACTTTGAATGCTGACCATAGAGATGACGAGACCCAAAAAAATTCGAAACAATAAAAATTTATGTAATCATCTGCATTGTTTGAACATTCCTCTTTCAAATAATCTTTTTTTTTTAACATGTACAAAATAATTTCGAGATGCGAATTATATATTTTTGTGAGAAACGGCTTTGCAGCGTCAGTTTGTAATAAAAAAAGTGGTCTTGGCTGCTGGCGCTCTTTCGTATTGTTTGCCGGTTTTGGTGTTGATTAATAATAGCGGCCGGATTGAATAATGAAATCCAAGAAGCCATGGGATGTTGAAAAAGCGCCGCAGCACCCCGCTGGTGAGTGCCGCGAGAAAAGGAGATCAAGGGCCCCCGTTCGTATAACAATAGGAAAGAGTGTAAAATTGTAAGAAAAGCGCCTGGTTGCCGCAAACGAAGGAAAAAATATATATCAAACTGATGATGAGCAGCTCGCACAATAAAAGAGCTTGTCCCTCTCTCTTATATAATAACAATATAATGAAATGCGTATGGGCGTACTATACACTGAGCGTTCATGCTGAGAAAATTAATTTAACTTCTACCTCTTCGCTTTTATATTCACGAGGAAGAAAATTTCTGGGAAAAAGCACAGCCAGCGACGTTTCTTAATGAACTTGGACACAAAATGCATAAGGTTTATATTGAAGAATAAAAAAAAAAAATCAATCTGGTGCCAAGAAATAAATAGATCTTCACTTTATGGACCAGAGAGGATTAATTTTGAAAATTTTTAAAAACATTAATTTAAATTCCCTAAATTTATTATTGAGAATAGAAGAAATAAATTATATTAAACGATATTATTTTACTTCATTTCAGCATTTAAAATTTTTTGTTTAATTATTTTTTTAAACTTTTATTATTCATTTTACTCTTTTGTTATAAACAGAAATAGAAAAATTAATTATTTGTTTATTTATTATTTAAAATTGGAGTTCACTAAGTTACTCAATAAAAAACTGAACATCTTCAAATACAGTTCTCTTGCAGATGGGGTGTAATTGTTTATTATTTCATTTATTATAAAATTAGCTTGGTTTTAAATGCTTTTGAGAATGAACATTAGAAAAACACCTCGTATTAAATTAAAGGTTTTGGAATAACAGGATCCTTGACCTTATTCAAAATGCATTATTTGCATCAATTTAAATTTTTATTTGATGAGCTTGTAATCCTCCAAGTTTTTTCTTCTTAAATATCAGGATACATAAAAATTGTAGCTCCATTTTTTTGAAACAGTATTAATTCTGGTTCCATCTGTGGAATGTTGCATGAACATCTGTCCACGTCTGTGTCGTCCCAGTTTTTGCCAAAGAATAACGTTTTTAAAAACACAAAAATAGACCCCGTTTTAATTTAATTATGCGACTTTTTTTGCCAACAGGAAGGCAAATTCACGGCCCGTCGGACCGGTATGCCGAGTGTATATAAAAATAAATATTTTTTCAACACTTGTGTCCCACATTTTTTCAATGGTTTGCTCGTAAAATTGATGTGCGATCAGATAGGAGGTTGCGGCGAGCAAGCGAAATCAAGCCAAACGTTGATAGCAATTGAGTTCTCCGCCTGACGTGACGCGTTCTGCACATTTTTTGAGGTGAATTAATTCCTCGGGTAAATTTAGAGAAGAGTTGCATAGCATGTGGCTGCCGGTGCTGATTATCTCGCTGCTCTCTCACACTCTCTTATTATTGCAAATATGAGCAGGTCGTTAGTGTTGGGGCCGAAATAATGCGCGCGGCAGCATAAAAAAAACTTTTTGCAGGTATACAGAGGCGGCCGCCGCGTCCCGTTACCTCCGAACGCATTTAGCAATTTTTCCCCAGCTCCTCTCTTGATTAGCTCTCGCGCGTCCTTTTTCTGAGCTCGCGAGCTGCCAACAAAGAGAATATCGCGCCTCTAATGCATGTAATGAATATTAAATAAGCACTCATTAAAAGTGAACTGTAAAATCCGTGTCGGAGCCGAAAAGCTATTTTTTGATCGAGCATTGTGTATTATTATGCACGTAATTTGCGCCGCAAAAAAGAGAGCTGTGTGTGTGAACGAATAACGAACCGTGATCATCCCAGCGCGCACACTATTGCATGCCGAATGTCTGCCAGTTATCTGGCCGACGTCCGCATTGCCTGCCGATTGCAGGCATCGTCGGCCAGTCGTCTGCCAGTTGATCGCGGGCATGCAACGAAAGGGACTTTGGCGCGAGCGAGCGCCAAAGCTAAATGAAGGCGCGTTACAGGCGATCGGCATTGAATGCCCATTTAATGCCGACCAGCAATCGGCAGACAACGAAGATGTCACTGCGGTCGAATCATTGGAAACTTCGGCTGTCATCGATCATTGAAAGCATTTTTATTTCCAAACAAAGTTCGTTGCAACGTTCGTCCGTCTGAGTTTTGTCCCGAAAATCTTTGAACATCCTTAAGAATTCATCACTTTTATGCCCAGTTTTAAGTTTTTAAGTATTTTGAGTGTCTGTTCCTTGGATTCATCAATGAAAATGGCCCGATTTTGTGAAACTTTGAAGGTAAATACAAATCCTAAATTTAATGTTCCATATTGCACCCCGCATTTTGCGGCTAAACCGCCGGAGTTATGAAGCATCCTGCTGAATTTAAAATAAATCAAAAGCAATAGATTTGAACGAGAGTATTTGAAATAAATTTAGTCTTAATATTAACGGTTCGCAGACTTCAAATTTGGTATTATTATTATTTTTCAGACCATTTTCTTGATGCAGCGTTTATACGGAGGAAGGCCAGTGCGCGCTTAAACACAAGCTCCCAAATTGGTGTGGACTTATGAGTGTGGTTCGTTTATTAAATCGTGCACTTATGGAAAAATTAATTTAAATATCACAACGGAGGCATCATGTATTTACGTTTGAATTTTAAATGTTGTATTAAAAAATTATATAATTTAATTTAAAAAAAAAATTACTTTTTGTATTATTTAAAAATATTTTAACATTTAATTATAAAAATTGAAATGAACAATTTTAATTGTATGCCTCAACGTAAATGAATCATTTTTCTTTCCACTTTTTCATTCCTTTATTTCCTTTTCTAATTTAACATATTAATTATTATTTAGAAAAATTACATAGAGCCTATGTCATGACTGCATTTTATATTATGCTGAATCCAAATTAAGTTTGGTAAAAAAAATATTCAAAAATATAAAATGCAGTCATTGCATATAGGCTCTATGTATTTTTTCTAAATATTCATTAATCTGTAAAATTAGAAAAAGAAAATAAAGGAATGCAAAAGTGGAAAGAAAAATGATGCATTTACGTTGAATGCGCATGCAACTGGCATGCAACGGACGGTCATCTGCCGGCCGACAACTGGCAGACGACTGGCAAGCGTTAGGGAAAATTGAATGTCAATGCATTGCCGGCCGATGATCGGCATTAAATGCTGACTGATAACTGGCAGAAGACTGGCATGCAACGGTGTGCGAGCTGGGATCTTCCGTAATTAGAATTATATACATGATGCTCCTTTCTTTCCGCGAAAGCCAATAAACTTTCCAGTTCTCACATAAATTACATCAGCCATGCACCGGCTAATCGCGTTTGACACATTTATCTTCCTTGAATAATATACCAGATCTAATATCCGCAATGCCATTTCAGTTTTAGTAAAATTTTCTTTTTTTCAGTTAACTTAATTTAAAAAAAAAAGAAATTTTTTATTAATTATTTACACGCATATAAAATATTTCATGAAAATTATAATTTTTAAATAAATTTTTAAATATAAGAAATAATTATTTTAATATTTACATTTTATTTAAATAAATAATGACTAAATTTTTTTAAATTGGATATCATAATATTATATATAATTACGGGGGATGAACAATGATTTACATACATTTTTTTTATCAAAATACTTTCTTCTGGAATAGGTTGGCAAGGTCTACAATCTTTAAAATTTATAATTTCACTTTAATTAGTAGTTAATAATCTGTTTTCTATTTAATAACAGATTAATTTTTAAATAGATTGCTTTGTTATAGATATTAATTATTTGTAATAATAAGAAATCATCACCGTGCAGCTTTGTTTTAAGGTTTCCAAACGCTCCTAATCAGATCTGTCAGACTCAGTATTCGAGATATGCACAAAGTCGGGTCTTTCTCTTTGACGACCCTGTTATCCCCTCCTCTGATCTCTCTCTTGTCATTAAACTCTCAGCCTAGGCTAATCGCCGTTCTACTGTATAAGTTGTTCACCGGATCAAGAGTCTAAAAATAGGAAACTAATAAATAACTTTCAATAAAAATAGAACGCGTCGCAAAAAGCTGTTATAAGTTTTCTTTAGGTCGAAATTATATTCTACGTTATGCGCTGCGTATAAAGCAGTTCAAGCACACAGCGGTACGTGTCAGCAGGAAAGTTGATGGAGCGAACCAAATTAGATTAATGTATCATTTTATTCGCACACACACAACACATTTGCGTCATTTGCCGCGGATCGTGCATGGTGCGTGCAAATAACTGTAAAATTAAAAGAAACCTTTTGGCACACTCTCGGCTGCAAAATTGAGAACTCGCGCCTTTGGTTTTTTATGATTTTTTATATGTGCACCTTGTTTCAGAAACAATGGAGCGAGAGGCGTGTCGAGCAGAATGCGAAAATTCTCCCTATGACAAATTTATGACCATATTGAGGAGTGCCTCTCTTATCGCCTTCGGTGATCGCGGTTTTTCTGTCTTTCGGATCAGTGCAGCGTATATTATTGCCAATATAAACAACAGATGCATATTCAAGCTCAACTCCCGGGGCGAGAGATGCTTAACACAAGGTGATGGTTAATAACCATCGGCCACAATATTCATGACCGCGTCGATTATGCGCCGCCAATTGGTATGCAACTTGCACATCATTTATGCGTGGGCTCTCCTACCAATATAAAGCTGCGCATGAATTAGATACACATGCAGCTGCTGTGTGTGAGAGAGATAATAAAAGGGATTATTTTGAGATGCTTTGCTCAAAATTTCATAAACGCAGATTGATAACAGGGAGATTTGCAGCTCTGAATTTAATCTAATATGCACAAAAAAAAATCATAGAATTTCGATTAATGATTTGCTTTCAAAGCCATTTAATTCAATACAAAAATATTTTATTTAAGTGTAGAGGTGTAAAGCATATTCTAAATTGATTTATAATGTCCCCACGTTCAATTTTGACTGAAATTTGTATGGAGGACCCTATAATTATTATAATAGTTCATTACTAAAAGCGTATTGGTTTAAATCATAAAGATTGAAAACAACTTTTAAATATTTTAATCTATTATATTTTATGTTATTTTAAATATCAGGATATAAATTATCTCTATTAAATGTGTGAATAATTAAAACAAAATTTGTATAAGGAGAGTAAAAATAAATATGATTTAATTAAATGTGCATTACCTGAAATGGGCTAATTTAGGCAATTTCTTGACATGTACGATCTGCAGGCTGCCTACATATGTAATAAAAAATGTATTGTTCAAATTACATGTGTGACTGTAAACATTACAATGACCACCGAAATGTGTATTACTCATAATAATTATAGTATGAACACCTAATAATGCAAAAATTACGGTCTCTGCTCTATATAATTCCTCTACCAGTTTCACTCAATTCTGAAAAATGTAAATAAAGCATCACAGTGGACACTCTTGTTGCCTACGTTCAAATTTTGTATTCAATTTTTTAAAAAAAAGTTATGAAATCTTTAATGATTTTCCATATTCTTTCTCGAATAAAAACAATATTCACAATTCAACCGCCATTAATTGAAACCATTACACAAAGAGGCGCCGCATACATTTGGAATGAATATATTCGTAATTACAGATCGGTATCATCAATCTTGAACAAAATTAATTATCACGCATACATTATATAAGGAAAAAAGCCGGGTTTTGCATGTGCTTGACTTTTTGCTCGGAGAGTGACTGCGCGAAAACGGGCGCTTTCATATATTCTTCGGTGCAAAAGTTTGCGAGTGTCGTATGTATGTTTCGTAATGTAAGTGAGTAGTGCTGCATGCGGGATGATGATTGTTCAAGGTGCTGGCCGGCACACCTTTGCAGCACGTGGCCTCGTCGTTTGGGTCGGCGCCAGCTCCGCCTTCGACTCCGCCTTCGCGCGGTGCCATTGGACGCGCCGTTCTGGGTAGGAATGAGCGAGAAACGCACCACTTTTATATCAAATGCGATTCTGAGCCACCCGATTCCGCGAAAATATCCACCTCCTCGCGGCTCGGGCAGGGTGCCCGCCGCGAGACAGACACTCACACGGAGTGGGCGCACTGCCTGCCGAAGCCACCCCTAGCGCCGGCCCAGCAATCCTTTTTGCTCCGCCGTGAGATGCGGACAGCCAAACCGGTTTGCCCCATTTCTCGACAAACAAAGAGTTCTGCTCCTATTGTCAATTCAAAGATTAAATTAATTTTTTTACTCTTGCAAATTATTTCATCAACATAAATTAAACGTGTCCTTTCCATCATTCGATGTTTGAAATTAAAAAAAAGTTTCATAATTTTTTATAGGAAACTCTTGTAAATTTGCAAATTAACGTGATTTGCGAATTTCGCGAATGGCAGCAGAGCTCTCACATTGTTCCTCGGCCGACCATTCAATTTGTTTGCTGTCATTGTCGTCAGAGCCAAGCAGGTTGCATAACTCCGATCTTACTAGGCAGACACCAGGCAGACGATTGAAAGTTTTATATTTTAAGAGGACAACTATAGGATGAGGAGCAGCTGTTCGGGTGGGACAATCATGTGTTTTTTTGAGTACGACAATATGTTATACGAAAAAGCCAATCGTATAATAATTTAATAATAATTCAGAATTTGGAAGTCTTATTCTTACTGAGAATTAATTCATAATCAAATATTAAGTAAAGACCAAAGTCATAAAAAAATATGCAAATCAATCTAATATGAAATTTAATTTTTGTTGTAAATTTTAAATGGAAGCACAAAATTATAAGCCTTTATATATTTTATGATGATATATAGGAAAATCATTTCATGATGAAACTCATCATCCTTGGTAAATTTTTATGGTGCAACCCTGCAATTACAATCTAATCCCTGATCGATTGCCAAGCGCACCGTGACACGGGTTTTCGCTCATAAAAAACTACAATCCACTTTTAATTATATTGCATGTATAATTATTATTATTGATTGAATGTAAAAAAATCGTACATGATTTGTTCAATGAGCTTCAATTAAATAATACTCTCGTGGCAATAAAAAAAATTGTTTCATTATAACCTTCAATCAATGACGGACCTCTAATGGAGTGAACTCTGCCACGTAATCCCTTTTAGCTGCCGAGTTGAATAATATACGCGCAGGGAGGTGAAAAGCCATAGAGCATATTCTCTATATACTTAAGTGCATTTTCTGGCCGCGCGGGAGATGCATATAAATTTTATTATGCACGCAGCCATGCAATAAAAGAAATGACAGTCAGTTGTGCGCGCAATAACAACAAAATAAAAATGCAGCAGCAGGCCGGTTGAAAAACAGCTTTTGCCGCCGCTTTTATGGCTTTATAATAATATTCATATGCGCGCTCCTATATCCACCTTTCTCGTTTTTATTTTATTTTCTCACCGCAAGAGAGCTAAAATGTGTGCAGCAGAAAAACATGCACGGGGCGGAAGAAATTGGTATGGATAATTACCCCGAAGGCATTTCGAATTGTTGCAGCGTCGCACTGCAAACAGGAGCCACCGGAATATTTGAATCGAGCAGGAGACGAGAGTGCAGCCCATTGTTGAATGCTTTTATTCTTTTGGACTTTCGTCACTGTCACTAAACAAACCGGCATTAAGGTTGCAACGCTTGTTTGATTTGAGGAATTATAATATTTCGGAATAAATTTATTTATAGCTTCTATATAATTGTGAGCTCCCCTCTCTGAAAAATATGGAAACAGTTACTGAAAAATGAAAGAACATTAAATATTGCAATTATTTTTGTATTGGCTTTTAGTTTTCAATCAGACCTTTCTTAATTTTGACACAGCTAAACATAATATTATTAATTTTTTCACCCCATATTCACTTGTAATTGGAAATAAAGAGCATGTTTTGCCATAAATTTCATCGGTTTAATACCTTCTAAAGTAATAATTTTCACTTTCATACTGATTCTTAATAAAAATAAAATTATAATCTCATGAGCTGTAGTAGGGAAATATTTGGAAAAGAAAATCATTAGATTTAGAAATTCAATTTTGGTGCGCTCTAGAAAAGCTGGCTGACATGAGTAATTTTTCTTTGCCCCTTCGGATCGCAACCCTTCTTCTCAATGTGGATTTGTATAGAATAAACTTATAGTTGAGCAGCTCTATTGTCTGTTTGGAAAAAGAAACAAGGCAAACTTGTGTCGGACTTTTATTGTTCAGAAATGATAACCCAGAGCGAAAAAGAATAATGCATCGGGTTTTCCTACCTTCATGCGTGCAGGTTTATCGGAAAGGAGCTGCTCATTGTTGAAGAGCAGCCCTTATAGTATTTACCTTAAGACGGTAAATTTATGCACGAACTCGCTTATTGCATCTCAACTTGCAGCCCATTGTGTCGGGGCGATTTATTTAGAAAATGGGCATTAAAGGTGTCAAGTTTTATTATTATTTCACATGAATATTTTAAAATGTGTGTGCCCGGTTTTTGATATGCATAATAATTGATTGAGACGTGAAACAGCTAGACGCACATATTTTTTCTCTCGTCTCGGAAGAAAAATTGTGTATGCGTCTGCAGAACATCTGCTGCTCCGCCGAAGTAAAATGAGCCCCGCGCGAGAGATGTGCCGCTTTTAAAACGCTCGTTCTGTCTCTATTTTTAATATATGCACATCGCGTTATATGCAAAATTCCGTCGGTCCATCTCAGCCGGGGAAACGAAAAAGCATTTTCTCACATGATGTAAATGAGGAGAGCGCCGGGTATGTAAAATAATAAGCGAAAAAGGGCAGATGTTTCGCAACGAAAAGTACCAAATTGATGCGCGCACAATAAATCATCTCGATATAAAGGAATCCATCTGATTGCATTACGTGCCAAGTTGATCGAGAGAGTTCAAAAGGAGTTTGCAATAATATAATTTCGTCGTCGTCGTGCCAACGAGTTTGGCGAAAACAGGCAGTGCAAGTTTTTGTGCCGGCATACATTATTTTCGCCCCTTTCATCTGCAATTTTATTTCGCAGAGAGCAGGAAATCTCGTTTATGAGATGCGCGGCGCATAATACCGGTGTGGTGCTCTATACGCTGCTTTTTATATTCAATTCATATAAATAATGAGCCGCAAAACGTTTTTGTGCGCCAATCTTGCGAGAGAGAGAAAAGAGGCGGTTGCTGAAAAACGGGCTTTTCTTCAGGGATGCTGCGCGCCAAATTCTCTGCTAAAAAGGGTGGCGTTTTAATTCACTCAGATTTCACAACGGTTTCTCACGATGGCAACGAGCTGAAAACTGGATTTTTAAAATTTGATTTGGCCGTTTTTATCTAAATATAGAAAATTAAATATTAATAATAACATTATTTTTCTCTCTAACATATAGACAAGGCAATAATTTGATTATAAGAATTATTATTGGAGCAGAAAACATGCAGACTTCCTTATTTAAAATTATGCTCAGTAGAAGAGCCATCAGCTCAGGGATTGCTGCACTTTGACTGGTAAAAAATCATTATAATTTAAAGAAAAAATACATGATTTTAACTCATAAAATTTGTATAATAAAAATAAAATAATAATTTTAATAATAATTTCACATCAAATAAAAATATAAATAATTTTTAACAATTATTTGTATTTAAAAATTATATTTTATTAATTTGTTTGTTTCTTCATAATTTTTTATTACATCAAAACATCAAAATCAAATTAAAAACAACTAATAATAGTATTGAATTACAACATATGTTTAAAAACGGTTAACCCGTCAATCTATAATTTTCAAATTGTTCGTTATTGATAACAATATTCTTGGTTTTAGGAAGTAGAATTGTATCCAGATTAAATATTTCACATTTCACTTAAAATTTGTAATATTGCTTGTGAGAAGCAATCAGAATTAAATATAAATCAAAATTGCCGTAACTGGTAATTTTGTAATTTAATATGTTTGCTCATCACACTTTTCTTTTAAACTAGAATCGCTTAAGCAATTTTAAGTAAACTTTGACACACAAAAAGTTTGGAGGCATTTTGCATCAGAAAGTTAAGAAAACAGCACAATGAACCTACAAAAAGAACACAATAACTTTTTCTGAGTTGTCATGCCCAGCCGAGCGGCAACTGCGCTGTACGGCGATGCAAAGCGCGCGCACTAAGCGAACTATCGTAAATAAGCCCCTATAAAGATAAACATTGTAATTTAAGAGAGGCAAGGATGGATTATTTTTACCTGTAAAATGATGAGAGCTTGCTGGGCTAGATTGAAGTGGCGCGTTTTGTTGCTGCCGTGCATTTAAATTACACTCAAAGGAGGATGGCTATTAAGATAATGGACGTACGACAAGAGAGTATTAAAATATGATGCGTTGCCCTCGCGGCCTCCCAATTTAGGCAGAAACTGCTGACTCTTTCCCAGAAGTCGACGAAAATTTTCGTGAATAATCGCCTCCGCCAACAAGCGCATATAAAATTTTATTTCTGTTATTCTTTTTCGTGAGCAAAATTTCCCTGTTCGCCGATGACATCATCCTTCACTCAAGAGATGAGAGGGTATTAAGTAATTTCTTTCTTTATGGGAATTTCTGTCTGCGCCTTCCTCGCTCCTTTAATTATGTATTAAATGAATCTACTTGAGACGAAACCGTGGTAAAAAAAGGTCCGAATGCTTTTTTGAGAGCTGGTTTTGTGGAGGGAATTCTCATGCTTGCGGCTTTGGGCATATCCAATCCAATTACCAGACTTCTTTTAGCCCCATATATACTAGAGTTTGAGGCACAAACGAGGGTGTGACTGAATGGCCTGTAAAATATGTGGCTTTTTGACACTAATATTTATTTTTAACTTATCTGAAAAGCAGAGTTTTATGTTTTTTTCAAAAAAATATAAATAAAATTTAAAAAAAAGACTGCATTTCTTTCTGTTTTTTTCTTAATATTTTAATAGTTTTACAGTTTGAAAGAAGTTAGTTTTGAATTTTGTAACTTACGAGAGGTATTTTTAAACATTTATTTGGAAAGGTAAAAGTTTTTACACAGAAAATTAGTTTTTGTTTTAATTTACTTTTTTACTTCAGATATTCAAAATTTTAATCTGAAGATTTTTCGCGTCATTTGTTCTATTATAACTAAGGGAGGAAATGAGCAATTGCACTTATTGAAAAAGAATCCCCTGTTTATTTCCTCGCTCGCTCCGCATCTTGGCAGAAATGAGCATCTGATGAATTTATTTTCCCCCTATATAGCTGCTCGCACACTGAGAGAGCGTCTTTTATTTTATCCTTTAACTGGTGAATGAAAAACAAATTATAATAACAGTTGGAGAAGCAATTTCTCTTTTTATGGCGAGCGAGACAGATGCAAGACGACGCAATCCATTATTTTGTCAAATGATACTCTCTTTTATATTAGTGAGAGAGCAAAGCGGAGATGCAAAAAGTAGGCGTAAATCTTGAATATTAAAGCAGCTGTGTGTATTTATTTTCATTCCACAGCGGCGACGGCGGTGGCAGCCTCAGAGTGTATGTAAAACGCGTGTATAATATAATACAAATCCTGCACCATCCGCGAGCAAGAGCAGCCCTTTCAGACACACACATACGCATTTATACACGGCGCGAGAAACGGCGAAAGCAGGATATGGCTTAAAATCTTTTTTACGTCTTCTTTACCCTTTTCCACGCTCAGCACTCACTTTTATACATCGGCACATATGGTCCTCACGTGACCGCGGCTGCTAATGCCTATTATTTAAAGATGTGACTTTTCTTAGAAATATTAATATTCAGAAATTATAACAAAGGTTGCACAATTTTAGGGTTTTCTTGTATTGTACCTACAAATTAAGTATAAAGTAATAAAAAAAAAATATTATTATTAATTATATTTAAAATGTATAAGTTTATAAATTCAAAATGTATATTTATTTTTATACTTTTTTTTTAAATTTTAATTAAATAATAATGATATTTATTTTTAAATGCAAAATGCCATCTTTATTTATGGACTTTAAAATTTTGAAAATTTTATAACTTTTATATCAAATTTTTATATATAAATTTTTGTTCTTTCTCAAAATTTAATCTGTGAATTAAAGAATGACACCATCAATTTTTCCATCATTTAATCTTTTAATAATTGAATTAAGTAGTAAAGTAATACCTTAACATGAGAATATTTATTTAAAGAGGCTATCAACTTGTCCACCGTGATTTGATTTTCTGCAAATTATCTAAAATATTAAACCTTATAATTTTTACCAGTAACTGAATTTTTTAAGGTTTCCCTTCTTTCTCTCTCACCAAACTCAAACAAGCATTGTTCGGTAAAATATTCGGCATATCGAATCAAAATTTACATACGAGCCTCCGGGCGGGGGAAATTGAATATAAAAGAATGGATAAAAGTTAAATAAGCCGGGCCGACGGCGGCAACTCTTTTGCATACACGCGGATCGCGCGGCTGCAGCCTCTTTTTATTAATTTCCCAGCGGCAGCAGCAGAGCAACAATCATCAAATGTATGCATTTTGGATTTTTGTGGCAGCACAAATTTATTGCCCACCCTGTCTAGCGGGCATTAGCCGCATGTGCCGCGGCTTTTCATCCAAAGGGTTGCAGTTGTGCTGCTTCTTTTTCATTGGAAACGGTCGTGAGCAGGGGTCCTGTTACTTTCTAAGAGCTTATGTGCTCTGAAAGCGGGCAGATGCATGCAAAATTTCGCCACTGGGAAAAATAAAATTCTCTGTTTGGCATCTGTTTTATTGCCCGTAGGTTTTTTGCTCGCTTTGACAGGGCTGGCAATTTTTTGCAACTTGCGAATAATAAAAATTTAATTCCGTACAAAAAATTATTATCTGCATAATTGAATATATAGGACGTTGGGTATAATAAATTTTTTATTTCTTTTGCTCTCTATATAGACAAACAAAGGATTCCGAGTAAAAGTTTTTTAGGGTCTGTACGAGAGCAGCAATATGGTGTAAATTCGCACCATGTGTGTTGCTGCTTTACACCATCACCCCGTTGACGGTTTGCAAGTTTCAAATAACAAAATGAATTTGCGTCTTTCCATCATAATTGTTTATTTCCTTTGCCAGCCTTTCAGCAAGAGTGACAGTGCCGAGCAAGGAAAATATACAAAAGCGCGAAATTCAACACAATTCGAGGCCCAAAAGGAAGCAGCCCATCGCGAATCCACAGCAAAGCAGAGCCGAAAATGTCCTTTGCTGTGCAGGCTTTTCCCAAGCTGAATTGCTTCAAGTTGAAAAATAATCAAACACGATTGAGAAATTTAAAAATTGAGGTTGGAGTGAAAATTAAACAATAATATGGTATATTGATTGATTCGTATAAATATTTTTTCTTAAATTGAAGAAATTAATTTTTTAAAATTTTATATAATAATTTTAAAAGTACCAATAAAAATTCAATTCAATTCAATAAAAGTTTTAAGTATTGTAAATTACCCTTTTCAAGCACAATTTTCTTGTCTTTAAAGGAAATGCTTTTCAAGAATGTATAAAAACGAGTCAACACTGATATTTAGGTCTCCATTTAAATTTTATTTATCATGCTCATTTATTTTAAATTGTAACTATTGTGGATATTATATTGAAATTTGGGATTTGATAATTTTAGACAATTATAGTAATCAATTAAAAATAAATGTATAATTAAAACAACTGCTTTTTTGTAAATTTATCATTTTTTGTGCTAAAGAATGTAAAAAAAAAGTTATTGAAAATTGAATTCAGAGTTGAAATATCTTCTAAATTTATGTATGGACTCCTAAAATCTACAAATTAAATTTCAGGAATGAAAGTTTATAATAAAAAGTGATAAATTATGTGTTTTAATATGGGAAACGCTGTATGGCAGCGCCCACTCGAGAAATTTTTGGGCATGTTTGGCAAAGCCACAGATATAATTTAGCTGCGGCGTAAAATATTTGCAAATGTCCCATAATTGTGGGGACCATTCGTTTAAAAAGATCTGCGACGAGCGGCAAACCTGAAATGTGAGCTAATATGAGAGGACAAGCAGCATCACCCAGGGAGAGAGACGAGGTTCTGTGTATAATTTGTGGCCGTTGTAGCCGCAGCGCGTCGCGGTACAGCATTAATTTTTACAAAAATTATTCCGCCGCTCTAAATCATCTCGGCGCGCGGCGAGAATTATTTTTTTTATATACACACACCCAAAAATGTTTTGGCGTGTTACATGTTAGAAATAAACAAAAAGTAGTCGCGCACCGAGTGCCCTGCTCTCCAAATGAATGGCACAAGCGCAGGATATCTGGACGCAATGTCAGAAAATTATAATACAAATATTTTATTTTTTTAAGAGCACTTATTCAAATATCAAACATAGACGCCCTGAGTGTTTTTAGCATATCCGCGCGTGTAAAAACGCCAACGAGATGTGTCGCAAAACCGGCGAAACTTTTGAGCTCGCTGCTTTTAGACTTGTACTAATTTGCAAGTTTTTCGAATTTATCCTCGACAATGGCGAAAGATTGTTTTCAAACTGTCGTTTCGTGCTTGTAGTGTGTGTGTGAACGGGCAAGAGTTTGCAATTAATTATATGGGAGTGTTTGTAAATTATTTTGCACTCAGCCCGGTTTTTCCATCAACATCGTGTATAGAGTTTGCTGAAAATGTACACTGCTTAAATTATGTTTTTTATATATTTAATTTCAAAATTGCCAGAGGGTTACAAAAGGTCTATTATTAAATTTATGATTTGATTAATGTAATTAATCAAACATAAAATTTCATTGCTGGTAAAATCAATATTACGATAAAATTTTAATAATTAAAAAGGAAAAATTAATGAAATTAAATTATTGACGTTAATTCAAAATCCAAGCCTTGGTGGAATTTAAAGGGACAAGATATATACGTGTTTCAGATTTTTAGAAAATCATGAGATAACTTAAGATAATTTTAATAAAATAGCACCTTTTTTTAGTCAAACCGTGTGTTTTTTTTTTTATGAAATTGAGAGTATTTCAAATCCAAAATTTCAGGGCACCGATTCTAAAACTCTATAGACAAATGATTAATTTAACTTTTTGTCCCTAATCTCTATTTTTTTCTGAGACATCCCATAAACGATTTGAATAACCAGGTTGATTTTTTCTGTTAATTTTAAGCTGCGAGCATGTTCATTAAATTCGTTGTTAGTTGTGGTCAGTTTTTGCTACACATATATAATTCTGCTTATTCCTCTCGCGGCGGCACTTGCTGAGCAATGCTCAATCCCGACGGTTTTCTTAATTGCTTTTGCAATCAAATAAGAGGCAGCCCCATCAAGAAAATTCCCTGATGTTGATGAATTACAGTTAAAATTCCATTAAAGTGGTTATTTTCGTCGGAAAACATGCCATCAGAAGTGAATTTGCGCGCCGGTTGACCTCAGCATCTCATGAGAGAGTGTGTATAATTATATTTCGGTTCGCCAGAAATGCTCGCCCTGACCAAAGAGAGAAGAGAATTTTCGCAAAAGCCTATAATTAGGAAATGAGGCTATTATTTTACGTCGGAACCGACTTCTTTTTTCATGCAAACGTGCAGAAAAATACCCGAGAGAGCAGAAAAAGATGAATTGAAAAAAAGAGGTTAATACCCAGTGTGGGCTCGTTTAATTATTTCTGAATCGGCGTGAGAGTTTGTGCGGAATATTAAGATTTTCATCTCGAACACAAAGGGCACGGCGCTATTTTTATTTTCTGCACCACATATATTCAGTTTTACCCGCAGAGAGAGCTTAATTTTTATCTCTCCTGTCGTGAGTGCTGTGCATTATTATATTGAAGCAGAGGAGAAATGTGCAAAATCACCTCAATAGGGGAGCGCGTAAAATAAGTGTTTTATGATTAAGGGAACCGGTTTCGCGCGCGGATATATCTGAAGAAAAGAATCAGCACAAAAATCGGCTTGACATTGCACAGAGCAGCTTTTCTCTTTTCTTTCAATGGTAGAGAATATTTTATTTATTTTTTAGCGGTTCCTGCCGCTGACTAAAAATAATAATAAAAAATCTCATACTGTTTTCATGATTATGTACGACGTAAGGCTTTCCTTGTTGAAAAGCGGGAAATCCCTTTCTTTATTTGCTTGTTTGTGTGCGTTTGAGTTTGTGATTTGATTATTTTCACAAAAGTACGTGTGTCCGTTTTGCCAAAGTGAACAACAAAAGGGCAAAGCTGAAGAGCAGCTGCTGTTAAATTTTGCACACGATTGTAATTTTTTAAACTAAAATCGTAAATTTAAAATTAAATTTGCCTAATTAATAAATTAATATTATTGTTGTTGTTTATTTGCCCAAATTGTTTATTATTATTATATTTTTTTATTATAATACTATTATAAATAATTATATATCATAATAATTTAGAAGTTAAAAAAAAGTATATTCAATTAACAATAAAAATTTACACTAAAAAAATTTTAAGTTTTTTAAAAAAACAAATTGTTGTCCGAAATCAATCTTGTTATATAAGAAGTCCAGAAAGTGAACACATGAATAGTTGCCCTCCATTTGTACCTAAAATGTATTTCAATAATTAAACAATATTTCGTTATATATTATTCTAAATGAAATTATAAAATCCCCTCTTGTGTTGGTTGAAAAGGGCCGAAAATAAGATGAACAGAAACATATCAGGCGCATGTTTAATTGGCTACATTTTATTATTTATTTATTTGCTTCACTTCAAATTTCATTTTTAATGACCTGCGATCTAAAAATGTCTCCTGCAGCAACTGACAAAATATTGCGGCTGATTTAAGATCTCTTTTCTCCCTTGTCAGGCTTAATTAAGTTAACGCACCTTGAGGCGCAATGAAAAGATTTATGGGAGGTGCCCACACATTAAACGCGGAGAGCGCGCGGCAGTTCCCTTTTTGAGGAAATGCGTGAGCAAGTGTTTGTTTTTTTATTGTTCCCCAAAGATAAATAGCACCTGCCGCGCGTCCACGGCTGCTGCCGCTGCTTTTCGACTCATTCCGACTAAATTGTCTATAATTCAGGCTGAGTTATGCCCAGCCTAGCGTGACTCCTAACTTGCATGTGATGGCAGTGGAAGGTGTGAAAATTCCTTACGCCTGTCACCCGTTTATTTATACCGAATTAAGTTATCACGAAGGAAAGGGACCGCGGCGAAATAAGCGGCAGATATCATTAGATTTTGGGGGAAACGGAAGTGTTTTTTAATACGGAACTTTGATTTCTGGGAAATGTGCTGGTACGACAAAAGAGTCCGTGCATTGTTTGACCTCATATCGGACCTCATGCAGGTCTACTTTAAGAGTTGCAAAGGAAATAACTAAATAGAATAAAGGGGTATTTTAAGCAGCTTTGACAATTTTAACTTTTTAAAAGCCTTTTAAATATTTCTGTTGATAAAATGGGAAAAAGTGCCACCAAAACTGTTTCAGACCCTGTTGTTTCCAAAGTTTTAAATTATTCTTCTCAAATAATTTAATTTGCGCTTACTTACAAGAAATAATTTTAAAATAAAATCGTAGGGCTTAAATTAAATCGAGAAATTAGACTCTTTCTATAATAGTTACTTTACTTTGTCCTGTAAAAATTGATAACAAGCATTTTGGCAAAGGCTTTATTTTCAATTTAGTTAGTTCAGTCATTTCAATTTTCAATTTTTTTTATTTGGATATTAAAAATGTATTAATTATGCTTTTTTTTAAATTTTCTAAGCCAAATTTTTGTTGAAAAATGATTGGGGCGCGTTTATTTGTGTTCAGCGGACCGTCAGCAGGTCTTTATTGTTTGTGGTGACAGTGAAAATCGCAGCACATGCATATTTTAGCGAGAAGCTCATGAGCCAAACGAAAGCTGGCAGCGAAAGGGGCAAATTTCTTCCCATAATATATCTGAACTGACAATAAAGTTGCAACCAACAATTCATCTGTGTCAAAGACACGCCAGTCGGCACGCTTGACACTCCCTTTTCGTGTAGTAATTATTTCTCAGAGACACATCACACCCTCGAGGGATGCTGCTGGCTGATGTGGTTGACCCAGACAGCAGCACCAGGCAAATTGTGCGCACGCGGCGCGGCTCTCTGATGATGTTAATGGTGGGCGAAGAGACATGATAAGCAATCCTGTTAGACAAGAGCTCTCAACCACCGCCACACACGGCTAATTATTAATAATATATATGTAAAAGCAGCAGCCGCCGCCACGCAACCCGCCACGATCATCATTATTAACAATTTCATGTGAGGCTGCCAATTGCAAACAGAGAGGCTCCGATCGCGACATTTGCACTTTGTCATCGGCGCACTTGACAAATGCATAAATTTCTGGAAACTTTGATTTGTCGACGGCATGCAAAAGACAGCCAGTGAAACTGAACAGCCTGAAATTTAAATTGATTATTACATATTATAGGTGCCAAAAAAATTTGGAGTAACTTTCAGCACAAAGAAATATATTATCATTTGTTAAAACCTTTTGAGCTTCCATGTTTTTTTGACAAAAATAAACAATGTTTTTAATAAATTCAATAAATTAAAGAGAATTTAACTTGTGCAAGACATTTCTATTATAAGAAAAGGCGTAACAAGCAATTTTTAATTGAAATAAAAAATTAAAATGTTATATATTAACTTGTGGATGTACTCAAGCCCTTCCCTCGTTTCACTGGAGTGCTCCACTTTCATGAATATTTTCTCAAATATCATTTCATCATTTTTATATATAAATTTTTATAAATTTAAAAATTTTTAATTTTAATTTATCACTTTTTAAAAATATTGAAAATGAAGATTACTGATAATTAAAAACATATTATTTAAATAAAAATTTAAATTATTATTTTTAAAAATAGAGTTTATTTAAATAATAATATAATGTATTAAAAATTGTTTTTTTTTTTAATAAAACAAAATATATTAAATTTTAAGTTAAAACTACAACAGAAATAGCAGCGTACCAAAATCAATCAAAAGCAAACCCGACCTTTGTATTTCGCGCCAAAAATGTGGGTGCCCCTCCTAACCTGCCTTCTCCTCTCCTATTTCCCTGGGTATTGCCCTGGGTCAATTTCAATCAGCTGGCGTCTGGAGGAGTGGCGGGAACGTCCAAGGCAGTGCTTGTTATTTTTGTTTGTGCCAAAGTTGATGTTTTTACCCACACGAGAAAGATCTTTCCAAAATTATTCGCAAAAAATGCATTCTGCGAGTCATCCAGGACGCGGGAATCACCGAGTTGAGGTCAGGGTCAATCGCAGAGGCCGCAGAAGGTATGCAAAATTTCCCTGATTGATTTCCGTATAATTTTTTGCTTGCGAAGTGAGATGAATGACTTTTCCGTTTGAATAAGTATAAAAAGAAAAAAATACTTGAAGTTGAGTTATGTATGTGGTTCAATTATCTCGAAATGACGTGTTTGCCATTCTAGAGTGATTCGCCAAGTTTTTTTCCCGGCGAGATAGATATTGACCTTAAAAGCGTCTCTCGCGCGATCAAGATCACGAGTGCACTCAAATTATCAGACGGAGAACAACAGTTAAATAAATAATTGATTGATTTTTAAATGAGATTCGCTCGGTTCGTGTGCATTATTAGTTGTGCGGACCGAGCATCTCACGAAGAGCCGCTTTTCCCGACACAGATCACGACATCGTTTCTCCAGACTTCTTTGCTTTTTGTGTTGAAAAAGCAAATAATTCTGTACGAGAGAGAGATCAGCCTGATTCCATTATTATTTACGATAATTTCACATGCAAATTGACGAGGTGAAAATAACCGTCAATTTACAAAAGGGTATTATTTATTTTTTAATCAAAGAATAAGTGATAAGTGTGCCTCGTCTCTCAGCTGTGAAATTAAAGCACGAGTGGGGGTTGCGGAGGTTAAGTGCCGCTAATAATGAGTGTGGCGCACCCCTCTAATGCACTTACCCCGGAGAGATAATAAAGAAAAAGAAGAGCGAGGACAGGTGCCGGACCGACAGAAATTTCCATCTACACTTTTAACCCTGAGGCGCGCGACACGTGCCTTCCGGGGAAAACAACCCCAATAAACAAAACCACAGACTTTGTCAACCATCAGCGTTGGTTTGACTTTGTCGATCGTAAATAACACGCCGCACTTCATTTTTCAACGGAACACACACGCGCTTTTAAGGTTTATTTTGTTTCAGCCTATTTAAAATAATTATTGAGATTTTTCAAGCATTTTTCCCCACATAAGCTTATTATTTTTATTGGTAATTCGTTTGTCTTAATTATTACAAAAATGTATACTTTGGGAGGAAAACGAAAGATGAAATTGGTATAGAAAATTAATATAAGAATTATGGGAACAAAAACTTACTCATAACCGAGGCTCACTGATTCGGATCTTTTAGATGTAAAAATTTTTAGCAAAATTCTTGCTTGTGGTGGTGCTGTTTAGTCCAACAATACCTTTTTCTCAATCAAATTTTTTTTCAATTGATTGTAAACAATTTAATATAAGAAATGGACAAATGTGGACAAATAAACAAAAGTATTGATAAAGATTTTGCTAAAATTCAGAGATAAAAAAGATACCAACCGTCTCACCGACCTTGTTAGCAAAAATAATTTCTCTATGGTCACAATTTGTTTCTAGGACGAGACAGTTTTTCAAAAAGATATTTATTTTATTATCTTTTAAATCCACATTTTTCATATCGTATTTAGTGTGAATTTAAAATTATGAATGTAAAGTTTTGATATTCAATGAATGGTATATAGTTTAATGAAATCTATTTCAATGAACAAAAAAAGATATTGTATCTTTTGAGAAAAAATTAACAAATTATTTATTTTCTCCAATCTGCATAAACATAATTTTTATTAGAAGAGAAAATTTATGTTAATTCCTGAGTACGATTAGAAATTTTCTAATTTTTATTCATCTAGACTATGATAAATTAACTAATGTTACTTCCTTAATTACATTCATTTTAATATAAACAATTAATATTCCTCTGAACTGCTCAATTTCTGTTTCAAAATTTCCCTATGTTTCGCGCTTTTTATTTTGCTCGTCAAAGTTGAAAATTATTGCTTTTCATGTTATTAATAGTGTCACTCAACGCTAAACCACGCAACTAACCCACTCAGCAACTTTAGTTTTAAAACGCTCTGATTTTATTGATCACATTAGAAACGACGCCAGATAGTGTCACATTTTTAAGCATTTGAAATGAAAAAATAGTCTTCTCCTGCCTTTTCCGGCGGCAATCGGCAGCAATAAAATATTGGCGGCTCACATTTCTTCCTCCGTCTCGGCAATAAAATAAAATATAAATAGCAGATAAAGGACCTCCTGCAGTGCCAGTTTGATAGATGGTCAGAGATCGGCAACAAGGGTATCAACAGCCGAAATCTCATCACCGCAGCAACTTTCGAGAAAATCACCTGGCAAAAATAATATAGATTCTTCCTTTTTTTATTAATTTCTCAAAAAATATCCCCTTTCCGTGAGCACAAAGGATGGTTTTAGCAATTTCAAGAGGGGTTAAATTTTAACCCACCCTTTTCAATGAACGCGCAGATAATAAATCAATGCGGGGAGATGCCAACGCATGCGAGTGCTGGGAAAAGAGGGGTGCCTCTGATTTTTTCCCAATACTAATTTCCACATTAATGATAAGAGTTGCCAGAGCAAAGCGTGGATTCCTTTTTTACACCAACAAACATATATATACGGCAGATAAAAAATATAAATTGCTCGGTCGTGAATCGTTTATTAATATTTCACTCACATCTGGCAGAAAAAACTCGCAGCTGAATTTCCTCCTTTCTGATTAAATGATTAAAATATCAGATAAAAAGTGGAAATCGTTCCGAATTTGCCGATTTCTGTGAGAAACTTATTAAAATTGATAAAGCACCAAAAAATAATCTTAATTCAAATCAAGCTTTTTTATTATAAATCCGAGTGTGGTGTAAAAGTCATTATAAAAATACAGCAGCAGTTTTTCCTCGTGTCTTGGTTGTTATTATTATTTCGGTTTAATCGTGTTTTGATCTGAAATGAAAAGCCGCTGCTTCTGACGCAAGCAGTGGAGAGACGATGATAATTTAGCTTTGTGAGTAAGCAGGAGTAAAAATCATTTATCAAGTTTACATTAAGTAAGAGATTTTGAGCTACGATTACGAGCGGCTGGAGATCTGCTGTGTTTTTGTACAAATTTCACCAGGTGGCCTTCATAAATATTGTTGGCTTTTCGAGCCGCGGTTAATTAAAGAGGGAGAGAGAGAACAGAAATATTTAATCTCATCCATCGTTGTAATGAAAAAAAGCCAGACGGAGCTTTAAGTGTCCATATAAAAATAAGAACATATAATATTTTTTTTTATTAATACAACAAAAATTAAATTAAACTGACTGAACTTTGAATGAAAATGTGTCTATTATTTTAAATAACTTAGCATATTATTTTTTTTTCGATAATTGAGATCTGTGATTTTCTAATTTTTCTATTTTCAACTGAAGTGCGGATGCCAGTTTGGTCGCAGATTTGATTATTCACTCATTGAACCGTGACGTAAATTCGACGCACAATGGAATCAGCACGCGCGAAATGCAGACCGGCCGAACAAAACAAAAAATATATCGAACGACGCTGCAAAAAAGTCGCGCCGCGCGGCGTCCAACAGCTCACCTGATTGGACAAACAATGGGCTCATTAATTAACGGCGAGAGATGTCGTGCGCGACGTTTGCGCATTTTCAAAGAAATCATTTGAACGAATAAATTACACTATGCGTGCATTTGCAGGTTCTCTTCATTAACACTCATTCTCGCGGCTTGAATTCCATCTCGTGAATAATACAAGTAATTAAAAGCAGTCGCCGCGCGTATTCGTATTATATAATTTTATTTATAATGTTCCGATCGTAATTTTTGCAACGCGCATCTCGTGTATTAAATGTATCCATTGTTCTCTTGGCGCGAGGGGCTCGCGGTATTATTCAAATTTGGATTTGTAATTATGATCTCGGTGTGCGTAATTGTAACAACGTCATTACGACTAGTGTAATTTGCACCAAGGTTCTCATTATGTGTTATTTTTCGTGTAAAAATTAGCCTTGCGAATGCTAATTCAAATTTTTATCTTCAATGCAGAGAGGGGTTAAATAATGAATTTCAAGAACAAAAATTAAGTTTTGGTGTTTATTTTATTTTCTCATCTTTTTGTATTTTTACACAAATTTTAGCAGTTCGTTTAATTTATAAAAAATAATTACTATTTATTTATTTATTTATTCTCCATTCAGATACAATGAAATATACAATATATTTATATTTATATTATTTACTCCACATTTGGATTATATTTTGATATACTCATTAAAAATAAAATAAAATAATGCAGTTATATCACATTAGCATAGATAATTGTGTTAACTCATTATAATTATAAATTCAAAACCCTCAAGCTATTTTTCAGATTGAAATATTTGATTAATTAATAAAAATTAAAATGCAAAAAATTTAATAAATAAAAACTATTAATTATTGTTGCTGTTTATTTGTACATTTGTTTCTTCAAATCGTTAGCAGTCAAATTTTGAAATCAATTTATTTGAAGTGATTTGAAGAAGGAATTGTTAAACAAAACCAACATTATATGTATAGTAAGAATTTTGCTAAAACTTCCGAGGTGGTGTTTGAAATTATGGGATTTTTGCCACAAATTTCCAAACCAAAGATGAATCCTATATCAGTGCAAACACATCAGCCGAGGAAAGCAGATTTACTTGATATTTATGCGTGATGGGATGAGGAATGTCTCGTTGTCTCTGGTGTGTGAAGCGAGCGACGAGTGTGTGCGTCCTGCTGTCATCCGTCTTTATACCTTCGGTCGTCTTCTTCTTCGCAGATACAATCCGCGTGTGTATTTTCATAATAAGCCGAGCTGTTATTATCCTATTGTTTCAGGCGCCTCTCAATCATCATTCAAAACACTTGATGCCCCAGCTTATATTGAAAACAAGCGTGCGTTTTACTTTTTCATGTGCGCACATCTCGTCAAAAGCGTCGTTACTTGTAAAAAAATATAAGAAGAAAGAAACGACGACTCTTTTTTAGAAATATATACCTTGGCGCTCTTTCTTTTCACGCATCAGCAGGGTGTGGGTCCAGCTGGCTGACGTTTTTTCCATGCTTTTCTTGAGAGATTTCGGTGATGGATTATCGAGAATTTATCTTCTCTCTTTTGAGCCGGTATGCCACACAGCGCGCCGCGTCGTGACACGATCGGCGAAAAGCGTGAATAGAACGAGGGCACCGCGTAAAACCTGAGATTGCCGGCAATTTAATGAGCCTATTAAATGGCAGTTAATTTGGATGTAATGAAAGTAAATTATCAATTAATTACCTCAAATAATTGAGGTAAAATCCGTAAAACTTTAACGGATTTTGTGCAGAAAATAAAATAAATAGTTAAATTTGCGGAATTTAATTTTTTTTCTTTTTTAAATGCAAAAAAACTCATTTCCTTTACGTTTATGAATTTATTTCCAGAGGCAATTTATGTTTAAATAAGAAAAAATTTAAGGATTGCAATTTTTTTTTGTTAAAGTATTAAAACTAACCAGCAATCAACCCTTCTAGGTGGCCCCGGAGTGCTGCTGACTGCGCCATCAATTACCATTTGGCAGCGACAAGCGCGGCGAGAAATGTAAGTAAAATTCCTCTTTTTTACACCAACTTGTTGAATGGCTCGTATTTTATCTCGAGCGGATCCTTCCCAGAATCGTTAAAGCGGAGAGGCAATCAGCAGCTGCGGCGAGAAAATGCCAAAAATCCGCGCCGTCCGATTTTTATTTTTTCGACAGATTTCAGGCGTAAATTCGGCGTGTAACGAGAGAGGAATTTTTGGCGACCTATGTTCACGCGTGGAGAAATTCTGCACCTAATTTGGTCCGAAACGTGAATAAATTTAATTACTTTACGATCATGAGCAGCGTGCGCGCGGCTTGGAAATATATCGCAGAGCTGCCGTTCAAATATGCTGTTGACCCTGTGACCTTATAAAATATACTTTGCTGTTAGTTTTATGAGCTCTTTAGTCTACCGAAGCAGTAGTTGGCTGAACCGTAGTGCATGAAAAATCATTGCTCGCCGCGCGTAGAATGACGGCTTATTACTTTTAACGCGGGGCGTAAATAAATTTCACGTTTTTCGGTGGGTGTGCGCGCAGCTTTATATATGTTTTTTTTCCTCGCTGCGCTGCAAAAGTAGCGGATCCTGCGAACCAGAGGGGCCCTGAACCTTTTTTAACTTGCCTCGCTCAGCGACTAACTAACTAACTGGGATTATTTATGTTGAGTCGATCAGACTGGGTCAAAAATGATTTATGAATAAAGATGAGTCCGGCCAGCTTTTACCAACGAGTGTCAGTCTTCTGGATGACGATTGACTTCTGCTGTATAATTATAACACTTTTCCGTTCAAAATGTTGGTTTATCGGCACGACTCAATCTCCAAGTTTCTCCATTAGGCGCTTAAAAGCTGCGAAAGAGGCAAAACACGGTTTATAAAGGAAATTAGTCTAAGTTGCCACACTTTGAGAGATTGAAAGAAAATCTTCTTGTAAAATTTAAAAGAAAAAAATGCTAGACTGTTCTAGCAGGAAAAATTTAAATTTTAAAATAACGTTCAATGTCAGATGACTTCAGTACGTTGATTAAACTATTTTGATTTTTTATGTTCATAATAGCTTTTAATGAAATTTCGCAACATATTTTGTGGTAAAATTTTGGAAACGAAAGCTTGAAACAAAGTTGGTTGTATTTTTTTTTTTTTTTTATTAAAATTTTTGCTATTTTTGTAGATTTAAATAAATTTTCATAAATTAAAGAAAAATTCATTAATAACAAATTTTTAATTTACAATAAATATTCAAGGAAGTAAACTACTTAAAATGGAAAATTCAAATATTATACAACTTATATTACATTAATTTAAATAAAAAATTATGTTTTATAATTTTTTTTTTGTTCTTTCATGCAAAATATCTATGATTTTAGAGTGAAATTTTAGTTCATTTTTTAGAATATAATAAAAAAATTATTTTTATTAATTATATTTTAGCAATGGTCTTTGATTTTGTTTGAAGAAGTTGACACTAGGTTGTCAATTTATTCAAATTTTTATGTATATAATCGCATTATAAAAAATGTTTTATACTGTTTAAAATTGCATTTTGAGTTTTGGTACTATTTTTTGATATTTATTTCGTGATGTACATTTTCATATACCTTTTCAGAATGCATTAGACCATTTTTCAAATCAGTTATTTAACATAATCTTACTTTAGCTCGTCCTGGTCGCCTAACAGGGCTCTCTTTATACCAATTTGAATTTCCGCTCTCGCCGAGCACATGGCAATGATATTATGTCAATACGCCCCTTTTTATGAATTCATATACTCAGAGAGTCACTCACTCACTCGCAGTCGGGTCATGACTAATGCAAATAATGCTAAAAAGCATACCGAGCGAAGCTCTACGCCTATATATTGAGCTCGGCCGAGAGCTCAATCAAGATAAGTCGCCTTTTAAGCGCAAAACTCGCCTGAAAGGGTCAAATTCTCTACAAAAGGAAACTTTTATGCTAATGCTCGAAAATTCGTCTGCCATATAAACGAGGCTGTAAACAAGAGAGTGAATAGGAATGCGCTTATTTAGGTTAAACAGGCTTTTATCTGCGTTTACGACGCGATTATCGGAACTCCATTCCATTTGGCACTCTGACGCAAAAAACGGCCAAGTGCAAAAATATCTCCCATTGAAATCTCCCAGAAAACCATATCGAGTCAAAAGTCGTGTTTTGCACGCCGAACCAGCAGACACGCTCGGAGTAAAAATAGATATAAATTTATTTTTATTTTTTCCAGGTTTGTTTGTAAAATTTTATCATCGCCGTCCTTGTTTCGAAATGCGCGATAAAAGCCATAATAAAACGAATTATGTCACTGCTTTGTAAACTAAAAGTTTTCTAGCAAATATTGTTGCTTTTTAATGCGTTGCGAAATCGATTAGCCGCGACAAAATCGAGTGCTTTTGTTTCCCTTCCAGCGAATTCGTGCCCACGGAGAGAGATAAATTTTGCTTGTTGAATAATACCGCCTCGGAATAAATAATAATCCTCTATGCCGCGAGCTGCAGGAGGTCTGAAGAAGTCGGCTTGACATTCTTTTTCATCACACCTAAATATACGTCGTAGAATTTTGTCATTCACTGCTCAAAAGCTCAAGGCACGCCATCCCACTGCCTGAATGTATAAAAAAAACACACAGTCGTCGTGTAGCGGAATGCAGCGAAAATATAACATAAATAATTCGCAACTCATTCTCCTCGCTTGTATTATAAAAATGCCCTAGATTCGGTTCGGCCGGTTCAATAGACGCCCAAATTTTCACTCAAAATAAATTCATTTTATTATTTTCCTCGTATATGTTCGACAGCCACGCCCATGTCGGCGTTGACGAAATTTCCAAAAGAAAATGATTTCAATTTCCGTTTCAGATTTTATCTCGAGCTGATTTTTTTTTACGTTTTAAAAGCTCCGTTCTTATTATTTGAAAAGTCGTTTAATACACATTTCGCTGCGAAAGCAGTCAGTCCGTTGACTTTTCGGGGCGTGCGGGCGACGGCTCGTAACTCGCCCAGTCAGTCACTCAAAAGGTGCTGCGGTTTTTAATTTACGTTTCCACTAATGTTCTGATGTAATATTTCGATAACATCAACAGCCGCCTGTGTGTTATATTGATGGTGAAACGAAAATTGCAAAATAGGTCGAAATGTAAAATGCATGATTTAACTTTTTTCGCTCCAACCGGCAGCCGCGAAAATTGCAAGTCACCGAAATTCTTTCACCAGCACGGCAATTTCATATTTAAATTTTTTTACTTTCAAAAATAATAAAAACATATTAATAAATAATTTATCAATTGATTGATTGATACTTTGGTGTGAAACTAGTAATTATTTAATTAAATTTTCAAGAATTTTAACAAAAACTTTCGGTGCAAACCAGTTTGAAGCATAATTTGATTAACACTTTGGTTCCACGTAAGGGACCGACGAGGCATTTATTTTAAAAATACTGGCGAATTCATCGCGCAATTACGATAATTTTTCGCCGGGTCACATAAATATTCACAAGGGAAAATATTCGTTGCGACAGCTTGTACATGGTGAAACGGATATTTTTGCTGGAACACCAGATTCAGTCGATTCGGCTCAGCCGGCCGATCAATCAAGCAATTTGCGCGTCTCGTTGCAGAAAGAGCAGAGAGACGGGGCGGCAGCAGGTTTCCTCAATTCTGCGAGACCTTGGCCGCTCGGATCATATTTCATGTAAATCGCGCGTATGCAAAATAGTTGAAAAATCTCTTCTGCGCCGCGCGCACTTACACATACATACGCATTCATATTGGAATGATAATCCTTCTTGAAAGTAACCAACGACGTTTTACATCCAGAGCTGAAATTTCCATAAAGCCAAATGGTGAAATAGTGTGTGCGTATCTTTCCTCCTTGATGTCTTTTACGTGTGCGGCTCCAACAGATGGCCAAAAGAATGATAAGTGTTTAATTAATGCTAAAATTAAAAATTTTAAAGAAAAAGAGTCTGCATAGTGTCAAAATATTAGAAATTATAAGAGGTATACATAAAAGTTATTGATGAATAGAACCGGTCAAAAAATTATAAATGTGAATTTTAAATTAATTATTCCTTAATCAGTTGATTATTTCCGTCTGAAAATGTTTTTAATGAAGTTGCTGAATTTAAAATAAAATTTTATTTTATTTTTATTTAACAATTTTCAACTAAATTTGTTTAGAGGCTAAATAAAAAATTCAATAAGTAATGGATTTTTTTTCACGTAGCTATAAAATCTGCTGCGAGTGCCGAGTATTGAGAGTTGAATTATGCTTAAAATTTAAATTTTTTTTTTAAATGATTAAAAAATTATAATGTTTGTTATGTTCTTTTAAAACACCAGAAACTGGTAAAAACAGTTTAAATTTCAGACTTTCGATTTAAAATTTGTGTTCTAATGGAGGAAAAGTAGTTCCGTTTTAAAAAACAAATCTCAAAATTAGAAATAATTTGAAGCATACGTCATTTATTTGGCGCTAGTGTCTTAGAAACTTATTTTATCTCTCGGTTTTTATATTTCATTATATTATATGTACTTTTTCACGCACAATTTCATTTTGAAATCAAATTGGAATATCGTAAGGAATGAGTAAACACAATCAGCATATTAAATAACCCTTCTGCAATTAAAAGTTTACTGCCGCGTGGTGGACGTTTTAACGATTCCCATTACCGCGGCTATTTATTAATAACGCCTAATTTAATTACGCCGAAGAGTGCGAGAGAGAAGAGCTAACTAAGGAGAGTTGAGGGAGTTTTATTTCACTTTATGACCTACATGCGCGCGAATGCTGTTTGCGCGCACGCAAAACACAAATGCCGCACGTCCGCGTAATATTTTATTATTTATGACCGACGCACCGACATAAATAAATGCACCATAAGACGCTCGATGAGTGTCTGTGCCTCTCGTTATATGCAGCAGGTACATTACATTTCGGTCAAAGGAATCGATGCCGTAAATGTAAAAGGGGAAATTATCATTTTTATGGCGCTGCGCGTTTTGAACGCGTGCAATATATAATTATTGACAAACGCTAAATGCATCACTTGCCGCTTTCGTTCAGGGACGCGCACCTCTAAGTACCGATTATAAGTGGCAGTTGGACTCAAGGGAAATTGCAATACTTGAAATCTGTCATTGTAATTTAATTTTCTAATTCTCACTGTCAAAGACAACCGTTATTTTAAGTCTTACAATTAGTTAATTCATAAATTTGAAAAATAAATTATATGTTTTTTTTAAAGAATTATGTTAGAATGGATAAAATTTAAAATAAAACCTTAAATTGCGCACCAATTTTTCCAATATCAATTTTTTTTTTAAATTCTGGTATAATAAATTGCATAAAAAAATAAATAAATTGAAAAGGTTAATTAAAAACTGCAAAGTATTCTGATTTTCGCATTTTAAGTCAAACAAAATTTTTTTAAGACTCTTTCTTAATGATAGTAATTTAATAGTATCTTAAATTTAATTTTGCGATTACTAACGGAGCATTTCTATATATTTTGTTATTTTTATTTGCTTTGAATTTCACGCGTTAACTTCATTATATTCTCCGGTGGGAAACCGACGTTGAACGCGGGCAATTTAACAGCAAAATATTTCACAAAAGGGCTGTGTAATTTGACATAATAATTTCCGTTAAGTGTTTGCACAAAGGAGGAGAGAAAGAGAAGGCAGCGGCGGCGGCGAAGACGAGCGCGAGAAGGAATATAAAAAAGTCCCGTGCGCGCTCATCTCCTTTCTTTCTTTATTGTCATCGTTTTTTAGACTCTCTGTAAATTTATACTCCTTTTCCGATGGAAAAAACTCCCCAATGCTTAAGTGGGTACATCCATCTTCGAGTGTAAGCGGCACCCTTCTGACAAATCGACGATTTCAAAAAATCCGCAAAAAGTGAAAAAAAAAAAAAAACGCATCTCCCTTGTCTATACAGGGGTGCGTCTCGAGAGATTTTCCCCCAAAAACGAACCGGGAGGTGAATTTTTTTCAACGACAAAAAAAGGAAAAATTCTCCCCTGGCTCAAAAGACGGTCCGCGGCGCCGAATTAAGCTCTATTAGCACCTCGCGGGTCAATACCGCTTTTGCAACCTCGCTTTTGAAAACGCGACCCCAGACACAACGCGTGTGAATAAATTTATAGCGAAACTTCTGTGTGGCACTTGAGAAAGAAACTGGGGCGCTCCCTGCATGCATGATACGGGGTTAATAAGGGTGGTTTTGCGTATACCCTCCGTGTCGAAGTCTGATCTAGCGCACTGAAATTTATTGACTGTTTAGACTGGCGGTGGGACAAAAAAAATTATCATGCTTGATGTCTTTATTAAACTATTCTCTCAGCTCTACGTTATACTAATAATTATATTACAAAGTATTATACTTACTGAGAGCAGGAGAAAGGAAAAATTTAAAACAATTTAAATAAAAAATTATATAATTATTTAGCAGTTATTTAGTTTTTAAAAGTAACATGTATATAAATAATTTGAATATTGATTATTATAGATCATTATTATTTTACTTTTTTTGACAATAATATCATTTTAAATTACAAAAAAAAGAACATTATTTAGTTCAATATTTCATTTTAAAATTTAGCCAACAATCAAATTACAAAGGAATGCAAAGGGACAAGAAGAGAAGGGAATCTATGAAATATTTTATAATATTTAATTCAGTGTAAATCATCGAAGTCAATGCTAATTTATCTAATTGATAAATCTTTTGGTGCGACATGTGGATATTTAAAAAAAACTTAATTGAATATAATCTAAATTAAATTATTATTATATTGGAGTGTGAAAGACAAATCAGTATTCAATTTGTGTTTTTATGAACGGTGTCCATATAGTAAAAATATAGTGTCAGTTCTGTGAGAATAATTTCAAATTTGGATAATGTGCATATTCGTTTCGTTGATTCCCTCGCGTGAAATCTCCGCCCGTCTAATCTGCATAAGAGGATGTTTGTGCGTCGCGCAAAAAATGCGATGATTTCTGGCCGCGGCTGCTGCTTGTGAAGCGGCCGCGTCACAGAAAACGTTAAACGCTCGTTTCCGAAGATGATTTTTCACCCTTGTCTTGCTGGCAAGCAAGGTCTTGTTTTTACTGCGAGAGAACAAAAGCGTTAAAGAAGTTTTTTAATGGTTAATGGCCGTACGCGCCGCGGACATGTAAAAAGGAAGGAGCATTAAAAGCTGCTGCTGTTTATTAAGCCTCAAACTTTTGCTCTGTACCGGGTAAAAAATTACTTATATAATGACGTAATGCATAAAAAATGATGAATTTTAAGAGAGCTGCTGTGAGAGTATAGAAGTGTGAGAGCGCAGAGGTTAGAGAAGAAAATGCTTTGTCTTCTGCAAATGCTGGCCATAATCATTAGAGAAGAGCAGAAGAAGGATTTTTCTGTTTTTTAAATTGAATCTCACAGACACCTGACAGACACCGTGTATATAATTAATTGTATGCCATAAAAATCGTAGTAATTATAATATTAGTCCTGTTTTAAATTTGATTGAATAATGATTTTTTTAATTAGATGTTTAATACACAATATGACATATTACACATTTTTTTCATCTTTTTGGACACGATGCGAGGTTTAGTTATAAATATTTATATTCTATAATATCAAGTCTTGGCAAAATATAATTTTTTTATTGCAAAATATTTTGAAATTACTCATTTTATGGATTGGGTTGGAATCTATTTTAAATTATATTTTTAACATTTTTAATTGATGTTAATAAATTTATTTAGTTTTATTTAAGTAAAAATTAAATTGCTGGAAATGCTGTTATTAAATTTTTTAAAACTAAAACTATTAAATTATTATAAAAAAATTAAATCAAAAATTTTCTAAAGGTCGTGCAGGCCTCCAGTAGAGTTGGGTTGCAAATTTCCTTATCACAGACCAGCGTCTCTGATGCTTGTATAACTAGCAAGGGAATTATTACAAGGATGGGATGCTGCGCTGATGTGCTCTCGTCGGTCGTCCGTTGTTTTTTTGCCTGGCGCAGAACTGCTGCTTCTGCTGCAGAAGATTAACAGCGTCCTTTTAATAATAATTATAGCCATTATGCCGAAAGTAGCCTCATGATGTCTGTCAAGCCAAAATATTATCGCAGATTTTTCCCACTCTCTCGCGGCCTCTCCCATTTCTCTCTCTTTCTTGGATCCGCCGTTTTTGCAGCAGAAATTATTGGCCCGCTAATGAACTTTGATATTCGGCGCGTTAAATGCCGTGAGTAATTATTAATTTATTCTGAATTACTGCGCGGTCCGAGGCGGCGGCTAATGGCTGTCTTGTAACGCCATGAATTTTTGGCACCGCGACGGAAACCAAATAAGGGGAAGGATGGGTTATTAAAACAGTCTTCGCAGCGCAAACGAAAGAAGAAAAAAAATTAAATCTCCGCCGGACGGATGTAAACATGCATGTGTGTGTTTTCTGTTTTTATTTATCAACGGCCGTTCCACTCTCGGGCATGGCAGGAAAGTTGAAATTTTACGATTGTCTCGTAAAAGGGCTTTTTGCCTTTTTGACGTTTCTGCTTATGTAGTGCATAAATTAATTTTATTAAACTGGTCCTGTGCTTGAGACAAAGGGCTGCAAATGTTTCTAGAGTATAAAAGCAGCGTTGATGCAACAAGAAGAGGCGAATAAACGTGTCGGTTTATTGTTGCTTCTGCATTTTGACTGGAATATTATTATTGCTATGAGATTTAAGCTCTTTTATGTAATATGAAAATTTTATAGATATAATTAGAATTTAGCCAAGCAACGATGAAATGTTAAAATTTAAATGTACAGATTGGAAAAATAATTTTTATGTTTTAACAATTTATAACAAATGATTTATTTTAGATGAAATAAGCAAAATAGTCTGATAAATTTCTCCAAAAATTTTAAACTTCAAAATTTACTTTAGTTACCATTCATTTTATAATCGTAATTTTCGTCTAAATTGACGAAATCGTGGCGTATTTTTATTTAATTTGTTTTCCAAGTGGCTCATTATTGGTGGGAATATCATGCAAAATTTTCTGAAAGATAAAATTATAAAAATATAGCAAAATATAATTTTATGCAGTATAGATATAAAATCCTTGATTTACAACTGGCTGCAATTTACAATTAGTTTTCCTTTAATTTATGCTAATATTTTTATAAAGTTGGGAAAAATTAAGTTAATTTTGACGTGCTTTTTCAAATTTCCTGATTTTGTTTCTTTTGCATTGAATTATTTAAATAGGATGAGCTCTCATCTAAAGTTGTGTTGTTCGCTCACATCTAACATCAGAGGTAACAAAAGGTGAAAATTTTGATTAATTAAGTGTCACGTATTTTTATAAGTAGTACTGGCATGCAAATCATTCGATTGTTTAAAAAGCGTAGAAACAAAGTAACTGTTTCTCAATGAATGTAAATTGGTTTGATTCACAAACGACAAAGGCTTGAAAGAATATATTTGGTCCAGCCAATTTTTACAGTTAACTCGTTTATGCCCATGACAAATGTTTTAATTATCAGATGCCCGCATACCCTAAGGAGCAACACACGCAATCTCATTTTTTCGCTAATGTCCTGTCTCAATATAAGAAGAAGGAAAGAAAAATTGCACGACTTTCGCCGTAGTTTCGATATGGAGGTAAAAATATGTAAGGTGACCTATTTTTTCGAGACGCATGTCACTGAGCCATCAGATCTCATTATTTTTTCTGCCGGATATATATTTGCAATCCATAATGAATGAGTGTGTGTGTTTAAAATCGCCGAGCTGCGTGTCGATTTGCGAGAAGTGCGCGCGGAACAATTGCATGCACATGCAACGGACGGATGGCTGATTGAGGAGTGAAATTAATAATGTGTCAATCTGCTGTCATTTCGAATGATATGTGAGCAGCGCCGCGTTTTGCTGGAGAAACTTTGATAATTGTCGGTTTGAGACTTAACACATGATTAATTAATCGATGCATGTCCTGATAGTGCGACGCTCTCGATCGGACATTAAGTCAAACAAGTGATGTTTCAGCTCCCCTTTACTTTTCTCTAAACAAATTACCAGCAAAAATCAATTTTCTAGCATTTACTGCAATAACGTTTTCTAGATGGGTCAGATTTCGATAAATTAAACAAATAAAATTTGACAGTGTAAAAAAAAATAGTTTATTTGAATACGTCAAAAAATTGAATGGTAACACTGAAAGCAAATTTTATGAAAAATGTTAATAATTGTAATAAGAAATAGTATTCTTTATTTATTAATTTAAATTGTATTTACAAAACAATTTTAATTTAAATATATAATTTTATTTACATTTTTCCCTGATTTCATATATTTTTATCATTATATTAAAATAAAATTGATATTCAGAAGAAGATATTATTAATCTAAAAAGACATTCTTTTGCTTTTTCAAATAATTTCCCAATGAAATTTTGCATCCATTTTCAAAGCGATTTGAATTTTTTCCGTGTAGTCAAACCTCAATAATTTGAACCGTTCCCAAAATTGAATGAAGCAATTATGAAGTCATTACTTTGACAACACCATCAAACAAATATTTTTCTACTTATTGTCTGCCCTAAATCATACTGACCTATAATAAAATATTATATGTAATTAAAAAGGTACAAGAAGTTTGAAATTTTCGGAACATATTCTAATTGAGCTTTAAAAATTAATTTGATTTATTAGTGAGTCTAAGATAAGGCAATTTTTCCAAGATATCTTACAAAGATACAACATTTGCTTAAAGAACTAAACAAAAAGTGAGAAGTAAAAGTGCACATTATACTTCATCATCTGAATAAAATTTTGGGGAAAGTTCTAGAAATTTACTCGCATACAATATTTACTCTGGCAAGCAATTACTGTTCAACGCGAATTCAAATCCGTGATGCAAGTTTATTTTTACAAGGGTGGAAAACAAATAGTTAGTTTAAACTGCGAATTTGTCTTCTCTTTGTATATTTTCCGTGCAAGTTTACGGAAAGTAACTAAACGCTTGTAATAAGCACGGAATATGCTATTTTCCTTTCTCCATCCCTCTTCTTTGGGTGTCCAGAACACACGGAGCGACGGTGTTGCTAACATATCCTCTCTCGGTACATATCCATTACCGCAGCGCAGTGCACGCGGGCTTAATGAGCAAACAGCACTAACTCGCAACAATTAAAATTATTCAATGTCATTACGATTCCTGAGAAATGCGAGAAGCCGTCCGTGCTGCATGTGCTCTCAGCAACATAACACACACTAGCAGCGCGATTTAATACTGCACACACTGAGCTTCTCGGAATCGTGAATTTATTATTTGAAAATGCAATTATTTCATTGTGTACACGTTGGAGTGAGCGTAATTAATAGACGCGTAATGAGATTTTTCCCACTGTGGCGGTGTCATCGCCGCGGCGGATAAATTGAATGATGCCCTGCGCCGCATCAATGGAAATGAAATTGCGGATAATTTATTTTTTGCCACTCGGCGCGCGCTCGTTGCGCACAAACGCCGTAAATTAACAGCGACACACACACACACGCTTCTCTCATTTCCAGCTAAATTTGAAATGATTAAACCCACTCAATGGGATTCTGGGCTTTATGCATCTGAATAATTGTTTATTAAATTTTGCAGAAAATATAGATAAGTAAATATAGATATGAAAGTTACAAAAAAATACAAAAAACGTAATGGATTCTAGTTTAGTTCAATTTTTTTTTAATGCAACTAATGTGAGTTTCACAGTCGTAACACAATTAATGCGGTGAATGTCATTAGAAGATTTTGAATGTAGATGATTAAATTATATCAAAAATATAAATTTTCTCTATCTTTCTCATCCCTATTGAATTGTATGATTTTTCTATATTAAATATTGAAATCATGCTGATATGATAATTTTCTCTTTAATCGTAAAAATTAAATAAAATTATTTAATTTTAATTGCCATCAAAATAGAAAATATTGAAAATTATCTTATTATCTCTGAACATTTTTCTGGCCTCAAACGATAAATTAATAAAAATGCCAGGAGTATACTGATTTTTTTCCATTCCATATCTCCTCTCAAAATAAGAAAAAATCCAGCAAAGGAAATATTATTTTTTATTTTTGACGCAAGGAAATTCTAATTTTTGTATTTAAATTGGGAGCGCGATATGATTTTTTAATTTTTTAACTGAAGAAATTTCAAACAATGTTTGTCGATTCCAATGGATTTATCAATATAATCTTCTTTGATTTAAAACGAATCTAAAAGTAGCAATAAAGTGATTGTTGCAAGACTTGGGAGGATAACACGCTTATTATTACTGCTGGTGGCCAGCGACATGCCCTGAGACACCTCACGTGAACACCACTTCTTGCAGCGCAAACCACCTCTCGAGGACAACTGGCACGGTCGGCTCTTCCTTCACAGAGGCGCAAATCCAATTAAACTTAAGACAATGGGAGCGGGTAAGGGACATGCCAATACTGATAGATAAATGGCGCTCGGCTCGCGAACAACAATGCTCGCCACCTCCTTTTCTGCATGTTTCTCCCGGCGACAATTGCAGCATTTTCTGTGGGAAATGTGTAACATTTTGCCTCTTCTGCCGCCACCGGTGAATTATTCCCGACGGGCGCCGTGTTTTGCGGATTGTTACTTGTTCCGAGAAGAGCAAACAATTATAAAATCCTTACGATTCGATATGTACATCCCCTTAATTAAGGTCTTTTCGTCACGATTTCTGGAAAGAGAACTTTCAACGAGCTGGCTACCTTTTACAAGAGAAAAAGACACGTTTATTTAGAAAAAAAAATTTTAAAGAGAATTTTGTTTCCCTCAAATTAATTATATGCATTTTTATCTCCTTTGTAGACTTAATGCAAATTCTAATAAATCAACTGAATCAATATTTTCTCCTAGAATTTTAAATTCAGCAAAGATGTAGCTATTAAAATAATGAAATTTTCATTTAAATCAAATTTTATTAAAATTTCTTTTAAATTAATTTATATTAATTTTTTTTACGTATTATGCCTAAATAAATTTTGTGTATTATACAGGAGATCTGTAAAAATTTTCAAAGTGTTTAACAGTAATAAATTATTAGGCAACATATAATTTGCTAAATTAACTCTCAAATTGAGTAATAAAACAAATATTCTTTAATAAAACAATTGTAAAATTTTTTTTTTGCCGAAACAATTATTGAACCTGTTCAGTTAATTCTCTGAATCGTTCGTATACCAATTCTGTAATGAATCGCACTCTTCGAGTTGAAGTTTAATGATTGGGTAGATTGCAATTGGCGGGGGAAATTAAAATTGGCCGTTTTGCGAATGCCGCCGAAAAGGCTGTTGGTGGACATTGTGAGGAAAATCATCTGATATGTGTCCGGCGGCACACTCTGGGCTTCTTTCATCGCTTCGCAGAAACCATCAGTGCCGATAGCGGGCAAAAAATTATATTCGCGCAGAGATTACATTTTTAATTTACACACGTTTGATGCGTATTCAAATGGAAACGTCTCGGCGGCATGGGCACGGCGACGAGCCTTCTTTCTTTATTCTGCACAGAGCCGCCTTTTCCGCGCAGTCATTCTCCATTATCATGCAAAAAAATAATTAATTTCGCCTCGAGTAATACGCTGATCAATTTATATTTTGCCTCTCGCGCGTATACACTATTTATTATTATTGATGAAGGCGATGAATTTCTCTTTTGCCACACGAAATAATAATAATAAATCGACAATGATAACATGCGAGCATTTTCGCAATCATCCATCATATTGCGCGCGTCAGAATTTTAATTTCGCGATTTTGCGAATCACGGCGTGTTAGGCAATGATCGCTAATCGCCGCGCGCGCAAATGCCATTCTACGGCCGAACAAACAAAATCCTCTATTCTTCAGCACTTGCGGATTGCAGGGCGTGTCTCTCTCGCTCTTGTATTATTTTCGACTGCTGTCAGGTGAGTGACCCTTTTTGCAAACACACAAACGGAGATCAGCAGCCGAATGGGCTTTTCGAAACGCTTCATTTGGTGCAGGCAGTAGCAAAATCACCGATAGCGAGTTGATCAGACACACTGCAGCAGCATCACTCACTCGATCACCAGCATTGTGAGATTGTTTCAAACAGTTGCTCGGCCAAATTGCTGATCGAAATCTTTCTGATGAACAAAGATGGGAAGACATTCTCTTTTTTTGTCAGTTGAATTATATGAACTTTACACATTCGACAATAAAAAAAAATTTAATAATGAGAGGAAAAATCAAAATTAAAAGTAATTTTATTTTAATTTTTTAACATGGAGATCAGATTATGTCAAAACTGTTTATTTTAATATTTGATTTAATTTAATTTCCTTATTAAGTATCAATTTTTTCTTTCAAAATTCATTTTTTTATTCATTCCACTCAACTGCCTTCTATTTGCACCAGATTACATTTTTTATAATTTCCATTCTGACTTTCTATGAAAAATGAGTTTGCATTTTACTTACGGACAATTTCCATTTATTATATTTTTGAAGTTTCGACCTGATTTGCAAAACAAATCGTTATAGAAAGTTCCTACCGCCTCTCTCTCTATGCTTTACATTTTTTCATGCAAGTTTCTATGTATATGTTTTTTTTTTTTATGTATTCAGTTAACCCTTTGTAACAGTTAAGTCAGTATAAAATGGCAATACAGTCTTGTTGGAAGATGCGAGCGCGAGATTACATTTATATGAGTGTATTCCGCCGCTGCTTTAAAATTGCCAAGCTCACTCACTCACTCACTAGTCGGGTCAGCAGCGCGGCACAAGTATTTCAAAAAGCCACACCTTGGCAGCCGGCAATATATTGATGAATGGCAAGCAGAGGGCTCGTCGCTGATTGAAGCTGTTGCTGCTGGCCATAAAACCACACTTGGTTTTTTTTATTAATTCCAACGCTTCCCCACCCTCTGAACGTTTTGCTCAAATCTCGTACCAAATGCAAACAATGGAATATGATTGAGTAATTATATTCGTAACTTGTTGGCCGCATTGTTTAAAGATGTTTTGATGACAAATTGAATAAGTCATCATACTGCATTAAAAGTATAATTAAATTAATTAATTATTAATTCAAATAATATAATTTCACTTGCAAATTTTGATATATTTTATAAATTTTCTCGTGAGATTAAAGTAATTTCATAAATATTTATATCATCTTCCAATATTATTATTAATTTTACAGTAATGACTGAAAATATATATTTTTATATATTATTATTTACTATCTCATTTTTAATAAAAATATTTTTGTTGTTATGGAAAATTATAGTGCAACATTACAATAAATTGTTTATAAGTCTTCTGAGATGAAATAAATAAGTGATACCTCTATGGTAAGATATCGGATGAAATCATATTATCCAAAGTTTTATACAAAAATCAATGTCAAGTTAAATTTCAATAAAAATTAATTTAAACAAATAAATTTTGCACAAAATTAATTTATCTTGAAAACTATTTGTAAAATTTAAATTTGCAACTCTGCTTAACAAATTCTTTCAGGCAAAACTGCTTAGAATTATTGAAAAAAAAAAAAGACAAAATGTGTTCAACCAATTCATGACTTCTCGACAACAACATTTGCATATATGGTTGTTGTTATTGAATTGTGCGTCTCTCTCTCTCGGTCCACACATCGACTGCTCTCCAGACAAGGTTGACATATAATTATGTTCCTTCTGCATCAGTGGCCTTTTGAATGAGACGCTTTTGCATGGAAATCATGCATGTGTACGTTTATGCACCATAGCTCTGCATCAAGCCAGTGATCAATAATCGCGAGCGTGCACATATGTATATGATCAGGGGTAAATACGAGAGAGCATAATATACACATGCTCGCCGATCATATACACATATTGTTTTGCGTCATTATTGCACACACGCGGACGTGGTGGATTTTGCTTGGTTTAAATAATATGATTTATCCGCCAATAATTTACTTCCGAACTAATGAAATTTCAAATTGACCAGCCATTAGGGTGAGAAATCAATCCTAGCGATTGCAAAATTCATTGGAAAATTTTAAAATATTGCAGTAAAGTGTGGGTAAAATAATTATATCTCATGGAATTTCTTTCGATAAAAGGGAGGTTTTCTATCAAGAGTTTTAGGTTTTTGTTTTTTGAAAATTGGTAAAAAATTGTAAATTATTTTATCCTAAAACTCCTGCAAGTTGATAGAATTTTTGAATAGATTTTTCACCTATACTGTTTTGGGAGGCTTCTGCTTTATTCATGTTTAAGCTCTTTAAAAAAAACTATCATTTTCTATTGTGTAAAGCTAGATTTAAGATCAAAGAGAAGCACTATATGCATTATTTATTAGGTTCACAGCACCTCTCTCTCCATAATGAATATAATGACGTGGAGTGTATAATACTCTGGAATCATCTCGTTTTTTTTTTCAAAATAAGTGTGAACACACGAATCTTGTAGGAAACGGATCGCTTGGCTCAGCAAATTGCATAATAATACAGCGCTCTTCGGATTCAGCGTGCAGATGATTTATGGAGATGCAGTAGCGGGATGGATCGGCCGGTTGGATCGAGAGGAGCGCATATTAGTCGTTGCACCCAGACCTCTCTGCGCGCGTTGTTTACGTAATTCCTTTATGGTTGCAGGCAATCATGGCTTTGTGCACAGGTATCCTATCTATAGGTAGCGCGCGATGGTATAATAATGCACATGCCCCTCGCTCGCGCATCATCGTTTGATTTATGTGTGTGGATGTGTGCGAGCGAGATAGAGATGCGGAGAGAGAGAGACACACACAGAGCAGAGAGCCGCCCTAATTCCATAATGTACAGAGAGAGCAATGCTTAAATTATTTAGCAGTCGGGCTGTCAGTGCGCTGCATCCCGTAATTGCTTTAGCAGCCGATGGCGTCTGCCTCTGTTGTGTGTGCAAATCTGTATGCAATAATTCGAATTTGCAAAATTGATCATCCGCAGACAGGCGAAAATGCTTCTGATTGCAAAATCGTGCTATTCTGGGAATGCTACGATTGAAATCGTAAATAGGAACCTTCATCTGACAATAATTTTTTTAAAGCTCTTTTAACTCACAAATTTTATCTTTACTTTTCCATAATTAAATATTAACAAAAAAATATTACTATTATAATTTTAATATTATTACTTTTTTATTATTTATTTAAAAATATAATATTAAAAGTTATTATTAACATGATTTCTTTTTTTATTTATTAACTTATTATTATATTATTACATTTTTAAAAAATTATTGAAAAATGATTAAAATAATTTAATAAAAATCAATTCAACAACAGTTCCATCATGTAGAGTGTCATTTAACACTGCATTTAATGATTGCACCAACGTACGTTTTTCATTTAATACATTAATAACTTATTTGGTTTCAAATTATTAAATTCAAATATGAATATTCAAAGTGTGATGGCGGAAAAAACTTTTAATATTATGAAACAGATGAAATTATCATTTAAATAATTAAAAAAAAATAATAATGAGGGAAATCCAAAGCATAACCAGGCCCAGGATAACCGGACTAAATTAACCTGGGCCAGTTTAGCCTTTTGGATAGACCTCAATGTATTTTTTTTTTATTATTATTATCAAAAAATATTTATAACAGTAAAATTAATATCACAGTTGAATTATGAAGAGGGATAATTTTGAAGCTATATTCTGGGAAAGAGATTTTGTAAAAATTCTTATATTCATCTCGCTGCCGGCAAAAGTTTCGGAATTGGAAATTAAAGTTGGTCTCTGTGTGCGATGCGGAGAAGCGAGGAGCCGCAAAGTGAGTTAAAACTGGCGGCGCGCAAGGGATTATTATTTGAAAGTTTGGCGTGACACAGGTGCTCCGGCGGCAAAACTTACCCTCGCTCGCAGGCCGGGCAAAGGCAGGCAGCCGAGCTTGCTTATTATTCATTTGCGGCAGTCTTGATTTATCGATTTTCTGCGGCCGGGTAATGCAGGACCAATTAGTTTCGCAGGCCTTTGTGCATTAATGATTGACCCGCGGGCGTTTCTCGAGTATTTGTTACATTCGTTTACGCCGACTGACAGAGCGCACCGTCGCCGCGAAACATAACGAATTATTATTATTATTATGTAAAGATAGAAAGGGTGCCGTGCATATATAATATAATAAACATTCCCGACGCGTGTAATGTAATTTGCATCTTTTTATAATTGGCTCGTGTAAAAAATCACTGAAAATGAAATTCGAATTAACCCAGAACATTAATTACCGGCAATACACGTCACCTCGGCTGGAAAAATTGCGTGTCAGATTTTCGCTATTAGCAATTTGTTATGTCCGAAATTACAAAGTCTGTATGCATATGAGGTGACTTTTGCCCTCTATTTTAATCCGGAACATGAGGCAAAATTAAAGAGGGTTTGAAAAAACAGATAAAAACGTATGTGGATTTCAGAATCATTAAATTCAGCTCATATTTTAAAAGCTTGAATATTATTAAAAAAAAAAAAAAAATTGAACAAATAAAATATATTTATTATCAAGCGTAATCATCATTGGCTTTTCGTCTGTATTTTCCAAATCAACTTTAAATTTTCAAGAAAATAGCTTTAAGGTCCTAAAATCATTTTAGATTCTCATTTTGGCCAGGTAAAAATCAGTTTCTTTTCATAATTGGGATTTCATCACACAAAAACTTTTGTATTTCATCTTTAATTAATATTTTTTTAATAAAATCCTCTATACTTTATTATTTCCAAAAATAGAATTTTCACATTACGCACGAATAAAGGCTGCGATTATTTGATTGTGTGGAATTTTGACAAAAGGTCCTTAGGAGATCCATCTGAAGATGAGACAGTGGTAAGGACCCTTTTTCCTGTTGGGTGACAGCGTCATCACCATCATCAGCCTCTCCTTTGAGAGGAGCAACATCAGATTCGAAAAAATAAATTCGAACAAAAAACGCACGCAAGAAAAATAAATAAATAATTCAGGAATGGGCCGATGCATCATGTGTGTTATCCGACTCTCTTCTCTCTGCGTAAATGTGAAATATTTTTTTTATTCCCCGTAATGGAAGGATAAGAAAAATTCTTTTCTCTCCCCGCGTGTGCAGCTGCACAATGCGCGGCATCATTTTTCTCCTCGTTGACGAATTAGCAGTGAATAGAGGTAAAATTTTGTATACCAGCAGTGCAGAGAAAAGATATCGGAATCGTAGAAAAAGGAAGGGTTATACCTGGAGCCGCGGGCAGACACAAAAAATTGCGTCACCGGAGAGAGAGATTCTTGTTTGGACTGGCCGCGAAATCTCATCTTTCACCTTTTGTGCGTCTTCTTTTTCTTCCCCTTGCCATGCACGCAGCCCCCATGCGTGCGTTCAAGAGACCCCTCTGCTTTTTTTGTACTTTTCCTCCGTAAAACCCTTTCTTTTTTTCTGTCATTTTCGCGCAAAACTCGAGATGCTGCAGCAGATTTCCTCATTTTTCTATCGCCCCGAGTTACACAGAGGATCTGCCATTGTCGCCGCGGCGTGAAGGGTTGTGGGAAACGCCGTTAGACCCCAATTCATTTGGGGTGGATGCTCCTTAAAATGCAACCCCTGCGGCGCCTCTTGCGCACCCTCTCCTTCATCTGGGGTCACCTGCTTTTAAATTTAACTCTTTCCCTAGTTTCCATCAATATCATTTTTCAGCACAAATAAAAGGAAAAAAATAACACGCGCTGAGAAAAAAATTAAAATAAACTGCATTTGTGCGAGCATCAAGAGTTAAAACTTGAGAAAGCCTAAACAAGGTTTTGTCAATTTATTAAATTAAAATATTTTATTTTATTCATTTTTTGCAACATTATTATTTATCCTATTAAAAATATTTTTTTTAATTACGTTAATAAATATATTATTTGATTAAAAGTTGAAATTCTGCAAAAAATTTTTTTATTAAATTCAAAACAATTGTATTCTAGATATTGTAAAATGTTTTTATATTAAATTTTGGAGAAGACAATATACATGATTAATGTTCACATCAATGTAATTTAGAAGAATGAATCGGCACCTGCAATAATTTAAATAACCCAACGTAATGAATGATTTTTTTTCGAAAATTTAAAAGATCTTTTTCAACAGTTTTCTGATACAGAAGCAATTATTTAAATATATCCAGCTTTTATTGACGGAAAAATTGCTAATTTTCTGCCACATATAACTCCGTCTTGGTCAGCCTTCGCATTTTGTTTAAGGGCAGCGGCATTATGTTTTATTGAAATGTATTCAAATGAGGCCAGCATATATATGAAAAATATGGGCAAGCCGCTCGGCACATGTTGAACAGAGCCAAATACGAACGAGAGAACTACGGATGGCCTTTTCATTTATTTCTTTGTTTCAGGATAACAATGCATCGCTTACGTACCGCGAGCACACATGATATGCATGCACACATTTATACACACACACCTCGCTCGCATAATATTCACTGCCCTATGGTTTATTTTCAATGAAAAACAACAGTATTCTGCGTGCTTTATAAAATAATAAAATGAATGTCCGCTCGGCAGCAACGTTGGCGGTAAATGGGGAATATACGAGGCGGCAAGTTGTGCGGCCGTGTCGTGCAAATACGGAGAAAAGTTGCATTAATTTAATCGCAGAAGGACGACATTTTTCATGCGCGCCGAGTAATATTTCAAGACGAAGTAAATCATCTGCGGCATATTTTGCTCTGCGCGGCTGCAAATGAGCCTTTGTGCCAAATATGGCTCGCCGGCAATTTTAGCTCTATTTAGGATTTGGGCCAGCCGAATAAATCAAATTCGCCGCCGCTTGTTCCGAACTCGCGCGCGAGAGCCGTGTTGTTCGTTGCTGCACTCGCAAAAAAAAAATCAAGCGTGTATTTAATAAACGCGTTATGGTAAAGACTGGTTCGTGACTTTTCGAAACAGGAGCGCAATTTATATAAAGAGCATGAAAAGCTTCAGAGCCGGAATCAATCCATCCATCTCAAGAGTTCAGAGAGAAACAAACACATACACTCGCGGAAAAATCAGTTTTTTTCCATCCGAGATTTAAAACTCATTACAAAAGCAAACCAAGCTCAATCAGCGGAGATCGATTTGCCTGATAAGACTTATAAGTAATTGTTATAATTGACAATTACAACAACCTGAGCGAAATAATAATTTATAATAAGTAATGCTTGTTTTATTATAAAATAAAATTTTATTCGGTCGCCGTCATTCGTCGGAAATTATTTTATCATAATATGGATAAATGCTGGAGATGAAGATAAAGTTTTTAAATTAATATGAATTTTTTTATGCTTTTCAAAACCAGTTTCGATTTTGATAAATTAATTTCTGGTCATACACGTTTTTGGATTAATGAAATAATTTGTGTTTTTATTTCTGCTTGATATGGGTTCCCTTTTAATCAGCAGCTTGCAGGACGACTTTTCGCCTCTTCCGGCTCGCAATATCTTAATTGCACGTTCGGAACGAACCATAAATTTCTGAAAAATTTGGCAAATTAGCAGTTTCGCCGGAAATACCCTTTGAGAGAGATAAAAGATAATAAATATTAAATATATACAAGTCATAAATACATACAATAATTTGTCACGGTGACTCTGATATACACGCAATAAACTTCAAATCGAACGTAAATTGCTGAGCTAGAAGGTGAGTTTAACTCGTTTTCTCCACACCTTGAGTTGTTAGTATAGTTATTTGAGTAAGAAGAAGTATCTCTGCGAGTGTGTGGATAAGTGCATTCTTGCAGCCTTTTCTTATGTACCATTACGGCGGCAGTTGCTCTCAGCGCGAAGCACAAAATTATACTTTGCTGCTAAATGCACTCATTGTCGTCGTCTCTTGCGTGGTGTACCGTACCGGTTGCAGCCAGCATAAGTGATGCAGAAATGCAGATGAGAGGCGGAGACAAAAGACGAATGCGCTGAAAGACGCATTTGCATATATGCCGCGCTCGCCGCTTTTCCTGTGCAGCGCCGAGAGTGTTCATAAGATGCATAAATATGCAATGAGTGTTTGCGATGACAGAGACTATATAAATGGTATATAAAGCCGCATTAAATACGTTTATAAACGCCAAAGAGAGCGGTGATTTTAATTGAAAGAAACATATGCATTTCAGAGAAACTGGAAATGAACAACAATATCCAGTGAAGAAAACACGTCTCATAACAATTTTAATAGTTATTTTTTTGTTCAAAGCAATTAAGTATCTAATTTTTAAATTACATTTTAAATAAGTTTATTTTGATCATATAAATAATTTAATTGTCTTTTTGAGCAAATTTTTCCCAAATCAGCAGAGTCCACAGTCAGCAGAGCAAACCATAATTCAAATATTTGATTATATATTTTTCAAATAATATTTTATTTTCAAATGCAGGGGTTGCAACTCATTAATGGATACGTTGATACTACAGTTCATTAATTTTCAGCTTTTGGTAATCCAGTTACATAGTATATAATATACTTTAAGTTTCGAAGTATTTTGCATAGTCAAGTTTTTAAAATTAACTAGTCAATTTAAATTTCAAAGTTACTTTTCCAAGATCTTAAATAATTTTAACAATAAATTAAAATATTTAATAATATTAAGAAACAAAATAGTATTAAAGTTAAAAAAATTTTTGGTTAAATATTGAAAATTCTTCAGTTTTATTAATTCTTGCTGTCAAACCTGAAATTTCGCCCCCAAGCTACTTACGTGCCATTTAAAACAAATCGATGTTGGATCCGGTCCTGAAATTAAATTTGGCCAGGCGCGACGGCTTACACTTATTATTATTTTAAAAACGTGCGCCTGCCGCTGCAGCATCAATTTGGCTGAAATGAGGTGGTGAACCCATAAAGCCGCGCGTAATAAATTGCCGATTGTTAATAATCATTAATTTCGCGAGTAAGAATTTTGCGCCCGCTGCTTATGGCATCAAAACAACAATAAATTACAAAATGATTGATAATTATTCAAAGGCGAAAATATTCTCGGCGAACGCTCTCGGGCGTAAAAGGCGCGAGAAGGCCTCTAATTAATATTAATTGTGTTAAGCACGGTGCTTTGAAAAAATCACAAACCTTGCTTCGATTTGATTGTTATTGCTCATTGTTAGAGGCGCCGAACGAACGAACGGAAAAAAACCTAGACCGAATCTTATTTCAAAAGCACGAGACTGAATAAAATTCCTCTCTTCGGGCGATTGCTTGAAAAATGACAGGCTGCGCGATCTTTTATCGTTGAATAAATTCTAATCTTCAATCAAACGTGATTTTATTATAGCGCACACTGAATATTAGTAGTTAATGACTTGAAATTCATTAGAATTTTTTGTTGTCCGCAATATACGCGCGGCTCATTATATTATTACAGAAGAGAGCGAGAGAGAGAGAGAATCGGGCGTGTTTTTCTTCGTCTTCTTATATAAAACTTTTGATCCCCGCTGAGTGGAAATCGCTGCATCATCACTATATAACTAACTGGCCGTGTGTGTTTGAGACGCGGGCCTGATGTGTTCTTAGTGAAAAAAAGATCAAAACTATGAAATAGGGTTATATCATGGCGCCTTAATGTCATCTCAAGAATCCTCAGAATTTACACGATCTCATTATATTTAATTCCGGAGACGATCTTCTCAAAAGACGCAGCCAAGGGCCACGTGCTCGCAGGGGCGGCAAAATTTAAAATCTCATCCGATGAATAATTGAAGTAAATTTAATTGAAAATTCTCTCCCAAAACTTAATCTCATTTTCAGGCTGTTGTGACTGTTGAAAAGCCGAACCGAAGGAATTTATTCCAAATCATCAATCCTTCTTAAGAGCATGAAAAGAATAAAAGCCTCATCATCATGCTCAGCCGCAGCGATATTTATCGCTTATATACCAACTTTCGGTGCGCGCCGAAGAAAAATGGATTCATTGTGTTAAAACCTTACAAGCCGGCTGCTTTTCTCGGGGAAAAATTCCGGTTTGGTTTTTTTCCTTGGCGTCACTCTTTTTAAATATTAATTTGAAAAATGGACCGAATTCGTCTGTCACAGTCGGAGGAGGCGAGGATGATTTGAATAGAGGGGTGGTCGACAGCAGACAGATCGCCTCAATCACGGAACCATTGTCAGAACCGCCAGACGCCCAATCCTTTACCCGCTCGCTCTATTGTGTCTCTCGCGGCCACCTTCATTTATATTACAATCGCAATCAAAATGATAAATAATTCCCGAGACCTTCGAATTATCATGTACTTTTAGAATTGCGATTCTGGCACACACAGTGTATAATATACGCGCGCATACCTGCGATTGTTCATATTATTTTGCAGAGGAAAAAAGTGCAGGATCATTCTTGCGTGTGTAGGTGTCGATATTTTGTCGTATAGAAGAATAATTTAATTATTTCTCTCACGTGAAGGGAAAAATATTGTTCAATGACAAAGTGATTGACAATTGAAACATATTTTACAACGTTGAGATAAACCAATTAGAATTTAATATTCAATTTTCAATATAAAGATTTTATTATGTTCTAGACAGGGTTGTTTTTGGTGATCTTACTTTTGAAGTTGAAAAGTTCAAAATTTTCCAGGGGTTCAAGTTAAATTCTAGGTATGCAACCTGCGAAACAAAACCTTTAAAGTTCCATTACAGGATATGTTAGGGAAATATTAATTTTATTATTAGGAAGGGCAATTAAAATGATTGCAAATTGGAAAGGTATAAAAGAATATTAGAAATTAAAACCTTTAAGGAATAAATTTTTAATTTTATTACAGTTTTGAGCGCTACTTTCTGCAATAATGCAATCACGATTTTAATAGGATATTTTTTTCAGTAAATTAACTAAGCTCAAATATTTAACAAATTAATTCATCTATTTATGCTGTTCTTTGAAACGATTAAATTCCTTTTTTGAATAAACAAATAAAATTTAATTTAAAAAAATCCCAAAAGTTACGTCAAAATATTTTTTTCTACTATTTTTATCAATGTGCCATTTAGGCTATAAAAAGGAGCGGAAAGCAGATGAAAACGTCGGCAAGTGGCAGGATCGAGAGTCGGTCTTATATATTTAGCAAATCGCGCTTGCAAGGCCGGATTCGCCATTCAGCACTAAGTAAGCATTTTATCAGCTCTTAACATCCGCCCCGAAGCTCAGAGCCGCCGGCGGGTCGTCTGCTCGCATTGCTTTTGGCATTTTCGAGAGAGTGTAATGAAGCAAGAAACGCGTTGCTTGAGGTGACATTATCCACATTCCTCCATCAGTAATTTACCCATTTTTTGCACTCTCTGCTCCCGACATCCAAACATCTTAACAGTGCTCGCAATTTAATGTCTGGCCACTTGTTTTTGCCATCTGGCTGTGCCTGCATTTGGACCCTTCTTAATATTATTAATGGCCGCGCCGCCGCCGCTGATTTCATTTATATAACTGGGCTGCTGTTGTAATGCTGGCTCAACTTTTGGCCTCAAAATGCCACGCTCGAAATAAGCCTCTTGGCTAGAATAATATTATTATTTATATCAAAAGATGAGGGAAAAAATGGCTCAATTACAGAGGCATGCCTTTGTCATCAGTTATAGAGGAAAAGGCGACGCACAAAGAATGGTTTTGTTCTTTGCCACGCATGAAATATTCATGTATGCATTTTTCCACAAGAAAGGCGAATTGTAATATTGACAATAATAATAATAACACGGTAATGACAACAACATTAGAATGAAAACACGGCGTATAATCGAGAGGAATACTAAAAAGTACTTAGCGTGAAGTGATATTATTATATATGCACACGGTGACTCGCGCTTGTGGTTTTATATTTTATGACAATTCCCGGAGGAAGGATAAATAATTCAGTGCTCTTTGTGGTTTTCTTACACTGGCAGGGAGTTGCACCTGAGCGCGGGATAGACCTTTTGAACTGCAGGCACCTCCCTTCCTTAGAAAGGCATATTAAGTTATTATTCGTTTCTACAGAATATGCGTTTCGAAATTCCATGGCAAATGAATGGGATTATTTTATTTGGGCAGAGTTCAGTTTGGACATTATCTCGGCTAGAGAAAATTTTTTATATGACTCAATTAAGAATTTTTATAAACTCTGAATACTTGATATATTAAAAAAATTATAATTTAACAAAATTTTAATTATGCAACTTTTATTTTTGTTTTATTCATACTTTGAGGATTACTTTATTATTTATCTTTGATTATATTTATTTTTTGATACCAAATTTATTAAATTAAATAGCTTTTTTTGCAGGATTATACAAATTTTGATTTGCTGCTCTCTATTATTTTCATTTGAAATAATTATATATTGTTTTCTAATACTAACTTAAATCTCTGAATGACATTGTAAATAGAAATGGATGAAATTTATCTTGATGTATTAATACGATAGAAAATATTTAAAATTATACTAATTTTCATAATTGAAACGAGTAAAAAAAAAATAATAAATGTAATGACTTACCCTGCCTAAAATCTGATCAAAAATAATATTCATCGTTTTTTTATCCAGCACACCAGCTGCACATCTTACCAAATAAACGTTGAAATAAATTAACATTAAATAGCCGATCAGTCACAATTATGGTTTAATTTTTAACCTAATTGTGAGCTGTAAGAAAGATTTTGGTACACTTGATTATACCTGATGGTTATGAAGAACTATACACCTCTATTTTAAAAGTCAGTCTGTTTAAAAAAACCTACATGAGCATAAAATTTCTAGATCATATTGAAATATAAATTGAAGTGATCCAACCAAAACACTTGCGCAGACAAATCAATCCTTATTTACATGAGGACCAGTTGAAGCATTTCTCAAGTTGAGCCGGAAAAGTTTAGCATCTCGTCCAATCGAGACGGGGTGCAATGTCTATAGGACTGAAACAGGGCTGCATAGGCATAGGCTGGGGCACCTTAATGATGTTTGTCATCACCAGCAGCTTCGGCACATACATATTAATGCAGTATTGGGGGGCGGGAGGGGGCCCGACATGCACACATAGGTACGTTTGTAATTGCAGCCGGCAAAGGGCGGAATCTGCAAGTTGGAGGTGCCGGGCGCAGGCTGCGGACAAGAGAGGGCAATAATTATCAGCGGCGCAGGAGCCGAGAGAACAATCAAGGACCGCAGCTATGCAAACCACGCTTGGTCAAGCTCAATATACCACACCAGACATGTGCCTCAAAACCGAGAGCAATCAGATCAATAAATAGCTGCTCCCTGTGTGTACGTCCTAGACAAGCTAGGCAGTGCGGCTGCTGCATCCAACTTGCTCCCCACTTGGGCACGCAAATTTCCACCGCCTCCGCCGATGTCTCGAGGGTGGAACTGGAGTTGCGCGTCACAGAAATAGCAATGCCCTGTGTTATTGAAATTCATTATCAAACCAATATATTAATATAGGAATTTAGAATGTACAACTGCTGAACTTGATTAAATGATCTAGTTGGAATTTTAAATGATATTCAAAACTTAAAGTAATTAGTATAAATCTGTGAAAAGAAGTATTTTGTTTGATTTTATATTACAATGGTTTGGTTAAATATTTTTGAGAATTTCCCCTTTTTAATAGAAGAATTGCTTTTTTCAGTTTTATATCAATCTTTCAATGCAATCTATTCTGATGAAACTAAATTATTGCTTTACAGTCTTTATGAAAGTTAAATCGAATAAAATAAATAAAGACTTTTTAATTCTTATCCTTTTTCTCAGTCGATTTTTTTCCTTGATTGCTTCGGATATTGTTTTGATTTATTTATTTGGCTCCAAAATTATGCGATTTTCTGTAAACATATTCATTGTTTTTGTCAATTTTACTTATAGCACATTTTAGTATTTTTGCTCTTATGATAAAAAAAATTTACTAGTATATAAAAACTAAATAATTGAAAAATTATAAAATTGATTTTTACCCTGCACCATATTGGTTAGTATTATATGTAATAATTCGCTGCTCAATTTGTTGAAGCTGCTTTCCCTCCGTGTTAACAATGAGCACAATAAAAAAATTCAGAACTGTGTCCGCAGCACGCGCACCGACCGTTTTGAGGAAGTTGGTGACCAAACGAGGCGCGACCAGCGTTTTCGCATTCAGCACTCTTTCGGCAATAATAATTCAACCTAAATTTGGGGATAACGTGACTATTATTCAAACTAGAAAAGCACCAGGCCCCGAAACGGAGCCAATAGTCGAGCACCTGCATACAGATGACCCGCGGTCAGTTATGTTGCGGTTTGGCACGTATACAAAATTCATTATATTTTTTTTCAACTCCGCTCGAACCTGTTCATTCGAAGAGAGAAAGAAGGAAAGCTTTAATACAAAGCAGGACAAAAAATTATTCAAATTAATGCCTCTTCTGCGGATAGTCAATCAGAAGTCGCTTCACGCGTTGGCCACGTTATTAACATGCAACTTTTATACACACTTTGCACCGCCATACATTAATAAAATAATTTTTTTCCTATGCGATCCACGGCGTCCGGCGGCACAAATGAAATCAAGCGTGTGCGTGCTGCGCTTCTAACGCTCATTGTACTTAAGAGGTGTAATTATTTTTTTATTTAGAAAGTGCTGCGCAACTGCGTGCCGTAATGTAATTATTGCACACATTTTATTATTGTGCGAGGCGTGATTTAATTCAAACTAGCCGCCGTCACACGAATGCTTTTCAGAATCTTAATTTACGTTTCACATTATTTAGTTATAATAAAGGCGCATTCCAAATGCGGAGTGTTTATTCATCTCGAGTATAATTAATATGCAAGTTTTGCAGAGTAACAGTGTAATTATCTTTATTAATTTTTAATTTAATTTTTATTTTCTCTTTTCAATCACTGCTTTATCATTAATTGTAGTTATTGCAAGTTAAGCTAAAAGAAGTAAAAGACATGACGATCGACGCTCCGAATTCAAATGTTTGCCAACGAACACGAAGGTATGTAAAATTAAACAGTGTTGGATTTACATAAGTTTTTTTTAGTGCTATATTGATTTTATTTCTATTTAATAAAGTGATAGAATCCTGAATATTGTATGCATAAAAAGTTCTTAAATGCTCTTTTACAATAAAATAAAATAAATTATCATTTAATAAATTTATTATTATATCCCTAAATATAATAATAAAAAACATAAAAATAAAATTAATACTTTTTTAAATAAACTTAACATCTAATTTTATAGCTTAAGTAATATCCCATCAAACTATGACTGAACTTCAAACGTTATCCTTTCCAATTTTAAATGCTTATGAGCTTATGAGCACATTTTCAATTCATTGAATAAATTCAAATATTAATTTCGTTGATCAAGAAATCAGTAGCAGTATAATCGAGACTTCTCAAGGTCTACAGTAACACGCGTGTTAAAGTGAAAGACTGGTTGTTAGAAGGGTCGTTTAAACCATTAATGTATATATGAAAAGTTGTTTTTATGGGTTTTCTACTTGTCAAAAATGTTTTAGTGAATGCGCGCAAAAAAACCAACATCTCTCGGCCACGACAGGCTTCAAATACACACACACAGCGACCAGGCGTGTGTTTATAACTTTCGAGCTCTGGCAAAAACACATCAGAGAGAGAAATCATCTTTGAGAAACAACTTTGCTCAACCCCGGCGAATAATTACTTTTTTGCACGCCTTTCCCGAAAATTTCACGACCGCGATCGATAAATCTGTTTTTGTACAAACTGCACTCGCGTTTTTTCACCTTCTTTTAAGTTCAAAAGCGGCGCGGCGCGTTTTTTAATTAAAAGCGGCGCGAGCGAAACTCGCTGTTAATAGGGCCGCGCACACGGCGAGCTGGTCTAATTTAGAAAGGCGCTTTGGCTGCCGCCGCGTTGTGTTTTGTTATTTCTCAAATAAGTGAGAAGGCACCGATGACAGAAATATCCTACACTCCTTGACGTTTGTCATCATTGGCAGAATAACTACATTTCTCTCGCTTTCAAAGCATACCAGCGCTATTATTATAACCAGCGCCAAACGCCAAGTGGCGTACAGAGGGCGGCCGACGCGCAACAAAGTGCTCCATTGTAAAGGATACACACTTTACATTTTATCCTCTCGTCCGAAGAATAATTAGACTTGCTCCGAGAAGTGTACAGAATATTATGATGTCGGAGAGAAAGAGAAGAAGAAAAGGGCGCCGCGCAGCTTCTCATCTCCGTCGTCGGTTTTTGTTTTTGCCTAATAACTAGTGCCAAAAATAATTCTGGAGTAGACACAAAAATGAAATATCGCTGCTAGGATTTTTTGTTTCTCGCTAGAAGACTCACTTTCGTTTCAAATTAGGCCGAGCAAAAAATGACTGGTGTGCCTGCCTCTTAATTGCCTCTTTGACTGAGCTGAAAACTTTCCTCTCAATTGAAGCGAAGTAATTTTAATTTTTAGTTAAAAGTAAAATCTAATTTACAAGCTGTAAAAAATACTGTTCATAAAAAACACTGGATTATTATAAGATTTTTATTAAATAATATTATGCAAGCCTAAAAGCAAAATGAAAAATGTGATTGATGATTGGTCATGTCTGTGTTTTGAATTTGCTCGTTTTTCTTATTTAGAGAAAAAATTTGGTCTTCCATCGTTTGTCACGAAATTTATTTAGTTTGAAGCTGCTATAACTTTAAGTTTGCTTTAATAAATTCTAGATTCTTGAAGAAAGTTAAACTAGATAAACATTGAAAATATTTTATATTCAATGTTCATTTGTTAATTAAAGAAATAAGTATTTAAAAATTATACGTATTTATTCCAGAATATTGTAAATAATTTTTATAATCTATTTCAAATGCATCCCCTTATTTTTCTAGAATTGCAATACTATATGTTCAAATCCGAGGACTATATCGATCTATCAAAGTCTAGGATTGGAAGCAACCAGAAATTATTCTCGATTTGTGCCTAAACTGAGGCCGGAAGTGTCATCAAATCTTGTGCAATCGAGGAAGCGCGTCAAATTGATTTGCAGCTAATTTCCTATTTGAAGGCACCTCCGCAGCCCCGAGCACCGTCATAGGGTCCTTTTGCTCTTTCTCTGCAGCTTCTGTATATAACATGCTCTTATCTGATCTAATATCTATCGGGGGCCCGCAGCAGCAGCACCGACGGAATTCTCGCGCCAGCAGAGAAATTCCGAATCCCAGTAAGAAATTCAGATCGACTCGGTAGCGCACCCCATCAACCTTTGAAACTGAAGCGAAACCACAAGAATTTGTTTGATCATCATTCCGCGCGCGCCTCCTCGCATATATTTGCCTCTCGGTAACTTGAATGCTTGATGAGCTCTTTTTCCTATAAATTAAGCTGCGGGTCATGCGGAGCTTAATGAAAAATAATTATAATTTTGTAAAAAGTTTGCGGTGCTTACCAATTTTGTTAAGATTAAGAAAATCGAATGTATTTATATTTTATTTTTGTTTCAATGTCTTCAAAAAAGTTCCTGCTGTTGTAATTTTCACCGTTGGCAAAAAATTTAAATTACACACCTTAATTCCTGACTATGTCTCAATAATATTGCTGAATTTAATAGCATCTAACATGCCATTATCGTTTTGCAATTTTTTTCCAGGGGGATGTAAAACAATTTTAAGGTGAATTTTTAGTGTCTGAACACTCTGAAAATTATAGTTTAATCTTGATAAATTTTTTTAGTTAAAAGATTTAAAATTATCGCTTATCGCTTCTAAGCAAGTTTGGCATAAATTTTTCAAATTAAATTAATTTATGTTTTTCCGAAATTGTCTTAGATTAAAACAATTAAAAATTATATTCAATTGAGGTAATGCATAAATTTATTAATATACAAAGGTGATTAATTTAATTATTCTTAGATATCTGAATATATGGTCTTGATATGATCGATGCTCATGCTCATCATGTTTAATAGGTTAATTGATATGCAATTAATTTTTTTTTGTAGCATAATATTCTTTATTGAAATATGATATAACATATAAGATCAAAATTAATGCACAATAGTCTTTTCAAAACTCTCAGAAAAATCAATCCTTCACAATTATTGTTAAATTCATTTATCAGAATTTATCTTGACAATAGCTTATATAAAAAGTTATGTTTAATTAATCTTCTAATGCACAGTTAGTAATCATTAATAAAAACATTTTAATACATCATAAATTGTTATTAATTCTTTAAATATTAATTTAATATAAAAATATTTAAAATACTCAATTTAAATTTATTTTTAATTTTACCTAGTATTAAAATACCATGTAAAATTTTTGTTAGCTGGCTTTAATTTATTTCTTTGTTGTATAACATTATCTAAGATAAAAGGCTGTGGCGCGACCTTGACTGAGTGGCCTGTATTTCTCTCTTTTCGGGGGAGAAACGCGAAGGCATCCCCGAGATACAGATGCGGCGCGCGGCCGCTTTTCTTTTCAAGCGGCTGCAGACGGAACGTGATGTGCCACCCTCGCGAGTGCAGACACGTCTGCCGGGGCGGGCGGGCGTTCATCCCCCGGCCAGTCAAGGCAGAAAAAATTGAGACAGGTTGAAATGCCATCTACCCTTGGCGAGCGGTATCTTGGGGTGCGCGCGGCTGGTGGGGGGCCGCGCGGAAAGAAAGATCATCCCCTTCTGCTGCAGCTGGGAACTATTGAATTGATGAGGAGAGCGAGAGAAGGATTTGATCTGGGGGGATGAACGAGTTATAAGATGCTGGGCCGCGATCGAGTCGGCTGGCGCTGCTGTACGGAGTAAAGTGCCTCCTTTCGCTGCGCGCACAGCCCGTTCATTACAGAAGTGGGGATACCGGAGAGGTTCAACTCGTTGTTTCAAATTAGTGTGGCACTCGCGGTCTAGCGGCGCACAACACACCCCTGGCTCGCTCTCGCTGCCTGTCTGCCTCCACACACACACATACACACACACTCACCTACCGGCTGCCCAAAATCTCTTCACCGGACTCTGGACGTGGACTTCAGTTTTGGCGCCACCAGTGTGATTTCTCGGTGCAGTGACAAAGTGTCGGAACGGCCGATTTTGACCAAGTGTGAGCCCGCGAGTGCCTGAAAGTGGATTTTCTCTCTTGACTTCTCACACCGACGAATTTCTATTAAATTTATTTTGCGTGTTCGAAATTCCATTCCTGATTGGTGAGTACTTACAGATTTTTCTTACCGTTGTTTATTCAAATTTTTATCAAATTAAAATTAAAAGTTGAAAAAAAAAATTTGGATGAAACCGTCAAAATAATAATAAAAAAAAATCATGCAGAGGGACTTATTGTTGAATTTTAAAATATTTTTTTGTATTTTTTTTTTTAATTTTATTACTTTATTCATAAATTTATTTATTATGATTATGAATTTAATTAAATGCTGATAAAATGATGAAATTACGCGTTGAATCATGCTTGGGTTTATTTATCGTCCGCGTCAAGCCGAATCGCATTATTTTGCGCGTAATTATGCAAATGGTGTTCATCATTTATCAAGTCACGAGACGCCAAACTCGTATATTATAAATAATGCAGTAAATATCGTTAAGTGCAAATCTGCCGATTTTGCAATGTTCAGCCAATATCATCTAAAAGTCTTCTCATGAATCTACAACTTTTCTACTCCCAAAGTGGCGGTTGTAATAAACTTCACAAGTTCCTAGAATGACAATAAAAGTACTTTGCTTTTTTTAATACTTTCCGTTCGTCTGCGTACGTATAATAAAAAGTCCAAAGTGACAAAAAAAAATGTGCTCACTTTGAAAGAACATTTTATCCGTCTAAACTCCTTTGACTCTTTTTTGCACTAATTTTTCACATTTCCTTTATTGAAATATATATAATTTTGCGATCTTATAGAAGCGGCGACAATAAATTGACAAGTCTTTGTCCGCCCAACTCCATTATTGCTCTTTGGAATAAATTTTCAGAGCTTGCAGCTAGTTCTGAATATTGCCCCATGCATCTAAAGGATATCCTTATTACTGGCTATGTGCGCCGCCGCCGCTGCAAAGTTTTCCAAAAGTTTGCAGCAGCCGCCAGTATTATAAGCAAATTACACACACATACATCTGAACTATACAGAAAGGGGTTTCGGGTCCGGTCGAGTTTTCTACCCAGAATGTGCAAATATGGCGGAAATTTATGGCCCCCCCAACAAATTTACAACAGCGATTGAATTTCGGCGCAAACTTCGGTGTCCGGGGGAGCAAGTTAAAAGTTCACGGGGCGCAAAAAGTGACCTTTATGGATTGCGTTTTCATTGTTCGCCGACTCTATGTGCATGTATAACTTTGGCAAATTTTCCCTCTCCGGCTTCATTATAAAATTTTTGAGAGCGTCACGACGACGACGAACGAGAAGTTGCAAAATGAAATGAGATGAGCGCGGGACATAAAAAGTGGGAATAAATTGTCTAAAGATGCGAGAGCAAGGCGCTGCTCCGCCGAGTAATAATGCCTTTGTAACTACACATAAAACTTTTTAGTAGTCAGCCGAGTACAATACGTGCAAATGGTAAGAATTTATTGCTCTAGCAGGGAATTTTTCGCGAAAATACTTCAAATTCCAGCGTGTTACTGCATAAAAAGAGCCGGAATTCGGGGCGCACAAGGGGCAAAATAATGAGAAAAATTCTGTGTCCTACGAAAGAATGCCGCGTGCTCTGCCTCTTTGCAACTGTTTTTACAACCCCTTCTTAAGGGTATCATAATAAAAGCGGGGCAAAATGCGAATCCGAGCCACATAAAATTGCACACTGGGGCAAATTCTAATTTTTTGGCAGCAAATTTTACGATCGAGAGCATGATTTTTATTATTCGGCGAAAATAATAGTGGCGGAAAGCACTGGATTTATTTGCCCGGAGAATAATAATCAAATGCAGAGGTTTACAGCTATCCTCTTAATTTTACGCTGTTTTGGAATTTTGGATTAAATCCAGAGCCGATATTGAGCTAACACACACCTCTCCGCCGATTTAATCATCTTTTCTCACCGCGTATAAATTACAAGGGGCCCCGAGCGACCCGAGCAGCGCATTTTTTCGATAAAATCGACATGAACTAAATTAAAAACGAAGACGAAAATGCTGCAAGTAATTGATTTTTCATCGCTATCGAGATTTATACAAGAGAAAATTGTGGTTTAACGAAAATTGGGAGCACATCTCGATTTTTTGTTATCAATTTTTATTGAGAAAAAAACACACCAGGCCACCCAACTCGCTTTTTATTAACTTTTTCCACGTAGCAGAGAAATGCGGAAAAGAGGTTTGACTGTGGAAAACGCACGATTTATTTTCATTTCTGTAATCCGGATATCTGGCTGGGGGCATATCATCGGCGCGCTGGAATTGCTTGTTATATTGCGACGAGAAAGAAGAGCGAGCGCGGAACGAAAAATTAAGTTCGGGAGGAAACATAAAAGCAGGAAGACGGCGGAGCGCTCGTTCGCGCCAGCCAATCCGCACCGCCGCGTCGTCCTGCTGCTCTCAATTAAAAATCACCATTGGATAATAATTAAAAAAAAATTATAAAAAATATAAATATGATCGTTTACAATTTTAACAAAAATACAAATTGACATATTTATTCTATTTCATCAGATATTTTTTTTAAAAGAATTTATTGATATTTTCCCTTACTTTTTAATTGGTTCATTTAAAAGATAATAAAACTTATACTTTTTCTTTAATATCATAAATGATGTGTGGTTGAAACGAATCCAACCCGTAAATATAAAATATGAATATCATTTTGTTCTGGTGATATCTGTTTTGTTATTCCTATATTAAAGTATCAATTTTATAATTTTGAACACAAGATCTTTGCTGATTGTGTCATTTTGATTCAAAACATGTGAGACTAAAACAGACTTTTTATGAATTTTTCAAGCAATGATTTTTTTAGATATAAAAGTATTAAAATATTAGTACCGGTGAGAATCTTAATTGAATTTTTTTTGCTTTTGTATTAGTTTTAATTTTTTTTGCAATATTGTAGCTGCTTGTAAGAAGTTAAATTAAATTAATAAATTCATTTCATTTCTGAAAACAAGTCACTTTGGGTAATGATCAATTTTAGAAAAAGGCAAAAAAATGAAAGCTAAATTAAATGATGCTATAATAATTTGCATATCTTTTTTGCTTGAACAATTTACTTTGTCTAGAACTTTTCTATATACCAAAATGTTGAACCTAAAAACTTATTTCAAGAGGGGAAAAAGCATTTAAATTAGACTGAATAAGGAATTGTCTCAATTTTTAATTTTAATTTGTTCTCCGCGAAATGCTTCGGGTTGTACCGAAGCAAAAGTAATCTACCGCATTACGATTATGTGCCGCAGACTCTCAGGCTGAAATCATAATCTGCTTTGCCCCGGCCGTCTCTCTCTCTTGAATCTCGTGCGCGCTCTGGTGAATATGCAATAAGTTATTAAACTCCTCACATGCTGCCCTTCTTCTTACCCGCTCGAGAAGTATTGATCCCCTTCTTTGATGAGAATTGCACACAAACGGCTCCCGGAGCTCCGCTCAAAGATTCATGCTGCGCCGCTAATCACTCCGACACATACATTATGATCGACACATTCGAATGCATACAATGCAATTAGACGGTGCAGCGGCTCATGTATGCAGTCAGTAATCAAGCATTATTATCCAATCGATTTTGCAGCATAGCGACGGCGGCACAGCCAGCCGGCTTTCGGCGGGCGATGGCGCGGCGGCGGGTGCGGTTTCCAGCCCTGATTTGATTTAAAATGCTCGCGAAAATCATTCATGACTGCTTTATGTGACGGATCATTTATTCGCTGCATGTCCAAAGCATAATTACTTTCGGGAGAGAGAGGAATATGGTGCGTCCTGTAATTACCGCAAAATGCTGGTGCGCTGAAATGCAATTATGCTTGTACGCCAGGAATAATTTTGATTGACATGATTAATTTTAACCAAAATTATATAATAGTTTTTTTTTACATAATTTCTTTTCAAAGAGAACTATCCATAATTAAAGCTTGGGGAATTTTTTTTTGTAATTACACTTTCAAACAAATAAAAATAATTAAAAGAGCATCATTAATATTAATTACTTAAATTTTTTTCTCATCAATTGAATTTTTACCACGTTTTTCACTACTTAAATTTATTATCCTGAAAAGCAGTGCCACTTTCAAGCTTTTCATGCTAATCTCTTGTGTCATCAAATCAAAAAAGTGGTCCCGTCGTAATTTATATTTCCGACATGTACAATTTCTTTTGCACGTGGTGTTCAAGATTTACGAAACTGTTCAATTAGCGGGCCTAATTGAACTCTTGACAATATCACGTGGAGAAATTCTCTGAAATTTATGTAGGCAACATTTTCTTTCGCCAGATTAACACAGATCTTTAGAATTCGGAGTGATTACCTCTCGTATTAGGGCCGGGCATTCGTATAAATTGTAAAAAACGAAATATAAATTTATGGACGGTCGTTACACACGGCGAGCAACTTTTCAGATTTGAAATTCCGCGTGCGAGATAAATTATTTATCGCCATCCGTTGGCACAGATATTAAATTCTAAATCGATAAGTAGTAGTTTTTGCCTCGCATGTCCCGCCTCCGAGAGTGCATTTCTCATAAATCAGTGAATCCGCTTCTATTGCTTTTAGTTAAGATCACAATTTCAGATTAAACGCAAGTACGTTTATAAGCATCGTCCGGCGAGGAAATATTTGCGAGCATAGGACACACATTTGCATCGGACCGGTTTTCATCCGATCGCCCCGGCTGACCGGCCCTCTCTTTTTATACATTTAGTCTGTATGTGGCTCTTAGCATATTAGAGCGAGAAAAAAAATACAATCATGGCCCACTTTTGACTCTTTTTTACATACCTTGAGAGTCTAAGTTGGCGGGCGGGCCATATACATTTTATTCAGATGGATGCTGTGTCGCCGTTTGCACAGAAAAAAAAATAATTCAGGCACACAAAGGGGAAAAAGACTTTCTTCCCTTTATATTTTTGCATTTATGCTGCAGCAGCAGACGCCGCTGCCTTTGAGTTTGAAAAAGCGACACTGCTGCATTGATGCAAGAAAATGGAATGAAGAGCATTTTTAAATATGTACCCTTTTTGAAGGAGAAAGCGGAGACTACTCTTGCTCTATACCTGCTGCAACGGTTTTTGCAATCTATGCAATTCGGACAAACCCGCGCGGTCTTTGTCTCTCTCTCTTCTGCCGCAAAACCGACACTTTTCTGCTTCAAACGAGAATAATTTTCTTGCCATTTAGCAGAAAAACGCCGGCTTTTGACTTTTGTCAGCGAATATAATTTTAATTTCGCACCGCGTCAGCATTCCTCCGCCGTTTCTTGTGTGCTTGTATAATCCGACGAGAAATGACGTCACTCTTTGACAATACGTATTTTTTTCCTCCATTCCACGCGTTATTCTGTGAGTCTCTAGTATAGCAACTAATACTTTTTTGCCAAACGTGTAAGTATAAGTACTTGCGTTTAATCCATTTAACGCTCCGCACTCTCGCACTCTCCTAGTAAGCGGCCTTTCCATTCAAAAGGCTTTTCAATGCGCGGTAGCCCTACAAGTTTTCAATTATCTCGTATATTTTCGTGGCTCGCAACTCTCTCTCTGGACGCGAGTTGTATTAAAAAGTACACACGCGGGCGAAAAAAATACGCACACATATAGGTTAAGGGATTTTTTCGTATATTTGTGTTCATTTGCCATTAAACCTCTTAACCTGCCAGCATGTTTGAAAGAAGCTTAAAAAGAATAAAGAAAAGTTGCTGGTTGTAATTCGAACTGTGCGCCGCCAGATTATGTAATAAGCCGCCGGCTGCTTTGCATTTTTGCAGCACACGGAAAAGAAAGAAAGAAAGAAAGAAAGGCTCGCGAAAAGTAAAATGCCCGGAGGGAAAGAGAAAAGGGTTGAACTTCTCATGTTGACAATGCCCAGCTTATTTTGTTATTCGCACGAATTCATTTATTCTTCTTGCATAGAAAACGAAGCAGTGACAAATCTTTTGATTGAGATTGATGGACAAAATGACCGCGCTCTGCTTTCATGTTGCGAGTCACGGCGGTGGTTGCGAGGGAAGAAATTTTTTAATGTGCAGCTCATATATTGGAGTAGCCGGCGCGCGATTATGATCAGCAAAACGCAACGGCCCGCCGAGTTAAGGTTATTGTAGCGTAAATAATAAAAGTTGTACTAAAAAGAATGAATAATTATTCAAAATGGCCCCCGTTTTATCCACAGCAAGTACGTTATAGAGGCGATGATGGAGTAGTGAAGCTTTATATATTTTTAAGTCCCCCCAATGGCTTATGTGAGAAAAAAGTTAAAAACAAGCGCGCGCGCGCCCACCCCGCACATGTGTAAATTTTATTCTTGCAAGTATTTTACAATATTAATACTCCGTTCTTGAGTGACAGCCGTGGCGGGTGACGGACGCGTGAAAGTAATAATTTCGGCCCCTATATATGGGGAGAAATCCGCGCGTCGCCAGCACCGGGTAATCACAATAATAATATAGATAGAGGCACATCAATATGCATAACAACAATAAAAATAAGACGGAATTTTGTTTGTTTGGCCAACCTGGCAAGAAATTTCACTACTAATGCACCCTTTGCTCGGCTCCTCCGCCTGAAAGGCGATTTTATCGGAGCTGGCATATGTATTGATTTTGCAACTCGCGGATATAAATGGATTGAAATGGCTGGCCGGCCGACTATCTCTGGCGAGCGCAACGGATGGGAATAAGTTTTCAGTTTTTCCGATACACACACACACGTATTTCATTTCCTCCATGCAACGAAACGTGTGGGTTTGTTTGTTGCTGGCCGGGGCGAGTTCTTTCTTTTCCCGATCGCATTTGTTGATAAAAAAAAGAATGTACACATTAAGCAGAGTGACAAATATATACATCTGCAGAAATAAGATGCCGCAGGTGACGTCATTCGCTGCTATAGGGGGAAGAGGGAAAGTTAGAAATTGGTTCAGATGTTTTGTTAAAAAAAAGGGTTAAACGAATATAAAATCGCATTATGATGTTGATCCGAAGTGGTGCAAAAAAGAGCGGGCGCTTGGATTTCTCTCTCTCTCCGTCTCTCTCTTTTTGTTCATTCTATATCAAATAATAACAAAACTACTGTTGGAAGAGCGGACGGAACCCTTGCCCGTGAGAGATCAATCGCCTGGAGTAGTGTTTTCTGACAGCTGTGCGACAAAATCGGCCAGCAGGAGCAGCTCCTTTGATAAAATAAAGCTTGTGTGTGTGCGGATCTATAAAAAACGAAAGGGGAAAGCGCGGCACTAGTGCACGCTTGGCAAATTTATAATATTTTAAAATCCCTCCTCCTCCCTCATCCCGCGCGCCTCGCATGTGTGTATGCGCGCGTACTTAAGTTTCAATTGAACAAATTTCTATAATAAAAAACGAACGGCAGCAGTGGAAAAGAGGCTTTTGAGAGCAGAACAGAATGCAATTTATTATTATATATATATGGCGCGCACCCAGAGGAATACATTACGCACGCATGCCGAATTGAAAAGATTAGTTGTGCAATGGGAAATAGATTTTTCACTCGGAAATAAAATAAAATCAACTCTCCTCTCGCGCATGTTGTGAAGTGTTTATGCCCCATTGATGTCAATATTTTATGCAGCTTTTTATTCAAACAGGAAACACTCGAGAAAAAGTAGAGATTTGTGAAAAAAAGTAAGTAAATTGATCTTTAACACGGAGGTGGAAAAGCTGGCAGCCACAAAGCCGAATTTTTAAGCGCACAAATGAGCACTAAACGAGATAACAAGCGCAATAGAATTCTCTCTCTCTCTCTCTCTGGGCGGCGGCGGTGGCACAGCAGCTCTTTCACAAAGGGCGAAAAGAGAAGAGAGATGCAGTGGCGGCGACACTCATTTGAGCGTGTTTATTTTACACACGACGCAGCAAAAATATATATATAAAAATAAAAAGTGATGAACCACTTGTTGCAAATGTAGATCCACCCATGCTACGCCACACTACTACAATATATGAATACAAGGCAAAAAGAGCCGGCGAGAGAGAGAGAGCGAGCCCTGCCACCACCACCACCACTGTAAGTGCGAGAGAGAGAGGCACCGTATTCGCCGGTATCATTTCATCCATGTTGAGTTGCCGGGGTAAATTTTCTTCGTACTATACCCTAGATATCTTCTCGCAAATTTATATCAAGCGCAGCAGTGGCGCGCGAGCAAGCGAGAGAGGGAGAGAAGGTAAAAGCGGGCAGGCGAGCCGAGCAGCAGGGTCGTCGTCTGCCCAATCGAGCCCATACATACCACCCCATCCAGCAACCCAAGTTGTAGAGAGAGTCTTTATTGATTTCTTAACTGCAGCTCAAGCTCTCTACGACCGAAATTTCGCACACAAAGTCGTCTTGATTATGGCCATTCCACCTGCCTGGAAATTGGCAGCGAATTCCACCCTTGTACGCGCGCCGCTGAAAGGGCTGCTTGGCACGGAACGACGATTTCGAATTGTGACATTTTCAGAGCCAATTTCTCGTCTCGTCATCGCCGAGATAAAACTTAAATTTGGCTAAACTCGTCTTCTGACTTACAGTTATGCAACCTGTGAAACAGTATTCTCGGAATAGTAAAATATCCTAATGTAATTTTGATTTAATTCCAGAACATAAATGTCTTTCAATGTTGATTTTAAATCAATTTCGTAATTTTTATAAATGTAAGGTGAGGAAAATTTGCACCAGACGCCGAACAAACTGATTATTCCATATTTATTTTATAATTTTTCCTTTTCACAGATGACTTTCCGTTGGAGTAATTTGTTATGACAAAGCTAATTTCCGTCAATTCTCGTTTCCATTGTTCCAATTATGCCCGCTTTGTGCAAATAATCAAATCACTTCCATTCCAACAAAAAAACAAAACACATGCACTCTTCAGAAATAAAATAGAAAAAAAAATTGCTCACTCTGCATAAACATAAATGTGCGAATTTAATCAGAGACCCCTGCTTGAATCGTCTCTATGGTCATTTTCCACGGCGACGGCTCCATTGTGAATGACGTGCATCTGCGACCAAAGCTGCACCTGAAGCGTGCGCTACACTTCTCTATATGTTCGATGGCGTGTGCTCTGCTCTTATAATATATGTGCGCTCTCACACCACTGCTTTAGTTGCCACGCGACTATACTTTATTTCTCTATGTTCGAATGCCCACCCGACTACTACCAGTCTCTAGACGCGGTGGATAATGCGAGCAGCTAGCCGAGTCTTTCATTACGCGGCTCAATGCAAAGCAGCAGCAGCAGCACCGGCGAAACCAACCCCTGATGGGCTGCTCCGAGACATTGGAACGCGACCCTCGGCCAAATTCAACAGCACCACGCCCATTCCGCCGGCTGCCGAGCTGGTCTCTTGGCCCGTCTTGAAGCTACGCGATGTTCAACGGCTCGTGCCGATCGTAGACCCCTGGTTATCCGGATGAACTTGACAAATATTAAAAAATAAAAAACAAAATAAATAAAAGATGAGGAAAAAATAGAATTGAAAAAAACAAATTAGCATTTTCAGAGACTTTTGAATTACCAAGTTACCTGCAGTGATCAAAATTTACATTTTTCTCTATTTTTAAGAAAATATTTATGCTTTTCAGCATTAAAAATATGTAATTTTTTCAGTTTTCAGGGCTAAATTGTAATTTAACAACTTTCCACGTTAATCGACCAAAATTTAATATTTTCTAAATTTGAATTCCAGAAATACCTGGAAATAATACAAAAATTATGGAATTTTTTTTAATAAAGGGCAAATTTTTATGCTTGTCATTTCCTTATGAAGTTTGTATTCATGCGTCGTATCTTTCAAGTCGTATTCGGAGAGCAGAGAACCGGCAGTTTTCGATTTTACGGTCAATAAGCGAGTCAGCAGACGACAAGTGGGCAATGAGCGAAAACTCAATTTGGTCGGAAAATCGCGTCCTCGCGGAATCTTTTTTGCATATTTTAAGTGACGTCACGGGCCCTTTTCAAGAGAGCCAATTTCTATTCTTTTCATCTGCTCTCTCTGGCTGACTGTTTTCCCTCAAGGCGCTCCTCGCTTGGCTTTATCCTCCATAAATTTTATGCTTTTGTGTTCTCCATAAAGCGGCGACGGCGACGGCGACGGCGCGCTCTCTGCCTCCTGCTTTTTAATCCTTGAAAATTTTCAAAACTGCTCTCCTCGTATGTGTGTAATAAATCTGGGCCGTAATTGAAAAATTGATTGCCGATGATAAGGGTCTCCGTGAAAATATAATAATAACGCGCCTCCGGTGGTGCATTTGAAAAGGTGTAAAAATGAGGCTGTAAATTTCACTCACACAGAGAGTGCACAGCGAATATTATAAGAATCCTTGCACTCATCAGACAGAGCCACCTTTGTGTTTGTATAGAAACACACGCCAAAGATAAATAATACACACGGAGCCGCCGGCTTAGCCGGCCAGACAGCGGACATCAAAAGCCGGGTGGATTAATTAATTCCAACACCATATTATGTCCCGGGCCGAAAGCCGTAAATCAGCAATTTCCAGAGATGGAGGAAAAACGTTTGATTATTAATAATAAAAAAAAATCCCTTACGCTCCCTTCCGGCGGAGGGCGATTGGCTTTGCTGAAAGCGCGTGTTTTTTTAATTAAAACTTCCAATTAAGTAAGCTGCTGTGCGCGCGCGTCTTTGAACGCCTTAAAGTAGGCAGCACGCGCGTTTAAAGCTCAATTCTGGCAGTGCCGAGTAATTTTCAAAAGGTATTGAAGCAAAAATCAATATTTCCATACTTGCACACATGCGTGTAAGACGAGGCAGGCAGCCGGCGAGAAGACGAAGAGAGAGAGAGACGACGTACCTCTCCTATAAGGAAAGAGTTAAGGGAGGGCCGCGCAGCCACTGCACACCAGCGCCTATACAAAATTTGTTCACTCTCGACGCGGCGCGCGCGTTATTTTTAGAAACAAAAAGATCAAAGTGTGTACTACAAGAAAGAGCACGGATTGCCTTCTTACAATGTATTTTACGTGTACATAGAGCCAACACTGTATGAACATGCAATTTTTTCCACAACATTTCAGTTTTAGAAGGCGAAAATTTAAAAACAGCAGCAAGCTCGTAAAAGAGGAACGCAGAAAATGGTCACGTTTTGTGCAGAAAGAGAAGAATAAATTGATGGTTAAAAAGTTTAAAATAAATTAAGATTTAATTTAAATGTACATTGATTTAATTTTTTTTAATTATAGTTCATTATTTAAACAAATAACGTTATTACTAGTAATTATTTTGGCATAAATTTTTTTTTAGTTTTAGAATATATCACATGAACTAAACAATTGGTTTGTAATTTTAAATTTGTACAAATAATAAATATTAATTTTTTCCAAGTTTCCTTAAAGCTTATCTAAATAAAATTAAATTTTGATAATCTGTAGTTTGTTTTGTTGCGATATTTGTCAGGAATGAATTAAGGTGCAGAATGAAAGAATATATATATAAGTGAAAAGTATAATAGTCAGAATTATTTGCTATCAAACTTTGCGTCGTCCCAAATTTCAAAAAAAGACAATAAAAAAAACGGGGTCTTTCTGCTCTGCGCAGCTGTTTCACATCGGTGTGCAGACTGAAAATTGTATCCGCATCAGAGCCGATTAAATGTATAAAATTCAAAAGCGAGCCATGTTGACAAAAAGTTTAAATTTTTCGGTGAAAAAAGTTTGATTTATCGCGGCAGACATGTGCGCCGCGCGGCAACCCTTTTATTACAAAACCAGTTTTTTAATAATAAAGCGGAGAGAGGGTGCAAGCAAGGGCCGATGATAATTCTCTCCTTTTTCCCCATTATGATTATGCTGCTGCACACCCAGCCGGACAAAGTCCCTTTCTATAGAGAAAATTGTAAAATATCATCTGCTGGTCAGAATAAAGCAGTATAATCGAGGGGCGATCCGCAGCCACCCACTTTTTCAAATGAAAAAAGCCTAGCGAGCCACATTTTGATAATTTCCAGTAGACGCGTGCATACTCCTTATCCCCCTCCTTTATATCAGTATATTTTATGGTATGGACAGGCGTGCGCACGGCAGCTGCACTCAACCGTGTGGCCAGCAGCATCCTTTCTTTCATTTGTTGTTATACCTCCGAGTAATTGACCAAGAGGCAGATTATCATTTTTAATCTATCATAAATAAGGAATGACTCGGAATTTTCCTTCCAAAGGGTTGTGTGTGAATTTAAAAAGAACGAAAAAAAAATAGAGGAAACCAATCTGTGGGAATTCGTTGGACATAATGACACACTGCCTGCTTTTGATAATAATTTCATTAAGATAGCGGCAGGAAGAGCGAAGAAAAAATAAATAAGAATAAAGCCACGAAAAGTCAACATCTGTCCCTAGCGCGTTTTTATTTATTTTTTTTTTTTTAATTCCACAGACGATGATGATGATGAGACGCACATGATGAATTTTACTCTACAAACATACATCCGAGTATGTGTATTAATTTATTTTTTCCGTCTCTGTCTCGTTTGAACATTTGTTGCTAATTTCTGGCACAAAAAACAGTGAAAAAATATGAGAAGACGTCTGAACGAGCGCTAATGTGAGAAAGGCATAATATTTTATTGAACGACTGCGCCGCCGCCGCCGCTGCTGGTAATATCAGGAAATGTCTTTATCCCTTGTTGACAACTACAATAAAAATACTTTTGATGACCTCATGCGCGCGACGAGCCACCATTAAAAAGACCAATTTTCAACATCTGCCACGAAAGTTACGAGCGCGAGGACGGGAAAATTAAAGTGCTGTTTTTTTCGCGTTTTGCTGGAAAGTGGGGCAGATCAAGAAAATGAGCGAATTTAATTTGATCGAGCTCACAATTTTATTTCTTGTATCAAATTAAGTTTTTAGAAATGCACAGATCAACTTTCATGATTTTAATCCTAACAATAAATATAGTGATAAAATATTATTTATTCCAATTAGATGGAAAAGATAAATTTATCTAAAATAAAAATGAATGATCTTTATGAAAAAAGATTTGAAAACTTTAAAAAAAGTGAGAGAAGGAAAACGTTTCTAGCAAAACATTTAAGATTTGTGTCAATTTTAATCAATTTAATTTTCTAAAATTTATTATCAGAAGAAAACTTTAATTTTGGCTTTTAAAAAATATAATATGATTATTCATTCATTTATTAAATCTAATTAAAATGTGGAAAAGCAGTTTAAAAATTGTTAATTTCAATAGAAAAAACCGACTTTGTACCAACAACTGAGGTCAAAGCCAACTACGCAAAAGATTATTCGGTCTTTTAACACACACGTGACTGCTTTTGGCCAATCAAAGCCTTTTCTGCCGTTATCCAATTTAGCTGCCAGTCACTCATTAAAAGTCAGCTCGAACTTTTGAAATTTCCAAACTCGCAGTACTTGTACATTGTATAGATTGTACTTCTTAACGTCCCCCTTCACGCTCTCCACACAGCTGATGAGAATGAAATTTCCCATCTGCACTCGCACACACACAGCGGCACATGAGCGAAATAATTGCCGCTCCATAATACAATAATGTACTCTCTCGATAAACCTCTCAAATCGCGTGGCGTGTACCAAGGTTTATTGCAATCGCTCTGCGCGCGAGTAAAGGGGCATAAATATGGTAGTTTTGAGTGCAAAATATTGCGAGCTCATGGACATGCAAGCGCCCCGTGCGCGCGATACAACGAAGGGAGAACATAAAAATTGCGGCGGCGGCGGCATAAGCGGTCAGCTCGCGAGAGTATTGATCATCTCTCATGTGAAATGAAATTGCAATTAAAAATATGAACTCGAATGCTGGCTATCATGCAATTGTTTCCTACGGCTTTGCACTCTGGTCTGCGCGCTCTATTATTTAGTTGGCTGCGGTGAATCCGAGGTCAGCAACTTCTACAATTTATGAATTAAAATTTTTTTATTTATATATTGGAAATAAACATTTATTTACTTTTAATGAATAATTATCAGTTAATGAATAAAAGTAATTAAACTAGGTCAAATTTTTTTTATATTTTGATTTCTTTTTTATGTCAAAATTGAAAACCGTTTTGAAATTTTGAACCTTCGTCTCATTATCAGCAATTTTGTAAATTTACTTAACTATTTAATTCAGTAAAAATTTAATAACAATCTTTTGTTGTTGCATAAAAATGTAATAATTGATTAGAAAAAAATATGCTCTCATGAATTATTTACTCTGACAATAAATTTTGGAATAATTCATATTTTTATAGACTATTTTCATTTAACTGATTAAAATCATCAACCCTTTGCAAATAATGCTGGCTGCTGCATTAAGCTGGAAACTGGTGGATTTGTTTGTATGTAGTGGTGCTCGGTACACTTTATTATTTGTGCAGCCCGCCAGTTCGGAATCACATTATGATCCGGTCTGGCTGACTGCGAGGGGGTGGAGGGGGTGGGTTGGCGGCCGTCGATCGTACGTACAGGTACAATTGCAATAACTCCATTACGATTGTTGATAATTAACTTATCCTATCGTGATATGCTTTAATTATTCCACATGCTCGGCATTAAACTGCATTTGGAATCATTTAATTACGCCCATAATTGCAATTTCATATCGTCGGTGCCCAGCGCGCCGCCGAGGTTTAGTTTCGGGCTGCCGATTTTGCGGTCGGGCGTGTTTGTTGCCAATTTGGAAGCGATTCGATCGGCTGTATACCTTTTAATCTGCTTTGTGGATTTCTGGACAGCTGCGCGAGTCCAGCGGGAACGACGAGCGGCGCGAAACGAGAACACGTGACGAGTTCCGATTGAACTGCGTGATAAAGTGAATTGTTTCAAAATCTTCACCAATTTAATTTATGCTAATTAGAAATAATTCAAAATTTCCTTGAATACATTAATAATTATTCTCGATGTCTCGTAATTAAACAAAATATTAATAGAAAAATATTTTATATTGCTGAAGCTAACTTTTGTTTATTTTCTGTTGAGAGACAACTTAGCAAAATTTATATAAATTTAATTTTGTTTACTGAGTTCTTTTAATTTTATTATATAAATGAAAGAAAATAAAGTGTTTATTAAATAAAAATAAAAATAGTAAAATAAAAATATATTATATTTTAAATAAATTTGATAAATTTAATTTATTTAAATTTTCATATCTCTTTAAAAACAAATGAAAAAATTGCTTCACGTAAACAAATATTTTTATATCTTTTATACTGGCAATTTAAACCAGCTTCCTGCCTGTTTGCTGTAATTTCGCGATATATTGCCAATTTTTTTTTTAAGACCGCGTGGGAAAACAAGCCGCGAAACGACGTGTTCTCGCAGCGGCGGCCGCGCTGATTACGTTCGCCGAAATTAAGGAAATGCTTTTTGAGGCTCATTGAAAATTTATTTATGCAACCGCACTCGGTGTTTATTTCTCTCCACGTGTGTGTACGATTGTATTCTTCGCGAGTATATTCAGCGGGCTAAACAAACATTGTTGGGAAAGGAGCCGCGCGCGCGGCCATCGAAAACCCTTTCGCAAATAAAAACTCGCGTGTCTCTTTCACGTGTGTGTCATTTTATTCGCCCGTGTTGCCATGGAAACGCAAATAAACAACAACACATTAATGAATGGCAGTAATCGTGGCCTGCAGAAAGAGAAAAATGAAGCGTCGTTTAATTTTTATCAACATCAATTTCTCCCTCTCTCGATATTTATTTCGCGGCCGCACTTGTTAAAAGTGCGAGGTTGTTATCTCTTTTCTAGCACGAGCAAAAAACTGTTGCGCCCCCATTTCCATATAAAACATTCTCTCTTTATTTCTCTCTTATTTCCACGGCACAGCTCATTTACATGAATTTTATTTTATCGCGAACAATAATTCTTACATAAATTTGGATAAAACAAAAGTGGCACGTTATTATTGTTAGGAAATTTTCCGAGTAGCACCGACCCATTAAGATTAAAGTCTCGCCGCGACGTATATAATTTTTCCGAAATGGCGGCGAGACCGCAAGGTGAATATGAAATTAAATAATAACGATTAGCAGGAAAATGTATAAATTTTTTTGTCGTCTTTCGGCCAAAACGGTTGACACGCAAAAGGCACTGCGCGATCTTTCTTCTTGATGCAGATTTTATTGCCCATATTTCGAGCCGGCAAAAACTCCGAGCTGCTTTTTGCTCGAATGCACATAACATTATAATGTACGCGAGTCGGTCTATAACAAAACACGGTGTGTTTTTTGAATAATAAAAGAAGGCAGCTATAGCAGTTTTGTGTGTAATAAATTAGCATGTAATGTAAATAGGAATAATAAAGGACGTGTTATCTTTTATAATATGGCAGGGAAACAGGAAAAATGCTAAGCTAATTATACGGTTGTAAACGCGAAAAGA